>NC_138245.1:25079061-25692386 GCF_964197995.2 Scardinius erythrophthalmus | reverse complement strand
ATCCCCCTGCTCTCTCCACATCCCATAATGCCATCTGTTAGACAGCGTCTCCACAGTGATTAGGTCAGCCCCTGCTGCCTCTTATGCCTTAGGAGTGCTCACTGGATTTGTGCCAGGCAGTTTGGAGTTTTTGAGAGACAGGTAAGAGATAAAACTTTATTTACTTTATCCAGAGGAGCCAGAGGACATGCTGCCCTCTTTCTCCCAAGGGTTTTGGCATTGATTCAGAGACCCAGGGCAGAACAAGAGAGTCTGTGTTTTCTCTAACCAGCGCTATCAGCTCTGTTATTTCCAGTGATGCAGTTCTGCAGTTAGTGTTAGTGGAATACATCAAAATCCTCTCTTCATGTCAGTACCAAAAGCTCAGTGGTTTTGATCTTGAATAGTTTTATAAATTCATTAGAAAATGTAATAGTCATGGTCATCAATAAGTACAGGCAAACACAATTCCAACAAATCTCTCAATACAATTTATGAAAATGGTTTTCTTGTGTTTTGGTGAAGCATGCATGGGGTCAAGGTTTGGCTGGCTAGCATGTTCTTACTAGATTCAAACTCTATTAGGGCTGAGTATCTATTTGATTCACAAGCTCTCTATTTGATTCCAATTTCAGTTTTATTTGTTTATTTGTATGTAGTTGTATTTCTATATTTCATTTACATTAGTATCTACACTGCATGGCCAAAAAAAAAGTTGCTGTTTGGATTTAAATAGGCAAATGCTTAAGAGTCTATGATTGGGTCATTATTGCAGTGATTATTATCTAGCAACATTTTGGCAACAGTTCTTCTAACATTAATTGATGGAGTGTATAGATTTTCATTTCTTAAACAACCATGCAGGAAGACACATCATAGCCATATTCCAGGATGACATTGCCAAGATGAAGAATCTAGGGAGCATGAAGAATAATTTTCACACATGAATTGGCACCTCTGAATCCAGACCTTAAATTCATTGTAAGTTTTTGTGATGTGCTGCAGGAGACTTTACAGAGTGCTGGACTCTTGCATTGTCAATACAAGATCTTGAACAAAAATGTATGCAACTCTTGATGGAAAAAACAGGAAAAAATGCCACCTGTTGCATATCCTCCTGATGAAAAATAACATTTATATGGCCATGATGTTTCTTCCTACATAGTTGTTTAAGAAATGAGAAGCTACACACTCCATCAATTAGGGCTAGAAGAACTGTGGTGAACAACGACTTTTTTTTAAAAAAGTGGAAAAGCGCCAAAGCGTGCTGTACCGTACCATGCAGTGGAAAACCGCCATTAGATTAAGTCAGGATTAGGCCTTAGTTAAATTAAGACATTTAAGTGGCTTTAATATACGTGCCTTAGAAAAATATATTACTGGTGTGCATATTGAGACAAAACAATGGTACTGACATATTTTAAGATATGTCCGTGCAGGTTGCTTTCAGTTAAACGGCTCAAACATCCATTTTAGTCTGGGACTAGTTTAAGCCCTGTCTGTGAAACCAGCCATGTATGTTCTTGTACAGTAGTGCCAGACAGCATTGTCATGATGTCATTTTCTTATGACTCCAGAGTCAAGTGATATTTTTACAGCTCAGGCTATTGGCTCAAAAATGCTCTTCTGGACCATGTTATGATGGACGTGTCAGAAATGTGTTAGAAGTATTTTTATTGGTTCATCAATACTAATAAATGTAACTTTTGATACTGCCTCCATCTCCAGGCACTTAACACTCTCTGTGAAGTGAGGCGGCACGATTGATCTGTTTTTGTAGTGTGATGCATTTGGGCTTGATTTGATCCATTATTTAAACAGGTTAAATCATTTGTGTTGCAGTTTAAACATGTAGTTGTTGGAGTAATGCAGAAAAACATGTTGTAGTGGCATGAACACACACATTAGGATCTGTGCTTTCATGAATACTTTAGAGCTGAAGTTGATGGTTGTGCTTGTTTGGCTGCTTTGGGAATCTTTCAGTACATCTGTATCTTTGTGGGTTTTGAGCTTTTGTTGATCAATATCAAACAGAGCTGTATCAATGACAAATGCGGGGAGACCGACCACAAAACTTTGACAAAAAACTGAAACAAAAGATGATGAACCATGAAAGACCAAAGGGGAATTGGAGAAATACAGAGAGTTTAGGCCCGTTCAAACCAAGAACGAAAACTAAAATGATGAAGTAAAAGATATAGTTCTAAAAAATCATTCTAAAAGAATAGAAGTTTACTCACCACAACTGTGGCTTTAACGGCAGAGAGAAACAATATTGATGAAATCCCTTTCAGAATGATATCCTGCGTTGGTGTGGACGGCCGCAAATAGATAGTTATCATTATATAGTTATCTTTGTAGTTGTTGTTCTTGCTGTGAACGGGCCTTTATAAAGGAATTTTGTTCGAAAACTGTTATGTGATGTTGATGATAACTTTAACTGTTGTCAGTGTGAATCACACACAGTCTTGACACATACATACGTCAGTATTTCAGTATTTGGCATATCTGTTTGTCCATCCATCCATCCATCCATCCATCCATCCATCCATCCATCCATCCATCCATCCATCCATCCATCCATCCATCCATCCATCCATCCATCCATCCATCTGTCTGTCTGTCTGTTCATCTAAGTTTATCCATCCATCTATCTAAGTTCGTCCATCCATCCGTCCAGGTTCGTCCATCCACTCTTTTTTTCCCATCCGTCCATCTATCTATATAAGTTTGTCCGTCCACCCTTTTCTATCCATCCGTCCTGACGTATATCTAAGTTTGTCCGAAAAGCCTTTTCTTCCACAAGAAACTAAAGCGGACATTTTGTGTGGAACAGACAGAGGGTCATTGTTCACTGATAATCATTCTGCAACTTGACAGTCTCTGATCGCTAAATTTGGTTGTATGGGGGGAAAAAAGTAGAGGGGAAAACATATTTTTCAAATTCAAATGATGAGAGAAATTAAATTTTTGAGTGAACAGTTCCTTTATTGGAGATATTAAAGCTAAATTTGTATGCAATAGCTCCAGTAGGTTTGTTTGTTTGTTTGTTTGTTTGTTTGATTCATGCCTGGCTCACACTACAGGAGTTTTAAAATCCTAACCGATTTTGAAATCTGGTTGAAGCACAAACTTAAGGAGAATCTTTGCAGATTTTTTCCCCCAAATCTTAAACATGCTCACACTACAAGGTTTGAAAATCGCGGTGCACCACACACTACAAAATGTTATTAAGATTATCGTGCCAGAGGAAGCGTCTCACGTGATCACGTGACGCAGCAGATCTGAAGTGTAAAAACATGGAAACATATGGGATATGCATTGCCATGAGACACACACGCATGCACGCACATACACACGCACAGAGACTTTGAACCTACCGGTACTTTGAGTTAAGAGCTTAGATCGGGCCCAAAAAAATCAAGCCCGACCCCTACCCGAGCCCATGCACGTTGTGTCCGAGCCCGGCCCGGCCCGATACAACACAACACAACACATTAACATAACTGTAATTATGAGCCCGAGCCCGATTTAAACCCGACCATTTTTTTAATACGTGGGCCAGGGGCGGTGCGAGATATTTTTTTAACGAGGGGGTGCTAGATAGCATATAAATACTATTGCAAAAATTGTCCACTTAATATTTAATATTCATTCAATCATTTTAATTGTCACAATTAAAGTAGCCTATTCGTTTTATTAAATTGACCAAGCACAACATTCAGCATTCAATCAAATATTAATTAAAGATTTATTATTATTAGGCTAATAATGTTAACATAATATACTATCGTTATTTCGGCATAATATGTGTGCGTGCAACAAGCTAGATGTGCATTTTTAAATCCGGTGATGCGTGCATTGATTTTGAAATCCACGCGCTTTTTAACGCGCTTTTTAGTTTCGGTTTCATTACTGAACATGTAACGTTTGTGCCTGCTGACCACAGCGTAATACTTATTTATTTAGCAATAAATAAATGGAGATAAAAACGCATATCGAGTTGAGTCATTTAAAATTATCTCAAGGGAAATTCCTTCAGCACGACAGCCCTGCTGTCTTTTTGACAGCACTGACGTAATCACAATCTTGCTCATCCCGATAAATATCAAACATGTTTGATATGATCGGGGCGAGCCCGATTTGTGTGAGAGCAGATCGGGAGGGGCAAGATTCGATCTGTGAACGCCTCACATTACCAGATAATCTGCGCCGAACATCGGAACCGATCGAGGTCCTCGACAAGATTTTTTCTCAGATTCTCGGGAGGGGTAAATCGGGCATAAATCGGCCTAAAACTCCTGTAGTGTGAGCCAGGCATCAGGGAGTGAAACAGAACAATCTAATACCACAAAAATGTAAATTGTAACCATGGTTACAACAGCAGGGACAATGGTTGAGAATCTTTGAGCCTAATCAGACCGTAGTGAGATGTTTGTGAGAGTGTCTCCATAAAAAGAAGAGTTTTCAGGGAACTACTTCTCGTATCTGAAAGTGGGTATGTGTGCTAGATAGTGATGGGTCATATAACAAGTTAGGGGTGCCTTTGATAGTGGAGTGAGCTTCACATACCTTCCCGCAGAGATAAAAACCCCATTAGTTCCTAAGGGAGGACGCTTTTCCTCACTAATCTGATCTGAGAACAAATGTCAGACGAGAAGCCAATACCGCGGTGGTCGACCACAACTGACTGGGGATCAGCTTTCATACAAACACAGATCTAGGTTTCGGCAAGAGAAACACAGGTGTAACCTTGATATTCAGGCTGACCAGAATGCTGATCTACAACATGTTTTATGCCCATGAATGGCTTACATTTGGTCTTAATGCTGATAAGCTTGAGATTATTTTTTTTTTACTCAAATTTCTCTTCTTCCTCTTTTGTAAATTAAGCATCTCGCTAAACCAGCATCTACAAACCATTCATTTATTTTGTTCAGCATTTGATCCACGTAAAGGTTTAAGGTTGCACATTTTTGCCACATCTCCACTGATGCACCGACCGGTGCAAGAGAGAATCAAAGGGAATAACTTCACATCTATGCTCTTGCAAGACAAATTACCCATCTGTCTGTCTGAACTTTCAGCACAGGAACAAACCTTGTCCTCACAGACATCCTTCTCCCTTTGTTTGTCAGGAAGCACCTGTTTGTTCTTCAAACAGGTGAAAACAGCTTGAAAAGAAGGTTATTAAATCTGAAGGACAAACCAGAATATAAAATATAAAAAATGAATTACTTCTTTCGATCTTCATGCGTAACATAATGAAGGTTAAGAAGTGTAATGAAAACACCTGTCATGTTAAGTGCTTTTTAAAGTGAGGAAAAGTCCTGAGATATGAAACATCATTAACAACAATTCAGGATCCATCTTAGTTACTTTGACGTTTTAGGACTTTATTTGGATGGAAATTATCCAATATATAGACATGAAAATTCAATTTGCTCCAAACAAATCAGACTCAAAATGAAGGGTGGAGACAAATATACATTTTCTGTCATCTTATTGAAATCTATTTATCGATATTAATCTAGCCATGATGGTTCGAAGTTCTCGTAAATGGGGTTTTCAAAGTCCACCAACAGTTTCAGATATCTCAGATGAGATTTACAGATAGAACGACGCCGAGCAGAAGCTCCATCAGAGAGGAAGAAAGAAAAACCGAATGATCGACAGCCAGCAATAGCAGGATAAAGTGATCGAGGGTGTGGGGGATGTGATGAAAGGTGGGAAAAAGAGCTGAGTGGTTTTGAGAGATGGTTTGAATAATTTGAATTATAGCTGAACACACCTCTTCCTGCAAAGCCCTAGTAAGCTCCGATAAATGGTTCGCTGATGTTCACACACAGCTGGGCTCATTAGCACGGTGTCTAGAGAGATGAGCCGGGCAGAGAACAGAGCGAGCGAGTGAGAAAAAGACTGAAAAACACAGACAGATATGCATACCTGAAGCGATCAAGGACAGAAAGCTGAAAAAAAAAGAGACATCAAAGCGGAGTGCAAGAGAAAAGGCAGGCTTTTGGGCAGTCATGCACGTCATTGAAGTTGAACTAAGGGCTCAAGACCTTTCACATACCCCTGCTGTCTCGTGCATGATATACTATGGCAGACACATGTTCTGCTCTGCATTTCTGATGGTGCTCTGCAGGTCACGAAGTGCACTTGGGAACCTCAGGACGAAATCCCCTTGAGATTTTACAGCAAGGTGAGAATCACTTTTGTAAATCCAGTGCCATGCCAGAATCCTTATTTGGCCTTGAGCGAGTCACTTAGCCACTATATGCCTCCAGGAAATCCAGGAGGCAAATAATAAGAGATAATGTCTCCTTTAGCGTTTATTCTGTCTGTGTTGTAGGTGTGATGGAGGACAGGAGAAAGCATTGAATTCATTTTTGAATGGTATTTCGACATTGCTTAGCAGCCACATTGCAATTCAGGGTCACGATTCCAGGAATGATCAGAGAGCCTCATGATATCACAGTATGTCATTCATTCAAGACCTCTGAAGCCATACGCTTTGAACAATTTGCAGAAAATCTTCCACATACTTTCAGATATGCTTCATGAAGACACATCTGAATGATTAACGTCAATGATTATCAGTTCTGAGACATAAGAACCAATGACGTTTGACTTTCACGAGTCAGTTGCTTTTGCGGACATCCAAATATGGTGTGATGCATTCAGCATGCATGGGTGCATTAAATAGATCAAAAGTGACATTAAAGACATTTAAAATGCTGTTCTTTTGAACTTTCTGTTTATCAAAGAATTCTGAAAAGCGATGTCTCCACAAAAATATTAAGCAGTTAAACTCTTTTCAACATCAGTAATAAGAATAAATGTGAGCACCAAATCAGCATATGAGAATGATTTCTGATCACGTGACACTGAAGACACTGAAAATGTAGCTTTGCCATTTCTGGAATAAATTACATTACAAAACTATTTTTTGCTGTATCAAATCAATAAAAATTCAAATAGATGCACATAAGCAACTTCTTTCAAAAACATTAAATGTTTTTACTGATCCCGAACTTTTGAATTGTAGAGTATGTAAGGGGAAAAAATTATAAATTGAGAGTCCTCACACAAAGCTTTCTTATGGCTTTAAAATATATTTAGTTGGAAATATTCCTCCAAGAATTCATAGGGCAGATCTTGTGACACTCCATATTGACTAGATGGTCCAGCGTGACAATTTTTGCACCATGTATGACACATTTTTATGACACGGGCACATCTTATCGGCAACTTCTGGCACATCTAAATATCCGCACCCCATTCATAATGCTTATTTAATGCAATTCCACCCACACGTGATTAAACAGCACTAATTGCTGGGATCAGCATTTCCAGATTGTCTCTTTAAGCCTCAGCGATTGATAGAGGGTTTTTAAACACCTACTTCCTACTGAAACGCAGTGTTCCTCATTATTTCCGCTACACTCTCCTCTGTTAGATCGCTTCCCAAGGGGTTCGGTGGGGGATGGAGGAGCATTATTTACATTATGTTACAGCATCTTCCTGGAATGGCTTATGAATAATGAAGTCTCTAAACTCCCTGATCATTTGTCATACTCGCTGTATGCTGATATGCATTTAATAGGCAGTCAATACAAGAGCACGCGTTCCTTTAATACTGCTTAATCAATGGAGCCTGGGCCTGTTCGACAAAACCCGATGAGGTTCTGCGTCTTTGACATTGCTTCCTAACAAGTGATTCATCAATAACTTGATCGATCACTGTTTTACTTGATATTTTAATCAATTAATTTTCCAGGCATCCTCAATTTCTTCAGTTTTATTAAGAATGATCCTTTAGCTTCATTGTTCACTTTACTTATGAGTTTGAATCACAAGACCTGGAGTCAGTGTGGCATGCATTTTGCTGACTCATCATTTGAAAATAGACTGAACTTCTGGGAAGTCCCCATTTTGTTTGTCATTTTATAAAACCATTTGATACACAGTATCGGCTTTTAACTGTAAAAGCAGAACCAAAACCAATAATGAGGGTCATTCTGGGTTGCCAGAGCCAAACACAAATCATTCGATCAAATTGTTTAGCCCATGAACATCTGTAAGCAGAATCTTCTCTTTTCCTGTTTAGTAGAAACTTCTGTACTATTCTTGCCGCCCTGCTAGATTTGTGTGTGATGATAAGACAGAATTAGTAGGAAGAAAAAAAGTCAGATCATGAGCTGCCTCAGGCTTTGCTTTGAGTTAATTTTTTTTTTCTTTTGGAGCTGCAGAGACTACACAGTATTGTTTATTCTTCCATTTGTTCTTTTTCAAGAACATTTCCTGCTCATTACTCATTTTCTCTGACAATGCTTCATTTCATGCACCACCATCTTTTCTCTGCTAAAAATGTTATCAAACACAAAAAGGAATTTATCATTTCTACTAAATGGTGACCATGTTTTGTGGCCTGTTCAAGGTTCAATCGACTCTGTTTGTTGCTTTTACAATTTACTTTAAATTAAAATGAACCAAAGCCACATAATTTTCTTTTTTTTTTTTTTGGGGGAAATTTGTAAAACAGAAGTTAATGTGACCATTTTGTTGACTTACATCGACATGACTTACACTTGCTACTGGAAATAGAGAGTATGTTGAAATTATTGTTTTATGTGTTTTTGACTAAACTGAAAGACTTGTGGCACTATTTTAACGATCTGAAACGCAAGTATCAAGCGCGAAACGCAAGTAACTTTGTGGGCGGGTCTTGAGCGCTGTTGCTATTATACCAGCGGGATAAATTACTCTTGCGCCCGACGCAAATCTAAAATGGGTTGGTCTGAAGTAGCTTCATTATTCATAGGCGTGGTTTGGGCGTAACGTTAAATAAACCAATCAGAGCGACATCTCACATTCCCTTTAAGACCAGGTGTGCTTGTTCCATGGCGGATTGCTATTATAACAGCGGATTTGCCAGGCGCACACCAGGAGCGGTTCACATCCGAGGAGACCGACGTTCTCGCCAGGGCCGTAAAACACAGAGAAGTGACATTGTATGGGGATGAGAGAAACCCACCCAAATTAGCTTCGGTTAAACAGGCGTATAAAATTTGGGTAAATGTGTAAGCTAGATTTATGCCTATTTTTTCACATCTTTATGGACACAGCAATGATTTCCCTCGTGTGTTAATATTTTTCATATATAATAATGTATGGTTTTCTAAAAATGAGAACTGCTGCGTCTGTGTGTAGATGAGATAAGCAAAGTGCATGCGCGTTGTGCACATGCTACATTGATTATGGCCAAGCATGTGCCCTTAAAATAGCATATGAATAACATGCGCAATGTGCCACTGACTTTAGACTAGGTTTTTCCTGGTCAGTGACGGAATTGTTTTCTAAACCTGCAAAATAGCACCAGGGAACGTTTGGACTTGAACACGCCTCCTCTTTGAGCTGAACTGCCCCCGGGAGCGCAAATGCATTTGCTAGTTTACCGACGTGCGTCTGTGGAGGGAAAAGTCCGCATGTGCGCGGGTGCAAAATAGGAATGATACATGCATCGGTGTACAAAGTCAATTGCGCTGGGTGCAAGATAGGGCCCTTGGTGTTGAATGTTAAGTTTTGTTGATATTTAGAAGACTTTTTGATGTTGTTTTTATGGTTACCATTGTTGGAACAGCTGTACATGGCAGTAGCTGTGCTAATATCAGTGCAGTGACAAGCCACTTTCTCATCCCATAAATAAAAAAAAGTTATATTTAGCGTGCTAACATGCACCACTGCAGTCTAGTAGTATAGCTGAAAAATGAAAATTTGAGCTACTTTGATGTCTAATTTTATTGGGGTTTACTTAAAGGGATCATTCCACCCAAAATGAGAATTGCCATCATTTACTCACCCTTGTCGTTACAAACCTATATATATATATATATATATATATTTTTTTTTTTAATTATGTTTTAATTTTTTGACAATAAACATGCCAGAATGGGAACATCAAAACACAAATGAAATCAACTACCCACTTTGTGCCGAGTTAACCCGAGCTGTGGATATTTCTAACATTATAATATCCCGAAGTTGAATCAACCACTTGAATATATCCAGGTTATGTGGTGGGAGCCAGCGTTGAGCTATCAGTTTTTTTTTGCAGACGTTAAACTGACCAGCCAGACAATTTTTTGCAGTTTAGAGAAATCAAACTGAGAATCATCATTCAGTAATAATACAGATGGGATTACCGGTATCGGATATTCAATGATTTTTGATAAGATAGCACTTCAATCCAAAAACATTTTACCTTTTCACATTCCCATATCATTTGGAAAAAGGATCCAAGTTGTTGGTCAGGACATTTATCACAAAAGCGACTAAAGGAGGAGTCAATATGATGTCTTTTGAGAGGGGTCCAATAAGTTTTGTGACAGAAGTTATAATGAATCAGTTGGTGATTATGATTCCTAGATGTAAAGAAGTAAAAATGTTCTGCCATACTCTTCCCCAGTTCGTGACATCCTCCTCTTGTTCACATTCTCTTTCCCATGCGTGTTATATAGCTAGGCGATTTGCTGTAGCCTCTAAGGCCTTCCCATACATCCATTAAGTGAAGTGACTAGAAGAGGACAACTCAAACCAAGCAATGATTGGGTGTGTGGGAAATGTTTCCCCCCTGGGCACCCCATAGGCCTTCATGGCCAACCTTAGGCGCAAATATAAAAACAGAAAAGAGGATTCTGTTCCATACCGCTCACACAGTTCTTGAAAGCTTAACACGCGTTTAGGACCAGCAATATCTTTCAATGTATAAATGCCCTTCTGCATCCTGTCTCTAGAGAAAAATGGTGTACCTCCCAAACGTATATTATTATCATACCAAATGGGTGTATGGGTGTGCCATATATGCGAATAATGAATACATTTTTCCATAAGTTTAAAATTGACTACTGTGTTGTCCATGATTGGACCAAAAGCTTGCATAAATTGCTTTTTGTTTAGCCCAGAGAACATTATATCTTGTAACCTGTGTTTGCCTGCTAAGCTCTCATCTCTCTCCAAGGGACCCTAGAGAGTGGGTCGAGCCAATCCTTAATTAATTTTATTTGAGAGGCCCTATGATACAATTTGAAATTCGGAAGCGCTAATCCTCCATTATGTTTTGCACGCTGCAGTGTTTCAAATTTCAGTCTGGGTTGCTTGCCATTCCAGATGATTTTACGAATTTTAGAATTGAGTTTGTGCCAAAAAAATGTAGGTGCAGGTAACGGAATCATGGAACTGAGAAAACTGATTCGTGGAAAAACATTCCTTTTAACACTCGCTATTCTGGCATGTAATGATAGTGGTAACGAGGTCCATTTTTGGAGATCTTGTTCAACCCTAGTTAGAATTTGTAGATAGTTGGCGTCAGGTATACCATGGAGGGAAGAATGAACAACAATGCCTAAGTAACTTATTGAAGTTTGTATGGAAATATTGCATGGTAGTCTAATTTTCTTAGCCATAATATTAAGTGGAAGCAAAGAGGATTTATCCCAATGATTTTTGTACCCAGAGAGCATGCTGAAGTTTTCAAATACCTTCAGTATCTGGGGAAATGAAACTTGAAGATCTGAAATAAACAGTAAAATATTATCTGCATAGAGTGATATATGTTGTTTGTAAGAGTTAACTGAAACTGAACAATCATTTTCCTGCCTTATCAGTTGGGCTAGGGGCTTGAGTGACATTGCAAATTGCATTGCGGAGAAAGGGCACCCTTGTCTTGTGCCTCGTTGTAAATTAAAGGGTAGAGAATGTACTCCATTAGTCATAACAGAGGCCGTGGGGTTTCTATATAAAACTCTTATCATGTTTACGAAGCCTTTGCTAAGGCCATACACATACAAAACAGACCAGAGGTAGTCCCACTCCAGCCTGCCAAACACCTTCTCTGCGTCCAACGAAAGAACCGCAGCTGGAGTGGGACAACCCTGGGATTTGTGAATGATGTGCAGTAGTCTCCGAATGTTATCCACCGCTAATCTGTTTGGCATAAAGCCAGACTGGTCAGGGTGGACTAATGAATTCAGATACCGCTGTAGTCACAAGGCCAGAATTCTAACATACATTTTTATATTGGTGTTTAGCAAACTAATGGGTCTGTAGTTTGCACAATCTGAATAATCTTTCCCTTTTTTGGATATCAGCGATATAAGTGCCGTATTCATCTGTGGGTGAAAGGCCCCAACCTCTACTGCCGCGTGGATGGCTGTCAGGAAGACAGGGCCGAGTAGATCAAAATATTTAAGAAATAATTCTGCCGGGATCCCGTCTAAGCCTGGCGCTTTGCCTTTCTTAGCACCTTGTAACGCCCCTTTAAGTTCCTCCAAAGTAACTGGCTGTCCTAAAAATTCAGCTTCCACATGACTAAGTCGAGGTAGAGTAAGAGACTGCAAGAAGGCAGTACAACTTGGACTTGTGGGATTAAGTTTGGATGTATAGAGTTTAGAAAAGAAATCAGAAAATGAGGAGTTAATTTCTTTGCTATTCCTAACCAGTCCTTTAGAAGGGTGCTTAATTTTTTCAATGTAGGCTTTCGCCTGGCTTTGCTTCAATCTTAATGCAAAAAGTTTGCTAGGTCTGGCACCACTGAAGTAATAGGACTGTCTGGTTCTGTGAATCACAAATTCTGCTTTCCTTCTCAAAAGATCTTTCACTTCAGCTTCCCACTGCGCATAGACAGGTCGAAACGACGTATTTTCTACGTCGTTTTTGCACGTCCAATTTTGCTCCCCTTGAAGGTGCAGACTGTGACGCCAGATGACGTCTTTTTCCGACGTCTTCCGCACGTCTAATGTTGACGTCCGTCCAAAGTTCGTTTGTGGGAAGAAGGAAGGAGACGGGGTTGGCTTGCTGTGGATCGTGTGTTTTATTAGATACTGTGCGTCTTTTCCAAACAATAATCGCGCTCAGTGCGCTCAATCAAAACGCGCTCAAAAAATAAAAATAAAAAAGCGGCTTCTCCACAACACACACACACACACACACACACACACACACACACACAACCCTTACTCTTGCTTTCCCTGGGAATCGAACTCGTGATCTTAGCGTTACAAACGCCAATGCACTACTGTTTGAGCTACAATCTGTAGGCCTATTTGAATATGTATTAATCATGTTGATAATGCGCGAATGGGGCGTTTTGAGCGTCTGGCGCGATACGCGCGAGTGATTTGAGGGTGAGAGAGCGAGAGAGAGTGAGATAATTCTGATTAGTCCAGAGGATATATCGCGTTTAGGCTAAAAATAGGTTCGGCGCATTTTAAACAAGGAAATAGAGATTTGGCATGAAACGTGGATGGAGCGAATAGGTTCAGTACACAGCAAAATGACATGACAAACTCTTTTTTTTTTTTTAAATGGCGTTTATTGCGTTAAAAAAAAATAATCATGTAAATTTCCTGCACCTGTCATAGACGTCCAAATGACGTCCAAAAAAAATACCCAGTTCAAAGGTCCAATGTTGAACGTCAATATAACGTCCAAGTTGGGTCATGGTTGGACGTCCAAATAGTGGACCTAGTTTGGACGTCGAAAAAAATTACCCAGTTCAAAGGTCCAATGTTGAACGTCAAAATGACGTCCAAGTTGGGTCATGGTTGGACGTTCAAATAGTGGACCTAGTTTGGACGACGAATAGATGTCCAGAATTGGTCATGGACCAACGGACCCAATATAGACATGATCTGCACGTCTATCCGACGTCCAATGTTTAGTGGGTTTAAGGGTCTGAAGCGTCTTAAAATGTGAATGAGAGAATGACGATTTTAGTGACAATTCAAGTGATTGACATTCTTTTTCTAAATGGTCAATTTGACACACACACACCCAGAGCAGTGGGCAGCCATTCACTGTGGCACCCATGGAGCGATTGGGGGTTAGGTGTCTTGCTCAAGGGCACTTCAGTCGATTCCTGCCGGTATTGAGAATTGAACCCTCGACCCTTCGGGTTGACCCTTCGGGTGGGTGTGACCTTCGTTGCATGGGCAAAAACAACTAATAGTTTCTTTTGTTTTCCTCAGAAGAAAGATAGTCATACAAGTTTGGATCAACATGAGGGTGCGTAAATAAAATTTATACTATACAACAACTTCAGTTTTGTTAAACAAAACATTTGTTGGAATGGACTTAATTAAACTTTAATTGTCTAGAATAGAATATAATAGAATATAATAGAATAGAATAGAATAGAATAGAATAGAATAGAATAATATAGACTGTTAAAATGACTTGTTGTAAATTAAGATTATTGGAGCACATTTTACAAGTAAATAGTATTTCCTTCCTTCTACTTCAAAATGCAGTGTTTAATTAAATGTGTGGCTTGCTATTATTTGTGAAATTACTTAATATTTCTGAGTGGAAATTGTTTTAAAGTAAAAAAAGAACAGAATATAATCGTTAACTGTGTTGTGGTAATGTGGAGTAGTCTTACTGTCAACTTCATGTATTTAGGCATAGGGCTATATTTATATGACCCCATGTCGTGAAGGTTAAGCACTCATTAGAAGAAAATAGCAGACTGTTTTGTTTCTATCGTTCTGCCCTTTGCTCCATGGGCAAGCAGCCACCATAAGGACTTACCTGTCAGTCAGGACCAGACAGGCAGAGCTGCATTGCCTCTAGAGGGAGAATGTAAATGAGACTCCTATAAACAGCCTGACCTGTCAGGGCAGTATGACATACACCCCCCCACCCCCCATACCACCACAACATACACCACAAACCCAAAACACCAGGCGGTCAGATTCAGAGCCTGAGTGTCTAGCTTTAATCAGTGCCTTAGGCCTATGTGTGATCTTGACAGACATGAGAGGCATGTGATTCATTTCCTGCCGGGCATGTTCAAGAGACATGCACAGTGATGTGAGAGATTTTGATCACAAATAAAAATAAATAAAAACCGCTGGGCAGGCATGTGGTTTAACTATCAAAGCTCAATCTGACAACATGTGCATCTTTTGATAAAAGACATTTTCTGTCAGTTTGTATTAACTGAGAATGATGGTAGTATTTTCATTTTCTAAAGCCTAGAGGGTTGCACTCCTGCTTTCTACATAGGTCCTGCCTTATAAAACTCCACCCTAACTGAAATTCTGAAATGAAATGAAACACTCCACTGAAACTCTCTGCACAACTGTTCAAAAGTAAGATTTAAGATCAAGGTCAGTAAGATTTCTTTTTTAAAGAAGGATATTTATTTATTTAGCAATGAAGTGACAGTAAAGACATTTATAATGTTACAAAAGATTTCTATTTCAAATACATTTTGTTCTTTTTAACTTTAAGCAAAGAGTCTTGAAAAAAAAATGTATCATGGTTTTCACAAAAACATTCCAGCACAATTGTTTTCAAAATTGCTAATAAATATAATAAATGGATCTCGAGCACCAAATCAGCATATTAGAATGATTGATGGTGGATCATGTGATACTGAAGACTTGAGTAATGGCTGCTGAAATGTCTGCTTTGCCATCACAGGAATAAATGGCATTTTAACATATTTTAAAATGGAAAATGGTTATTTTATAATGGTTATTTATAATGGTCCACAAAATTGCAGTTTTTAGTGTATATATATATATATATATATATATATATATATATATATATATATATATATATATATATATATATATATATATATATATATATATTTATATATATATAGTCTTTGTAAATGCAGCTATCTATATCCTAACCATAATCTTTACTCTTCAACACTGTGGTAACCATAAAAACTTCAACATAACTCTTTCAAATATCAAACATAAATGTTTTAAGTCTTTCCCTTCATGCACTGTATTTATGATTAGGACTCATAATGAAGATTTACGGTTTTACTTCATCTGCCGTTAGATAGGCTATATATGCGTCAGTTTCACTAAAAGGCTCAACGCGCTCACTGGTGCTGACATTTAAGAAGGGATGGGTATGTGCTTCAAGTGATATGCTTGGTGAGTGAAATTATATTTGTATTATCTTTGTGTATGTATAATTTTCTTTCGATTTTCTGTCTAAAAGTGACCAAAAAGACATTTAACTCCAGCTCACCATCATGTTGCCAAACTGCTCCGTGCCTCCGTCTCCAAAAAGTTTTTACGCATGGGTCAGAGTTTGCGTGCAGGTGCGCAAATTTTCCCATCAAGTTTGTTTTTATAAATCACAACTTGTGCGTCGGAAGTGGCGTATCCCTCTTTCAGGGCCTGTTTTGTGCATACGCAATGGTTATAAATGAGGCCCCAGCTACATGCAAAGCATGCTGGGAACTAAATTCCCTGCCCGGTTTCAATTAAAGCAACAAAAATTATTCATGGTAATTTTGGGGATTTTTACCAATCATTGGCAATTGATTGGTTTTGTTTTTTCCCTTTTCTTTTCCCATTCTAAATTTACATTAATATCAGTTGTGTGTCTGTCAGTTTGGATCTGGCCAGTGAAAATGATTCATGTGCATAGTCCCAATGCAATTAGATGAAGTAAACTTCTATTTTACAAAAAGTGTGTATCTTATTGACTTTACTCATGTCTTCCCATGGTACCTTTAACGTACATATTTGCATTCTCTTGTCCTCATATTTTTTTATCCTACATCACAGACACATTTCTCACTTTCTTACGTCTCTCCGTCACTGCCATCTCTTTGGAGGAGATTCTCATCAAAGCTCTCCCTCATTCCAGCACGTTTTATATGGCACTGGTGAGAAGCACTTACGCTGAAGGACTCCAGCCCTCGGAATTTAGATGAAGAATTTTCCCTCCCCTCTATTCACCTTTTTTACACAAATGGAGCATGCAGACAGGGTATTATTAAAGGGATTTTTTTTTTTCATTGCACACTGGTATGCTCTCAAGATAAGTTTTAAAAAAAGGCCAGCTCCCGCTCTCAAGATCAGGTAATTCCAGTCTGAGTAATCCCTTTGGGGAATTTGGTGGGGGAAATGATGCAACAACGTGTACATAAGTATAAAACTACAACGTATTTTGAATGCTTGAGTTTCTGTGTGGGCCTGATGGAGTGGAGGGAAAGAGAAATTGAAATTGTGAGAGGAGGTTTATATTTTATAATTTGAAGTATTCATTTGGACAAGTAGGTGTCCAACTGTGCGATTCATGTATTAAACATAGCTCCCTGCTGCTTTACCTGAATAGCGGTCACACACATACTTATCTGCCTCTTTTGTCTGTGGAAATGTGGGTGGAATGAAATAATTTGTAACGAGGGTCACGGTTATTTCAATTTTATTTAATCTCCACACAACTCAATTTAGAGTCAATATCAGACCATGTAAGCACAGATCTGATGCAAAGGCATTGACATAAATGTATAGTATAGTATAGTATAGTATAGTATAGTATAGTATAGTATAGTATTAGTGATTTATTGTTATTGTAAGAATTTTTTTTTAGGAATGATTTCCTTTTTTACACTAAATTGTGTAACATGTAATTGTAAAAGGTTTCAAAACCTAGTGAGCTGCTGTACCTTACTGTTCTATTTTTGCCCAAATTGAGGCAGAATCTGCATATATTTTTCACAGGCAGTTTCATAATACAATTTGCTGAGCTAAATGCAAGAATTCACCAGAGTGGTGGACAAAATCAAGCTATATGTCAGATCAGGCCGGTCTTAGGAATCAGCTGTTGCTCAGCTAGTTCTTGACGTTACACAATTGTTGCAGCTGTTAACCTGATAACTAAGTCTATCCTTTATCTGAATTTCTAGCAAACTGATATCAAACTTATTTTATCACATCTTCTCCTGCTTCACCTCTTGTCCTCATTAACATGTGTCTTGTTAAATTGTGCACCTTGGGACTGGTAAGTTCATGTTTTTGCAAACTCATGTTAATTTTTTAAGTTGAAGGCTAAAATTCTTAAGAAGAAAAAGCTTTATTGCGTTTTAATTAGCTTTATTTATATATATATATATATTATATCACAACTTTTTACAACTTAAAAAAATAAGTTTAAGAAGTTAATGAAGTTATATATATATATTATTAATCTTACAGAAAGTTTTGTCCGCAAGTCAAAGTCAGTGGTGAAACCAACATTACATCTATTAATTTAGCAGACACTTTCCTCCATAGTGCCAATTGCTGTCACGTGACAAGTTCTGAATACAGAATGGCATACTACCATACTACTTTTTCTGCCTATATTAATATAGGTACATCTATTCTGCCATCATTGACCAGATGAAGACATCTTACTAGACAGGATGACACACAAGCATTGGATTCAGACATGCCTTGTTGTCTTTCCTCCGGACGCTGTTTGCGAAGGCTAGTATATTTTGCTTTTGGACACTGCTGTATTTAAAGGTCAGTGTGTATTTGAAATAATATTAGATATATTGAACTTTTGGCAAAGTTAATCAGTGTGTGGCGGAACTTGGTGGAACCCAATGGACTAATGAACTCTGGGGTGGATCAGTTGAGGCGAGAAAAAAATCCAACCCAATGGACCAACGGACCAAGGGTATCATAATTCATAACGGGAAATGTGTCATATAAAAAGCTGCAGTGTCTGATTCTATGAGTGAGCACATTAGATTTGTTTACATGCATGTCATGTGAACATTAACAAACATTAGAAAACCATGAATACGTGAATGTGTTGTTAAATTATTGAAATATTAACTTAAAGTCACTATGAAAAATACTATATTGACAAATCTCATTTTTGCACATCCATGCACATAATTATTACTTTTTTTCTTTTATTCATGTGCCCTCGTAATCCTTTATCAAAATACCATCCCCTCCCTCTTGGAGTGACATCTCTTCTCCTCTCTGTTTACTGGTGCGAGGGCGGGACCATCCAATCAACCCAGTCAATTCCAATTCCTGATTCGTTCAAGAAGACGTTTTACTCTGATATACGTTACAATAGGGAAGAAAAGTTCCATTTCATGCTGACTTTAAAATCTCAGGAGGACCTATTTCAGGTTCTGCTGACATAAAAATCTTTGCAATCCCTACTCTAGTGTATTTTAAAGGGCCCCTATTATGCTATTTTAAAGTTTCCTAATGTTGTTGCGGAGTCTTCTAAAACACGTTTACATGCATCAAAGGTAAAATAAAAAGTTTAATTTCCTCATAATATACATTTGCACATTATCACATTTTCAATGATTCTCAAACGACTCGTGAGATGAATCAATCTCTCTAAATCCCTCCTTTCCGCGAGCTACTCTGCTCTGATTGGCCAGATAGCTCAGTCTGTTGTGATTGGCCTACCGTGTACAGCGGGTCGAAAACAAAAACGCCCATTGCCATAACAACGTCAGCTGTCCTGAGGCTTCCTGTAAATTAAACACAGTAATGAACAATGACGTCGATTTGACCAAATCAATGCGAGTGCGAGAATGACAGACAATCTGCATTAATAGACACAGTTATAGGTAATGGTCCACAACTGATTAGCAGAAGTATTTCAGTAAGACAGTGATAACGTGAGTTAGCCAGTTAGCAGGAGACCTACACAACTCAAAACTAAGTTTTTTGAACACCATCTTTCAAGAGTAAAAACGGTTTGCAAATCCTGCATTGAACTCCGAGATTTGAGAAGTAGTCGTCAGTAAAATAAAGGGAACACAGCAAAAGTTTAGGATTATACTGCTGTGAAATCGTGGTAAAGATTATTTTAAATCACTAATTCTTCACATGCTCGTCCTTGGGCAGTAAAAAAAAAAACAAAAAAACTGGCTTTACCTTCACATTGTAGAGCACAGCGCTGTCTTCTCGACATGATGCTGTCCAGTATCCACAAGAATCAGTCTGGTGTCTGCGTGCAATACGTGGGCGGGCAATATACTAATGTTTCGTCTTGACGTCACAACGAAACGGCTTATGACTCCTTTGAAAAACGATTCATTTAATTGACTCAGAATTGACTCTTACTTTTGAAAGACAATAACTTTATTTACGGTGCACTTTCAGATGTAAAACTTTGCAGGATGTTTTCATTCACTTAGAGCAATGTTACACACTACATGAAAGGTAATTTTCAAAAATCCATAATAGGGGCCCTTTAAAGTACAAGTAAAATATTTGATTCAGTGATATTTGATTATTCATGGCGAGTGCTCGAAATCGCTAAAAAAATCACGAGTTGCCATTTAAGTTACAATTGGATGCTATCTACAGTACGTAGGCCGTAGGCACAAGGCTGCTCACTGGGTTTCATAACAGACCCTTAGTGATGTATTATCACTGTTGCAGCACAGATAATTCCAGTTTCATTGAGCTTCGGAAAAGTCGAAATGTGTAAGTCTGTGTGAGTTTGCAGGCCTGAGTGATGAATGTGAGACTTGAAGTCTTTGGTCTTTCGAACTTTCCATTCTATCGACTGTCATCCATTTGTGTGTGCGTGTGAGAGTGAGAGTGAGAGAGAGAGGGAGATTAATAACAATGTGTGCTCACTGGACTGGGAAGAGACCGATGGCTTGGGCGTCTAACCAATAACATTTACTGGAACACTCCGAGTCATTAGCACAATTCCTCTGTCGCTACGGCGACTCTCAGGCTACAAGGTCCGGCTGCTCGGAAGCCAAATTTTACAGCGCGTATCAAGTTAACGGCCAATTTGTCTCCAAGCTCAAAGCGCTCTTTAATTTCTCTGTCTGTCTCATGACTGCCTTCCCTCACTCAGAATCACGACCTAACCCCTCACGACACACAGAAAATCCTCCAGTTAATTGCAAACCCAAATTTCTCCTCTTTTTTAACAATTGTATGCAGCAGATTGTCATTCGGCTTTCAAAAAGCATGACTCAACTCTCTCTTGTACTTTATCACAAAATTCCTCCCATGCATATTTCAGAGCCAAAACTCTCCTCTCTTTAAACAACGACGACAGGTGTCTGTGGGTGGGCTATGATTGTTTTCGGTTCAGAATAGATGGTGATGATGATGATATGGAAACAACAAAGTGTGACCATTTGCGTCTTGTCATGGCGCTCCCAAATTCCCTAACCATCCGATAGCCCATCCATTACTTAGATACTTGAGTTTCACAGCTGTCTCTGAGTTGTGTTATTGTGGTTAATTTACTCTTATGCGTTTTATTGCCTGTGGATGTGATCCAAGAGTTTGTTTTTGGCATCTGTCATCTGAAATATACTACACTGACTGGGCATTTTGTAGAGAATGTATTGCAAACACACATTTAATTGGACAAAAAAGAAGCTCAGTTGTGGTTTATGTCTTCTGCTTGGTCACAATAGAGTTTAAAATGCATTCGTTGTCCATATCCAACAGATGTGCGGCCACATCATCCCATGCAACCGTGCAACAATCTCTTTAAAACTTCAGACTTTTATGAGGGTCATAAGAATCAAGCCACTGCAGCAAAATTACTGATTAATGCATTTTATAGTGCAGACAGTGGGGGGAAAATTTGTCCTCCATTTTCTTTCATTAGTCTTAATATGTTTAAGACATATCAGATTTTAATCAAGCTCTCTGATGAGGATGACAACCATTCTGTGAGTGTCCATTATATTTTGTTCTTTTCATTTTTAATTACTACCAGACATTAAAGCCCAATTAAGAATCCTCTCATTCGCGCTTTTGATAGGGATCGACCATATGGAGAGAGCCGTGTGCCAAGGAAATGAAAATTAAAGATGAAAGAACAAGGGTTTTGGGAGGAGATGTTCAAATTACGGGTAGCCGCTCTGTGCAGGACACCCACTTACATGGTGATCTGTGAGATCAATTAGAGTTAGGCTATTCTCTGAAGGCACATGCTGAAAACACACTGTGACGTCTTATTCTGGAGATGGCAAATGTACAAAGCTCTCCCACATGAACGATTCTTTTACTGCACATTCGATGTCGTCCATTACAGCATGTTTGTACATTGCCATGATACTGAAGTGGCTCTCTTCAACTACATTATAGTTAGTCTCAAAGCGACTCGAAACATTTAATGAAGCAGGTGTCCAGCTATTTGGCTCAAAAGAACATATCAGCTCAATGTGGTTACATTTCATCTCACGATATCAGTTGTTCTTAGTTCTCAGTATGCTGATATGGAGCACGTTCGTTGTAACTCGACTCCATACTTTATATTTTCTATAAATTTTCTTTCATTCTGTTTCAGAAATGTAATGTTTTTATTTCATTTTCATTTAGTATTTAATTTCCATTTATTGACTTTTCACAGTTCAAGCGCCAAAAAGGACTAAAAAATGGTTATGAAATATAATATAAAATAAAATATAAAAATGGTTAAAAAAATGCATGATGACACATGGTTCCAGATTTAAAGTAACTAGTGCAAAAGTGGCATTGGTTTTAATCTGTGTCTTAACATCTGATGAACCAGACGGAGAAAGCGATTTGGTACTGTATCCGCAGCGGAGTTAAATTTTGATTACATTTATAGTTTATACACAAACAAAATGAAAGACAACACCTTAGTACACAAACAAAACACAGGAAAAAAGCAGGACAATGATAAAAATAAATAAAGAACATGATAGCAAATGCAAAGAAAGATAATTATATGTATGTAGATATAACTTTCCATCCATCCATCCATCCATCCATCCATCCATCCATCCATCCATCCATCCATCCATCCATCCATCCATCCATCCATCCATCCATCCATCCATCCATCCATCCATCCATCCATCCAAGTGTATTGATATGTATAAAAATTCAATATGTTTAATAGAATAGGGAATATGCATGAGAATATACAAGGAAATTAAGAGTGCATACAATTTGTAGACAATCCTTTATTTACTAGCCTTCCCAATTTCCTCACAAAGTTACCAGATGGCTTTAGGAAAATCTTAATAGTCGTGTGGTCTACTTTTATAGTTTTTTAATGGTGTTTTGTGGTCCTTTTAGGAGCTGTGAGCTGATGTTATATGGAAAAGAGATGCATGAAGATTGTTTTGAAAAAAGAATCAATCTCCATTTGTGTTGCATGGTAAAAATAACAGCATGCTGGGTTGGAAACAACATGGTTTTGTTTTTGTCTGAACTATTTCTTTAACAAGACACTGGAAAGCAGTGGTCACTGAGGCACAACAACATACCCACAGATAAACCCACACACACAGTCTGTCTGTCGGTCTCTCTTTTGATGGTGACACTCTAAGGATCTCTGGCAGGCTCTCTTCTTTTGCACCTCCCAACCTCCAGAGAGGAGCTGTGTTCAGGGTGTTTGTGTGTGAGTGTGCTTTCAGCGGCCATGAATAATGATCAGAGCAGTAGGGCGGGTAAGTACCAAGTCCTCAACCCATAATGCAAAGAGGAATTACCACAGAGAAACCTAGCGTACTTCACAGCACACAATTTCCATTATCTTTAAATGGCACCAAGGACATTTAAGAAAAGCTGTTGTTCTCCTTTACTTTGCTTTAGACCACAGGCTGCTGTAAAGCAAATAAATGGAGACTGTCCTTTAAGAATGAATAGATGTTTGGTTTGCTCTCAGCTGCAAAAGCCTGTGCTCAGATTTCACATGTACTTTTTTGTGTGAAAACTATTGGCTCATCTAGTTTGTAAGAATTGATAATGTGAACGAAGTGAAGATTATGAGTGTATGATGAACGTCTGTCCCCACAAGCTGATACAGTGCCGTCCAGAAATTTAGGATCAGTATGATTTTTTTGTGTGTGAAATAAATGAATGCTTCTATTTTAGCAGAAACACATTAAATTAAAAGGTATTTAATGTTACAAAAGATTTACAGATAAATTCTGTTCTTTTGAATTTTCTGGTTATCCAAGAATTCTGAAAAAAAGTATCACAGTTTCCACAAAAATATGAAGTAGCACAACATTCATAATAAGAAATGTTTCCACCCTTCTGAAACGTCAGGATTTGAAATCTGACATCAAGATTTCCTTTTACGCGCCCCTAAACATGCGTATGCAAATAAAGGAGGTGCGCTCTTAACAACTCATGTCTGTACTTCAATCACAAGAGTCGAGTATGACCATCCCACGTTGTTCTGTCATTTCACAACTCTTTTCTTAATTATTCTTTACATGCTACTGGTTTGTATTGAATTTTTTCAATGTCAACGTGTGATCGTCAGTGAGTGGATCTCTAGGCTGGTGTGAGTGAGTGGAGGCGAGGCTAATTTGCATATTCATAGAACTGTGTATACTAAACGAGGCAAGGGTGTAGT
The DNA here is from genome assembly GCF_964197995.2 of Scardinius erythrophthalmus. Classification (NCBI taxonomy): domain Eukaryota; kingdom Metazoa; phylum Chordata; class Actinopteri; order Cypriniformes; family Leuciscidae; genus Scardinius; species Scardinius erythrophthalmus. The sequence goes on along the minus strand of NC_138245.1, from coordinate 25,668,236 downwards.
TACATTCAAGCTGTTTTAAGGCATGACGACTTTTTTTAAAGGATTTTTTTTTTAAATATGTCATTTTGGTGATCAAATATGAGTTTTAAGGGATAAAATTGTTGACTACAGGGTGACTTTAACAATAAAAGCAGCACAAAAACAAGAGGCACAGTTGACAACATGAAGTGGAAACAAATGCAGTTCTACTGGGACGCAAATGAAACTTTAATGAGACAAATTCTGGCATATTTTCATTAGACGCTGAGAAAGGAAGTCACAGTGTTCCAAAGAGAGGACTTACATTGTCAGTGTGCATATGTGATGACCTGATAAAGGGCTGGAACGATATACAGAGGAGTGTTGTGGGTTTTAAAAAAGTTAAGCTTATTATCGACAAGATTTGTGGCATTGTCAATTGCCACAGAAAATTAATATGACTTGTCTCTTTTTTTTCGTTTTCTTAAAAAAAAAAAAAAAATAGCAAGATATAGCAAGGCACTTAAAATTGAAATACACAAGGCCAATGAAGCCAAAGCTATAATACACTCTTTTTATAGGTAAAACACTTGTATGAGAATCACTTGTCTAAGGTTTTATGCTTTACATTTCAACTTCAATGTCATGGTTTTTCACATAGTATTAACGTTTGCATGATTTTTTATTTTTTTTTAGTGGATCCTTCACTGGAAACTGAAAGTAACTCACTCCCACTAAATGTTTACTCTTTAAATTCTTGCACATGGGAACAATGCAAGTCTACACCATTATGACTAAAAGTTTGCTCTGGTCAAGCGTTTCCATAGCTGGCTGGTGGGAGTGGTCTTGGACGGCATCATGCCCAGTGCATTTTGGGTATTGGAATTTTTTTCAACTTTAAAAGTAAAAAGCAGCTGAAGACGCACCTCTTACTTAATGACCTCACACTCTTAAACCAATGCGCACACACACACACAAACTGATGAATGCTTTGTTCTTTTGTAAGTCGCTTTGGATAAAAGCGTCTGCTAAATGCATAAATGTAAATTAATTATATTTATATTGCACAAGGTTATCAGAAATGGGCTATTTTAAAAAAAAAAGTAAATGTGAATACAATTCACTGTAACTCATCAGTAACGCCATATCAAAAGTTCAGTTTAAGGATTCTCACTTCAAAAAGGACAATTTAAACTTCATTACAACATCAAATATAAATAGTTTTTACTAAATAATTTAAATGCATCATTTACAAGAATACTGGACCTTTCAGAACGCTAAGTTTATTTCTGGAACTGTTGTAGGCTACAGAGGGATGAGCCAATTATTTTCTGTGGTAATCAATGTTATGCTACAATAGCTGTGTGAATAGCTTCCATTGAACCCTATACAGTTTTTTCAGTATAATTATCCATATCGGGCTATTTTTAACCAAGTATAAAAAAAATGAAAAAAATGAAGAAGCATAATAAATATTTCCTATTAATATATTTTCGTAAAGCCATGAAAACAGCTTGTGGTTGATGAATGAACACCCTGTGTTATTATGCATTTGGTTAAAAGGGACATCAAAAACAAATATTTATCTAATGAAGGACAAACTAGATTCATAATGTTCCATTTCTGTATCCACTTGTTTTGGTGAACACAAGTCAAAAATAATCCCCATTAATGATTTGAAAGATCATTCAGTTGATCTTTTGGATCAAAGTCTGCTGACAGAATAGAAGTGAAGTCACCACATCTCAGTCATTTACATGCATAATTAGTGCTTGCATTAAGCAGCTCATATGATATTTCAGTTACTTTGGCTTCTAATAAATGGCCGTTGAACAATGCTGCACTTTATAGAGGCCATGCTTCTCCTGCGGACAACATTGAAAAGAATGATTCAGTGCATTATTTTACTCACAGTCCACTTTAAGCTGATTCTCAACCCACAGCATTGTGAATGGCAGAAAAGTGATTGCATTTAAAAGGCTGAAGCACTATACAATCTAAAAAATAAAGGTTCCAAAAGGGGAGTTTCACAGCGATGCCATAGAAGAACAATTTATGGTTCCCCAAAGAGCCTTTCAATGAACCGTTCTTAAAGGGGGGGTGAAATGCTTATTTTCACTCAATCTCCTGTTAATCTTGAGTACCTATAGAGTAATATTGCATCCTTCATATCTCCAAAAAGTCTTTTGTTTTATTATATTTTTAATTGAAAGATTGTCTGTACCGAGTCTTTCCGGAAAAAAACGAGCGGCTGGGGGCGGGCCGTGTGGGCGAAGCTTAGCTGTGCTAATGCGCCGAGCTAACAACACACAGAGACAATAGAAGCAGTTTTACTCACCGCCCGGTTCCAACACACGACCGCGAACCTTTATCATTGTGACTGCTCGATCCTTAAGCATTAGACGATCTGCAAATCCGTCGATGTGGGCTTTGTTTATAAAACAATCATCGTCGAAATGCAGGGAACAACAGTCTTACACAACTCCGTTTATGCTCAGGAAAACAAACTCCATCCACGGGTTCCTTAACGCTGGGTTCTTTGGGAATCTGTGCAGGGTTGTCTTGCCCTGGCAACCAAAAACACACTTCTTTGGTGACATTGACTTCCCAAAAGCCGGGCAGGGCGCTTTGATTGCGAACTGCTTTCACTCTCTTGCTCTGGTTTAGGAGTGCGCGCGCGCGCGCGATCTTACCGGAGAAGTGACCTTAGGACCCATATAAGGAAATTCCGCTCTATCTTACGTAAGACAGAGCCATACTCGAAAAAACTTTCCGAAACTTGTGACAAACCGGAAGGTATTTTTGTTCCAAAAAATACTCCTACTTCAAACGTACAACTTAGTTTTTGAAACTTTGTCCATGTTTTGCATGGGAATCCAACTCTTTACCAGTGTAAAAAACTCAGTATGCATGAAATAGCATTTCACCCCCCCCCCCTTTTAAAAGAACCATTTATTTCTTTGTGTGAACCTTTTTTCCACTATAAGAACATTTTGTTGAGAGAAAAGGTTCCATGAATGTTAAAGTTCAGGCATTCATTGTAGTTCTGAACTGGTGCATTTGGTACTTTTGACTGTGAGACAGGGAAGAGAGACAGACTGAGAGAGAGAGAGAGCTCTGACCATGAAATCGATTGCAGTTTTGCTGCGTCATCGGCCCATTATTGAAAATGAAAATAAAGACGTGTGTTCTGGTTTTACTTTCCGCAGCCACAAGTCCATAGTTCCATTAAATTGAGTTATGGATTCAGTGACCCAGCCCTCCCCATTCCCCTGCCTTTCCTCTGCCTGTCCCTCTATTCTCATAAAGGTTTCAATTACATTGTCCTGCCCCAGCAGGGGAAAAGGCAAAGTGGCGTTTCGTATGTGCAATACATTATTACACAAATGCACACACACATTCTCAGTTATATGCCTGATGTATGAATTCATCTGTGTGTAAAATCATTACAGTCGGCCGATTGCATTAAACATGTCGTTTTTCATGTTTGAAAACCCCCCAAAATGAAATATCTTCTGCTGAGAGAAAAAATAAAATAAAAACGGTATTATATTTGTCCTTTCACTAATTGACAGCTCATACTATTTATAGACAGCCTTAAGACAGTTAAGAATTGTTTCTAATTAAGACTCCTGTTATTTAATTAGGAATAACCAGCATGGATATGATATATGTAAAAAATATATTTATATTTTAAATGCAGATGATGAGGGGATGCTTTTTAAAGAATATTTTGTTTTGTCTTAGAAATTCATAATCACTTCTTGAAATTAGTATTCAGTTCTGTTGAAACCCAAACCACTGCTCAGTATCTCATTACTCACCCTCATCCTCAGATCAAAAAGCAAACAGGTGTTTGCCCATGAGGGCGGTTGTTGGCATTATCATAACAGACCTTAACCCAGGTGCTCTGCCAAATCTGCCAGAGATGCTCTTAGGGCTCCATTGGTGCTTTTCATGTTTTTTTGTTTTGGTTTTTGTTCTTATTTTTTACTCGGTCCAGTAGATTGACATTTGTGATGTGCAATTTCAAAGATGCAGATGGACTTCAAAGCTTTCTGTCAAAAGCAAAGCCCATTTTCGTGTCTCTCTAGCAATTGTCATGTAAAAACCCCTGACTGACTTTAACCCTGACTTTAAAGCCAGACCCAGCTATCTTTTATACATTATGTACTCTACTCACATCTAGTAATAATCAGCTAATGTAGGAAGAGCTATATCTTACTATGAAAATTGTCATTATTTTTTCATCCTCACGTAGTTCCAACTTATGCTGTTATTTTTGTATGCAGTACTGAGCATGTTTTTTAATGCTAGTTTTACTGTGTTCAGAAATAATTTGATAGTGGTGTGCAACATTTTACCTGAAATTTAGAGTCAACTTTTATTTTTTATACAAAGAATCATAGTTAACCATAAACACTGTGTATGTTCTCTTTTCCTTAGTCATTGTCGAAACACTCGCCGTGTCTTTGCCAGGTGTGATTAATAGAACAGAATGTAGCTTCAAGAGCTTGTGTTTGCTGATTTGAAGGAGGCTATATTTCTTTAAGAGGAATGAGAGTGGGATTCGGTTGGGTTTGTGTTGTTTTGTGTTTCTGCTTCTCTCCTTTGGAGTCTGACGCTCTGAGCTGGCAGGAAAGCCATTCTGCCTGAATGAGACGAGACATGGTTGCATTTCTTTCTTTTTCTTTTTCACTTTCTTCTTTACATGCTGTGATAGTTGTAAATTGAGGTACTTTGATATTTTAGTCAAAAGCATATTTTTATTGCCTGGTTCTTTACAATGGACAACGAAAACATGTCCAAAAAGACAAAAGCAAGACTCTTTCAGGTGGAGCAATCTGCCATGCCAGTGTTAGCACTGATCATAATAAGATCATTATACCTCATTAAAATATATCCCCTATATTCCAATGCTGCAAATGAAGCCATCTGCCCCGAGAAGAGGACAAGCTGTGGGGGAAAATTGAAGACTTTTCTTTTCCAAGAGGTCTAAACATAGTCACCCCTACATCTGCATTCAGAAAAGCAGCCAATTAAAAAATGTCATATTCACACATATGCATGTTTCCAGCTGCTAGTGCGGTTAAAGACCCTTTCATGTCGTTCAAGGTCTGTAGCTTATCTGATCACCTTCATTGTTAAGGACCCTAGATGTATTTTAGTTGAGAATTGAAATGGAGTGCTGCACATGTTCATTGGCCTTAAAGTTGAAACAAGAAATTCACTTTTAAAAGCAGTGCATTTCTATGTAAAAAAAAAAAAGACTAAAAATTCACGAAATACAAGCATAACGAATTTCTCTGTAAATCATTTGTAAAGACCTTTCTTGCGTAAACTGTCACATTCAATTCAACTGGACCATTTACACAAGAATGGATTAATGGACAATTCACGCAGAAATTCGTTCTGTTCATGTTTCATGAATATGCACCAAGATTTTTACTTTTTCCTAAGATGATGTGGGTGGTGCTCGCTTTGAAGAAAGAACCCAATCCATGCGACCACAATATCATGAATACTGCGTGCGAACCATATCAAGTGGACCCACCAGGAACACTCTAGCAACCAAGTTAGTCCAAATACTTTTAATTTGTACACATCCCACCAAAAACCCTCACAGTTTGAGCTATCATTCAATTCTATAGACCTTATGCACCAGAGAAACAAGTGTGCAGCCTAATTAGGATTTTTATGCTAAATACGCATGGGATGGGATAAAAAAAAAAAAACTTGTGTCCTACCTCATATTGTGACAGCATGCTCAATGAACTGGATCTGTGGGCAATAATAGTAAAAAAATTGAATTTGCCTATACAGAAATTGAGTTTCAAAAACCCACCCTGAGAAATCTTCTCTGCGGTGACAACTATCCCCAGTCTTCTATATTTTTTTCAGAACTGTGATTGCTTTCTGCACAATTAGCTTCCTTACTGAATTTAGTTCATTGTTTCCCAATGCCAATCCTTCATTTCATTCAGCCTTGAGGGTTGCTGTGCATCTCTGTCCCTCCACTCCCTGTCCTTGGTAATTTGAGCAATGTGCAACTCCATATAGCAGCGGCGCTGAAGACAGACAGCACTGTGAATGACAGCACCAGTCAAAACAGCACGAGTGTGTCATTCACACAATGGATCTCTTTCTCAGGACTCAGCTGTAAGTAAAGGAGAGAAAGAAGAGAGTGAGACACACAGGAAGTAATATGTCGCCCTAATGGCCCTTCGGTGTAAAGAGTTTGCCGTCAGATCAATATGCATTCACTCCCCCAGAGAGAAACGTGACAGGTTGTTGTAAAAGCATGTGTGTGTGATTCAGATCATATCCCACTGATGGAATAAATAGATCGTACTGTCTAAGGTAAGGGAGAACAAGCGCAACGCCCATAACAGTAGATTGAATTGAAATTAGTTGGCTCCATGCGGCTCATTCTGGAGCTGTGCTCGACATTACTGTCAGGACCGAATGGCTCACAGAGCCACAGTAAATTGAAGTTGCAATCTGGTCGGAGCACCACTGAAAACAAGACCGAAAAGAAGCCGCGCGTGAGTCTGACAGGGACGTCAAAATGAAGGTAAGTGAAATTACTGCGGGATGACTTTAGGGATAAATGAAACCGAATCTGCACACGGCCTTGTAAGTCACACAACCGTTACACACTGAAACTGCCAATCAAGTGCTCTTGGTACTTTTTGACTTTGTGTGGTCTCGCTGGGAGGTCTGACCCTCGGCTGCGCCTGCAGAAAAAGGGTTGAGGAGGGGCCAGAACTCTGGCGACGTTAGGAAAGTCTGCTTACTGGGGAGTCTAGCGTTCGTCTCCCTCAATAATTCATTCAAAATCATTAAAAAAAAAACTTTATTGAGCTCTACTGAATTATTAACTGCCTGTCGACTTCTGGCGTGTTGCCACAGCCTCTTCACGGCCGTTATGCTTATTAGCACTTGGATAGAACAAAGTGATTGCGGTTTTTGTTGCGTACCCTTTCGGTCCAGCTCGACAGCCTTCAGACGCTAACCAAGAGTTCACCTCCGTGCAGAACTGCAAAGTTGTGTGCGAGCTAAATGGCAAAACCGTGTTTACAAACAGGATCAAGGGATAATTTCCAGCATCTTTTCATTTCTTCATCTCCCCCTTTTCTTTTTTTTCCTTCCCGCTGATGCATTTTTCATGTCCCCCAGAGCCCTCACGATGGGAGCTGACCCACAATATAACTCTTCCTGCTGGGATGAAAAGCGGAAAGTGGCTTCTTGTAAGCGTCTCCCTCTGCTGCGGGCGACGGGACGTGCTCGGAGGAGATGGGATCATGCAGGTAATTAAATAAATAATCAAAAGTCTTTTGACTGCAGCGCTCACCTGGAATGGATCGTCTCTGATGACCAATCTCAAACTGACACTGTTTTTTATTTATTCATATGTGCATTATTACTTATTCAGAGCCTTTCAGCGACGACTCCTGGTGGGCAATGGCGCCTATTAACACAAACAGCGGACTGCGTGTAGAGCTCTGGGGCCACTTAAAAAGGCAATCATATGTGCTGTAAACGCATACTGAAGTCCTCTTACACGACAATGCGAACCATCAATTCAAATTGACTTTACAGTGCAAAGACCCCTTTATTGCCACCGTGCTAGCAAAGTCTCCAAGAGCTGACATCATTATTTGGTAATAACCTCAACCATGAGACTAAACATGCAGTCCACTTAGGACTGGTTGGTATTGTGGCATGTAGGATGCTACTAGTATTCTGTTACCATTGACACTGCAGTGCATCTATTGTGCAATTTCTTTTCCCCCAACACCAGACTATAGTCTACTTGTACTTGGGTGTTCAGATTAGACGCCTTTGTTGATTATATTAGAGGTAATTTCAAAATGTTTTTTGATGCAACTTGGCGCATTTACTATAAAGTGAAAGTGATATGTGAATGCCAAGTATGGTAACCCTTACTCGGAATTTGTCCTCTGCATTTAACCCATCCACATTAGGAGCAGTAGTGAGTAGTGAACACACTGCAAACAGTGATACACATCTGGATCAGTGATCAGTCATTATCCTGTGGCGATTGGGGTTTAGGTGCCTTGATCAAGAGCCTTGATCAAGAATCAAACTAGCAACCTTTGTGTTACCGGTCGGACTCGCTAACCATTAGGCCACGACTGCCCCGATAAAGATGTCTGTATGACTTTCTTTCTTCTGCTGAACACAAAAGAAGTTATTTTGAAGAATGCTGGTAATCAAACAGTTGACGGTAGCCATTGACATCCGTATAGTTGGAAAACAAATACTATGGAAGTCAATGACTACCGGTGTCAACTGGTTACTAACATTCTTTAAAAATTCTTTTTTTGTGTTCAACAGAAGAAAGAAAGTCATACAGGTTTGGAACAACATGAGGGTGAGTAAATGATGCCAAAAATTGGGTGAACTATCCATTTAAGTGATATGTGGTTGCACAGTCAGTCACGTGCACAAGTTTACATATATCTGCCATTTTAAATTTGCTCTAAACATATTCATATTTATAACATGTAACTTTTTTGTTTGTTTTATTGAGTATTGTGTCTAAACATGTTACATAATGTGAAGCCGGTTTTGCATGGATTCCAAAATGTATATACACCCTTACTGCCATTTCAAATTTTGGCACTATGCTCATATTAAAGCTGCATTTATTTGATCAAAAATAAAGTAAAAACATAACATTGTAAAATATCATTGTGACATTTTAAAATAATTGTTTTCTATTTTAATTTATTTTTAAAATGTAATTAATTCCATATATACAGTATGATATATAATATTTAGGGTTGATGTACGGAAATAATAACTGTTTCATGATTTATACAGTTGAAATTCATTATACAGTTACACTTTTTAGAGATTTTGGTCATACAGTACATGTGTGGGTCCTTTGTGACTTATTTAGAAGAGAAAGCATTCCTCGTGTGGGATATTTCTGTCCTGGGAGTCACAAGGTGACTTTTTTTTTCTTACTTTTTTTTAGTACATCAGGCTGTGGCTTAATGTCCTGGGACATCGAGTAACCGCAGGCTAATGAGATGGCCGAACCCCAGACGCTTGACACTGAATTCAATTAGGCTGTGCTCTCCCTACCTGTTACAGAGGTAGGAACTGCAGTGAGAAAAGTCCTGTGGGAAAAGCATGTTTGTCCGAGTAAAAAAGAGACAAGAACACATTCACTGTGTTGGAAATATTTTGTGCAATAATTCATAGCCAAAGTCTGGTCTATTTCACTGTGCTGTAAACTGACACAAAGATAGATGAATACTGCAGTCAATTCATCCTTAAATTTCTTACCTGGCAAATGCATCCACTGCGATGTTGTCCTGTCTATGCTGGAGTTCATGTTAATGGCAGTGACATAACCTTATATGCTATCTACAGGCCTCTCTTTGTCAGCATGTCACTCATGACAAAGCACTGGACTTCTGGGTAAAGTGGGTTTGTGTAGCATCAGCAGTCTCAGAGATATGGTTGGCATTTGGTACAGTTTGCATCAGCGTCTTACCGCAACACGGGGAAACACAATGAAAATGGAGACAGATGAATACAGATGGCCGCATCTCAGAGGCTCCCGTAAAACGACTCTGTGGTGAAGGTGCTGCAGCAAACAGCTCAACCTTAGCTTTTCCTCAGCGTCAGCAGGGTTGGGCTAGAGGAGAGATGGCTCATGTGGTTGGTGATGATTTATCTTGTCAAGAATCTCCGGTTCTTTCTCTCTCGCTCGCTTTTACACAAGCACGCATACACAATGCGCTCTTGCCTATTCTGTGTCAATCATGCACACTGGGCTTAGAATAGATCATAAATAAGTAAGATGTTTTTGATTGTCCTGTAAAAACACTGGATAATGTCATTTTCTTGACTTTTAATTTGAATTGCACAAGTAGGCCATGTTCTTTGATTTACATGCTTTGTTGTTTTTGAAGTAGTCTCATGGAGCCACATTTTCGGATGAATATCAGGTTTTTCTGGCCAAGAACTGCCCACTTAGATTGGAAGAAACTGGCATACAGTAACGCGTCCAACCACAGCTTGTTCTTTTTTACATCCTGCTTAAGGGTGGATTTATCCAAAATAGGTTAGATTTTATCACAATTATACACCACTAATTGTATAAATCCACTAATCAGACTATTGGCTATAATTTCATTATAGTATACATTTTTAAATGTATAAATTATACATTGTTACATTATTCATATTTAGTTTTTTTCATAAAGACAGCTTGTCATTCTTGCGATTTTGTGAAGTTATGTTAGCCACTAATTTATTTATTTTTGTATATTTGTAAAAAAAATTATTATACATTTTTCACATAATTTATTATAAATATTAATGTTTTCTTTTCTTTCTTTTTTTTTTTTTTACTTTAATGTGCAAATACATTACCAAACATACAGTATAAACGCATCTTTATTCACCTATGTTTCTGTGAGCAAATAATAATTTGCTAATTAAGCGCATTTTTAGTTTTATTGTTATTGTTAGTTTTCCAAGAGTACTGTCTTTTTCTCCGTGCGATGGTGCGCTTGATTACTTCTTTCCATGAGTGTTGTCGCGAGTCGTTCTCTTCCTGATGATTCCTGATAATAATAATAACAATAATACCTTTTATTTATGGCCGCCTCTCAGGGCACTCAAGGACACTGTACAATATAAAACAAGGCAATAGATACAAAACATACAAAGCACAAACTACACATCAAACAGTCATGTCATTAAAAGCTATTCTAAACAGATACGTTTTTATCTGAACTTTAAAGGAACACCCCGACTTTTTGGGACTTATCTCACAGAGTTAGATAAGTCCATACATACCCTTTTCATCTCCGTGCGTGCCGTAACTCTGTCTGACGCACCCACCGCTAGCCTAGCTTAGCACAAAGACTGGAGGTAAACGGCTCCAGCTAGCATACTGCTCCCAACAAGTGACAAAATAACGGCAACATTTTCCTATTTACATGTTGTGATTTGTATAGTCACAGTGTGTACAAATAACAAGGTCACATGAGACACAGGCCCTCAAAGTACTCCAACGTTTTCAGAGCGAACGCAAAGTTTCTCGGGGGAACACAAAATATATGAGAACGCAAAAGCATTGACATGTAGTTTTTCCTCCCATCTCATATTTTTTTTCCATCACCATGTCCCTTTATGGTCTCCGTATTGGTAGCCACACAAATTACATTTGACAAATTTCTTGTCAGTCATGGAACTGTTAATAATGTGATTGTTAATTGAGACCAACCAAAGGTTGTTGATACAGTAACAATCTACTTGTATAAATCACCTTGTGCGTTCCATGAATGAGAAAGACATAAGTGACTGAAGTAAATGGCTTTTATTCAGATGCTTTCAGCATGTAAAGTTCATGTCAGATCTAGTCCGTCAGGATTTCAAATATACAAAACAAACTGGCACAGCCTCTCTAGATGCCTGACAGAATTCTGAAGTACAACAGAAGTAGAGAGCAGGAAAAAAGGAACATGACAACTTTCTGCTCTCAGAAATTAGTTCCACGTGAGTGACGAAAAAGCTTCTGCTCGAGTTTGAGAACAACACGGGCCTGTGAAGATGGAAGTTAGCACGTCACCGAGAATGCATTAAGACCATGCTTCCAATCTAGCTAGAATACACCTTAAATGCTGCATTCCTGGAAAACTCCAACATTCATGAACAAAACAACATCTTAGATAAGAGAATGAGTAGAAAAGTGGGCCATTTCTTTCAAAAATAGCTGCGGAGAGAAGAGAGATTCTGCAATGACTACAGAACACGCTAACTGATGATCTAACCCACCACTGTTTTCTCTGCTCCCATTGACCCAACAGATGGGGCGTCTTCGAGACACACAAAAACCTTCACCATCAAGCTCCATTAAGGGATTTAGAAAGGTACTTGACAGTTTTTTTCTGTCAGGCTGTCCCATGACAATCCGATGCCACCCTTGACATATGATGTAGTGAGCTGGTATTTTGAAGCCCCAGGGCGCACGCATGGTGTGTGTTACTGTTTTTACACAACCAGCCACACGGCTTTTCTCTTGAGAGAAGTTGCCGGTGGGACCATTCGTCTTTCTGGCCACGCTTTCAATTACAGAGCGGTGGCCTCCAAAACAATCCTTCAGCAGCAAGCATGACAGACAGAGCGGGGAGTTTTGTGAGACTTCGGATAAAACCACAAAGGGTAATCGATAAGTCATCAGGGACAGGGGGAGGAAGAGAAAGTGAAGAGGAGTAGGAGAGAAGTAGAGAGAAAGGCAAGGAGAGGAGACATTTGAGAAAAAAACCCTAATGCCCAATATTTTTTTTTTTGTATCTTTTTGCCGTGGTATTGTTTGAAGTGGCATGTAAATACCATGGTATATGTACTGTACATGGTTGCTGTGATAATTTTAGTGTTGTTTTTGTGACATTATTACCTTAACTACCTAAAGTCAAAGCATCTGATAGTAGTATAGTTGCATGATATATCAGTAGGCTACCGATAATCATGGTTATTGGCCAATATTGTGTCAGTCAAAATTAGCTATTTAATTTTGCATGCTCATTTCCCCTATCTTTGGGGTGTCATCTAATGCTCAAATTTTCACTTTTCAAATGTGATATTTATTATCTCAAAATGAATATCCATTTTTCATAATGTACATTATACATGCACTACTTTTTATTCATCAAGTGTCACAGTTGTTGAACTGCTTTGATTTATTGAGCATCAAATCAGTATGTTAGAATGATTTCTGAAGGATCATGTGACACTGAAGACTGGAGTAATGATGCTGAAAAAAGTCAGCTTTGCCATCACAGAAATAAATGGCATTAGCAATTAAAACAGTTATTGTACATTGCAATAATAATTAATATTTTACAGTTTTTACTGTATCTTAAAGTAAATGCAGTCAGTGAGCATAAGAGTCTTCTTTCAAATACATTAAAACATCTAACTAAATTTTCCAAACTTATAGATAGTATATGTTGCAATTCTTAAATTCATTCATATAATTAAAAACAATTGATTGTACCTTTTTTTGTTGTTGTTTTAATTTTATTTAGACAAAATACATCATTTATTCAATTTTTTTGGCCGTAGCATGAAAAGGTTACACTTTATTCCGATAGTCCACTTTAGTGATCTTGCACATTCTACTTACTTTAAGTAACTTTGCAGCTACATCTCAACTAACGATTATTACAGTAGATGGTTAAGGTTAGTAGAATAAGTACTTGCAAAGTTACTTATAGTCTATAGAATATATGTTGGGGGAGCATAAAAATAAAGTGTATCCTTATTGCAATCATTAAGTAAAGTGGTCTAAATAATGTTCATATAAATATATATCTTCTGTGTAAGGCGTAGGACAATAAAATGTTCGTCCAATCATTGCATTCGGTCCGATTGCAATGATACGATATCCTACCTGCTTGTTAACATATGTATTTGCATACGCGCAGACATCACACGTCATCAGTTTCATGCTATGCAGAGTTGTAGACTGAGACAGCCACCGAGTACCACAAACAAACAAACTGAGGCTGCCTTTAACAGTTCCTCCTGACCCAAAACAACAAATTTATGTTGCCTTCACTCCATAACTACTGTAAATTAAGATAGGGCATCCAGTGACCTTCTATTCGGAGCGGTTTGTCAATGGTAGTGCTATCAACGCCGAAGCAGGTCAGCGCTCTTTAAGTTGTTTACGTTCATTAATGTTGTTGATGTTATGTGCTTTGAGACATGAGGTAGTTTAATGCCATCTCTCATTAAGCTTTGTAGACTCTGCTCTGGCTGTGTGTGTGTGTGTTGCGTTCATGTGTTTTGGAGGAGGCGTGGCTTTGGAGATGCTATGAAGAGAGGGCGGGATGTCATGACAACATCATGATCAATCAATCAAGTCATGACAACACGTTTTTACATTCCTTTAACTCATCAAAATAAGTTAAGCAATTTATTCAAGCAAGTCAGTTGCTTGAAATTTAAGTTGAAATTACTTAAACATCCAAGTTGATTGTAATTAAAAATTTAAGGCAGCACATTTTTTTACAGTGTGTTCATACCTCCTTATGACTCTACGCTGTCCTGTTTTGCATTGATGCTGCCAAGAACTGTATATTGGGAAGTGTGGAGAGAATGACTGAACCAAAACCCCTCAGAGCAGGTATCAGCTGTCTGCACACACTCCCTGAGCTCTCCAAGTTGAGAGGAGAAATTGTACGATAACAAAGCCTGCGCATGTTAATGGAGCCTGTTTAAGTGCCCTGCAGCACCGACAGAGCTGTCAGTCATTGCCCTCACGTGTACCACTTATCTGACCCCGCAGCAATGCACGAAGGGATATGACGGGCGGCCCGTCAGCCATGGGCATTACAAGATTAGCAGAAATGCGTCAGACAAATTTATCATCTTCTCCTGCCACCCTCATCCTGTTTTTTTCCTTTGCTTTCAGCCGTTTCTCAACTTTTTTTTCTCTCGCTCTCATCAACACATTCTTTATGAGGTGTGAACTTTTGACTCCTGAATTATAAAACCGTTTATTTTCCTTACGTTCAAATTTGCACAGTGTTTCAAATTCAATTCGAATTGGAATTTAAAATGCACTGTCTATTCAGTTCTGACTGCACAACCCTGGTCCAAACTGAGTGCTAGTGTACGGCATGTTCAATTATAAAACACCACTCAATATTCCTTGGACCTGCTGCATGAAAACAGAGCTTTCATCAGCAAGAGTATAATTCATATTTAATGAATGCTTTCTTGTCATTATCAGTTCTAGTGCTGATTAAAAGTCAAAACCTTCCAGTTCAATGTCATTTCTTCTCCTTCCTGATCTAGAGTGTTGCAGGTATGACATCACTTTGTAGGCCAAAACGCAGAAACGAGTTTCTTTAAAGGGATACTTCACCTCTGGACAGATGAATGTGTATTTAAAATAGGTCATTTATGTAGAAGAAATGAAAGACAACACCTCCCAGAATGCACTTGCTTCGCTGCCCTAGGAGGCCACTCCCAAGCCACGCCTACCAGTAAGAAAGGGCAGTTGAAAACAACAAAGCTAAGCTACTAGCGAGTCTCTGTGATGAGTTTGCCCTGGATTTCGAGATCGCCCAAAATGTCCGGGATTCGGCTTTTGCGTTCTACAGTCGCCATTCATCATGTTTACTGTGGCGAGCAGGACGAGGCTGAGGGGCGCGGGAGAACGGCGCTGAGACGCACCGGTCTCGCATCTCTCACGGAGGAGCGGGAATTTTCTTAGCAATGTTAAAACGCACATCAACCGATCACTTGTTTAGCGTTCATGTAAACACTACATTCAGATTCACCAATCGGAATGAATTCAGCTAGATTGAAACAAAAGGTGTGCATGTAAACAATGAATGGTGACCGCAGAAAGCAAAAGCCGAATCCCGGACATTTTGGACGATCTCGACGGCTGGACATGTCCGGGAAAAAGAGGATGGCATTGGAAATCAAACGCACTGACACTGATCTGTGATAGGTCTGTTAGCGCATTAGGTCTAACCCCCTATGGGCGGGTTTGAAAGGGTGGGAACTAGTGCTTGTAGTCTCAATAGAAATCCGCCCCTCTTACACTTCCTCCGACAATGACGCAAAATGACGATTTTAACGTCATTGTGGGAAGAAGTGTAAGAGGTGAATACAGATTTCTCCCGTCTCAGGGGAAAATGAGAGAGTGTTGGACGACCATTCAATAGTATGACTAGGTTTCTAACAATGCAAAGCTTAATGCAAATGGGTGGAGTGTTCCTTTAAGAGTTTTTTAATCGGATTTTGGTTAAATGGCTGAAATAAGCTCTGTGGTGAACACAAGACATAAAATACATCAGAATTACCCCACCTAGGATTTTTACCCCAGGTATAATCATTATTACCCCACCTTGTTGCTAACAAGTCGCTAAATGGGACCACAGAGGTGGGACATTAAACGTCATCACGCCAAGCTGGTAATCTCAGTCCGCTTTTACTCTTTCGTTATGCATGTAATTGTACTCTTATAAACTATTCTAACTCAATCTTTTTGGTAAAATATTTTTAGATAAAAACTGAGTTGTCTGAAGTTTAGTGAAGTCGTGCGACCGTGGTGTAGTTCGTTTATAGCTTACCTTTAGCTTTTTGCTTCTGAATTTAGGCTTAAAAATTCATAAAAGTTGTGTTCTTCTGTGGAGATTATCTTGATGATCAAAACATGTAAGTATCATGAACTTTTGTTGATCACAGTGCTTGTTTTTTTTTTTTTTTTTTGCAATAATCCAAAAGCCTAGAGAAAAATCCTATTGGGTTTTTGTCGAGGGAACCAGTGTGATGCTAATTGCTGATTGGCCTACAAAGTGACGTCATACCTGCACAAGTATTATTCATCTTGAAGAGTTGCTTCAAATCTAGGCTTAGTTGTCACCACTAAAGTCTTGGCTGACACATACTATTTCTGTCACAATTGTGAGCAAAACCAGGCTTTCGATGCATTTATTTGTCTGACTTCGGCATCTCCTTTTCATTATATTTTTAACGTGAGGCTGCCTTGAGTTCTTTGCTAGGTCCTGTCTGCCTTGGGTGTAGCCTTAAGTCAAAGAGCTAAAGATAACGACAACTCCTCTCCTATAAGCAATGTGTATTTCTGGATTCTTCATTTCACAGTGATCGGTGGATGGCAGCATCCACAGGCCAGAACAACCTTCACAAAAACACAAAAGCTACTCTAGGCTCACTTTATTGACTATACCTTTTTTTAAAATAGTTTTAAAATGCTGTCCGCCTTCCTGAATTCACCTGAAGCATTTTTCTTTAATGGAGCCTCACTTAAAAGCTGTTGTTGTCAGGGCTACATATATTACCTCAGTAATAACTAAAGGCAGACATGGCCCATTTCCTGCTTTTCATCATCCTACAGGCGCGTTTAACCTTGACGCACAATCTTTAGTCTGGCCCTCTGAAGCGAGTCCAACTTCAAAAGAGGGTGAGATTAAGCGAGCGTTAACTGTGATTCAGACTCTTGTCCATTTGGTTCTGACCAGGTGTCAAAATGCAACTGATGAAATGAAAATCCTTGAATGTAAATATGGCATGAAACAACTAAATAAATAAATGAATAGGAATTGAACATGAATCATTTCAGAATATCTTAAGAAATTAAAAATGTCAAGGTTTATGCTTAAGTGCTTGAAATGATCAAGTATAATGGATGGGTTGGAACTAGATAATGAACGAAATCTGGATGCACGTGATGAAGCTGGATGAAAGAATGTAAACATCCATCCGTCCATCCGTCCTTCTGTCCATCCAGGGTTTTTCCTGGGTCAAAAATGGTCTTCATTGGTGGCGGACGAACACGGTCATCCACACTCAGTACAATCAAAGTACCCTGTCCGTGAACTGAAAACCCAGCACTGACAATAAATCCAAACTAAATGCAAAGAAACTGTTTGTAATGTTAACTTATCCTATTTTTTCATGAAAGAAAAAAATAATCACTATCAGGACAGATCATAAAACAAAGTAATTCGAACTATTTTATACCTAAAAATCTCTACATTTATAGATATTACATAAAAAAAGTAGCAGGTCTATTTTTTGCATTTACACTCCAAGGCTAAATGCACAGATCATTTGACATGCAGTATCAGATTTTGTTCCATCCACTGCTATGATGATCACTGTCAATCGGATTAAATCGCACATTTAAATAGTTGTCAATTTCAGAAACTTTGCAATATGTAGTTAGCAGCATGACAGATATATATTAATATATCCAGAATACGAGCAACGATCACTGCCATTATAATCACTGAAGCTGTCAATTATAACGCGAGGTACACAAAGCTGTACTCTTGTGAAAACTCCCGTTATAATCAATGAATCTATATCTAATTTGTGCAATGAATCTCTTTTTGACATTGTTTATACTTTGTTGGTTATAATGAAAAACCCTACATCTATCAAACTGTCTATCTACCTACAACTTTCTGCCTGTCTAACTGTCTGTATATCCATCTATCTGCATGCCCATCCATCCATCCATCCATCCATCCATCCATCCATCCATCCATCCATCCATCCATCCATCCATCCATCCATCCATCCATCCATCCATCCATCCATCCATCCATCCATCCATCCATCCATCCATCCATCCATCCATCCATCCCAGTTTATTTTCTTTGAGTTCAAATTTGCACTGTTTACTTCTTAAATTCAATTTCAGTTCAAATTGGAATTTAAAATGCACTGTCTATTCAGTTCAGACTGTTGCAAAACCCTGGTCCAAACTGAGTGCTAGTGTATGTTCAATTATAAAACACCACTCAATATTCCTTGGACCTGCTGCATGAAAACAGAGCTTTCATCAGCAAGTGTATAATTCAGTAATATTTAATGAATGCTTCCTTGTCATTATCAGTTCTAGTGCTGATTAAAAGTCAAAACCTTCCAGTTCAATGTCATTTTTCTCCTTCTTGATTACCTCTCCCTTATTCTCTACTCTCTTGCAGTACCTTTATCGCTCTCCCTCACTTCACACTCTCACTTTTGTGCCCTCTACCTCCCTCTCTTTCCTACTCTTTCAATCTATCAGCATGTGTTCCCAGCACTTCCTGGCACCTCGGCTCTGCAGTAATATAACTGTAGCTAAACAATAGCTTACAGTAAAACCTTGGAATGAGATCAATGATTTGTTTTATTATGGGAGGAAACAGACATGCCTGGATCCATGAATTTCCTTATAATGATAACAGTAACTTGATTGTACATGGTCTGATCCAATTAATTTATGTTTAAATCCTTGTAACAGCATTTTCAAATGTCTGCAAGTAAATATTATCTTCAGTACAGAAAGGTCAGCAGTTAAATCTCTGGCTGCATAGACAGCTGCCTTCTAAAGGGGTGTTTGCACTGACAGTGATTAAATTGCTGGAGATGGCCGTGCTGTTGGTTTATAGTAAGTGTTTATATGTATCCAACTGTATCAGACAGCACATTACTTTCTGCACACTTATTGGTAATTGCCGCATCATGTCGTAGCTCATTTGCATTGTTTAGCTCTGCTCACCTTAGATGCATCACCAGAAATCAAAAATGTTTACTTGAAATGAACGCATTTAGGCTGATTTGCCACTACAGATAATAGTCGTACTCGTAATATGTAAATGTGAACACTTGGCAATTACTATATGTTTCACTGGCTTTTAGTGTCTCATGCCATGACCACTGTGCTTTTAAAGGGTAACTCTCGCCAAAGGGTCTTTTTGTTAATGGACCCGAGGCGAACTTTCGTTTAAAAGCATAATTAGAATGGAAACGCCACTTTTGAGTTTGACCGTATTTTTGTTTTCGGTCAAATTGCTTTTGAATGGGAGTGCTTGGGGCACTTCTATGATAGCATCAAAAATCACTATTTTTAAAACACTAAGAAGTCTCGACACAACATGAAACTTTGCTCAAAGTATCACCAGGGGCTCTACACATGAACTCAAGCATTGAGAACATTGTTTGTGTACACAGAGTTTACTAAAAAGAAAGATTTTGAACAACTCACTGTCGCTGTGTCCGCCCGCATTTTGACAGTTATAAATAGTCGATCTCCGAATGTGAATGAACTGACTCTGAATTGTAGTATTGTTTCTTATATGAGGATCCTTTTTCAAATACAAGGTCAATATTGATTTTCACTAATGACAAAACAACAAATTATCCATGAATTTATATGGAACTAAGCTTTATGAGCTTTCCATCTTTACTCTCCTCCCTGTTACGTTGCATTCGGAGATCGACTATTTTTGACTGTCAAAATGCCGGCGGACACAGCGACAGTGAGTTGTTCAAAATCTCTCTTTTTAGTAAACTCTGTGTACACAAACAATGTTCTCAATGCTTGAGTTCATGTCTAGAGCCTCTAGTGATACTTTGAGCAAAGTTTCATGTTGTGTCAAGCCTTATTAGTGTTTTAAAAATAGCGATTTTTGATGCTATCATAGAAGTGCCCCAAGCACTCCCATTCAAAAGGCAATTTGACCCTAAAACGAAAATACGGTCAAACTTAAAAGTGGCGTTTCCATTCTAATTACGCTTTTAAACGAAAGTTTGCCTTGGGTCCATTAACAAAAAGACCCTAGGTTGCATTTTGGCGAGAGTTACCCTTTAAGATGCCATGTCAAATGAAAATAATTGTGACATGCAGCTCAGCAGATGAATGGAGTGGGGATAAACACATTTACATATAGACAAGCGGACTATTTATGTTAGCAATGAGGTATGGGAGTTGCTGCACCAATAGACACGCCTTTTGTTGATTCAAGTAAAGTCAGTTTCATATTTGTATTATTATTTTATTTTTTTACAATGCATATTGTTTCAAAGCGATTTGACATAAATACTGCCTTTATTACTCAGTGAGCAAGCCAAAGATGACAGATGCCAGAGTTTATTGAGTTTATAGATTCCAACAGAGTTTGGAATGAACATGTTGCTGAGCTAAAGATGCATTAGAATTCTCTCAAATATTGTCAGCTTTTAATTAGACTGTTTATTTTAATATGTATAATTTGACTGAAATATTGTTACATTTGAAAAATATTTACATTTGTTTTAAATATATTTTTAAAGTCCATTTCGCTTGATTTGTCTGAAAACATAGCAGTACATTAAGTATACACACTTAGAAAAAAGTTTGGGGTTCCATATAGAACTCTAGGATTCTTTAAAGAACCATTTGGTTCTATATTAAGGAGAAATGTCTTTAATGATTACGTAATACTTTTTTAATGTTTAACAGGTTATATATTAATTAATTAATTAATTAAAACTAAATCCATAAAATATTCTCATGATGGGAACCCCTACAATATTATCCATAAAGTGCCTGACAGAACCCTTTAAGGTACTATATACAGTATAAACTTTTCTTCTAAGAGTGTACATAGAATTTGGACAATTTTTTCGCCCTATTGACGACTCAGATATACAATTTACATATATATTTATATGTTTATATTTACACGTGCCTTTACACGTTGAGCATGTATGTGCATAAAAAGCTGTCTAAATAGATTTTGGATCATGCTCACATGCTCTGTTGAGTCATATGTTATAAGGCCAAACAAACAGTATAAAAATGTTTTTCTGTGCATCTTTTTACAGTACCCTTCACGTACAAAGAGCGTTCCACAATAATTCTGCAGTATGATGAAGATTTCAAAAAGTAGCATGCAAAAGCACAATGATTTAAGCCCTGAATCAAATGGAACGACCTCCTCTGCTATATCTCGGCAAATTGAGCCATCAATCTGCAGATTTAACAATGATAGGGCAAAGAGGAAGCAAATGAACACTCCCATTGCCCTCTTAAATTAATTAATAAAACAAAGGAGAGATGGGTCCCACACAGCACTTAAATTATTCAGAGGTGTCTTGCCGCTTTGATTAATGGACCTGCAAGGATGCAATGTCAGAGAGAGGTAATCTCTATGGTGACACTCCATGTTCAAACATAAGATTTTAAGGTCGGTGGGATGGCACGAGGGTCATTTGGGTGAGAAGTACAGTATTCATAGCATAGGTGTAAAATGTATTCTGATGGAGGGGGGGAATGGGGCTAGTTGTCACATGGGTAAGATGTCATTATATCTTTACAGATGTAGATCATATAGATAAAGATATAGATTATATCTTGGTTACTGTAAGGTTCTGAGACAAAAGTCCAATTGCATGAAGGCATTAATTATATTATATGAAATATAATTTGCATTAATTTGATTCTCTAAACTAAAATGTGGGGAGCTGGAGCGCTGCTGGTATCCCTTGTTAGAGAGAGTGCTGTTTAAATGCTCTTTGAGTGTCGAGCCCAAGCTGTCAATGTGATTCATTTAATGTCTCTCAACACCAAGAGGGACAAATTAAAACAGCTTGTTACGATCACGTGGCCTCTTAAAATGGGAATTTCAGCTTAATTCAGATAGGCTACTGGAAATATATTAAAAGGGTTAAATGTTCATAAAAAAGAATTGGACAAAATCCAGGTCCAGGCACTCAGTGGTATGCACAAGTTAAAAAGCCTTTTTTGTTTTTGAGGGCTAAAACATTAAAACACCTGTTTTAATGTTTTAGCCCTCAAAAACAATAAAGGCTTTTTATCTTTTGCATCCAACTGACACCTACAACGAAGGACCGGCTGGTTGAAATGTGTTTTTCATTAATATCATGCCAGGGCAGTGTTGGGTAAGTTAATCTATAAAAGTAATTAATTACTAGCTACTAATTTAATCTTCAACAGTGTACTGTACTAATTACTCTCTCTAAAAAGTATTGCATTACTAATTACTAATTACTTTCTAAATATCAACCTCGACCCGGAACAATTCAAGGATAGATATGAAACTGCCCTTTTATTTCGTTCAAATAAATAATTTAACATTAGTCGTTTAATTTTGGTGTTAAATCCACTATTGTTTTATATAGAATTGTTCAGTCTGTACATAATTACTTTGGAAGTAACTAAATTAAATTACAGTAATTAAATTACAGAAAAATTAAGAGTAATCCATTACTTTCTTTATCAAGGGAGAAGTAATTAAATTACAGTAATGTAATGCAAGTAACGCAATACACCCAACGCTGGTTTGGGGCAAGTTGTCACATTTGAATTGCATTTTATGTCCATTTGTATATAAATTTAATCATTTATGATACATTTCTTTAAATATCCGTACTCTGTCCGGCCCGCCTCCTGAACATGATTTCAACCGATGTGCACCCCCCCCCCTCCTCTGAATTGTTTTCCCCTACTTCGATACATTATATTTAATGTGTTTCAAACAGGTTTCAAACCATTGTGACAACTTACACCATATAGTGCGTCAACATGCCCCATTCTTGAAGAGTCATTTTATTTTATTTTTTCTTGGGCAGTAACAGTGGACTTAAATAGTGGAGTTCAATAATGTTTTTTAACATTATTGTTTTAACATCTAAGTTAAGTTAGCTCTTATGCTCAATTAGTTTGGCTCCAGTACTTCTGCTTTTTTGTCATAGTAATAGGCTACTACATTTAATGAGCGTTTGTTGAGTTTTAGCTGGAAGAAAGCAACATATTTGTTTTATACTACCAACGTGTTTACAGTAATTACAATATAATGGCAAAGGATTGTAGCCTGGTGCTTAATACATCTCTTTGTTTTTTCCCCTACTACTTCTCTCTCCTCCTGTTGGTTTTCTCTATGCATTGCTATATGGCAGACTGACTAATTTGAGGGAATTTTTTTAAATAAGGGTATAGAGGGAAAAACATTGTGTGTGTGTGTGTGTAGGAACCTGGCAGAGCTGTCTTGCTTAAAGCCAGCCTGCCTGTAGAACACTCTGGCTTCAGGCTGAATATCTCCCATCACAGTGGCAACACAAACACCACAGCCTTACACTCACCTCAACCCTTCCTCCCCCTCTCCTCCACCTTTCTCACAATCTCCCTCTCTCTTGCTTATCTGTCTCGTCAGGTCAGTTTCTTCATCGGCTTTCTCTCAGCCTCAATAGCTCAGTCTTGCCAACAAAACAGTTCCCAGAACCGGAGTCTGTCCCTCAGTGTAAAGAAATACTGCCACTGAAATCCACCACACCACTAGACTTCACATCACATAACACTAACCTGTCCTCACAGCACACATCGCAACAGTCCCATCTTAAACAGGGGGTGTCCAAACCTTTAAAATGCCGCCCGAATCGAATGTTAGTGCAGCACCCTGTCTGCTGAAATGTCTTTTTAATAAGTCTACAAATGTTAATGGAGAAACACTGAGCTTTGGAGGCATTTTGTTGGTTAGAGAGAGATGCTTTTTGAGTGTTGAGCCCAAGCTGTCAATGTGATTCATTTAATGTCTCACAACACCAAGAGGGACGCATTCACGTGGCCTCTTAAAATGGGAATTTCAGCTCAATTCAGATAGTCTACTAGAAATATATTAAATGTATATCATGGAAATTATTGAAACTATCATTGCCTTAGATTAATACATGATATTTATTTAATAATCTCGTGTAAATGAATTGCACCTTTTTGTAAAGTTACCCCCCTCCCCCCCCACACACACATTTTAGTCTTTAAATGTGTGCTTGGTTATCTCTAAATCTCGCTTGAATGTATTTTAGGTCATCAGACACTACGTAATGAAGTCTTGAAGACCGCTGTGACTAACGGGCCTGTAGGACAGCTGTCTTGTGTTTCAGACATACCCAGTGCTGTACATGTTGTGGGCAGTGCTTGTCTTTCGAGAGAATGAGGATTTTCAGATCTGTGAATAGCCTACTTCAAGGAACCGAGAGCTCTCTGAAGCTCTTGTGTACCTCATCTTCTGAAGACAGGGAAAACCGTGGAGACGCTACAGCTACAGGCATGAGTTTGAAGCACAGGTGTCCCTCCAGGTGTTGTATTTTTATCCTTTATGTGTTTTTATGATGTGCTCTTCTTTGCTTGTTCCTTCTTGACATCTTTAAAGCTCCTTCACTATATTATCTTGTCATGGAGGGAATAAGTCTCAGAAATAAACAAGAGAACTGGGGCTGTGTGTAATTTACAGTGTAACCTAGTTGTGGTTAAAACTTGCGTACTAGTAAATCTTTGTTGAGTTGCACTATTAAAATGACTTCCTCACATATAAACCAAATATTTACAGAAGCCGATCGATTGGAAAGAACTTGCAGGCTGATTGGATTACATCAATGAGCTTGTGTTTTGTGTGACAGACTTTAATCTTTTAAATATATAGATTGATATGTACATTAACTGAATTTTTAATGGCTGTCCAGAATGAAACTATTAAACAGTGCATTGCATTGGCATCTGTCACTGTGGCATTTACAAAAAAAGTAAATAAATACCATTCAAAGATTTGGGGTTAGTAAAATCAAAAAGGAAATAAATTAACACTGTTATTCAGCAAGGACAGTAAAAATCTTTATAAAGTTACAAACTATTTCTGTTTTCAAATAAAAAACAGTTCTTTGACCTTTCTATTCATCAAAAATTCCTGAAAAAAAAAAAAATATTACAGTTGCCACACAATATTAAGCAGCACAACTGTTTTCGAATGTAAAATATAAATATATATATACAGTAGTCAACATTTGAAGTGGATCAAAAAAGTTCATCAAAGTTGTCCTAAGACAAGAACGGGTATAGTTCAAAATTCATGTATAACTTTGATGAAAGGTTTTGATCCACTTCAAATGTTGACTACTGTATATATATCGTTTTATTTTTTTACTTTTTATTTTTTAAATGGATGCGTTATTTGTTACTGCTGTCATTTAAATTTGCGCAGGACGGACAGCTTCCAAACTAAAAGCTAACAGAGTCAACAAAGTACAGAGTTTTGTTACTTACTAACTAAGGTTAACTTTTTGTCCAATTTAAGAAAGACCTCACGGATGGCTGGTGCAACCCTGCCCTGATGAAATAGATTCTGGAAAGACAGACAGAATCATTTCTCCTCATCCTTTGGTGATGGGAGGTCTTACTTTTGCATTAGTGCCTCTCCAAACAAGCTCTTCACGTATCACCTACAGTTAATGGTCGGCCGTGTTCATTAAGGAAAAAACATTGCCATAGACACCACACAGCCTTTCATCCGCCTCCCACTCACATGTGTCTCCATGGCAAAAATGGCCACCATTAGTAGCGCGCGTCTTCGAGTAAGATCATCAGTGCTTTTAATGACTGCAAGGCCACAAACTCCTCACACACTCTCAAACACACACCAGAGTCCTCTGGCATCATCAGACCTCGCAAAAGTGAAATGGTCAATTAGGATTCTGGCCAGCTAGCTCCATTACAGCCCAGCACATGGTCATCACTGGTCATTAAGACACCCGTGTCACCAAAAGCCACCAATTAGGCTCCGTTCCAGCAGACCCTGAGATCAGCTTTCAAATGCTAATGTCTGTTTCAGAGAGATTTCGTATTTATTTTGCAGTTCTTTAAATAGTTGCATGGCTTTAGATGGAATGTACGTGAATGAGTCACACGCTCGCTCGGATGGCGAGGAAGGGGATCATGGGTACGACGATGGCGAGTCTATTAACAGTTGTGTTTAAGTAGCTCTGACCCAAACCACGGCTCAGAAAATAAATAGATCTCAAATTAGCAAAGGAGACGAGGATGAAATGTGGTGACATTTTAGCCAAATGAATCTCCTTCATCATTATCACAGGGGCTTAATTAGCAATCCCGGCGGAGGGACGAGAGGAATGGAGGATTGCTCATTCCACCTCCATGGCAGCTGAAACCACGATCCCGGAGGTCGGATCATCTGAAGACTTCGTCTAATCTCTCAGATTAATTCATGGAGGCATTTGAGCCCTTGAGAAAATGAGAAGGCAGATATGCGGAACTGCTTCCTGGCCTTGCTGTTTTCCTGTTTTTAGCTGTTGTTTCACGGGTAAGCACCCTTGAGCAATGTGGCTCTGGCTGACACCAGGAAGAACCCGCTCTGGCCTCTGAGTCTCACCGTATCAATGCCATGACTACTAATGCCTTCATAACCGAGGAACATCTGCCAAGTAACATAGAGAAACCTGTGAGACATGATCTTTCATTCCCCACCTACACCTCTTTTATTATTAATTCAGTAGTGATTGCTTAAAGACTACATGAGCAGTCTAGATGAAGGACAGATGTGTATATACAGATCATATTTATTTAGGGGAGAGCTTTAACTTTGTGGTCATTAACTTGTGAAAATATACTTTTCTGGCTTAATTGTTTTGGATACAATCGTAACACTTTCAAATAAGATTCAGTTTAGTCTAGGATAATGTTAATATACGGTAAGATTCTCTGATAGAAGTCTCTTATGTTTGCTAAGGCTGCATTATTTGATCAAAGATGTTGATTCTGAAATAATAAATGTAATTCATTCCTGTGATGGAAAAGCTGAATTCTCAGCATCATTACTCCAGTCTTCAGTGTCACATGATCCTTCAGAAATCATTCTAATATGCTGATTTGTTGCTCAAGAAACTATTATTGTCTCTATTATAAACTCTATTATTATCAATGTTGAAAATGTTTGTGCTGCTTAATATTTTTGTGGAAACAGTGATACATTTTTTTCAGGATTCCTTGATAGATGGAAAGTTCAAAAGTGCAGCATATAAATGTCTTTACTGTCAATTTTGTTTAATTTAATGCATCCTTGCTGAATAAATGAATACATTTCTTTCTTAGTTTATTTTGAACCACAGTATTTGCTAATACGTTAAGTTATAGAAGTTGCCATAGTGTAAATGAATGATAAATGTAAATGAAAAAGAAATAATTACTAGCAATAATATATTTAATTTTAATGCAAAATTTTTATAAAAGAAATAATTTTGTACTGTAAAAGTATTGCTAAAAGTATTGTTCATTATGAACAATTTAAACCTTATTCTAAAGTTTTACCAAGCACTTAATGTACACAACTTTTATATTCATATCATTCTTATATGGTAACAATGGAATGTAATAAACAAATTGCCTTCCAAAGCAATAAACAAACGGGCTTCCAAGGCCATAATGTCACGTTTAATGATCTAAAACAAATTCAAGTGAGCAGACAGAACCAAGCAAATCTGTTGTCTGCAGAGCTTATTTCTTTGAGTTATATGTTGAATAAAATGGAAACAATTGATATATAAATTAACTCACTCCTTTCAACTGCTCCTTCAGATGCCAACTCGCACACACAAGAATGTGGAATATAACAAGCAGTGAAAGATACACCTGTGCTCCCTTCAAAAATCAACCAGATGAATATGTTAGATGTGACATAAACATTGCATTCAGACCTGCTTTGTTGCAATCTCCAAATACTGTCTTTTTACAGCACACATGAAATGATATTGGATTGTTTATTGGATAGCGGCACTTTATCTTATTCATTCATTGAGAGCTCAATCAATATCTGAACATGTACTTGACTGACAGCATTTAAAATTAAGGGTTTCAAAGTGCAAGTTTTTGAAAATACCGTTATTGCCTCCATGTAAACTACAAAAATAAACAGTGATGTCATGCATATTATGTGTTCAGTCTTTAGGCGCGTAGTTTTTCTTCACAAAGTTACATCGCCAACTACTGGCCTGGGAGCATAATACAGCTTTTTTTTGTGTTTTTTGCAAATCTGTGGGAACGGATCTTTTTGACAATGTTGTCTGTATGCGAAACTTCAAAACTGCAAAGGAAAAACGTTTCCGTTTTTAGTGAATCTTTGTCGTTAGCCTGGCTAACGTCAGACCTCTTTCTCATTGAGACGTGGTCTGGGAACCACATGTTCATTTTCTCGTATTTGAGGCGTGGTTTACGAATGCTCAGAGCCGTTTATTGGGCGCTACGAATGTCTATCAAATGCGCCTGTACGTAGCTCATAGCCAATCATTTCAATTATACCAGATGATGTATGTAGAGCGACAGAAATTCGACGAGGAAGAAGACGAAATAAACTTGCGTTCTAAACTACTTAGAACACTATCTAAGGCAGCATCGAAAGGTAACTTCGCGTCTGCTGCCATGTTGGATCCATAGATATAAACAAACTGCTTCGGTGTGTCGCATAGACGTCGTCATCGTCTTGCTGCTCCCTCCCCGTTCTGTGATTGGTTCCTTTTTTTGAGGGGAAAATCTGGTCCAAGGTATCCAGGCTGCCTAGCAGCGTGAATAAAATCGCGCTGAGCTCAAGGCAGCATGGGGAAACCCAGGCTACTTTGTCGTGTAAACATACCCCCAAACACTGCTGTATTTCAGTCATACTCAGTCAGTGCTTTGAGATAGACAGTCATAACATGTATTTTTGTGTTCACAATCTTGTCTTTTGGCATTTGAAGTTTTAATATTTAAATTATAACATAATTAAAGATAATTCAGAGATTGCATCTTATTTGGAGGCTAAAACACTGCGAAAGAAATGGTCTACAGGAATCTTTTTGAGAGGGCTATGTCTTTTAATGTGACTATGTGATATGGAGTGCTGACTATTAAAGGGATAGTTTACCCAAAAAATGGAAATTCGGTCATGTTTCATTTTTGGGTGAACTGTCCCTTTAAAGCAAAGCAAAGCAAACATTGTCTAGGCTGGCTAATGTACTGTAGCTAGTGCAATTGTAGCCATAAAGACATAAAGACCACTGAATGATATGTATCAAAAGTTAAACAAAAAGCTTTGGTTATTAGAGGATTCTTCTCATCCCTTGCATTCTCTATTTGTTACCATAAGGTGACGTGTGGGCGAGTAAAAACGTGTACCAGATGTCATTTGTGCCAACTGCCACTAGAATTTTTAATGTTGAGACATGAATATGAGTAGGTGTGGATGAGTATGCATATTGAATATCTACACATTGGAATTTCATATTGTTTTCTGTTATTTTGTGTTGTGTGTGATGTATAGTGAAGCCAAAGACACATTTCCACTTGTGGACAATAACTAAACTAAAACTAAACTAGTTTAATGTTCAAAATCCTGTATGGAAAAAATTAATTACAGAGATTTATTGTGTATATTAGGCCTATATATGAAGTTATTCCAGATTGAGATTTGGAAGCAACATTGCAAACAAATATAATCACACATTTTCACGCATTGATGGCAACTCTACTGGTACACTTTTTAAAACTTGTATAATATCTGCTCATTTGTGGTCTGTGTCCTGCTGAAAGAACTTCCCTTGACTTAAGTGGAAGTGAGCGACAACTCTTGCTTTCTGAAGTACGACCAAGATGAGACCAGAGTAAATTCAAGTTTGATAGGATAACAGGGTCGTTAATGTGAGATAATAAAACCATAACCTGCAGCTAACGACGGCAGTGACTTTGATGAGGTCATTCTTGCTAATTTGGGTCAATGTGTGTGATGTGCATACCTGCTCGAACAGTTTAATTGTGCAGAACAGAAGATAATAAAGATCAATAATTTACTCTGAAATTATAAATAATAAAGCAAAAGTTAAGAAGTGTCCAAAGAAGGTTAAACTTCACTTCAGCTTTAGCCAAAAAATGTGTTAAAGCCAGAGGAGCAGCAATATCCCCACTTTTTGAAATGTACTAAATGTGTTGTGAAATATTAATAATTCTATTTGTTTACTATTTGCTTTCTACTTCCATTTACAAATTTATTTAAAATAATTCTAGTTAAAGTTATTTTTTTACATTGCTTTTACATAGCAATTTTCAACTTTATATATATTATTATATTTAATAATATATAAGAATTATATTATATTTTTTCTTCTCCATTTTTAGTTATATTATATTAACTGTATTATATTTGCATCAAATTACATAATATTATATATTTAGTTATTTATTTTGTTCTCTGCCATCTACACATTGATTTAAAATAATTATAGTTTTTGTAAAAATATTTTCTAGGTTTTAGTTTTTAAATTATATTTTAAAGATTATATTATTTAATAATTATTATGCTATATTTATTACATTACTTTATAAATTTTTTCCTTCTCAATAAAAATAAAATAAATAAAATCTAGTTTTTGTAAAGTTGTTTTTGTATTATTATATTATATTCTATTTTTCCTGTTATTTGGTGTAGTTTCCTTAAATCTGTCATTCTTGTATTCCCAGGCTGTTAGTTAAATAATCAAGCCTGGCAAGGAGAGTAAATATTGGTTTTAGAGTTTCCTGTTGTTTTCATTGTCATTTGCACTATTGTTGTGGTGTTTTTCAGTTTTAACAAGCAGGGCAAATTCTGTTGCACCCATGAAGCATCGACCGAAGCGATTCTGATTCAAATTTCCACAATGACGCCTAACAATTCTGTGTAATGGCATTGTGGATCTCTCGTGTAAGAGATGGTCTAAGCGTGTAGGTAAACAGACAAACACACTCCCACACGCACCATTTATGCAAATAGAAATATCCACCTGCTCACGCACTGACATTAATTTCATAATATACACAATGTGCCAATCAAGGACCCATTGTTTCCACTCATTGATGCGAGCTGCAAGCAAACAAGCATTGTTTTAGTCTATCATCTCTAAACAGATGATTATGCTGCTATCAGTCTCACGGTGTTGTGTGGCTGCAGATGCTAGGTGTCAACTAACACACAAGAGGAAGCGAGCACATTAGCATCGTTATTTTGAGACTTATCCTCCACGTGTCAATCAACACTCCAATTACAAACTGCTCCCAATACCTCTCATCTGTCTGACATATCTGATTGGCTTATTTGCTTGGGTGCTGGTTGTTCAAAAGCTCAAAGTGCAAACCCTGACTGAATGTCACGTCTAAATTTACGCCTTCACAGTTTTGTTTTTTGAGTGTGCCCTGTCAAGCTTGGCGTCCTAATTAAAAAGTTTTAAATATTTGAACTTCATTAAAAGACAGAGAGTGCATAATTATCGTTTTATGGGTACTACCCACTTTTATTTATCTATTTTTTTTTTTTTTATGATTTAACTACTTACACATCTGTTTAGTTTAGCTTCATTAAAGCTGTGATTCTTCTATTCCCAGAGATCGTGACACACATGATGCTTTTGAAATCATTCTAATATGCTGATTTGGTGCTCAAGAAACATTTTATTATCAAAGATGAAAACAACTGTGATGCTTATAAAAAAAATATATTATATTATATAGTTTTTTTTTAATTATAGATTATTTTGACTCCCATGACTTTTGAAGGGTAGTGTACTGTATATGCTTTTATTTCCGTTCTGTGTAACACACAGAATTTATGAACATTAATTATTAATTTGTATACTCAGATTATAGTGACAATGTCTGTGAGATTTCAAAAAGGACCAAATAAACTATAAAATCACCATAAAATGTAGAATTAAATACATTTTTAATTTAATTTTGGCTCTTTTATGGTCACTATCTTGTTTTGAAAAGAGTTGTGGGAAAATTCTACAAAATATTTAATGGGAAAATTAACACCATATTGCTTTGGAATAACATAAGGGTAAATAATGAATTATTTTTCTTGTATTCCTTGAATATTTCTCTTTAGATGTGCTGTACAGATCGATCATGCTTGTGAACATGGAAACAGTTGTTTACGGCTATTTCTGTTTAGAGATATGACAGATGATCCTTACAGATATTACCCATATTGTATTTGTGTCAGCCACAAGTGGCTTATTAACTGTGAATATCCATCAGTAGAGTCAATACAGCTGTGAATGTTTAATTACATTTCAGCCAGAGAGAAATGTGATCTATAATTTCACACTAGCACAAATTAAGCCGTTCATCCACGGCCAATGCGCCACGGTATGTTCCGTGTTGGGATTTCTTGCATTGCAAAATCCATTTCACTTTAAAAACCTCATTTGAGCTACTGCTATGATTATGTTGAATGGCTTCCTCTCCTCTGTTTCTCCCCCAGTCAGTCTGTTCATAGAGTTTAATGTTCAACTCCCGGTTTAGCTTGGTTTGCTCTGAGAGCGATGTCTCTGTTAGCTGAGCTGCCGCGTTTGTCGACCTTGGCCTTCGGAGAGAAATTGCAAATGCCAAGGAAATACTTCCTCATTAGTTTTACCCTTAGCCTACAGCCTTCACGGCGGGAGACATGATATAATCAGAGTCTTTGCGAGGCTCGGCTTGTCTAGCCTTTCTCTATATACAGTCAAAGTCCGCCATCAAAAGCAATTCCCCTTATTTATGGGGTTTTCACCGAGTGGTCCGCAAAGAATCAAGCTCGGAGAGGGGAGAGAATCCCTATTAAATTGACTGACATGGGGGAAGCCCATGTAAAACACTCTTTATAGCTCTAAAAGCCCACACGTAAATGGAGGCCCTTGCCGTGTGAGAGGCCATAAAGATTGAAAAAAGAATTACACTTGTGCCGTGAGTTGGTGTTTTACTATCCACCTTTATGCATCAAACTCTGCAATCAATGCCGTGGTTTGCTGTTTGTCCTGCCGGCACTGGCACAGTGCGCAGCTCATCCATCCTGATATCAAATATTGTTGATGTTATTGTTGGTTACTACTCAGCTCTGTGTTATGCGAGCGTTTTTCACAAGCATTTCTGATGCTAATGCGCATTATGTGTTTAACGGCCCCTGCAGAACAGGACAACAGCCTGGATAGGAAAATGCTGCATGATGCAGTATTGTATTTTAAGGCTCTTCTTTGTGTTCATCTGAACGTTATCATATGCACTCTCAGCACTCCTTGTTTTCATTTTCCATGTAAAGAATCCATCGATACAATTTTCTTTTAAAATCACATCGCTATATGTACTGTTATTTCCTCTGCTTACACCAAGGACGCTGTCCTGCATTGATTCTGAGTGAGAGGGGTAAGAATATCCCCCCCTTTCCTGGCCCATTAAATTCCCTTAATATGTCTGCATGATATCGATTTCATATGAACCCCTACTTCGATGTTCGCAATTTCAGAGTCATATTTCAGTCCGGCACACACCGAACGACCTCTCTTTGTCGATTGGTTTGTCTTGACTGTACTTGAAGATAAAGATTCAATAAAGGCAACCGTATTAACTGCAGGCAGTTTTAGAATCATGTCTTGTTTGATGCAATTACAAAAGTGTAATTTTCTAGCAATTTTAGTATGTTTCTAGGACTGCACATTTAATATAGTGTGATTAATTTACACAACAAAGTAGCTCAATTAGTTATGCTCTTTGACCTGTAAGGATTTTCCTAACAGCTTGAAGTGATGAATCCAATTAATCAACATATAATTAATATGATTTAAAACATATAAATGCGTGTGTGTTCATGTATACAAATATGCAGCCTATATCTGTATACAAGCATAAAAGCCATGCTCTATTTTCTAGGATGTTCTTTCATGTTGCTTGCGCAGTTGAACATTCCAACTTTTGCATTAGCGTTATGTACCGCCATAGATCCGTGGGAGGTCTCCGCTGAGCTGCATGGGAGATATATATATTTTCTCTGCTTTCTCAGAAGCCCCATTCCCACAGAGCATAAAGTAAAACTCTGTGACAGGCTGTGCGATTAAAAAAACATCTGCACGCTGTCATTCAGTCCTATATTAAAGTTTTATAGAAAGTAAAAACTAAGGTGTCAAAGTACAGATTCTGAACACTGCCAAAGTTTTTGTATGGAAAAACTCAGAGTGATATAATGAAACCGGAAACTCTGGAGCTACCATGGGAATTTCATGAGAAATGGTTGACGTGCAACATGACATTCTTTAGTAATTCTTTAGATTAGATACAGGGAATATGAGGTTGTTTGACTGTTACACAATTTTTATATTTGCAGAAGTTTTATATTTTGTAGGAATGCTTTATTGCACTTGTGTTATATGTTGTAGCTCTGTATTTGCTGAACCTTTATGACCATAAACATTTTATGTGTGTATAGACATGAACCTTGTACAATGAACCCTGAGATATTTTCTCTCCTGTTTTCAAACCAGTTTTTAGTTTTGCAATTCTGTTTTGTTGCGCAGAAACCTTATAATTTATCAAACACAAACTTTTTACTTTATAAGGTTCACCACCTTTCCTTCACAGATGATATCGATGGTCAGACAGTATTAACCTGATCAATGGTGTTATCATTGGACCTGGTGTGTCTCAGGTATGGATGTGTGGTTAATAAGTGCAGACGGTTTTTCATGTTTTTGGAGAAAATGGTTGTACAGTCTTGCTCTTGAAAGGTTTGTAATGTCAGTCAATGGACAGAAATAACACATTAATTAAAATAAAGCTAGCTAATGTTTATATATATATGTGTGTGTGAACTTGGGTACATGTTGCATTACCCTTTATGCTGCTCACTTTAAAAAATAGTTTTATTGTTTTTTATTGTAAAATACATTGAGAAATAGTTCAATTGAGAATCATTGCAAAATCTTAATAGCTAAGCAAAATAAAACCACTTATTCCCATTATCAATAATGCATCTTACACATTTGATCTGTTTGAAGACTGAAAGAGTTCTGCATAACAAAGCTCTATTTTTAAGTATCATCATTTGTTGAGTAGTCTGATTCACTGGTGTACATTTACACTCTTATTTTTGCCTCACCGTAAGGAATTATATTTTTGTAGTGATACAGTATTGTTTCCTGAAACAATCTTAGTCCACTGAATGCATGCACAGGAAGAAAAATGCAATGATGCAAACCTCAAGGTCAGTTATACTGCTTAACAGCTATGGTCAGATGAGCATATGACCACTCCAGGGTTTGTGGCTTCTGGAAGACTTTTTGCCTGAGCTGGCTGACTAGGAGGTATGACCCCTAGGAAATGAATTTTAAAAGTCGTCCATTCTCCCAGAGTCATTTGCAGGACTTGCCTGAGGTCTTTGGTGTCACTGAAGAGGATCGTTCTACCATCTATGAAATTTTTCCTTACTGTTTCAAGGTATTTCTCTGGGAAGCTTAGTTTTGACAGCTAAAAAAGAAACAAATGCACATATTTATATAAAAGACCAAATCATTTGGAAAACAGTAAAATATATCCAGCATACATACATATGTTAGGGGTCAGTAAAATTTTCTTTTAAAGAAATTACTTTCATTCAGCATGGACGCATTAAATGATCAAAAGTATGTTAGAAAATATTTCTATTCATATTTAGATTTTATCACAGAGTGCAAAAATTTTAAGGAGCACAACTGTCTTTCAAAATGAATAATAGTAAGAAATATCGTTTGAGCACCAAATCAGCAAATTAGAATAATTTCTGCAGGATCATGTGACACTGAAGACTGGATTAATGATGCTGAAAATTCTGCTTTTCCATCACAGGAATACATTACATTTTAAAATATATTACGATAGAAAACAGTTATTTTAAACTGTAATAATTATTCACAATATTAGTTTTTACTGTATTTTATATATATATATATATATATATATATATATATATATATATATATATATATATATATATATACTTTTATATATATATAGTCACCTTGGAATTATATGGTTCTATCTGACATTTTTTTCAACATTTAGTTATTCACATATTCTATTCTGTGACAACTTATTTACATTATGTGTTGTTTTCTTTTAAGTCGTGTAAGGTTCTATCGAATGGAATGCAAAAACTTTGAAGCTCAATATCTCAAAACCGCTCCTTAAAATTCCAAGGTGACGATATATATATATAGTATAAAGAGTGTCGAAACTAACTGCTGCTTTGACTTTTTTCATACAAACCTCTTGACAAATATCATCAGTTTTCATGTTCATTACAGTTTGTGATGAGAGGGACTGGAAAGCATTTCTCCCTGCTTTCTTCAGTCTGCGGCTCCCACGAACCCTGGCCAGCTCGTTCTTGATAGAGTAATTTAAGTTCACTGTGCAAAGCTGAAACATTTCCAACTCCCCTACAGTGAACTGGAAGTCTTTCCTAAGGAAAACCTCAAACAACTCAGGGTCTCCATCTCTTTCTAGAAAGTTCTCCACCTTATATCCAATGATGCAGAGTTCCAGACTACTGTAATTGAACACTTCCCATAGTGTCTTGGTATTATCAGCAGCACAGAATGATCCGTCTATCTCGTTACTCTGTTGGTCATCTTCCACACACTGAATAATCCAACTTAATCTGCAAGGCCAGCGGTCCACCAAAACCACCCAAGCTGCTATCTTCTCTGGAGGTGGAGGCTCCAATTTTTGGGTCTCCATAATCATAATGGTTACTCGAATTGAGTTAATCACTCGTCTCATGGACATGGTGTCTCCGGATATATATGATTGAAGTTTGCTTTTATGTCTCGAGAAGATGCAAGAAAATGTAGACTTGATTAACTTATTCACTTCATTGTTCACAAGTTCTGTTGCAGGAAAGGGTTTAAAGTTTCCCTTGTTTGCAATCAAAGGGGTGACTTGTTCTTCTACAGTCTCACTGTGCTTTACAGAATTCTCATCTTCAACAGAGAACGATGTCACAGGACCTCCTAAAGTAGATGCAGCAGTCCCGTCAAGAGGAATGTGTTCAGAGATCTCAGACTGACCACGGACAATGTTTTCAAAGAGGCTGGACTTTGATGCATCAGATAGTGGAGGTACGGTGAAGGGCAGTGTGATTATACGATCCAGAAAGTCATATGCAGAGTCTCTTTTGTTTACACAATCTTCTGCCTGTTGGACCTGCCTAACCAGGACTTCTGGATCAACAGCAAGCACGGAAATGAAGGGACTCTCTTCATCAGATAGGAGAATGTTGATGGCATCCAAAACACCGACAATTTTCTTCGGTGTGCAACGATCCAAGTTGGTGATCTCCAACACCACCCTGATCCTCCTCCTTTCGAAGATCTCCATGAAGTAAATAAAGCAGCACAGCAGTCTCATCTCCTTACGAACTTCATGCATTAGTCCCAGCTGCTGACTTACCTTCTTGTTGTCCAGCCCTTGTCTAATTTTAAGGTCTTGGTTGAAGATGAGGTTCTTCAACAACAAATATATGAATCGTAGAGCTCCAACTGCAGGAACACCAAGTACAGCAATGGCAAAACCTTCCAGCACACCATGCTCACTTGAGGACTCAACTTTTTCTCCTTCTTGGTTGTCCTTCATATCTAGAAATCCATACATAATGAGAGGAACCAGAATAAGGAGTGAACCAATGAATCCCATGAGTATTAGTGCCCAAATAGGGATGCAGACCAACTTTTTGGATCTCCAATTCTTTGGAATATCCTCAATCTTCTTCTTTCCTGCATCTTTCTCTTCGTCGTGTTGGGCGATTCGGAAAAGTCCCAGCTGGAGCTTCCCAAAGCTGTTTTGAAGAGCCTTGCACAACTGTATTACCAGTCCAGCCCAGAGCAGGTCACTGCCTGCAAAATGCCACGCGCTGAACCTCACGAACAGATAACGAATGTTCTTCATGTTCTGGTTCTGCTCCGTCCACACGGGCCGATAGAAGAGGAGCCGCAAGATCAGAGAAAGCAGATCAGAAACAGATGGTGTAATTGAGCGAGGCTTTGGTTCCTTAGTGTACTTCTCTTCTCTTCTTTTTGCCTCTTGATTCATATGCACTGCAAATGGGAGATAAAGAGTCAAACACATCAAAATCTCCAAAACATCTGGGAGGATTTGTAGGGTCAGTCATTTTAAGTTGTTTAAAAAAAGTGTGCACACTTACCCTCGATGTTCTTGAGCACCATGTTGATCCTGCTGTGACATTCTGAATACAGACCCACCGTCACAGGAGAAGAAACCTTTGTGATGGTTTTTGATAATGCATAGGCATACACATTATCAGAGGGAATATCCATCACTAGAAATGAAACAAAGTTAAAAATGTACTTTTATTAACTCTATTAACTATTTTTAACTATAAATTTGAGGTTTCATAACATATATAATGTCTTGACTATTATCTTGACTAAAACACAATGATTTATGCCTTTACAAAACTACAAGGAATAATTTACTCATAACCTATTTTTTTGGCCAGTATTTGATTTCAGGGTTAAGTCTACCAATTCATCAATTTGTTTTCAATCATGAGCAGCACAATGTTGACACACATGGGTGAAGCAGGTCGCATAAATGTAGATAAGACCAATAAATGTACAGTGCGATAAATGTGCAGAAGACAATTTTTCATGGTTTTATCTGAAAGGGCAAAGTCCATGTTTCATTTAAACAGAGAAAGAATAATGGATTAAATGTTAATAATAGGTGGAGGACTTTCAGATAGAGCTATAAAGCTGAATGTGAAGTATCATTATTTTGTATCACTCGCATATTGCTGTAACTATTGATTTTTCTATCTTTATTCAACAGCTGCATTCTTTGTCTAGTTTCTTGAGTTCTTGAACTCAAGAATTCTCAAGTATACCTGACTATTGAGTTTGCAATTCCTTTTGTATTATGTATTACGTACCCTTTTCGATTGCCATCTGTCCTGTATTTTTCCGTCTTTAGAAAACCCCAAATCTTGTTTCGTTCACCAGTGTTCCTGGAAATGAAGCCAAAATACAGAGCAATTACATTACAAAAAATTCCAAACGCATAGATGTTGATGTGCATGAACACTAATTTTATTGCTCTGTTTTGCTGAATTTCTGAAACAAATTCTATGAAGCAATGCATTTCTTTCATTTAATTCAGCTAGGCAATGTCTTCCCAGAAAGGAAAAGCATCCCAGATAATATGGCAAAAGCGTAACAATCTACATGCTGACAGCAACATTATTAAATTGGAATGTATATAAAACATATCTCTTTAACAGTTTGTGTTGCACTTTTGAAATGAAGCCACCATGCAAAGCTATTTGAATCTCTTACTATGAAAAATATGATAATGAGGAACAGAATGTCTCACCAGAATTAATCCTCCAGGCACTGTTTACAGCAAAATTGCTAGTAGACCAATGTCATTCTCCATTTTCAGAGATATTTCATGTAGACAGAGGAAGAAGGCTTTTGTTTTACCAGATGCAGTAGTGTAGAGAGAAGGTGGAAGAGTGTGTTTGCTGGTGTGTAAACATTAACTGAGAAGGAATAAACTTTGGGCCAGTTGTAGTTGAACTTTGGACCAAACCTTAAACCTGACTCTGTATGTAATTGATAACTCCAATATAATTTATAACTGAATATTTATGTATTTATTGCTACATTTGTTAGTGATAAAGTCATACAAGTTTAAAATCATCCTCTATTGTGCATGTTAATGTGTAATGTTACGTGTAAAACTGACATCCGCATTAATATTTTTAACTGCATTTTAATTCTCTGAGTTTATATTGAATATTATTCTTAAGGATGTAGTAAGGATGACCTGCAAGTCAGAGGCCAGTGTGAGAGGTTGGGGCCAACTGATGTTGTTTTTTTCCACAGTTTGTTGCACAACATTTATCATGTACTTTTTTACATGTACTGTACATAAATTTGTGTAACTTGCGAACATTAGGTTGTGACATTTAGTTTGAATTCTGCTTGTTAGCTAACATAGTTGAGGTTTTGTCGAAACTGCAGGAATAACTTCCTGCTTGGTGTCATGGTGTGATAGCGTCAGTAAGAGTGGGTTGAAAATTACAAGCTACTTGTACTGTTTACTATGTTTTTTCTTGTATTCCATCCTAAGCATTGAGGCTTAGGTATTCTTCTTTGTTCTGAGGCAACTTACAACTTGTGCCCTGTCCCAAATGGCACACTTCATATACAGTTGCTTGACTTTTGGGGCCCTATTTTGAAGATCTAAGCGCATGGTCTAAAGTGCATGGCCCAAGTGCACCTAGTGCGTGTCCGAATCCACTTTTGCTAGTTTAACTACTGGAAAAAAGGTTGGCGCGCCCGATGCATGGTCAAAAAGGGTTGTCCCTATTCTTTTAATGAGTAATGGGTGTGTTTTGGGCGTAACATGCAAAAAAACAATCAGAGTGTAATTTCCCATTCCCTTTAAAAGCCATTTGCGCTTGCGCCATGGCGGATTCACTATTAACAATGGCAGAATTTGCAAACAGAAAGATTGAACGTGTCTCTAGAGAGCAAACAGATCTGCTCATGCGCGAGGTTAAAGCCTACAAGCAGACCATCTACGGGACAAGCCGGATTCCACCATATCTTTATGTACACAATATTAATCTTTTACATTGTAATCCTTTTATTTTTAATATTTGGCTAGTTTGTGTGCTTGCTTCCCTGTGTAATAAGCAGAGTGTACACGTTGGGGCCCCGCCTATAGGAGTACATTACTAACGCGCGCTTTAAATAACAAAACAAATATTGCACTATTGACTTTAGAGCAGGTTTTTGTTGGTCAATGACACAGTCTATTTCAGTTGCCTCAAAATAGCAACGTGCCAACAATGCGCCTGAACACACCTCGCCCATGGGAGCACAAATGGGTGCAAATGCATTTGAAAATGATAACCGCGTCAAACTAGCAAAAAACACTTGCGTCGCGCTTGGCGCTGCATTGCGCCGCGTGTATGATAAGGCCTTTGGACTGCCATGTGAGTGTGTTCGTTCAGTCCTCAAGACCATAGGGTGTCCCATTTGTCATTTTAGGTTACAGATGCATTTTATGGCCAATATATGTGCCCTCAATGCACACTTGTGATCACTGATGGGCAGTAACGCGTTACTGTAATCCGATTACTTTTTTCAAGTAACGAGTAAAGTAAGGGATTACAATTGCAAAAACAGTAATTAGATTACTGTTACTTCCCCGTAAGCAGGCTGCGTTACTGCGTTATACTGCGAGACTGTCTCGCGACGTGAGCCGTGACTCGTGAGTGACAATGACATGAGCGCCGCGAGTGGTAAACACTATGGCAAGCGATCGCGTTCAGAAGTCTTTAAACGATACGCGTGAATTTTAACGCGTCAACACGAACCGTTTGTCCGTGTTCAGACGTCATGTTTATTCATGAACGATGTCGTAATGGTAAACTGTATGCTCGTGCAAACAACAGACGTTATATTTGTTCAAGAGGGATAATGCATTGGTTCGTTGTGAGTGATGACAGTCTTATGTCATGATTTGTCATGCCTTTTTAAGTTGTTCGTTTAACGTTCTTTCCCAAGGTAGAAAAGTCAACAGCTCTTAGAATGGGTCTTTTATTTTAGCAAACTGCCAAAAAAACTTTTCAGACTGTGTGCAAAAACTGCACACATCAGCTGTGGAATAAAAGAAAAGAAATGCATGATCAACTAGATTAAGGCAAACTCCTGTCTTAATGTAAACCCTGTCCACCATCCCCAAAGGTTTCACGAAGTTATTCTTGCCACTGTAACTTA
The DNA here is from genome assembly GCF_964197995.2 of Scardinius erythrophthalmus. NCBI lineage: Eukaryota > Metazoa > Chordata > Actinopteri > Cypriniformes > Leuciscidae > Scardinius > Scardinius erythrophthalmus. The sequence goes on along the minus strand of NC_138245.1, from coordinate 25,626,536 downwards.
TGGTTTCCTAAAGACAGGTTTATGGGTAAATAAATGAATAATAATAAAAAATATATACCAGGGCTCAACATTTAAGCCTTTTCATTTGTCCTTCGGTCGGTCATTCACTTGTCCGAGTAAAAACATTTGTTAGAACAGGAAAATTTTTAGATCTTTTTGTGTGTTGTAAATATAATTTATTCCGAATCAGTATTCTCATCAGTTCAGTCAGCTTTAACATATATAAATCGGCATATTTATGATATTTTAACCTTTTAAAATGACCTTTAAAGGGCATTTTTCCCTAATCGTTTGCTTCATCTTTCATTTAAAATTCTTAAATTTGATCAATAAATTACAATAGAATAATAAGGTGCTAAAGGGCTGTTACCAATCAAATAAACTGCATTAAATAATGTAATGAGATTATTTAAAATATTTTTTGAATATACATTACAAATAAGAAATATTATTTGTGCATAGAAATAATATTTATAAACCGCCAGTAGGAGGCGGCAGGCGACCATCTTAATGAGTGAGTCATTGATGCAAAGTGCATAAAGTTAAAATACTGAAACCAATAAAACAAGTTTTAAAAAAGAATGTTTCATTTGATTCAATTTTAGATGATGGAATATGCAGAAAGAATAGAATTAAGCAGAAAGGTCTATTGCTTTATATCGTATTCATTTCGTGCATCATGTTTTAGTAAAGTAACTAATTACTTTTGAAAATAAGTAATCAGTAAAGTAACTGGATTACTTTCTTGGAGAAGTAATCAGTAATCAGTAACTAATTACTTTTTCCAAGTAACTTGACCAACACTGCTTGTGATACAGACTTCTACCCGACAGTCAAAGCGGAATTTAGTCATGAAAGTTTAGACTTTAAGGGTTCCATTTGGGACAGGGCCCAAGTGGTCTGATTTGTATAGAGCCCCTAAAGAGATATGGTGGTAGAAAAAATATGAGATGGGAGGAAAAAAACATATTTAAAAACTTTTTCATTTGCTTGCAAAACTATTGCATTCCCCCATGAAACTTTCTTGGGGGAACGCAAACATTTTGAGAGCAAACGTAAAGTTTATTCGGGGAACGCAACATTTTGCAAGGGAATGCAAACTCCCTATATCTCATATTCTTTTCCCCACCACCATGTCCCTCTGTAGATTTGACCATGTGGCTCCGTAGATTTGACCCAGCTACGGTAAACCTGAATATGCATTACTTAAAAACATGATGGAGCCATTTGTGAGCTGCACTTAGCTCTGATAATGCATGCCAGTATAGAGTCTAAGCCACAAGTGCCACAGATTTCAGCATGATTACCACATGCTATCTGTGAGCTCTCCCAAACAAAGAGATTAAGAATTTGAGTTTAGGAACTGTATTACCATTATAGTTTGATGTATGTTAATCACTGTATGATTTCAACAATTTCAGTTTTATTCTGTTATAAATCTACAATCGCATTTGCTTCTGTATTGTATTTCCTGCAGCATGATGCAATAGAGCAGCGTAGAATATAACAACAGAATATGCTGTGTTTCTATGAAGGATAATATCTGTATTTTTCCTTGAAGGCACATCTGTCATAGTCGTCGAGGATACAAACAGAACAGGGGGAAAAAGCTCAGCACAAACTAAACATGCTATTACGACTCTAAAATAGCACAATATAAAGAAAGAAAAAAGATGCAAGGACTGACAGCTCTGTGGCATTTTTAAAATAAATAACAATAAGTATTTACATGACAGGTAATACATTCTCAATTGACAATCCCACCTCCCCGGTTGTGATATTTCTAAAACCAAAATCACGTAGACATTTTGAGGTATTAAGATTTTGAAAGCCCTAGTTGCTTTTTATTGGAAGACCATGTTTAAAAATGCCTCAAGCTAATTCACTGCAGCTCTATTCAGCATGAACTTTATATTGAAAATGCTTGAATGACTGGTCCTTTGTCAGGAGCTAATAACAGTTGGCTGTGCTTTCATGACTCTTTCAAAGTCACTTTTTCATTGAAGGTGCTGGATTTCCCTTTGTAGAGAGTGTGGGATTCTGTACATCTCTGTAAATAGATTTCCCAAATTAGATTCCCTAGGCTAAATTAAGTGTGCTAATTGGAAGTACAGCACCTCCAAAATGTTTCCCTTAGGATTAATTACAATTGCAGAGACAATCTATCCTGCCGTGTTCTGCTGCGCAAGATACGGAGGATGTTCCCTGAATGGGTCATTGTATTTCCTCGTATGCATTACAGGAGCAGCGGTTTTCTGTGAATGCAAACCATAGAATTGTGTTTGGAGCTGTTCATTGCTCTTGGAAATAAAAACGTATGTATGAATGAATGACTGAAAAAAAGAGGCTTGAGTCCAGAGTCAGGAGCACATTATTATTCATCAAAAAAAGTCATACCAGAGGGGGGCTGTTCATATTGGACTTCTGTTTAAAAAAATATTCTCTTTACACGCTTTAGGTTTTAATCATAGGTTTACCACAATCTAGATCACTCTGAAATAAGCCCATCCATCATCTAAGACAATCAGATTGCTGTTTCCATCATAGCTTTCCTCAGTAATTGCCACAATATTACAAAATTAAGGCTTTACGACTCTTTATTCTACCTCGTTCTGCCTCGTGACTCTCAATTATAGCCTGAAATGAGACGTTATAACTTAAATAATGTTTTTATTCTTTTCTTGAATGATTCTTCTCCTGGTTTCCACACTTTTAGGGTGTTACATTTTCAACATTGCAGATGTTGCATGCCAAAGTGGGATAAATGGGAATGCATTCAAAAGAGAAGGCTGTCTGGATGTATTGTAATTTTGGTACACCTGGTGTGATGTATGGACCCTGGATTCCACTTCCAGATTCATTACTGAGGGTGTCATCTGAATATGCTGTAGAAACAGTACTTTTTATAGACAATAGCACTGCAACGCAAGGTCATATTTCTTTAAAATTATACCTCATTAGCATTGCATATCCAATATATATATAAAAAAATTATTATCTACTAATGTGACAGTGTCTGCTTGCAAATGCCAACTTGTCTTGAACTTCACTTCTTTAGTATTCCAGAGGCAACTTGCACAGATACTTTTTTTATCTGTATTGCTGCATTTTAGGTGTGTCGCGTTTTATATTTTGGTCATTGTTTAAAAGCTGTGCACCAGACGGTCTGCCAGCGTCTGTAGGGCTAGTTTTTGCGGTGTGTTCCACACGTCAGCTCTAGTAGGACTCACTTCTGTGGGAGTTCGTCTGATTCAACATGTTGAATCGGCATTGGTCGTCGGTGAGAGAGATGGCTCTGATTGGCTAGTCAGTTTAGCGAATGAATCAGTGCAGGAGGAATAAAAGCGAAAGTGATGAAAGCGAGCAAAGAAGCCAAAACGTGTATGTGCCGTACAGAAGGCTGTTCTGATTTTACGTCATCTTACATGAGCATTCTAGCACGTAAATATGATAACATATGAGCCGCCTGAAATGAAGAAATTTATCAGCGTGATTGATATTCAAAATGGTTCTGCAGTTCTAGTTTGGGTTTCTCTTTTTGAATGACGAATATACAGTACTATTGATAGGCCTACCTGCTAATATGGACAGTTATTTCCTTAGTCGTAGGCACCGAAAGCACATGCTTGGCAGTTGCTTGTAGTCCTATTGTATGGTGGCCGAGAGAGCTCAACACACTGCAACAGAAAAAAAAAAACCATGGAAATAGAAAAAAAAACACCAGAAAATCAGTTTGACACCACGTGTGCTGCAAATACTCACAACCAAACAATTTTTGGTTCCCAGAACGTTAGTTTTTGGTTCCCAGAACCATTTTAAGGTTTGTTTTTGGTTAGCCAGTGACGTTTTCTTAACGGAAATAGAATGTTAGTTTTGGTTTGTAGACCGTTATAATCTAACGTTACCCTAACATTATTGTAATGTTACTCTAACGTTACTGTAATGTTCCCAGAACTTTACAGATTCAGTCTAGGCCTTATGTAGGCTACTGCGCTTGAACGATAAACGATTCTTAATCTCTTGACAAACTTAAAAGATGTAAATAACATTTGTATATTCTAAATAAAAGATACAGATTGTATTGAATGTCAGCTTGCTTATTTTGTTCAAGGATTTATTCAGTTCACATGTAATGCAAACAAGAAACTATGCTTCTAACCACAGGTTGAGAGCTGTCGTTCCAACCACATAACTTTGCAATGCTGTTTGCGAATGTTCGTTATAAAGATGCTTTCGGGAAACACCAACTCGTTGAACTATGCTGATGTGGCGTGGTGGTGCAATTTGAGACACAAGCCCAAGTTGTTTACTAATAATAAAGTCCGACTACGCCACCCTAGGAGTTAAAGGAGAACTACGGTCAATTTTAACATTGAGCTAATTTTTTTGTACATTTGGAATGCTGTCAATACAGAGAACAACGACAAAAATCGGTGTTGCCTACACCGAGTTATTCTATTTTTAAAATTTGCACCCTGTTGACTTCAATGGGGCAAGTACTAAACCTGCTTTTAGCCCTTTTAACATCCTTGATGTGTCATTACAAGTGCACAGGTCATGTGAGTGATTCCTTCAGAGTGAACACGAGTGAATCTGACTGCAGTAGATGTGAAAGAAATGTATAAAAATGATGTTATTTAAGCCAGCGCAAATACCTGTGTTTACATCCTGTTTTCGGGTGAAGTCCAAAGTAGTCGATTGCCGAGTTCACGTGCGTGATCATAGGTACTAAACCTATGCGCGTGAACTCGGCAATCGACTACTTTGGACTTCACCCGAAAACAGGATGTAAACACAGGTATTTGCGCTGGCTTAAATAACATCATTTTTATACATTTCTTTCACATCTACTGCAGTCAGATTCACTCGTGTTCACTCTGAAGGAATCACTCACATTTTCTGTGCACTTGTAATGACACATCAAGGATGTTAAGAGGCTAAAAGCAGGTTTAGTACTTGCCCCATTGAAGTCAACAGGGTGCAAATTTTAAAAATAGAATAACTCGGTGTAGGCAACACCGATTTTTGTCGTTGTTCTCTGTATTGACAGCACTCCAAATGTACAAAAAAATGAGCTCAATGTTAAAATTGACCGGAGTTCTCCTTTAACCCCAGGGAAAATACTCAAACACTGAGCAAAGCACACAGGTTCGGTTCCCAATATAATTAGACAAGAGACGCGAGTACAAAAATACAAATGTTTATTGATACAATAATTAAAATGTTGGACACTAAAAACGACAAGACACTGAAACCCACTTCAAACAAACAATAAGAAAAACATGCAAAAACAGAAACTAAATACCGGCAGGCCTGAGGCTCCCAACGGCAGGAAGCAGCGTGGAGTTTGATTTTACGGAGCACACTTCCACACGCACACACACACACCCGTGTCACTTAATCACACAATCACACACTCAACAGTGTACACTGCACACGATAAAAGACCACCACCAGGAGGAGGAAGAGCAATCCACCCGTGGGACCCCAGCACCTGCAAAATAAAGATAAAAAAAATAAGAACAATGTTCATAAAAATGACCAGATGGACATCAATAAAGCAAATCTTCACAACAATAAATGTCAATGACAAAAAAAAAAAAAAAAAAAAACATTCAAACGCAGAAAAGTCAATTAGTTGGTCACCTGATTAATACAAGACCATTTTAACTCAGTAGAGGTTCACACACACACACGTAGAATTGTACTGATAGATGGTTGATCACATGAACCAAGCAATTAAATGGCTTGATTAAATATTCCACGCAGTTAAATGGCTTTACAATAGTAAAGATGAAATAAAAATAAAATAAAAATCAAGTTAACTCAACAAACTATACTTCCAAAAGATTAGAAGTAAGTTAACAGGCAACAAACAAAAAGAGGTTTCAAATCAAACAAACACACAGAGGGCAGCTAGCTCCCCGACAAGTGGAAGGAACCAACTAGTCCCCCACACAATCCAGGAATATGAAGCAGGTCAAATATAACGCCACGATAAGAACCAAACGAGCAGTCCCCTTCTCTTTAGTGATGATCGCGTCAGCGCCGCCGTATAGACCCCTTTTGCGCCGACGTCACAGTTACGGCACGGCGCTAGCTGGAGGCAAAACAAACGGAAAACTGGAGGCGGCCAATACAAACCAGCACAGATTCGGCAACATAATAAGGAGCTTAAATTATTATTTTTATAATTAAAAGTCATCTTGTTGTGTTCTTGGGTGCAAGAATCAATGAAAAATGAGTATGCTGTATCTGGAATTTTTATTTCTAGAAAATATTCATATCATTAAAATTGCACCGTTGTGTCACTCTTTACATTGTCGTCTTGGCGCTGGCTAGGCAGAACTGCGGATTGAACCACACAAGTCTTTACATGACCATTCAGCACATAGTTATATTATAGGCATCTAAATATATTTATATGTCCTCAGTTTCTCTTTACCCTCGGTTTCTCTATCGGGTAGGTGTAGAAGTCAGGCCACTCAACCGGAGGTAGCGTTAACGTTAATCCTGTCAGATCGTCCATTGACTGAGCGTGTACGGTCATCTGGTTCCGTCCGTTAAAATTAACTTTTGCAAATAACAATGGGCGTCCTGGACAGTGAGTGACCTTGCACATTAAGACAAAATCGGATTTTCTCCAGTCATTGTTAAAAAACAAGCTAACAAAACTTGCAAACTAACGTTAGTGAAGCGGCCAGAGGGATGTTTCTGCCTCCAGCTAAGCTCCGCCCACACAAATACGTCACCGTGTTTACCAACTGTAAAAGGGTCTAATAGTGCGAAGACAGTAGCAACAATCACGGCATAGAACGAGAGGGAGAATCCATCAGGAGATCACGCTAGATAGCACGCTTAGACACGGATTGGTCAGTCATGCCCACCGGAATACAGGGAATCACGCCTATTTGATATCCGAAAAAGAATGTTAAACCACACAGCCATTTCAACACCATATCACGAGGACACGAGCTCTTAACAAACATTACCTGTGAGGTGAACAGTCATCAGACCCACTAAGCAGCACGAAGGGCACCGCACCAAAGCTGCACTAATTGATAAAAATTATTTAAAAAGTTATGCATAGGAAAACTCCAAAAATGATCACCCATTAAAACACAGCTCGCTTACCTACAACCACCGTCGACACTAGCAAACCAAACGGGGAAATAGGGCGTGACGCCTCCCAGGTAACAGCCAATCAGACTTAAATGCAAGGTACTACTTGCTGATAGTATGACACGGCTGTCAATCACCTGATGCCGTCACACTGATAACGACGGTACTTGGGACCATTTGGCTAACGATGTAATATAATAACTATTGTATAATAACTATAATAATTATTGTATATAATAATATACAAGCGGTATGGAAGATGGATGTGTAGACACCTGATCACTAGGCATTAGGCTTCCACCATCATATGGAACAACTAAGATTCAATTTGTCCACTAGTCTTTGCACACTGAGTCCGAAATTTTCGTATGCGTGTTTTCGTATCAGCCATTTAGTGGCTCTGAATTGCCAAAACACCATTCAAATGCTTGTTACGGATGCGAAAAACGCAGAATAACGAACCCGACCTGACTTTTTTTATGCCGGCCTAAATTTTCGGAGGCAGTGTGTAAGCGTGATTGACATAACACAAGGTCGTATTTATTTTTGAACGTGCGAAAATTTCGTACGCGAATTTCGTACGCGACTCAGTGTGCAAAGACCTTTAGCCTAGCCTAGTGTATTAAACATTTATTTGACTTAAAGTAGGATCAGTATTTGTATTTCTTACCTCTTAATTGTACAGTTTGGCTGGACATGCTTCTTTTGGAGAAAAAAAAAATCTCGATTAACAATTATCTTTAATAAAGTTGTCAAATCTATCCGAAACTATTTACTCTCTCACATAGGCTATATATTAATTATAAGTAATTGTTAGAGCGAGAGAGAGAGAGAGAGAGAGAGAGAGAGATATTAGTCAGTTAAGTTAGCCAGTAAAAGAGAGAGAGATATTAGTCAGTTAGCCAGTAAAAGGGAATGAACGTTAATTTTTAAATTACGCAAGTGCGCGGTTTTCCGTGGAAGCGCGTGCAGATGAGACGCGCTTTATCTGCGTGCACATTGGGTGTGAGCACAAAATCTGCAGGAATGAGTAAAATTATGCCTCAATAACAGTAACGACAAAGAGGCTAGTTTTAAAAATCATACACACCACAACTTTAATGATAATGGCACAAAGAAACAATATGGAATCACTTTCACAATGCAAAAAAAAAAAAAAAAAAAAAAAAAAATTCTAGCTGAACTAGAACGATATTAATATACTTTTCGTTATAGATACCTTTAGTTATCATTTATATTATGAGCGTTTTTTTGTTTTATGTAGCTATTGGTAGGCACAGACAGAATCCGTGGCCTTGTTTTTGCATTTTCTACAATAATTTTGAAGGGAAGTCTTTGGAATTTTGCCTAAACATGGTCAAATGTGTTAAAATGATCTGAGAGTGCATTCTTATCACTTCCTGAAAAGATTACAAAATTAGCCGAAGGCACAATCTTTAATGCCATCTGAGACAACTCCTGACATTAAAAAGGATTTGATACCTTTCTAAACGCCTCAACTCCAGAACCAGAAAAGCCCTGTGTTAATGTCATGCTGCACCCTGTTATGAAGAGTGTATTAGTGCTTTGAAATCTGAACTTTCTCTTGGACAATACATTCTTTACACAATACTGCCCTCATCTGTATGTACTGTGAAATCAGATTAAGGCTCATTTGTATTTGAATAGAAGTTTACACACTTTTAGGAAAACACATACAATATCTCGAATATGTTATTGAAAGAGTCTGAATTTCCCAAGACAAAAAAAAAAAAAAAAAAAAATTCTAAAGAAAATATAGAACAAGTGGATACGATTTATAATCCAGTAGCAGTGTTGGATAAATTACTCCATAAAAGTACTAATACAGTGTTCTAGCTACTAATTAAATCTTCAACCGTGTAATTAGATTACTGTATGATTACTCTCTGTAAAAAGCACTCAGCCATGACCAGTTAAACAATACAAGGATAGACATGAATCTGCTCTTCTAATTCCTTTAAATAAATTAAATTATTCTTGAACTGGCCAAAGTATTTAAAGGGAGAAGATAGAAAAAAGAAAAAAAAAGAAAAAAAAAACATACATTTCTTCTTTAGACGTTAAGTTTTGGTGTTAAATCCACTTGTTTTTATACAGAATTTTTCTATACAGTATTTAATGCAATTACATCAGAAGTAACTGTACTAAATTACAGAAAATTAAGATTAATCCCTAACTTTACTTTTTAACGGGAAAAGTAATTAAATTACAGTAATTACACACAACACTGTCCAGTAGCGCCACTGACCATGTAATAGCCTAATCAATCCTGCTTCTGTGTTTTTGAAGGGGAAGAACGTGGTTAAGCAAATGTCCCCATCGTGTACGCAGTGTGAATAAATGCTATAGCTTAACATCTCCTGAATTCACTGAAAACCCTGTGTAAAATTTGATTTGCATAATTAAAAGCACAAACTGTCAATCAGTGAGCAATTTATAATCATGCTCGTGACACGATGATGAGATTTTCGCTTAGGCTGACTAATTTTGAATATTAATTCAATGAGCAGCACTGAGTTCATGTTGACAACTAACGTTCGGCCCATGCGGTCTCAAGCAGCTTGTGAGCAGTGGGAACTGAATGTGTTGATGGAAATAAGCTCCCTTGAGCCTGAACGTGCAAGTGATGTCCATTATGATTCTGGCCGGCTTCCTGACAGCGGATTGGTATGTGACTGATCGCATTTGCATGAAACAAGTCTTAATTGAAAATTCTGAATGTTAAATGAACAAATGCTGACAAAAAGCAAATGCTGAAGTGGGATAAACTGGTTAGATAGGCTACATACTATTAAGTTTCTATTCATAAAGGAATCCTGGTGTCACGGTTTTCTGCCAAATTGGTTATGAAATGTATCTTGAGCAGCAAATCAGAATATTAGAATGATTTCTGAAGGATCATGTGACACTGACTGGAGTAATGATGCTGAAAATTCAGCATTGCCATCACAGGAACAAATTACATTTTACAATATAATATTAATATAGAAAGTTATTTTAAATTGAAACTATTGTTTTAACTGTATTTTGAATCAAATAAATACAGCCTTAGTGAGCATTAGAGACTTCTTTTGAAAATATGAAAAAAATCGTACAACTTATGTGTGACTCTATTTAGTGGCAATGATTGCTTTTTATGCTGAAACTCATTTTTATTATTTTAAATATCAGTCTTATTGTGCATTTTATTGGATTTTCAGCTGTATTTAAATCTGACGAATTAAAAGCGAATTGCTTTTTGTTTTTAAATGTAATGCAATGTCTTGACCCAACAAATACAGTTTTATTATGGATGCAGCATTATGTTGTTTACCGACCACTGCAGGCAAGCATATGAGCGCTCGAGGGCACGCGGCTTTTGGAACCGGTGCTGCTGGACCTGGTCAGCTGTGAGGCAGGAGATGAATTTTAAAAGTCGTCCAAGAGTCATTTGAAAGACTGTTACATTCACCTTCAATGTTTTGCCATATGGAAACCTAGTCAAGTCATTTTTCATGTTCATCACACTTCTTAGAAGGCATTTCTTTTAGCTCTTTTCTATCTGTGGCTTCCCTGGATTCTGGTCAACCAATTTTTTTACTGAGTAGTCTAAATTAACGTTTTTGCAGGATGCAAGGAAATGATGGGACTCTCTGCATGAGCAAGTTCTCAACACTTTCCCTTTCACTTTGCAGAACCTGTATAAATACAGGTAAAATACACTCACCTAAAGGATTATTAGGAACACCATACTAATACTGTGTTTGACCCCTTTTCGCCTTTAGAACTGCCTTAATTCTACGTGGCATTGATTCAACAAGGTGCTGAAAGCATTCTTTAGAAATGTTGGCCCATATTGATAGGATAGCATCTTGCAGTTGATGGAGATTTGTGGGATGCACATCCAGGGCACGAAGCTCCCGTTCCACCACATCCCAAAGATGCTCTATTGGGTTGAGATCTGGTGACTGGTGAAATTTTAGTACAGTGAACTCATTGTCATGTTCAAGAAACCAATTTGAAATGATTCGAGCTTTGTGACATGGTGCATTATCCTGCTGGAAGTAGCCATCAGAGGATGGGTACATGGTGGTCATAAAGGGATGGACATGGTCAGAAACAATGCTCAGGTAGGCCGTGGCATTTAAACGATGCCCAATTGGCACTAAGGGGCCTAAAGTGTGCCAAGAAAACATCCCCCACACCATTACACCACCACCACCAGCCTGCACAGTGGTAACAATGCATGATGGATCCATGTTCTCATTCTGTTTACGCCAAATTCTGACTCTACCATCTGAATGTCTCAACAGAAATTCAGACTCATCAGACCAGGCAACATTTTTCCAGTCTTCAACTGTCCAATTTTGTTGAGCTCGTGCAAATTGTAACCTCTTTTTCCTATTTGTAGTGGAGATGAGTGGTACCCGGTGGGGTCTTCTGCTGTTGTAGCCCATCCGCCTCAAGGTTGTGCGTGTTGTGGCTTCACAAATGCTTTGCTGCATACCTCGGTTGTAACGAGTGGTTATTTCAGTCAAAGTTGCTCTTCTATCAGCTTGAATCAGTCGGCCCATTCTCCTCTGACCTCTAGCATCAACAAGGTATTTTCGCCCACATGACTGCCGCATACTGGATGTTTTTCCCTTTTCACACCATTCTTTGTAAACCCTAGAAATGGTTGTGCGTGAAAATCCCAGTAACTGAGCAGATTGTGAATCTCAGACCGGCCCGTCTGGCACCAACAACCATGCCACGCTCAAAATTGCTTAAATCACCTTTCTTTCCCATTCTGACATTCAGTTTGGAGTTCAGGAGATTGTCTTGACCAGGACCACACCCCTAAATGCATTGAAGCAACTGCCATGTGATTGGTTGATTAGATAATTGCATTAATGAGAAATTGAACAGGTGTTCCTAATAATCCTTTAGGTGAGTGTAAGTATGTAGAGGACTACATTCAATTTTAAGTTCAGCTCTAGTGTTATATTGTCACCAATATCATTATCACACAAGTCTCATTAACATTATATTGTATCTGTTGGATCATGAGCAAAAGGCATCAGGTCAGTCTCACATAGTCATTTAAGAACATGTCTCAAACTGGTGAGGGTAGGCCTAATCATGATTCAAAATGCACTTTTTATTACATTGTGTGGGTGTGGTGGTGAATTCGTTTTTTTTTTTTAAATCATTCAGTTTGTAGTTTATTCAGGATTTGCACCTGCCCACACTGCCAAAATAACCAAAACCTGGTTCAATGACCATGGTATTACTGTGTAATTACTGTGTGATTTCATGTAATATTCTAATTTTCTGGGATTTTGATTTCGTGGGTTTCATAAGCTGTAAGCCATAATCATCAAAATTATAACAAATAAAGGCTTGAAATATCTCACTTTGCATGTGAGTCTATATAATATATTAGTTGCACCTGTTAAGTTGAATTCTTGAAATAAATCAACTTTTTGATGGTATTCTAATTTAATGACTAGCTCCTGTATATATATATACATATATATATATATATATATATATATATATATATATATATATATATATATATATATATATATATATATATATATATATATATATATATATATATACTGTATAATCAGGTGAATGGTTATGGTAAACAAGCCAAACCTTGACCTAGCAGACTTTACCTGACTCAGTCATGACTCATTGATTTCTCAGAATTAGACAGAATAACTCTACTGCTCCTAGTGGTCAACATCGGATCTGCATGTTTCTATTTCGTAAGGACAAGGGTTTTAAAGTATTTATGTATTTTAGTTTTTCTCCAAAGAGGAATATTATTATATATCATTCAAAAATATTGTGATCGGTGAATATCAAAAATACAGTAAAAATAGTAATATTTTGAAATATTATTGCAATTTAAAATAAGCTTTTTCAGAATAAGCAGAAATCATTATAATGTACTGATTTACTGCTCAAGAAGCATTTCTTCTTATTCTTATTGTTGAAAACAATTATTTCTTGAATCTTTGATTTATAGAAATTTCACAGAAATCATTAAAAAAATATGTATCTAATCTTACTAACTCCAAACGTTTGAACTGCAATGCATATAAATTGCACCGCCCTAAGGACGACCCTGATGTTGTTGGTACTTGTTCAAGAAATGCAGCCAGCTCTCATTGTTTTAGCAGCAAGAACTGTCAACTTCCAATGGCACAGTTAGTCTCAGAAAAAAAGGTACAAAAGCTGTCACTGGACAGTACCCTTAAAAAGGGTTCTAATGTGTACCATTTAAGTACTAATATGTACACTTTTGGAACTAATATGTACACTTTTGGTACCAAAATGTACCTTTTAGGGACTAATATGCACTCTTTAGGTACATGTACAAAGGTGTACCTTTTGAAAAGGTACAGAAGCGTAAATTAAGGGTACAGTCATGTACAGTATGCACACTCTATGATCTATGTTTTGCATATCACTGGGCAAAATAGTTATTTTTAAAGGTCTGCAAATTTCAACTAATTTGAGCAAAAGTGTAGCATTTATTTTTATCCTTTAGAAGTCTGTTCTAAGAAATTGAATGACTTAGAGGCAGTTAGCTGATCATGTTAATTACTGGGAAAAGTAAACATTCGTGTTAGATTTGCCACAGGGTTAAAGTTTAATTCATTCTGTTATGATAAAGATAATATGCAGTCAGCACTCTCATTAGTTAATTTATTTGAGGGTTTTATTGCTTTAATTAAAACAGATTACAGTGATGATTTGAGAAAGGAGAGGGAGATGAATGAATAGATACACTTTCCAGCCTTAGTGCATGCACATGAATATAGAATACAGTACAAATTTGCAACATGCCCTTAAAGGTGAAGTGTTTATTATTATTATTAAAACGTTTGAAAAACGATTCATTTCCATGAAATGTAAAACTGTGTCTCTTTAAAAATTCAAACAAACTCAATTTGTTAGAGTATCCCTACCAGCTTAGTACAGCAACATTATCAATGGTACAAGTTTAGGGGCAGGGACTATGTTTTATGTTTGTTTTTGTGGGTTTTTTTGGCCAATGCATATTTTGACCATTATTTTTTGCAGAGACAAACAAACAGGTCTGCTAAAAGTATGTTTTACCATATTTGATACATATGCAAAGTTTATAAAAAAATCATAGATTTCACAGCAAAAGAAGCATGTGCCACAAACTGAATTGCATTAAAAAGGCATTTTACTCGCTGAAAAAAAGCATCAATCAAATCAATCAAAGAGAAGACCTGTAGAAGATTTAGTAGCGTACAGCAGTTTTGATCACGTTGATAATTTAGAGGCCCGAATGCAAGTTTCAAATATGATACAGGAACGTTAAAACATTACAGCATTGAATAATAGTGGATTGTATTGGTAAAAAGAAATGTTCCTGGAGGTCAGAGTCTCCTGCAGTGATGATTTTGGCCTGTAGGTGGAAGTGCAGCACTGTAATTCTGTTCTGATCAGTCATAGCATTCTGATTCTTGTTGTGTAAAGCTTTCAAATGGTCCAAGATTCACATCTTAGTTTCAATTTCATGTGAAATGTGATGTGTCTGATGGAATGTTACAATGAAATAACATCCAATTTTATTTTGTTCTTAGCGGCTGAATGAGTTGAATCAAAAGCGTTAATCAGATTTGTTCATTCAAGCATTGCAGAGCCCCGTGAGCTGAGATTTCCCATAATAAAACAATAACTAAGATTGGCTCCAAATTTTGACATCAGAGGTGTAGATGAATGGGAATGCTTAAGTGTCTCATTTTAATTTTTTTGACCCCATTTTAAGATGGTCTTTAATTGGTGTGCAGTGCAACTTCTCTCTGTGTTTTTCTGTCCTCCATCTCACTAACATGATGTGAAAGATTGAATCCACTCTGGAGATCCAGATCCACGCCTCCGTGTAAGGCCTACGCAAGCAGGTTGGTATGATTACCTTGTCTGTCTCGCAAATTGGGTGTGTTTGATAATCACAGTCCTATGAGGTGTGCATTCTCTCTCTGTGTGTGTGTGTGTATGTGTGTGAACTTCTCCCGCCTAGTTTTCATCCAGCCGCCCCTCACTCGTCTAAAGGATGAACATATTCCAACTCAAGTTGAGCTATGTGGCTCAACAAGCAGGATGTGAGGTGATTATTAAACACCGGTGCAATCTCCCCTGGCCAGATAAAGCTGGATAAAGGGAACAGGTATGTGGTAGAATCCTGTTTCCTTCTCCACTTCCTCATTACGGACTGCGGCACCTACTTGAAAGTCCACACGCATCTCCCGCTCCCCGTGCTCCTGCGCAACCAGGAATACCTTTATTTAAATCAGAAAGGGAAGAAATCTAATTTAGGCTTGATATCATGAACAGGAATGTCCCTCGTCTGCCATGATGTCTGGTGAGAACATTTTTCCAACCTTTTTTTTTTAGTGGCTGCTTTTTGTTGCAGGTCACTCAAAAAAAAAATTACTTTCATTTTTCCTCAAGCTTGTTCTCTGTCTATAAAAGGGTTAGAGCTCACAAAGTAAACGTTTTTTTAATTTCCTTTTTACTTTCCTTCGTTTGCTAATATACTTTCAGAGACTTAAGTAATTCATTTGAAGGTTAATAATTTCACAGTAAAGTGTTAACACCGTATCTCTGTGGCACATGCACAATCCCAACCAGGGGTGCGTTTCCCGTACAACTATATAGCTCGCTGCTTAACTACCATAGTACGATGCATCGTTGGAGAAATCAACTAGCTAGTCACGACTGTTTCCCGAAACCAACCACGTTGGTTTATGACGTCTCGCACGTGGTGGACTAATAACTTATTTTAATTAATCTGTTTGAGATCGAATTAACGCTAGATTTTGTCATATAAGTTACAGACATGGCATCTGAAGACCATTTCTAATTTTTCTCAGTTTTTTTGCTTTATTACCAGACTCAATATTTGACTCGTTCTTACATAGTAGAGCACGTTCGCACATCCGCACTCTTCAAAAACGGTGCTTTAAATCTCTTGACAAACTAAAAGACGTAAATTACATTTGTATGTATTCTAAGTAAATAATACGGGTTGTACTGAATGTCAGCTTGCTTATTTTGCTAAAGATAAGGATTTATTCAGACTACATCTCATGTAAACTAGAAACTATGCTTCTAACGACAGCTCGAGAGCTGTCGTTCCAACCACACAAGTTTGCGATGCTGTTTGCGAATGTTCATTGGAACGATGGTTTCGGGAAACACCAAATCGTTCAACTATGCTGATAACGACGGAACTTGCGACCATAGTTGGCTAACGATGCTTTCGGGAAACGCACCCCAGCCCAACAACAGCAACATTGGCTCATCCAATAACGTGAGTGTGGGGCGGGATCTGTTTTTGTATGACCAATGGGAAACTGCAGGAGGGTTTATTTAAAAACAATCACTATTTTTATAATTCTGGCACCAACCGTAGGGCAGAAATTACACACTTCAACTTCAGTGGTGCCATATTTTACTTTTTTGCCCTCAGTAGTTCGATTATAATGTCAAGAATTTTTCCCTACCATTTTCCTCTTATAGAAGTCTTAAAGGTTACTGTGCCTTTAAGACATCTATAAGTAGATGCTTTTTGCTATAATTGGCTATCCTCTCCTTATTGGCATGTTTGCATTGTTGTTGATGGGCCACTGAATATAATTATACATTAATATGTAAATGTGGGCAGTCAAATAGTTAAAGGGACAGTTCACCCAAAAATGAAAATTCTGTGGTCATTTACTGACCCTCATTTTGTTCCAAAACTGAATGAGTTTCTTCTGTGGAACACAAAGTAAGATTATGCAGATCTGAAAAAGGCTTTTATTTTTTTTTTTTTTGTCCATTTAATGACATTCAAAATATCTTATTTTGGGTCATAGGTTTAAAACAACATGATGGTGAGTAAATGACAACTTTTTCAAAATTTTCAAAATGTATTAATGATTGTGACAATATAACCTTGACAACTGAATTTTAATGAGCTGTTTTTGCATTTTAGCTTTCATAAATGAACTGGGAAGGGAACTTTGCTTTTGAACGCATGTCAAAATAGTTAAGTAAACCAAAGAGCAAGACTTATACTTTCAAATATTTACACTTTAAGGCTAGAAATGATCAAGTCCACTGAGGGAAATCTCATGATCACAGTATGTTTCTTGAATGCAACCTATAGATTACTTTAAACGTATGTTTTCTCTTATTCGTAGTGAGAAGGTCAGTACAACATCTGAGAGCAAGGGCAAGATCTGTGTCAGAAAATGTAATAAACATCATAAACATCATAAACTTTACCTCCGTGACCACTAGGGGTCAGAAAACATTCTTGTTTTAGCTACTCTGAGGTTGTTGGGATCCTGTAATGCAGCTCTAATCTCTCAGTCTTTTGCATTGTTTTCGTTTGCTCATTCAGGTCATGTGTAAAGATTTGTTTCCACAACAGTTGCATAATGTAGAAATATTAAGTCGTAAAATGTTAAGATGACGAGAATGTTGATGAAGTGCTGCGGGATTTGGTTTCAGAAAAGTGGGAGAGAGTGAATGAATTATGTTGGATGACTCATTATTCTGGGATTTAAGACGTTCCCTATCGGAAAAGACAGAAAGCCAGAGAAAATGCGAGGGAGCGATTCTTCATAATCCATTGTCATAGATGGGATTAATTTGCATAATTCCCTCATTTTCTGGGATAGTCTTATTCAGAGTGGACCACAACCTGTTGTACAGAGAGTAGAAAAGAGGGAGATCAGAAGAGGAGACTGCTCTGAATTGTGAGGACCAGATCAATAAGTTGTTAAGGGAAGATCAGACGTGGCTGAGAATGCTCATCGTGCACTGACGCCTAAACCGAAATCTGCATATGTTTGTTCATGCAATCGGACGTCTAGGCATAGAGCAATCAATGTCTCAAAGCAGGCTTTGAAGGTAGGGCTGTATTAGAAACAGCATACTTTTATAACGCTATTGTAGGCTATTATGTATACTAGGCAACAGATGTCAATTTTCTGCAGGAATATCTGCTACACAAACATAAAGGTTCTATAATGGCATCGATAGTTCCATGAAGAACCTTTAACATTCATGGAACCTTTCCATTGCTCAAAAGGCTCAGTAGAAAGATTATGAAAAGGAATCTTTTCTGAAAGGTTCTTTTGGGAGCCAAATATGACATCGCTGTGAAAACCTCCTATACATTTTCCAAAAGCGCAGAAATATGGCATCCCATAATGCAATTCGCTCTTGACATTTGGCGCTGAATTCATTTGAATATATATCCTTTAAAATATGTACAATGTTGCATGATATTTGGTATTTCAAGCTATTCCATTCCAAAAATAGCCTAGGTCTACTCTGCAGTTGAATACTAGTGTCTCCCCAAACCTGAACATGAATCTTTAGGTGGCTGGAGCACTGTTACCCTTGACACTTAACGTGATTTACCTGAGTAGGACATGTTCCTGGATCAATATCCTTGTCGGTCCTGGAACTGCATTCTAATCAACCAATCAGGCTGTAGGGTTAAGGATAGTGTTTGCTTATCATTTCCATCTGATTTTTGGGGAAGTTGTAGGTTTTGGTGTGTGATTGATAGGATTGTTCTGAGAAAGAAATTGAATGAATCAGTCAAGCTGACTACTTGCATCAAGTGTTGGAATCGTGCTGTGATTTAATTAGTGATTTGCCATAATTACTGAAAATGTATTAAAGGAAATGGGACCCCTGCTGCACAACTCATAACCCCCTGACCAACAACTTCCGCTTTTATCCACCCTTTTAATATGAAATAATATTTAATTTATATATATACATTATATACACCAAATATAGATATATATCCACCCTAAATAATATTGTGGTGCAGAATAAACATTTCTTCTTATTATAAATGTTAAAAAAAGCTGCACTGCTTGATATTTTTTTGGAAACTTTGATCATTTGTTTCAAGAATTCTAAAAGTCTAATATAAAAGTCTATTTTGATCAATTGCTGAATGAAGGTATTAATATCTTTAAAAAAAAGATAAATAATGACTCAGACTTAATGACTTTTGAACGGTAGAATATATTATCAGCATAACAACATAAATATACAATTTAATAATTTGCACACTGTATATATTTTTTGCTGCAATTATTTATAAAACAACTTAAAATTTGTAGAAATAACTTAAATATCTAACTAAACGGAAGTTAACTAAACGTAATATTTTAAGCCAAGCACGAACACATTCTTTTTTAAGTTGAAACAACACTATTTCTTGTTCTAATGTTCAATTTTAAGTTATATTTGTTGAATTGAGATGACATATTAAATGGTAGGAACGATTATCTCCAGTATTTCTAGAAAATAAAATGCTTGTCTTAGTTTATTGTGAATATGCAAATTTCATGAAATAATCCAGAAACTGCGTAACATGTAGATGTCTTTCAGAAAATTGGAATAGGAATAAACACTAGCACACTGTACATTGCATTTCACAACACTGAATCTAATAGGACATTCGCACAGCAGCAAAAAAGGCACTAAGACCTCATTATAGTTAACCAGGCCATTATAGCTCCCTGTCCAACAGAGGTGTAGTATCAGTACTGGATCCCAAAATCACAAAGGTCAGCGAGCTTCACAAACAAGAAGGACTCATTAGTTCATTGTCCCATTAGCTTTGGCGCTAAGTGTTTTATATCAGGTCTTTTGGGGTGAGTATGTGTTCAAGAAGGAGAGTCATAAATCATAACATCATCCTGTATATCCAAGGCTCATAAGTATCCTAACTGTTCTGAATAACTATAATGTGTTTTGAGCAATCTGTGATATAGCCGTTTTTCTCTCCTAATCACACCTATGCTTAGCTCCGATGCCTCATAAAAATAAAACATAATTAAACTGACAAATAAAATACCATTCCAATCGTTCACAGAGTAAACATCAGCCTTGGAAATTGCAACTTTATTTGAACGAATAGATTCTGTCATTATGTATTATGGCCCTCAATGTTATTCCAAGCCAGTATACTGTTTTTTTTTTCTCTCCATGGATCACAAAGAAGACGTTTTTAATATTCATGCAGTGCTACATTGCTTTCAACAAGTTTGTTCTTTTATGATAATTAATAGTGCCCACTGCTACCGGAAAAGTATCATAAAGGTAGTAAATAAGATGAGCGCTGTGTTTTGAGTCTTCTGAAGCCATAAGATAATAAGGAACAGACAGAAATGTAAGTTGTTATTTTCAGAAAATCTTTCCGTTAGCAACTGTTCTGTTCATTTAAACTATTTTTTCTCACTTATAAAAATGTTCAGAATTAGGTTTGCCTCAGTTCTGATTTGCAGTCAGCACAGTTTGTAATTGTTACTGCATAATTTAACAGTTTCTTCAAAGATAAATGGCAGAATGTCAAAAGTCCTACCTTTTAAAAATGTAATTTTAAATGACAATTTATTTCTTTATTAAAATGATTTATGTATTGGTTTATTTTAACCATAAAATATGTATTTTATACTTTTGTCACCCCTAGTCTTTCATATGCACAGAGATTCCCTGTCCATTTAACAAGATTAAGTTCATTTTTATGAGAACACAATTAGGTCTATTTTTATTGGACTTTTACAGCTGGTTCTCTCCTTTTTGTAGACACTGTCAAAAAAATCATCGATTTCTCATTTTGTATTCTCCATAAAAATAACCCAATACAGGATGAGTAAATAATGATTTGTTCACTTTTGATTGAACTATTCCTTTAAGCTAAAGAAGCATGACTGTTGAAACAGGACACGTTCTGAATGTAATGAAGAGATGAATAAAACCCAGTCTGCCCTGTCTGCCTTCCGCCTGCAGGTCTCAATCTGCGAGACAGCGTACCCACCCCGAGGAGAGACAGACAGCTCCACTCAGGCAGAGATCTGAGCTCACCATGGCTGCAGAATGTGTGGTGATTAGAGTAATGTGGGTTTTTTTCGGGGGCCCGTCGGCAGCCGTGGCAGGTCGGGGAGAAGAACAGGCAGATAAGAGCCAGCGGTGAGGAGGTTTAATTAAATAACGGGACATTATACGGCTGGATTATCCGAGTCTCTAGCGTGAGGACGCAGAGCGGTAGGACGACCGGACAATGGGAATGCTGAGCAGAGCAAGACTGGACATGGGCCAAAAGAGGACAGGGAGAGAGAGAGAGAGAGACAGGAGAGAAGGTTGAAATCCAGTGGTGTGGGTGCAACAGACAGCGAAAGGGAAGACACAAACCACAGACTTGCATGCACACACACACACACACTGAACCGAGCTGGTGCAGCAGAGCTCTAATGAGGCTGAACAGAAGATCTGGACTTGAGGTTAAATCAATGATGTGTGTGTCTGAGCCACCGACACACTAAATGCCAGTTACTGCACACACACAGGTGAAATAATTAGCCTCTCCGCTATACACCGTTATCAAAGAAATGCCATCATTACGTGGCCACTTTTTTTCCCCCTCATTCCTGCTGCTAGACAAATAAAAGTCCGGCCCTCACCAGGGTTTAGACTAGAGTTTACTTCATTTACATTTTTACTTTGCTTTCTCATCGAAGCGACTTAATAAGGTGCACAAGTCACAACAATACCACCAGGACAAGTAGCTGAGAATGCAAATACAGCGCCTCGAACAGCAAGAAGCAGCTCGACGCAAGTGTAAATACATTGAACTTCTAATCCTGTTGCCGATAAATGAATACAAAGCTGGGCTGCTACTGTACAAGTGCTGACTTAGAAGATACAAATGAGTCCCTAAAGACAAGTCAAGACAATGAAGGCGAGGCGTTTGCAGTGCAAGTATGGAGGTGA
Organism: Scardinius erythrophthalmus; assembly: GCF_964197995.2. Taxonomy (NCBI): domain Eukaryota; kingdom Metazoa; phylum Chordata; class Actinopteri; order Cypriniformes; family Leuciscidae; genus Scardinius; species Scardinius erythrophthalmus. The sequence goes on along the minus strand of NC_138245.1, from coordinate 25,604,588 downwards.
TTACATTTTATTAACAACACAGGGCTGGACAGAACAACATCAGTGGTGTGTTAGGGGCCATCCCAACCCCTTCTCATGAGAAAACATCTATTTTGCAAGGTGGCGATTTTGAATGTATTTGCACCCTTTAATCCATACAGAAATGTACGCATTTTAAGAAATAGGTTCACCCACCTAACTGTCAGTGATGTGTAAGCAGCTCAGGAAAACGTATGGATAAGATTGAACAAATTCATATGAATTAGCCACCAATTAAATTTATGCCATGTTGGCTTTTCTCACGTTTTTGCTTCTGTCCATTGTTTTTCGATGTAGAAATGCACTATTGACTGACATGTTTGACATCTTTTAACGTCTCGCGCATGATACAGCATTCTAAAAACATAGGGCTCAAGTTTAAAGTTCAGCTTTTAAAAGCGTGTCTCTAGACCTTTCGTGTTTTTGCATTGATCGGAAATGGAAAAAAAAGTCTCGAGGCTCTTTTTTAAACGTTGACCAACAGCATGTACACCTGAATAAAGCCTGTTTTAAAGCATTTAAGAATGTATATACAATACATGGAAGAGGTTTGCCCATGTCATAAATATCCCATTCCGCTTAATCCTACTATTGGTGTACATGTAAACATAGTTATTTTATGCTACTGGCAATGGTCTCCTGTTTGACATTTATAGATGATGCATAAGGATTCAAAACTCATCTCATATACAGCTTTGTCTAGAGGCAAATGAAACGAGATTGAGAGGTTACAGGATGTAGTCTATGGCATCTGATGATGGCAAAAACATTTACATTATGTGTAGCACTCTATGTTATAGATTAAATAGCTTAGTTTTCTCTGAGATAAGATATGTTAAAACTTTGGGTGTTTATGCACCGTGTTCATTTCAATTTTCTCCGATTTTGTTTTCCTAGTTGTCTTGGTTCTCTTGTGTCTGGCCTGGGTCGAGTGCTGAATTCTAGGAATCCAGGGCTGTTGCTGTTCACAGCATGATTGATTATCCATAAAACATGCTTGGCACTGCTGAGTTATGGTTGAAGAACAGCCAATAAATTGTTTTAGATGGCTTATTACAACAATGTTACTGGACTGGCATATTAAATTATCGTGGACTTGTAAACCAGGGTGCTTTTTTTGGAACAAGCTCATTAAATTGGTGATAATTATGTTCCTTAGTCTCTCTGAACAGTACCACCGCTGTCAATGTGTAGGCCTATTTTTTAAGCTGATGTAAATATTGTCATCTATCAGATATGATTATGGTCATAATGTGGCTTAGTTAAACACAGCCGCAAAGCTTTTATATCTGATATCTGTTAAAAGCCAGTGAAGAACTTCTTTCAAAAAATTATTTAGTGACAGCACAAAGTTGACATGATGTAATTAGTAAAACTGCACAGATTATTAATGGAAAGCAGACGAAATTAATTTTTTAAAAATACTGAAATACTGATTTTTTTTCTGTCTTTTTGAGTCTTTAAATCCATTCATCCAATCCTGAAAGGAATGACTTAATTGAATCAGTCATTGAATCATTGAATGAATAACCTGAAACATTCAAAAACAATGATTCATTAACAAGTGACTTTCCTTATGAGTGAATCATTGATTCATTCTAGAACGCCTATGCCTCCGATATTGCATACTGTCTTGAGTAGGTACTTATTTTGAATATTTTGAATTACTTCTAGGCTGCTAAACAAGTAATTTAGTTAGCATGAATGTGTGTACACTCACCTAAAGGATTATTAGGAAAACCATACTAATACTGTGTTTGACCCCTTTTCGCCTTTAGAACTGCCTTAATTCTACGTGGCATTGATTCAACAAGGTGCTGAAAGCATTCTCTAGAAATGTTGGCCCATATTGATAGGATAGCATCTTGCAGTTGATGGAGATTTGTGGGATGCACATCAAGGGCACGAAGCTCCCGTTCCACCACATCCCAGAGATGCTCTATTGGGTTGAGATCTGGTGACTGTGGGGGCCATTTTAGTACAGTGAACTCATTGTCATGTTCAAGAAACCAATTTGAAATGATTCGAGCTTTGTGACATGGTGCATTATCCTGCTGGAAGTAGCCATCAGAGGATGGGTACATGGTGGTCATAAAGGGATGGACATGGTCAGAAACAATGCTCAGGTAGGCCGTGGCATTTAAACAATGCCCAATTGGCACTAAGGGGCCTAAAGTGTGCCAAGAAAACATCCCCCACACCATTACACCACCACCACCAGCCTGCACAGTGGTAACAATGCATGATGGATCCATGTTCTCATTCTGTTTACGCCAAATTCTGACTCTACCATCTGAATGTCTCAACAGAAATCGAGACTCATCAGACCAGGCAACATTTTTCCAGTCTTCAACTGTCCAATTTTGGTGAGCTCATGCAAATTGTAACCTCTTTTTCCTATTTGTAGTGGAGATGAGTGGTACCCGGTGGGGTCTTCTGCTGTTGTAGCCCATCCGCCTCAAGGTTGTGCGTGTTGTGGCTTCACAAATGCTTTGCTGCATACCTCGGTTGTAACGAGTGGTTATTTAAGTCAAAGTTGCTCTTCTATCAGCTTGAATCAGTCGGCCCATTCTCCTTTGACCTCTAGCATCAACAAGGCATTTTCACCCACAGGACTGCCGCATACTGGATGTTTTTCCCTTTTCACTCCATTCTTTGTAAACCCTAGAAATGGTTGTGCATGAAAATCCCAGTAACTGAGCAGATTGTGAAATACTCAGACCGGCCCGTCTGGCACCAACAACCATGCCACGCTCAAAATTGCTTAAATCACCTTTCTTTCCCATTCTGACATTCAGTTTGGAGTTCAGGAGATTGTCTTGACCAGGACCACACCCCTAAATGCATTGAAGCAACTGCCATGTGATTGGTTGATTAGATAATTGCATTAATGAGAAATTGAACAGGTGTTCCTAATAATCCTTTAGGTGAGTGTAGTATGAATATAATCTGGACGTACTATATTTGCCATGTTGTCATTATCATGTGACCTACCAGTGGCAGTTATTTCACTGGCAAAATCGCCTACTTTCCAACTAAATAGAAGGCGAAAAAACAGTATGTGACAAAAGACGTATGTCCGAATTCACTGCACTCAAGCAAATTGTACCCGGATAACCTACTACTTCCAGAAAGATTTTGAATTGTACATAGGATGGACACTTTTTACACTTTAGTGATGTAACTGACGCTGGTAGGTCAAATGATAATGACAACATGGCGAATTTAGTATGTCCAGAATACATTCATACTACACACATTCATAATAGAACTAACTTGTTTAGCGATCGTGACTTAATTACTTATTCAAAATAAGGACCTACTCAAGAGAGAATGTGATTTCGGATGCAGCCGAAGGTACAACATTAAATGGCTTTGTTTGGAACTATAACTGCCATTAAACTCTAAGTTACTCTTTTAACTTCTGGTTAATTGAACTTTTGTGTAAAATCAGTGTCTTGCTGTCTAAATATGAGATATTAAACTACAGAACTCATGTTCATGCGATATTGCTTAACTATTTTCTGAGTTTTGTCAGTGAATTAATAGAGAGAGAGAAAAAAGTTTACCCACTTCACTTTTTTTATTATTATTTATGGTTGTTTCGCAAGGATCACAGTGACTTCCAAATCTATTTTTGTAATATCACTTGCATCAGACAAAACCTCTCATGTAAAAACAAACCAAAGTGTGGTTGCTTACTTCACACAGCGACAACTCTTTTCTTCTCAAATTATATCCCCTTCAAACTAATTTGAAAAGAGCAACTGCATGCGTTTGTGTTTGCGTGTGTACATGTGTGCCTTTGACCCTCCTTCACCCGGTCTGTCCCATGATGAGTCCACAAAGAGGAGGGGTCTTCACCTCCAAAACCGTCAACAGCCCGGCTCTCCCGGGACTCTCGTGCAACTCCGTGAAAAAGACATGTCGAGTTTGAAAAATAGAGACGTAGAGGAGAAAGGGACAGGTGGACAGAAAGAGAGCAAAGGCAAACAGAGAAAAATAGCTGGAGAGGAGAACATTTCAAATACTGTAAGACAGCAGAAATGAAAAAAAAAGTATAGGCCTACATGACAGAGACCGAAAGAAAGAAGCTGACGAAGATTGTGTGGGATGTTGTGGAGGACAAAAGGAGGGAGAGTAGAAAAGGGCGAGAAGGTTACATACCTGGAAATAAAGGGGATCGTGAGCTGAGACGAAGTGAGTCATAAGTAACAGGTACAACGCCTGATTCGCCTATTTCAGCCTTGAGACTTCAAGCAATGAACTTTACCTGTTGTCAGACGTTCACAGATAATCTATGCCTTGATCAAAATTCTGCGCATTGTGAACTAAAGCCAATGTCAAACTGAGCAATTGAAATTCATAAATTCAGCTGATGTAAGATTCAGAAATCTGAAAAATGTTCACCATATAAATAAACCCAAACGGACAATGACATGTTCTAACTGCAACAAAAATATGTTTTAATTGCTTTTTGGATTCAAATCTACCTTTACAAAAAGTACTGTGGTTGTGCAGTTATGGTATCAGATTATAATACTATATACTTCCAAAAATGCATATTAAAAACATTGTACTGCCATGTTACCATGTCCTAAAACATAAAAAAGCCTGATACTGTATGTGTTCAAAAATATAATATTGCTATCGTCATTTATGTTGTTTTGTTAACTGTTAATCTATATTACAAATAACCAGTTTGGTATTAATGCAAGTGTACTTTTTTCCCTATCCCATCGATGCATCTCTAATTTGAATTCTGAACATTTTCTCTTAGGTTTTGTGCAGCAGAGGAGAGAAGGACATTGTTAAAAAGAAGAGACAGGAAAATCTGGACACGACTGGGCTGAAGTCCACCCAGGGAAGGAAAGGTGAGGAAAGGGCGGAAATGAAAGATAAACAGACAAATTGGAAAGTCTTAAAAGTGACAAAAGGAAAAAAGTTAAGGGGAATTAATTCAGACTTTTTAAACTGACATGAAATGAGACATTCTGAGCATTCAGAGTAGATATTGTGGTGAATATTTAACTGGTTAGAAGTGCTGATACCTGCTAAATACTAATACTATTGAAACACACAACATTTTTTTGTTTCTCTTTCTGTGGTGTTGTAATAGTTAGGCCCGCCCACAGTAAAATATCATTGGTCCAAGCATAGCAACAAGCTAACAACCACGCAGAACACCATTCATTCAATGGGCTTTATTAAAGGGGTCCCTTTTACAAAGTCTTGATTTTGTTTTTTGGGGTGTACTAGAAATGTTTTCATGCTTGATTGTTCAAAAAACACATTATTTTTCACATATTTTACATTATTACAGCACCTTTCAGTCTGTCTCGAGAGTGCCATCTAGGTCCTGTTTCGATGAAGCCCCTCCAAAAAAATGAAATGTGCTGTGATTGGTTAGCTGGCCCAGTGTGTTGTGATGTGTTCGGGAAATGTCCCGCCCCTCCATAACTGCGAGTTCTTCCCTAGTGTAAATATTGAGGATATTGTCAATTTCAAAGCAATTCAAGCCCGATTCAGACCCTGACAATGTTAACAAACAAGAGGATCATGCAGAATGGATTTCATGCACAGACTTTGCAAGCACGGATTTCACAGGATGTTTCAGAGTGGTATGTTTTTAGTAATTTTCTAATACATTATAGATACAATGTAATCCACCACTTAATCGTGATATTTGTCGGAAAACTAAGGTAATACAATCAGTAATCGGTAACAAAACCATGGTTAATTTTCCTAAGAAGCAGTGAACCATCTTACAAATGCGAGAGCTTACAAAAGTAACAGAAAACAAGCTGCTCTTCATAAAATGTGCAGCGCACAGATAAATGTTGGGGTTACAATGTTCAGGAACAGTATTAAAAATATATTTGAAACACTCTAAGTTCAAACAAAGGGTTTTGCGTTGTAGTTCAAACGAGTCGTTTGTTGTATTTCTTGGAAAGTGGATTCTATTAAATAAATCATCTCCCTTTGTATTGGACTTTGAGCTTCATAACCTTGCAGATCTTTTTTATGCTCTAACAGCAACATTACACACTAACTAAAGCTGAAAAAGTGAAAAAGCAAGGCGTCAAAAACTGAAGCATGGTCAAGCGTCACAATGAAGACGCCAAAGGCGCCCCTCGGCGTCACTCTATGGACGAATTGGAAACTCCATTGCTTTCAATTGGAAACCTGTGGCGTCAACAACAGAAGCGAGTTTTCTCAGTAGGAAATCGCGCTGAAGAAGTCTCATATTGAACACATCGCGATATTTGGCATCACTTCACGTGTGCCAGATGTTGGTAAGTAGTCGTAAATATGCTGTCCTAATAATGTTTGATATAAAGTCTTTTCTATTTGTCGATATTCATCAGATTAGCTCCCTCATGTTCAGTCACTGCATTATATCTGTTCCACTGAGGCTTTGCGTTTCATTGCTTTCTAATCCAAAATACCTTACTAAACTTGGTTGATTAAACACAATCTGTCACATCTGTAGAGACATGTACAGGGAAGAGCAAGAAACCAGTTTAGCTGTGAAAATAATGAATCATTATTTTCCAACACAATATCAAATCTGTTTTCTGTATCATAGGTGACTGAATAGGATTCTGTGGCACTCATTTTGTGTGGCTTCAGCAGCCGTGAAGGGATTAATATGATGTTAATGTATTTTTGAAGACCCATTTTTATTTATCTTGAATCTCTTTTGTCTTTATGTTACTTAATCAACTTTATGCTGTGTCCTGCAATAAAGTGTTGTGTAATAAAGTATGGTGAATATTGTGTATTGAAAGTGGTGTTTGGTACAGAAAATTTTATTTGAGAAATTTTCATTTCTTATGAGTTTATTTCATAATTTAAAAATAACAACATATAATTAATTACCATGATTATTTTATGTTTCTTTGTTGTTTTACTGAATGGTGCATTATCCTTAATAGTGCAAATATATAAATAGATTTTTGTTTACTGCCAAGGTTCATCCATTATATTCATTGGTGTTCATACAAAAAAAAACTAAGGTTACTGTGGTAAAAGCATGGTAAGTGTTGTTTTTACTGTGCTTCTACTACAAATACCACTTTGGAACTAATTGTAGTACTACTTTGAACCTGATATGAATATGATTAACTGATTGAAGATCAATAGCATGTCATGTGACAGATTGTGTTTAATCACCCAAGTTTAGTAAGGTGTTTTGGATTAGAAAGCAACGAAACGCAAAGCCTCAGTGGAACAGATATAATGCAGTGACTGAACATGAGGGAGCTAATCTGATGAATATCGACAAACAGAAAAGACTTTATATCAAACATTATTAGGACAGCATATTTACGACTACTTACCAACATCTGGCACACGTGAAGTGATGTCAAATATCGCGATGTGTTCAATATGAGACTTCTTCAGCGCGATTTCCTACTAATAAAACCCGCGTCTGTTGTTGACGCCACAGGTTTCCAATTGAAAGCAGTGGAGTTTCCAATTCGTCCATAGAGTGACGCCGTGGGCGCTTGACCATGCTTCAGTTTTTGACGTCTTGGGAGTGAGAATGGGTTGAAAAGCTTATTAGGACCCATTTAAAACATCATTCTTGAAATCTCATTGGTCCAATATTCATTAATTCATTCTTTCTTTCTTTCTTTCTTTCTTTCTTTCTTTCTTTCTTTCTTTCTTTCTTTCTTTCTTTCTTTCTTTCTTTCTTTCTTTCTTTCTTTCTTTTCATCAATTCAGTGAACTTTTTTGAAACATCATTCTTGAAAGCTCATTGGTCCAAAATTCATTCTTTCTTTCTTTCTTTCTTTCTTTCTTTGACAGAGAGAACATGACACAGCGGTTGGAATCGGTGGACTCATCACATCAGTGAACTACATACAGTAGAAACATCACTCCTGTCATCAATAACACACATGCACTCAGATAGGAGCACATGACGACTAAAGCTGTAGGGATGTAATGTCATTTGTTCATAGTTCAAATTTTTACTGCTCTGCACAAAAAGGTTGAGGGATGAACGAACACACAGAGTGTTTGATAATGCCGCTCAGAGGCGAATTCCATGTCTGAACACATGTGACAGGCAAACAGGGGGGCCGCCCGGGCACATATCACTCAGTCTGAGCTAAAGCAGATCCCCTGTGGCTTGAATCTCTCTGTGAGCTTACCCTGCTCTGGGTGGCAGAGAGATAATAACTAGGAATGAAAGGCAGATAAAGAGAAAGATCCGTCTATTTTGCACATATGTTAAGCATGGCCTGATATGCGGACGTGTCACATTGCAGCCGCATTAGTGTCTTTTGTGCATGTGTGGGAGATAGGAAGAAAGCTGCTACAATGAGACAGTTTAACCATGTCAAATAAAATCCTTCGCTTTGAGTTAAAGAGGGGGCAGAGAAAACCCGCAATAAAACCTCAAAGAACAATGTTTTGTGATCTGCTGTTTTGTGAAGGATTATGAAAAGCTGTAGGCAAAGAAATGGAAGCATTTTCTTATAAACATTATATAATTATGCTCTCTCTGGAGTATTGTGCTTTTTTTAAGTGTGAATGTTGAAGATGGGAAGCTGAGGGAACAGAGTGAGTCAGTGTAACTTATTTTAAACTTTCTAAGAGAACTAAAAGTACGTAGCTAGTGTGTGGTAAAATAGGTTGCGAGCAGCCGAGCACCATTTCATGTTGACTTTAAAGGGTAAGTTGAAGATGAGAAGCTATTCTAAACATGCCAGTGTAACTTATTTTGAACTTAGTAAGAAAACTGAATAAATTTACTTTCAGTGTTGTTAATGCTTGCCTTTAAAGTGATTTGCAGTCTTAAAGCCTTAGTTCATCTACAAATGAAAATTAATATATCAAAGATGTGTTAGTGTTTAGTTGTTTTACATACACTGTTGTTTGGACCCCATTGACTTACAAAATATCTTCTTTTGTCTTCCACAGAACAAAGAAAGTCATACCAGTTTGAAACAATATGAGGGTGAGTAAATGATGACAGTGTTTTGGCTGAACTATCACTTAAATAAGCATTCACATTACTGGTGTATACAGCCATTTTTTTGTTTTCATAGCATTTTATCATTTGACATAATTTATATTTCAACCACCTGTCACACTAAAATTTTTGATGGTCCAATCAATTCCTGAAGTATTTCCTCATAATTTTTTTTTATCGTTGAATATCCTGTTTCCTATTAAAATGTGTCATATTATTAAAGTAAAATGGGTTGTGAATGGCATTTTTTTTTCCATTGCAAGGAATAGTTTCCAACAAGGAATAGTTCACCCAAATATGAAATTTTGCTGTTAATTTAATCACCCTCAGGCAATCCAAGATGTAGGTGACTTTTTTTTAGCAGTAAAGATTTTTAGCTGAAACCATGGTCCTTGGTGATTCGTTTAATGCAAGTCAATGGCTACCTTCATTTTGAGCGTCAACAAATACATAGTCAAAACAGAATTAATACCCATGGCTCAGCCTTTGTTGATAGATTGAGTTCTTATATAATTATGCTCTCTCTGGAGTATTGTGCTTTTTTTAAGTGTAAATGTTGAAGATGGGAAGCTGAGGGAACAGAGTGAGTCAGTGTAACTTATTCGAAACTTTCTAAGAGAACTAAAAGTACGTAGTATGTGGTAAAATAGGTTGCGAGCAGCCGAGCACCATTTCATGTTGACTTTAAAGGGTAAGTTGAAGATGAGAAGCTATTCTAAATATGCCAGTGTAATTTATTTTGAACTTAATAAGAAAACTGAATAAATTTACTCTCAGTGTTGTTAATGCTTGCCTTTAAAGTCGTATAATGCAAGTCAATGGCTACAATCATTTTGAGTGTCAACAAATACATAGTCAAAACAGAATTAATACCCATGGCTCAGCCTGTGTTGATAGATTGAGTTCTTATAAAGCGAACCAATCAGTCCGTGCAAGACACTAAACATTTCTTACAACATTACCTGTAATCCACAGCCTCTAAAATATTAAAAATGTCAAATTCACATAATTTCATATTTACATGCAATGCTGGGATTCCCCAACTTTTTTGTCAGCTGGACCTCTTTGATCGAATATATTTACTTGAAGTACCCCTTGAGATGTTAAGTTATTAAGTTAGGTCAATAATAACATTAAGGCAATAGTCATAATAATAATAAGGGTACTGAGGGTGCATAAATTAACAGCAAATGTATTAAACAATCCCTTTAAGTCATGAAATCTAAATTGACAATATTTACGTTAATTAATTCATGTTTTTTTTTTGTCTTATTTTAACCATTTCATTAATGTACATTATTTCAAAGAGCAAACTTTTTTCATTTATTGTATGGTATTGTTACATAATTTATTGTATGATTATGATACATAATACCCACTTTTTACCATCCAATAAATTCCCAATAGATACACTGCCATTCAGATGGTTGATTTAAAGAAGCTTCTTATATTTACCAAGATTGCATTTATTTGATCAAAGGTAATATTGTGAAACATTATTACAATTTTAATTTATTTTAAAATGTAATTTATTCCTGTGATGGAAAAGCTGAATTTCCAGCATCATTACCCCAGTCCTCAGAGTCTGAGTTAGATCCTTCAGAAATCATTCTAATGCTGATTTGGAGCTCAAAACAGTTGTGCTCCTGATATTTTTTGTTTAAACCGTGATAATTTTCCTTGATGAATAGAATTCAAGATGGGAAGTGCAACTTGCTGTGAACTTCCTTAAAGAACTTAGACATAAATCTACTTTTCAGTGTATTAAATGCACCCCTTAGTACTGAATGAGTGAGCGAGGTCAGTTGATGCTGGTTGATGTGGCAGTTGTAATATCCTGCTGGAGGCTGCACTCAAACTCAGGGTGAGATGGGAAGATGGTGATTGTGGGATAGCACGATGATAGTCATCTGCCTCCCCACGTAGTTGACAGGGCTGGGGTCACGAGGTCAGGGGAAGTGAGGATGCTCCCTGTGTAGACACGATGACTGCTTTATTAGTAAAGAAATCGGAAAGGCACGACCCATTTACAGCTCTGCCTGTTGACACACACTCCTATCCTGATAAGGCTAGCACTTCATATGCTGGAGATGCCTGTCTAATGCGGCGGCTGGGGAAACAAATAAAAACAAGACTGGAGAAGCACCTGTGAAATTAAATAAGAACAAAAGAGAGATAGAAAGAATGAGATCCAGAGCTCAGTGGAGTGTGACGGAGGGACTGGCACTCAGTACAGGACTATATGAAAACTCTCTCTCTCTCTTCCCTTTAAAAGAGCCAAACCTATTTTATTGAGAGATATTTCACTTCATTTTTCCTTTCAGAAATTTTAATATTCCCCCACAGAGGCAGAGCTATGAAAATAAGTCAGTTCTGTTTTTATTTTATTTTTATTTAATTGTTATTATTATTATTTTTTATTATTTTTTTTTTGGTGGGGTTATCTCACACATTTTACATCTCACAATTCTTTTTTCTCAAATTTGCACGATATAAAGTTGCAATTGCGAGTTACAAAGTCAGAGTTGTGAGTTTATATCCCACAATTCTGACTTTATAAATCGCAATTCTGACATTATAACTAGCAACTGACCCTTCGCATGGAGTTTGATTGACAGGCGATCTGACCAATCATAATCCGCCATTTTTGTCCGACAAAGCAGTCAGGGGAGTTAGTAGATTAACGTTGGAGAATTTGAACTTGAAAAACGGAGTGTACTTATGTCTTTCCGCAGTTATAACAACATTCCTTCTTATGTTCTTTCATGTTTATTTGATGCTATAAATTAACTAGAAGGAGATGATCGGTATCTTTAAGAGGCTCTACAGCGATCTGTCATGACACATTAAAGAGCCACAAAACGGTATTAAACGGTTTGAATTTCTTTAAAAAAATACCAAATTTGAAAGTTGAGACTTTGTTACATATTAAAAGTAACCTAGTCTGTCCTGTCTGTCAGCATGTTGTCAGTGTCCTCTCTGCTCCGAGATGTAGGCTATAACGTATTTCACTGTGTGAGAACATGTTGGTGTGTGGCGTGGCTTATCGGACATAACAACAGTAACTAATGGGGGCGGGTCTTTGCGAACGGTCAATTGCGAGTTTATATCTGTTTACATCTGAGATAATAAAACTGATAATAAACCACTGGACAGGAAGTTACAGGCACGTACAGAATTGTGTTGCTTCAGGTTAACCTGCTACAGTTTGTCACATTAACTTAACTATTTCCAGCAAACACAATCACTTCATTGCTTCTGACTTACTGTAGATATTTTAGCTTTTTTAAACCCTGTTCTTACTCTACTGACACAATCCATATATGTGTGGTTTTTGTGTGTGGGCACAGTGTGCGAACAGCTCAGATGTACATGTTTTATGGCGGTACTAAAAACAGCCATGGACCGTCTGTTCAGAAAACCCAAGGTCAGGATGTTTATGGCCATGAAACACAATAAACCAGCGGACATTGCCGGTCTATCAACTTTGACGCTCACCGTCCCTGAGGAGAAAATCAAACCCTTCAAATCTCACACTGCTGTGCACAGTCACTATGGTGACCGTTACTACTGTTGCTGCCATCACCTCAGATACATATTCAGTGTCATACTGAAATGTTACTTCTACAATATTTATTTAATCATCTGGGCTGCGTTTTACAAATTTAGTATCGTTGATGCAACGTTACTGGTGTTTTCAGCTATTCCCTGATGGTTTGCTGGTCTTAGCTGGTTTAAGTTGGTCTCCTAACCTGGCCAAGCTGGTGTTAAACTCTGGCGTAGGACGTGGGCGCGCTAACAGTGACGCTAAAGATCACAGCCGTGCCTCTTGAGGCCGGGGAGCGAGGTTTACATGCACAGCTCTTACTGACATACCATCAACCTAGACTATCTAGCTGGCTAGTTGAGACCAGAAAACCATATTAATCCATTTTTGTTATTAAGGACGGTTAGTGTATGCAGTGTTATGCTAACAGCATTTTGTGTGAAGTCTTCAGAAATACATCATCATTAATCAACACCGATCTTTAGTTAGAATTTTTAATTTATTTTACAACATTTGTAAAAAACGAATTAACCCAATTATCTATACATCTCATTGAAAAGAGAAAAAACGAATTCCTCATTCATGCCATTAGAAGCCAGTGGTTTTAATGTATTAATCCAAAATGCTTCTTGTTTCAATAATTCTTTATTTATATTACCTCCTCTAAGTGATCCTAAGACTTCCAATATTATAATATTATAAAATTTCATCCCAGCTTATTGAAATGTCTAGCTACTGGAGAAGTTATGCCGTCTAAAACTTGATTTATGTTCATTAATCCGTGATTGATAATAATTGTTGTGATGATTTTCCAATAAATATCTTTTGGCAAGGACACTTTAGCATACAGATCACATTGTGAGTAGTACAGGTGAAGCATTTTGAAGCATTCTTTTGGTCATTGGATATATAAATTGATTACATTTCTATCAAATTCTGCCACACGTCACAAATTACATTTGTACATATGTACCATGAAGCACCATGCAAATATCATAGCAGGTAAATAAATTGTGTGTATGTAATCTTTTATTTAGCAAGGACACATTAAACTGATCAAATGTGACTGTAAATTTTTTTTGTTACTAAATTAATAAATAAAACAATAGTATTTTATTTCAAGTAAACACTATTCTTCTGAACTTACTATTCTATGCATCTTTCTATTCCACAAAAATTATTATCAAGTTTTCAACATTGATAATAATACAATGTTTCTTGAGTGATTTCTGAAGGATCATGTGACTTAAAGACTGGAGTAATGATGCTGAAAATTCAGGAATAAATTACATTTTATGTTGTTGGTAAAATAAACGCAGCCTTGGTGAGCATAAGAGACTTCTTTCAAAGACAAAAAAACATTTTTGTGCTTTTCTAAATAAAGAATTGTATCTAATGAAGTAAAAAATGAATAATAAAAAAAACACAATGGATCTCAGTCAGATTATGAACATTTGCACTTGAATATCTGTATATTTCTCTCCATGGATCATTTTTTTAAAGATGACTGTACGCAAAAATCTTTCTTTGTGTTTCACACACAACCAGGTGTGTGCCGACAGGATCAAAGTGTGTTTTACAGTTCAGAGCAGACGAACTTAAGACAAACGTCTGAAAAAAGATCAACAGAGCCCGCTCCGCCGAGGTCACCGTCTGCACCTGCAGTGCTCCACTTTTTGCACTCTTTTGAACCCTTTAAACTCTTTTGACGCTTTCCTTTTCACCCCTTTCTCAACTGAGATCAAAGGAGAGTTTGAGAAAGAGTGCCGTGTGTTATGACTGTGACAGATATAAACAACGGCTTGTTTTGGTCTGTCTTTGTGGCTTTTTGTGTGTTAGGAAGAGTGATGGGGAGAAAAATGGACTTCTACAAAAAAAGTGCCAAAGTATTTTTGGACATGAAGCATGGTATTATTTGTAGTACCTTGCAAGGTTGATGTACAAATATGTCTTGTATTACATTATAGCCACATTTCTTGTGTAGGGGGACTTCACAAGTTTGTATTATCATATAAATAACATAGAGATCTACAGAGAGATGTGTTTGAATAATTATATAAAATCACACCGCATGTCTGAATTTGTGTGTATGTGTGTTTGTGTTTTCAGTGGTTGTTTGGCCTGGATCCCTTGTCCTGTAAGCTGCACTGAGGAAAGCAGTTGATTTATTTGGCTATAATTACCTAATTCAACTGGTGTACATCCACTCGGAGAGACTCGTCCCCTAGTTCACTGTCTCCCTCAGTGGAACAGTCCACCAATGTAACGCTGTCAAATCCAAATAGTGCCTGCTGTGATTGATCACCTCCTCTCCTGCTTTACTTTCCGGACAACAAACCGTTATTTCAACTGAAACCTGGGGAGTTTAAGCAGGAGCTGTTGAGAGGAATGTAGTGAGTCCCTGATGAAAAAGCATCAGTAGTCTGTGTTGATGCAGCCTGTCCAATCAGAATGCCTGAAGGTCATTTATAAAAAAAATATATTCATATTTGGTGCAAATATGTTTGATTTTTTTTTTTTTTTTTTTTTTTTACAGCATGCTTTTTGGATTTGGTGTGTGTGTGTGTGTGTACATATCCTCATAAACCATACAAGAACACACACACATTGTGTTTTCATATTTTACAGGGACTGTCCATGGACGTAATGTTTTTTACACTGTACAAACTGTATATTCTATCCCTTTACACTAACACTAACCCCAACACAGAAAACTTTCTGCATTTTTACATTTTCAAAAAGCATCACTTAGCATAATTTATAAGCTGTTTTCCTCATGGGGACCAAAACATGTCCCCACAAGGACAAGGATTTCGTATATTGTCATATTTGTGTGAACATATGGGGTTTACTCAACTTTAGGTGCTTTTTAGGACACTTTATGGGCACACTGTAAAAATATTTTCATGATTTATCATCACAACTTTCCACAAAATTTTTCAAACCAGCTTAGGTTCACAAACGTTTTTTAGATGACATCATATTTAGAGTTACTGTTAAATAAACTAATCTCTTTCTTTGTATCAACTCACATTTTTTGTGTAAATGAACTCAATTTTTTTTAAGGCAACCAGGTTATACTTTAAGTTAAACCAACAAATCATCTCATCAGAGTCATTACAATCATTGAAATATTTATGAATTTGAATTATACCATGCTATTCTTTAAAGCACCTTGGGGTATTATGTATAAATTATATGTCAACGTACCATGATTTTACCATTTGAAGCTGTACCATACCATCATTGTATGTTTTTGTAAATGTTTCAGGACAGGTCCATTGCTATCTGATGTGTTTCCAACAACAGCAGACCATATTGAGATTTGAAGTCCTTGCACTGGGATTGCATGTTTATTCAACTCCACCTGAGGCTAAAAAGAAAAGGTGGAGGTGAGGGAAAATGAGTGAGTCACGAGATGGCCAGATCTCAGTAACAATTTCTCTTGAGCTCTGTGCTATACCTTCTGTCTTTACCCAACTTCCTATGCCCCTCATTTACATTTCATTATTTAGCCTGGAGTGCTGTTTTGCAGCATGGGCTGCATCTGCCTCCATAGCAACAGTGTAGCGCTGTGTTTGGCAAAGTGACTGCAGGAATCAGAGGAGCATTATTCAGCCTCCCATCTGTCAGTCAAGCGCGCATGCCTGACTCTCTTATGGACTTGTGTGTGCAGACCTCGATTTCGCTTTGAGCAACATCCCTCTGAGGGCGCGACGTAACGAACACCACAAAGTCATGAATCTTGTCAACAAGTGGAACAAATAAAAAAGGTACACATCACGGTTTTACTATTTGTTCGCTACATAAAATAGCAGTTAAGTGAATCAATCCAAACTAAAAGAAATAAGAAATCATATTTTGCATTGATAAAATGGGACCAATTGCATTGTTATCAGTTATCATAACATTATTTTCAGAACAATTAAGCACATTTTACCCCCAAATTCTTTGTGCATCTGTTATTTTTAATGATGACTCTCATTACTTTTACAAAAATAAAATAAAAATTATATTCAAGACTTTACAACAAATGTTGTATAAATAGTTCAAGTTGTTATATTAGACTATGTAAATGCATACTTTATTTTCTTTATGTATATATATATTTTTTTTTACATAAAGAAAATAAAGTATGCATATATATATATATTTTTTTTCTTTTTATTATTATTATTATAATTTTTTATTTGGGGGGTAATATATGAACTGGACTGCTGAACTGTTTCTGATATTCACACGGTCACATGTCAGTACAATTATTCAGTAAAATGCGTGTGAACAGATTTGGCTTGCTGTCCATGATGGATGGAAGAAACTACACTGTAAAAATGTTGTTGGTTTAACTTAATGTAAGTAACCTGGTTGCCTTCAAATTTTGAGTTCATTGAAGTTAATTTTGAGTTAATACAATTAAGGCGACTGGTTTAATCAACAGAAACTCAAAATATTATGTTATGTTAAATCTTTTCATTTCAACCAACTCAAAGTTTTAAGACAACCAGGTAACTTACTTTTTTAAGTTAAACCAACAATATATTTTTTTACAATGGCAAACACATTGGTTGAGAAATAAATGTGTTTAGTAGTATAAAAGAAGTACTTGTCAGCCCATTAAAATGATGGTTTTAGCTTTTTTTCCTTCAAATTAGAGAATAAAAAGATGTTATAAAATGTGCCAGACATATTTTAAACTGAACGATAACTAGCAGTAGAGTTACATGGAAAACAGTTGTGCATTTATTAAGTGACTGTTGTGAACTTAGAATCGAAAGACCAAGTGACTAATCCATTTCTTCACTTCAGAAATGCAGCAGTTCTCACTCTTTCTTTATTTGATTGTTTTAGCACATCTGTGTTCATGCAGCATATTTTCATGGGTTTAAATCACACCTTTATTTCAGCGATTTGTCACACTGACTGGCTGCCGTCTGTCGCCTGGATCTCAGGAGAGTGCATTAGAGTGAGTATGAATGATATTTCTGTCTGACAAGTAAATCTCATAAACTTCAGTGGAAATGAGCCTTTCGTAAACACGTGCCTTAAGAGGGTTAGTAGAGCTACAACTGAGAGAACAACAGAAAGGTACTTAATATTAATTGTATGATATATTATTTGGATAAAAATAAAATTACGTTTAAAACACCATTCTTTGAACCTAAAATTGACACTCTTAAATTACCAAACAAACAACTGCAGTGTCTAGGAATTCTTAAAAATTACCCAGCTCCATTGAACATCTACTGCTGTGCACATGCAAGTTTCTCAGAAACCCTGACGTTCCTCTTTCAGCGTCATCCTTCTCCTGACTCACACGCTTTCCTCCTTCTCAGAATGATCTCCGCCAGTCAGAAGATGAATTTATGCAATGTGAAGTTCAACATGCCAGCCTTTGCGTGCATGTTCGCAAGTTCTTATGCAAAACCATAGCCTGTCAAGCTGATTGAGTGGTTTTCACAATAAATTAGCAATTGTAATCTTGAGCATTTTAGAGGAACAAGCTGTTGCTTCCTCTTCATTTCTCTCTCTCACACACACTTTCCAATCTCTTTTTTCTCTTTCTCTCTCTCTCTCCTCCACTTAACTCTGGGTCTTAGCTGTCTTCATACATAATTAGGGCATGCCAAGTCACATTACCTGTCTGTTTTTTTCAGACCTCATTTTCTTTTTCTGTCGTTGACGTGTCAGAGAATATTCGTCAAAGTACCCCACTAATGGAATTGAGGGAAAGCTTAAAATGAAGAAAGATTTATGACATTTTGCTCCTGAACTTTTTTCAGTTGTCTCCCCCAACCCCAACCCGTAACACCTCCCCCTCTTCCTCTCCCTCTCCCTCTATAATTCCCTCTATATTTGATAAGAATATAAGGGCTGCATTGCAAACCATTTGGCACAAGGTTGAGTTGTTCTCACCTGGAGTGTCAGTGTGTCACTGCTATTCACTCGAGAAAGCCCCACAATGGCCACAGGTGCTGACTGACTTATCATTTTAGAACCCAGCGGGGCTCATCTTTTGTGTCTTAGTTATTCACACAGGTGCAGTGCTATTAAAACACTAAGAAGCACAGTATGAAATAAATGCTCAGAGACTCTTAAATATAAATTATAAACTCAAAAGAGTTTGTCTTGTGTGCAAGGACTTTCAAACAGCCCTGGATATTTCTGACCTGTCTTAGTCAAACTATATATCTATACCAATACTGCATTTTATAGGACTCTCTCTTCAATGGTAATTTATTCACTTTCAAATCACACCAAAATATTGATCAACATACATCAATTATGGTGACACGAACTTCAGACAAACCTCATTGGTTCTCGCATGTCACATGACCTAAAGTAATGATGTTTGAGCTTTGTTGCAATATTTGATGTAGTCTGTGTCAGGTTTTATTATTGATATTTTTGTTAATTGAAACAAAGCAGAAATAAAATTCATTTGAAGAAATGTTTTAAATCAGCTTAAGTTGAAGTGCTAAAATAGTTATGTTTAAAAATGACAAAATTACTAAATAAATTAATTAAAATTAATTAAAAATGAAAATATAAAAACAAAAGCAAATTCAAATTCAAATATATATATTAGTAGTACCATGCCATATAAATAACACTGGCATGTTTCAGTGTTTGGATATTAGTGAATAAAGGCTTTAATTACAGTACAAAGTGAATGTATTGCTTCAGAAGGCTTTTTCTTCCGTTTTCGCTCACATTGTCATTCAGAATATAGACAAAAACTGCTGAAACCTTCTTTTGTGTTTTGCAGAATAAAGAAAGCCATAGGAGTTTGAAAATACATGGAGGTGAGTAAATTATTAAAGAATTTATTTTTATTTTTGGATGAACTGTCCCTGCCACCAATGCACAAGTTAGAAAACATAACATGCTTCATTATCGGAAAAGCAGTATCAATATACATGCTAACTGTCACCATTATGTTTAATTGTGTTCAGTTCAAGGACTTTAAGTTTATTGTCATTCCTGTCTCGTGTTCCTTCTTCCATTTTGCCACCACTCATCTGTCACCATGCACACTGACACAATCATCACAGCTGTTCGTCGTTTAGTTAATCTTCTCTGTGTATTTAAGTTTCTGCCTGTGTTCTGTTCATTGTCCGGTATCGTCTACGTTAAGTGTGCGTGTCACTTCCCGTTCGCCCCTCTGTGGGATTATTGTTAATAAAACTTTGTGTTAGATTACAGCCAGCAACCACCCGTGTGACACTAACATTGATATCAGGTTAAGACGACACATGTTATGAAAAACCTGTTAATTTAATTTGTTCCCTCCATTTTGATTTGGTCTTTTTTATATTTTCCTCTTGAGTGCTGCAGACTTTAGTTTTACCTCAACATAGAGAGAGAGAGGGAGAGAGAGAGAGAGAGAGAGAGAGGAGCAAAGAGAATATTTCTCATGTCTGCCATCGCTTTGAGACAAAGCCTGTGTGTGTGCAGATAGACCTCTCTCTCCTCACCGATCTCATACTCAGACGTGTGTGCGAGCACGCAGGAGAAAGCTGATAGGACAGGGGAATGATGTGGGCCAGTGGCCATTGTAATGCTGTGTGCTGCGTGTGGCAGTAACAGCTTCACCTCAAGGTCAACTTCCTGTGAGGAGAATACACATCAGACCAGTTGGGCTAGAGCCCACCTTCTCTCCTTCTCTCTTTATCTTTCCAATACTAAATATGAGTGTGCGCGCAAGTAGTCAGAACAGAGTGTAAACTATGGATTAAGAGTTCATATTAGGAAGGGAGAATTTATTGCACACATTATTATGTACTCTGACTGAACATTATCCCTCTTTTTACATCAAAAAGATTCTTAGAAATTAATACTTTTATTCAGCAAACATGCATTGATCAAAAGTGACAAGAAAAAACATTTATAATTTTGTACGTATCACAGTTTCCACACACACAAAAAACACACAACTGTTTTTAACATTGATAATAATAAGAAATGTTGATTTCTGAAGGATCATGTGACACTGAAGACTGGAGTAATGATGCTGAAAATTCAGCTTTGCATCACAGGAATAAATTACATTTTATCATAAATTAAAACACAAAACGCTAGGAGTTTAATGCATTTTTACTATATACAGTCTTGTTAAAGACACTTCTTTAAAAAGCTTACCGACACGAAACCTTTGAACGATAGTGCAATTAAACATGAAATATTATTCACGAATGTTATCGGATAGCTTTCCCCAAGGTATTTTCAACTCTTTGGCTAGCAATTTTGTTTATAGCTCATGTCTCTCGTAAAAATAATAAAATAAAAGAAAATAATTAAACTCAGTTAAACAGTTTGCAACATCAAGGTCATGGTTTTATTTTCCAAGTAATGTGTAAGCTAATAAAATGCATAACTTGAATGCAATGTTGGTCATTTTGAATAAAAGCATCTGCCAAATGTATCAATTTGAGTTAAGTTGTGTTTTTGAGACTAATCACTGTAAAGCCTCAGGAAAATGGAGTCATGCTCACTAGCCAAACCTTGACATCTTGCTTAGGACAACGGTAAGTTTAAAGACAGTAAATTTAGGGGTCGTTGTAATGAAATACTTTTCCACCGAAGCGAATGACCAATCAGAATCAAGAATTTTACAGAGTCTTTTAATGAAAAATGAAAATGGCTTCTTTTACCCTTTTCTCTTGTTCTCTGTTTGAACCACAGAAAATCACAAGGGGAAAAGGTCACTTTTGTTTTCTGATGTATACATTTAAAGCAGCCTATAATAGCCATAATCATTGCCACAGTAATGTACATGCATGTGTTTGTGAAGCACATGGCTCCAGCTGGTGACTCGGTGCTGTAATGTGTCGCAACGGGGGCCACTAAACCACCTGAAACCTTAATTTGTTGTGATAGTAATTTTCTCTGCTCCATGCTGGCCTGATACAGTCTGTCCCTAAACTACCGTGAACATACAAAGAGAATGAGGGGAATAAAAAGAAATGGAAAAATGATTCATGTAACATGGGCCCAGCGCATTCAGAAACTGCTTTTCTCACTCCTAATTGAAGGCGAAATTCAAAACAGGCATTTGACCCAGCGTGACACGACTGGACTTTTGGAACTAATGAAGAGAAATAAGAAACTGAAACAAATAAGAAAAAATTTAGACTGCCCAGCGAACAGGGAACGTTCCTGATAACCTTGGCTAACGTTCTGGAAAGGTTCTCTCAAATTTGTGAACAAACATTCTTCTAGTAAGGGTAATCGAATGTTTGTTCAAAGTTATCTGGTCTTTATTAATGTTCTCAAAACTTTAGCATGGAAATGTTATTTATACATTGTTCATTGTTCATTCTCATGTTTAGTTGGATTTTCGTCCGATATGTTTCAGAATGTTCAGAGAACTTTCAAAAGTTCCCATAATATTCGCAAAATGAAATGGAATGACCCCTTAAAAGGATAGTTCAGCAAAAAATGAAAATTAGCCCATAATTTACTCACTCTCAAGCTAAGGTGTATGTGACTTTCTTCTTACTGCCAATCACAATCTGAGTTCTATTAAAAAATATCCTGGCTCTTCCAAGCTTTATAATGGGAGTGGATGTTTTTTAAAGCCCATCATTTGCAACCATCCAGTAATCCATATGGCTCCAGGGGGTTAATAAAGGCCTTCTGGAGAAAAGCGATGTGTTTTTGTAAGAAAAATATCCATATTTATAACTTTATAAACTATAATAACTGGCTTCCGTTAACAGCCGTACACGAGTCTAGGTCCGGCGGGAGAGTGACCTCTGACCCGATGTATGACGTACACTCTCAGAATAAAAGGTACAAAAGCTGTCACTGTGGCGGTACCTTTTCAAAAGGTACAATTTTGTACCTAAAGAGTGCATATTAGTCCCTCAAAGGTACATACTGGTACCAAAAGTGTACATATTAGTTCCAAAAGTGTACATATTAGTACCTAAATGGTAAATATAGTACATATTAGAACCCTTTTGAAGGGTTCAGAGAACATTCAGAAATTGATTTTGTCATTTTTGATGGGAATATTAGCGAAACATTCATGACCATATTTGTGTTAGCTGAGTTGTAGAAGATAATTGATATTTTTGCAGATTTTAAAGAAATAGTTGATTTAAAAAAATAACGTTCTACCATCTTGTTGGCACCTTCATTTCATTCCAAACCTGTGAGACTTACTTTTTTTTTCTGAAGCATACAAAACAAACATATTTGATAAATGTTCACACTGTTCCATAATGCAAGAATATAGACCAGAGGCTGTTAATTAGGACAAATAAGCATAATAAAAGTGAGTCGATTTGGACAAATATGTCTGATAAATGAAGTAATGTAAATGTAAATATGACTCAAATGCTTTTTTTCAAATCTTCTGAAGCCATGCGATAGCTCTGTGTGGGGAACGGACTAAAATTAATGTCATTAATCACTGACAACTGCACTTCTGCATATTCTAACAGGTTGCAAGACATGAGAACCAGCAGCGTTTGGTGTCACCAGGAATATGAAAATGTTATTGGAGAGGTAAGATTGTACCATGACATTTTTCAAGTGCCTTGCTAATGATATATGTCGAAATACCATCCTGTTATTATCTGATAGCATCACCGTACCTTGGTATCTCTGCAGTACTCTTTTGTGACGAATTGTACAGTCTTCATGCTTCATATAGGCTTTCCATCTTTCATCTTTTTCCTCAGTGAATGAGGATTGACAGCTTCACATAGCCCAAGGTAATTTCCCCCTGTCTGCACTGTAGGTGTGCATTTGGTATGATAATAACCAAGCAATGTTGTTAAGGGCTCATATATTATGGCTGAAATATGGACCCTTGAAAGCTCACAAAGAATCCAAGAGTGAAAACTAAAAACATTAAATAATGGTTGAATCTGCTTTCACACATGCTCTCTCTTAGCTCTTGGTTTAGATGACCTCATGAAGACATTTTGATGTGTAAAAGCTACTTAGAGTATGTCAAAAGTCAGATTATCTAGTGTAAAGATTTGACATTTAGACCGACCGTGTTCACACATAGTCAAGTTAGTCCATCTTCAGCAATATCTATTATTAAAAAGCATTGCTTTAGGTCAAAGACTGTATCATTGAGATGTCTCTTCACAAGAACCACTGACCTTGGGTTTGTCCAAATACAGCTTTTTAAAGTTGTAATAATATTATTATTATAGAATAATTGTATTTGCAAATTTACAAGTGTCATTTTTTGGAATTTGCAAAATGTACAAATTTAATTGCAAACATAATTATTAATATAAACGCATATGTGCATTTGTAAATGTACTATGTTGTATTGCAATTTCTTACTTGTCGGTTGAGATACGCTTGGAAAACTATTGATTCCGAGTCTGACCTCACTAACCTTAATGTGGGCCTTAAAATGTAGCTCAAAAATTTCACCATGTTCAATTTTTCATCCCTTTTAGAGTAAAGAACCCATCCAATAGCGCATGAATATATTGGACGGACTTTTAGAGGAGATTAGATACTCTCCGTCGCTCTCATCCTGAGCCTCTCTGTATGTCAGCGGGCCCAAAGCTTTTGTGTCCCGTTCTCAATTGAACTGACGTGCAAATAGAGTTTCAGTCTGGCCACAAGAGGGCAGGACGTCTCTCCAAATGCCCATGCAGGTCTCAGAACGTTTCCAATCCAACAAACGTCTGTTATTCGCTGCCTCTGACGGACAACCTGTCCCCAACAGTCAAGACGACTCTCTAATTAGAGACTTTGTAGAGGATTGGTAATTCAAATTCAGAAAGATTTTAATTGCTGACATGTTGGTGGTTTAACAAGCAGATTCAGTGCCTGACTAATGCACGACAATGAACACACACCCTCTCGCATGCGGACGTGCTCACAAACCCACGCACTTGCAAATGCTAAAAGGATGCAAATCTACTCTGAGAAGCCCACTGACCACTCTACAAGCCCCCTACACAAACACGACCAACTCTTACCATGTCAAGCTAATGACATTAGAGAAAAGAAAACATCAGACAGACTCTCTGATCATCATCCTTCCATGACTGAGCACACAGTGCTGAACACTTTATATGACTCAATGTTTATCATTGGAACCCCGGTGCTTCTGGAACTGGAAATGGAAATCAGAGAAGTCCGGCTCTCTTTGATATCAAATGAGAAGCTTATTCCGGCCATGAAACATCCATGCCAATATGAAGAGACCATATGACTGACATGATAAACCAATCACACTTTGCTTGATTTTATGTGTTTTTGTTTTTTTACAATTTTACTATTTATATAAATTGTAGGCTATTTGTGAATGTACAAAATTATGAATGTAGAAAATAAACTACATATATACAGAAACAAAATATAAAGTATAATACATTTCATAATTTAGCTTCATTTGCAAACAAAACTGTTACTATTAATCAATTCTTTCTCATTTTAAGAGCTCATTGTCTGCCTTTCAGCTATTTCACTTCCTCTGAACTGTGCTGAACGGAAACTTCTCTCATAGTCGGTAAGGTTGTGCCAAAGCTAACTCTCATCCAGGGAATCCAATGACCTTTTCCTGACCATTTATTCATTGGAATGAGCCTCATAAAAGTGGATAGAGGCAGAAACATGGCAGAGAGGTGCTAAAAATGTCAGGCCTTAGAGTGAATTTTCTCTCCTCGTTGCTCTGTTTCTCAAAACTTTACCCTGTAATGATTTTTGGAAGGTAGACTGCTGCGTTTGGACCAGAGGGGGTGCAAGTGAGATCAGAAGGTGTGTGATAGGACGTGATGGCTAACTTTTCCTCTCATTATTTACTGCTCTTTTTCTTTAAAAGGTTTTGAACTCTTATAGAATAACAGCTTTGAACTTTCACTTTAGGACAGACTATAAAGCAAGAGTGTAGATTTTATGGTATTCATAACTTTGTGCTGGCTTCCTGTAACTCACAATGCATGAAAAGAAACCCGCCATGTATCACAGCATTTATAAAACTGCTTTATGTTCTAATTTTCTCTCTTTTAATGTCCTATATGCTGAACCATAGACCATAGACCAGCTAAAGTAGTTTAGTTAAACTGGTGACTAGTTTGAATGACCAGCAAACAGTTAAAATATACGTTTTTGGACACTTTCGTGTTTGTTTTAGCATGGCTTCACTGTCCAGTGTTTGTTTACCTGCAACAATAGGGATGCTAAAGTGTCTTCATATGCTATCCTCACAAACCTAATTAATATCAATATCACTATCATGTCTGAAACCAGCCTAAACTAATATTGAAACTTTATGCCGTGATTATATTGATTTAGACCACCAAATAATCTCTAGAGTTCCCACTCCCTCTGAACCAGTGTTAGCGCCATGCTA
Organism: Scardinius erythrophthalmus; assembly: GCF_964197995.2. Taxonomy (NCBI): domain Eukaryota; kingdom Metazoa; phylum Chordata; class Actinopteri; order Cypriniformes; family Leuciscidae; genus Scardinius; species Scardinius erythrophthalmus. The sequence continues at coordinate 25,578,701 of NC_138245.1, read as the reverse complement.
ACTTCTCAGTTAACCCAATTCTCCAGTTTAAGGCGGTTTTGACTGATGTTTCTCATCATTAGTGTCCTCTCATGGGGCCGGATAAATCGCAGGCATTATGAAATCCATGCAGAGAGTGAACCTAACCAGAATGTATTTCAGATTTAATTTCATGAGGTAAAATATTATTCTCCATTTGTGTCTCATTTTGTCATATTAAGCAGGCGCGATAGCTAAAACAGATTGACTTCAATTAGAGGGACTGGATACAAATGTTCAGCAAAACGGTTAATAGAAGAACAAAATGTATTAGGGATCATTATGACATAAATATGCCACCTCTTCAAAGTCTTTTGTCTAAAAACAGTTATCTAGTTAGCTGGGGCATCACTAGATATATGACAACATGCGGGGCTAAACCCATAGCGCCATTATCATAAGCTAAATGTAAATTATTCAAGCTAGACTTTTTATCTGAATTTTTAATGTGCCTATTAGTGATGTCGAGAAGGTATGTTTGAAAAGATTAAATGAATAAAGGTGATTTTTATTTAATTATAGTTTAATTAATTAATTATTTCGACCAAGTAAAATTGTAATTGTATGTTAGTTGCATGACATATATACTTTAATATCTATAATTATGTGATTTTATAATCTTATTTAAATAGATCAAATAAAATTGTAACCATAAAATAGGCATTTTTATGTAATTTATTTAATTGTAATGTTTTTTCATTATTTTGTATTCAGTCTTTTACATATTACACAGTTAATCAGGTTTAGATACACCCCTGCTTGTCAGTTAAAGCCAAGGCGAACGATGATACCAGGAGAATACAAAAATGTGAGTGCAACACTGACAGACGAAAACAACATCAGCATTCATGCTTTGGGTATTATGGCTACATGGGAGAACAGGAAGTCCTCCCGGGCGGAAAATCCCTCCTTTAGCATCTTCCTTCGCAGGATCCATGGCAGAGCCTGAAGTGTACCTGGAGGGTTATTGGCAGCTCTAATCAAGTTAAATATCTTCCAGGTTCTTGAAAAAAAAAAGCACATTGCTGATGTTGGATTCGTGCTCAAGTGTAAGTCAGCCAACAGCATTTCTCCTTGCAGCAACTAGAAGGCCATTTATGTTCGTTTTGTCTGAGTTGGCTGCAATTAAGGGTCAATTCCATATTGACAGTTTGACTTACTCTCTCTTAAGCTGCAGGTTTGTTCACTGTTCTGCCTCTCAAGGATGGAGTTTGTCAGATGGAGGACTGTCTTGCCAAGTGAGGGTAAAGGCTCGAATGTGGAGGAGGCGATCGGAAGTTCACGTTCAGATAAAACCATCAATATCCTCCTCTGCATTACCTGTCTACCAAACACTGCAGAGGAAAGAAAGGAAGACAGAGAGAGAACAGCCACTTCATTAGAGAGAAAAGATCAGTGGTCAGAGCAAAGATCATCGACCCGAGCAAAGATTGGTAAGTCAGAGAAAAGATCATATTTTGTGTGATGTGCATTTGTGTCAAAAACATGGTAAATGTTGCCTTTGGATACATAAGTGAGCTTTTTAAGGGGTGTAACACTTGGCCTTTAAGTTACGGCCTCATGAATACAAATGCATGGAGTATCAGCTTCATTAAAGATACGGAAAAGAGATCTAAAAGGGCTTTGCACTTCTCTATGACTCTAGACTTCAAGCTCTTGCATCAGCATCTAGAGGTGACAGCAGCCATAATATTATCATGTCAAAATTCAAGTTTGCGTGACCCCTCGTGACAACCTACGACATCCTGCGTGACTCGCTTAAAGTGTGTATGATTTACTTCTAGAGGTGGCAAGGCCACAGTCGAGCATGAAATGAAAATTACTCGGCGCCATTAGCAAGAAAAAAAAATGGAGAAATATTTCGGGTCTGTGACAAAATTACACTCCCAGTTCTCATGGCATTACAGATCACCGCTTATGAAAAGCGCTCTGAAAGACTGCGACTATTTAACATTTTCGTACAGCTGCACTCGCAGACCTGTCAGCATTGTTGCATCCAGGGCTGAGGTAAGCAATAAAAAAAGCTTGGTTCGAAAGGGGGAAAAAGTCTGGCTTTCCTTCTCACATTAGCATATAAACCTCATTAATGACCATGTTATTGTTCGGTTCAATTTAAATTGCCAGGCTAAATCCAGTGAATGCGCAAACTGCCCTAAATTAAACATTTACTCTAAACCTGTGGTTCTCAAAAGTTTTTGCTACAAGACCCTTCAAGAGGATTTACATTGGACAACGTACAAGTGGTGTCCCAACAACATACTAAACCTATAACCTATTGAATATGTATGGAAAATAAAACAGGGTGTTAAGAGTTTAGAGTTTAAAATAAATGTATTTCATTTTGTTTATAACATGCCCTTGTTGGCATCTATTTTATAGTATGATTACTATTATTATTATTGATAACCTGCCTGTGTTGACATGTTTTACTAATCTGCCCATTTTGACACATTTTATTAATCTGCCAATGCTGACTTTTAAGTTATTTTTATTTATTTTTTTACCTGCCCATGTTGGGACGTTTTATTAATCTGCCTATATGATGACTTTTAATTCTTTATATAATCTTTTAATAAAGTATTTTATTTTATCATCTACAGTACCTAATTTGACTAACTTCTGCCAAGTGTCGCATAAATTTGCTATAAAGCAAGTTTTAATAAACAATAAAGTTGATCAACTTCACAGATCGTCAACATATGGTTGATTTTTCTTTCAAATAAAATGCACAATTATATGTTTGGTTGCATTGTATTATATGCATTGAACATTGTTTGTTTCCTCTCTCCAACAGCCCTGTTGATGTAGGAACCGTTAGGTATGAACCACTGATTTAAAAAGTTTGTTTGATATTTGTGCATGGGGAGGATGACATTTAACTTCACCATCATGTCATCAAGCTACACAAGCAAACCCAAACAAATGAAAATGTCTGTGACTCTGATTATTTAAGCCTCATCTCACATGGAGTACATCTCAGATTTATATGCGTTCCATCACTGAGCTTCAGTCTTTGTGACATTGTGACATCTTTTGTCTTGAACTAATTAAAGAAGAAACAGAAATGACAGCTCTCCCTCCCTTACGTAGCTATTAGCATCCGCAGAGACCCAGGGAGAAAGGTTTCCCTTCATTAACAACAGTGGAATTGTTAATGTCTAATAAAGGAAAAAGAGGAAGCTCTGTTTAATGCAACAGCCAGAGGGACAGAAAGAAAGTGTTTTGGAGACACACTCCCAGCTCTGCTTGCATGGCACATTAGTACATCCCCTCCACTGCGCTCGGTTGCCAGGTTCTAATTTACAGAACTAAGTCAGAAGGAGGCAAATCATATGTTCCCATGAAATTAATTATTGAAGCCCTGCAAATGTGATTTGGCTTTCATAAAGGAGCAGCCCGGGAAGAGGAGGCTGGAGTGATGAAGTCCTGTCTGCGGAGAGGAGCTTCCGTGTGGGAACAGTCGACAATGAGCACAGCGGTGTAATCCCAACATTACACGCTCCGTAATGGCTGATGTTTGCGCCACAGGCTGGAACGGTGCGGTCCGTTGGGGACAGACCTGTGAGGCAGGAGCCGAATAATGGATGGATGATGAGGTGACGAAGAGAGGAACGGATTGATGGATGGATAGCACACGAATGGATGCGTGTACTGGAAGCCTAAGTGCGTTTTAATGCATGGCTGGTCACTTGAGTCCCGCAAGACAGTGTTAAAAATGCACAGCATCCCACACTCTCTTTCGCCCTTTTATGCATCCAGACCAAGTGGTAGAGCAACGAAAGGCCGTTTTGACCTCGTCTCGTCTCTCACAAAGCAGCCTGGAACCCGCTTACAATATCTGACCTTGGGAAAGTGCCGTCTCTCCGCATACCAAACAGACCTCTGGCCTCTGGCTAAACAGAATGATTTCATTTCTCACAATTAATAAAACCAATCGTTTAATAAGGGAGCTAATGCATTTTTTGATCTGTTGAAATATTCATTCAAGACCAAAAAAAAAAAAAAAACCTACCACTGTGATAATGGTGGCTGACTCAAATGCATCATGGGATACTTAAACCTTAAATGTTCTACAATGACCATCTATGTTGCCTTCAGCCAAACAGCTGGACATCAGAGCATAATCATTTGCCAGCAATATTCAGATTATGCATCTTGAATAGGACTATTATCTTAATGGGCTGTGATCCAAAACCTTGAGAGCTGCCTGTGCTCCGGATGCAAATTCTTCATTATTGTAATTATTATTATCATTATAAATATTATGTAGTAAGTGTTTTTAATTTTATGAAAATAACAAATATTTTCATAAAATTATAATGCTTAAAATATATTTTATACATTTCAGTTTAATTTGGTAATATTACCTCTAATAATTAATGTTAATAACAATATCATTAAATATTTATTTAATTTTATACTAACAGAAAATATACAAGTGTAAACTATACAGTGTCAGCATCATTGAAAGTAAATATTTTACTTATATTTCACAGTATAAAGGCAGCATCATATGTACCTTTCAAGAAAAAGCCAATCCCACAATGCACCGTGACAAGGTCAAGGTTTTAGAAAAGACCTTTAGGCTCAATCCCAATTCTATTTTATACCCCTTCGCCTACCCCTAACCCTTCGCCTACCCCTTACCCTTGCCCCTTGAAACAGAGTGTCAAGGCGTAGGGGTGAAAATATTCCCCTTAGAAATGAGACACCACTACTATACCGTTACATGTCATTATACTGTGCATCGTCGCTACTCACTAGCGCCTACGTCACAGGAGATGCGCTAATGTTTATCACAAACTTCCAAGATGCCGTCGTCAGCTGTAGTCTTGCGTGAGTTACAGCTATTTTTTTGCATTTTTCTTCTGAAGTTTGCAGAAAACAACGGAGATGACGATATCTTCGACGCCTAATAATGCTGCGTTCACACCAAACGCGAATAGAGCGTCTGGCGCGAGTGATTTCAATGTTAAGACGCGTTTACGCGCGTCTGGAGGTCTTGCGGCGCGAATGAGGCGTTTAGCGCGGCGCGGTGGACGCGAATTCGCCTCATTCGCGCATCCACTTCGCTTCAAACTTTTGCTTTTTACACGCGTCATATTGTTAACGAACTTTGACGATTTTTTTTTGCAACCGTTTCTTTGAAGAACATGACCATAAACACAAGATTGAATGTGACATAAAGAAAATGATTATTGGCAGTCATGTTGCCTCTGTAGCCGGTGTATGCAGGTACATTTCTCATACCCCTTCGTTTGAAGTGTGGTCCCGAAAAATCTTAGTTTCAAGGGCTATCTGGCCCTTCCCCTTACCCCCCTACCCCTTCAACCAAAAGAGAATCGAGACAGCCCTACCCCTTCACGGGAACGCGCAAAACGGAGGGGTAGGGGCAAGGGGTGAATTGGGATTGAGCCTTAGAGTCTTAAATTGATATTAATTGGTCTTAAATAAGGAATGTGCAAATGTATGAAGAAATGGTGGCAATAAAGTGTCTGATATTTCACCTAAGCAAGCTCAAAAAATCCTTAGCCTCATTCACAGCACCTTTGCCGCTTGTCATCGTTCCTGTCATCATGTTATTGGGATAGAGTTGTTTTCTAAACTACAGTAGTGCTAGTGCATTAACAAGATGAACAATCAATCAAAATACAATTTAAACGCACTCATACTACCAGAAAATTCCAAAACATCTTTCGATTTTTACAAAAATAAAATCTTTGTCTATAATAAAGAAGATTATGCAGAAGAAACGGTTTTGAACTGCATCAGTGCTAAATTGCTCATTGCATTATATAATCAACAAGACCTGAATGAGGCAAACTCACTGAGACTGCAGTCACTGCCACAAGACTGCTTTTTCATACTTCTTTTTTTTATAACAATGTAATGCGTTTACAGACAAGACATACAGAACAGAGAAATTGCTCCATAAATGATCTGTTCTTTGCTTGCACTCGAGATGGGTGACGTGTGACTGACAGTCTTCACTTCTAGTTGTCGCCCCTGAAAGTTGCTCTTCATTTGCATAGAGTTAAACACAATGGCCTTGTTGGACACGCCATCATCCTGTTGCCAACGGTCACTATCATTCGTGTCACCGGAAATCAGCTTTCCATTTAAATGTATGAGATCTTGACACTGGCTGCATCAGAAATCGCATTCTTCCCTTCTGTATAGAAGGTGAAAAATTGTGTGTGACAAGAGTAGTATGTCTGAATTCACAGCACTCATAAAAGAGTAGGCGAAAAGTACCCGGATGACTTGAAGATTCTGAAGTGCGCATATGCACACTTTACTATCCCATGAGGCCATGAGAGAGGATTTATGAATGGCAGCGAAGCGACAAAGCTGATGCCGTACATAGGTCACATGACAGTGTCAACATGGCGAATATATACAGTATGTCCGGATTACATTCATACTACACACATAGAACAGTCACCAAGTAAGTATTTAAAATAATAATCTACTTAAAGATATCTTCATTTGTGTTCAGAAGATGAAAGAACAGATTTGAAATGACATGAGAGTAAATGATGACAAATTTTCTGGTGAATAACCCTTTAAGCAATTCAAAAAGCTATTTTCAGAAATACATGCATGAATGTTTCAGAAATCTTAAATGTGAATAAAACAAGCAATCACCTGTTTTTTGCCAAAGAGTTGCACTTACTCATTGAGTGCCCATTTAAGTAAAACTTATTTGTAAGTAATTATTCTTAGTAAGGAGTCAGGGTGTTGTTTTGGTTGCCTTGCCACAAAACACAATTACAAGCATATATTGCCACATGTTGTCAGAGTGAAAATGAAGTGTATCTCATCAGCTGTGTGTGTGTGTGGAGGTGAGATCTTGTTCTGAAGTGATTATTATTCATTACAGGAAACACCCACTGTGTCTATCAAAACACTGTTGAGAGCAAATGAATACAAGTCAAGTGTCAACACATGGAGGAGAGGGGTGAAGGAAATAAATTAAGAAAAAAGAAAGTTGGTAAACTGCACATGCATTACTCAACAAAAGTTATTATAAAACAGAATAAATGTCGAATAAATGTTCAGTGGTTTAATCTAGAAATAATTGCAATAAGAGCGGAAATTCAACCAAGCACATGTTCTTCAAGGGTTCTTTGCAATACCATAGATTCAAGGTTTCATCTTATCAAGAAACATTTTCTCTTTGCAACAGTCCGGAAGTAAAAATCCCATTTATTTTGTAGAGGAATTGATTTTGAACGATAACAACAACGATTGTTGATCAATACTTTTGTGGAAGCCATCAGCCCGCATGATTTCAACTTATTTTTAAATAAAAGCTTTTTTATATTTCCTCCATCATTTTTAATTTGATGTCATTTGTAGTGCTTCATTGGAGTGTAGCTCTTTCCTTCATTAAATTTAAGTACAAAGTTTTGTGCCTTTGTCTTTTTGTCTGATTTTCAAATATATTTTTGCTTCAAATCAAAGTTATTAATGTTGTGAATAACCTTGTAGCTCTTTGGTTTGGTTATGGCTTATTACTCTTTAAACATTTTTTTTTTAGTAAAAATGCTTCCAGAACCAAGGCTGCTTAAAAAAGGGGGCGGGCACTAATGCACTCTATTGTGCAAAAAGTCCTGGCAGAAAGCGATGCATAAGGATATAGTGTAACGACGCCCATTTCCAGGAATGCACTAATATTTAGTTGGTAGTACCAGTTTGCAACAATTATTAGTTAACACTAAGGGCCCTATTTTAACGATCTGAAACGCAAGTATCAAGCGCAAAACGCAAGTAACTTTGTGGGCGGGTCTTGGGCGCTGTTGCTATTATACCAGCGGGATAAATGACTCTTGAATCTAAAATGGATTGGTCTGAAGTAGCTTCATTATTCATAGGTGTGGTTTGGGCGTAACGTGAAATAAACCAATCAGAGCGACATCTCACATTCCCTTTAAGAGCAGACACACTTTTTCCATGGTGGATTGCTATTGTAACGGCGGATTTGCCAGGCGCGCTCCATGAGCGGTTCACAGCCGAGGAGAGCAACACTCTCGTCACGGCCGTAAAAGAGAGAGAAGTTACATTGTTGATGGGAGAAACCCACCCAAATTAACTTCGGTTAAACAGGCGTATGAAAATTTGAGTAAATGTGTAAGCTAGATGTATGCTTTTATAATAAATTGTCTATCTATCTATCTATCTATTGTAATAATGTATGATTTGCAAAAATGAAAACTGCTGCTTCTGTGTAGATGAGAGAATCAAAGTGTGTGTTGTGCACACGCTACATTGATTATGGCCAAGCATGCGCCCTTAAAATAGTATATGAATAACATGCGCAACGCGCCACTGACTTTAAACTAGGGTTTTCCTGGTCAGTGGCGGAATTGTTTTCTAAACCTGCAAAATAGCATCAGGGAACGTTTGCGCCGGAACACGCCTCCTCTTTGCGCTGAACCGCCCCCGGGAGCACAAATGCATTTGCTAGTTTACCGACGTGCGTCTGTGGAGGGAAAAGTCTGCTGTGTGTGGGTGCAAAATAAGAATGATACATGCGTCGGTGTACAAAGTCAATTGCGCTGGGTGCAAGATAGGGCCCTAAGTTGTCAACACTTCGGAAAAAATAATAATTCATCGTTACACTACATCCTTATGCATCGCTTTCAGACAGGACTTTTACGTGCTTTTCCCAGATAACGGAAGTGACCTCGACGTCCATGTTAGCGTTAGCATAAGCCATCAGGCAAGTGTTATTTAAATAAACTCCTGTTGTACTTACAAACTTTCCAATGCCTCGTTTTATGAGTACAGAACCTATTTGTACTACTGTAGAAGTTTGGTACCATTCTGGGCCATCTATATATATATATATATATATATATATATATATATATATAAACTGATTCTAATTCTTAAAAATCTCTAATGTGTCTTCTACTAAGTGCTAAACCTGCAGTCCCCATTGAACTTCATTCATCTGATCCTCATGATCACTCAACGATGCGTTTCATCTCTACACGAGACACCTCTTCCAGTTTGAGAGGTTTTGCTCTCTCAGATAGGAGTCTTTGTTCGTTTCCTGACTTTTCTTTTCACCGCTTGACATTAAAAGAATAAAGAGAGAATTCATTACTTTGATAGAAGCATAATTAGGTGACAGAAAGCATTCGGAACAATTAGCAAACTGGTGAAACACAGAGAACTGACGTCCGTCTCTCCTCCCCACCGATCTGAGCAACAGCCTGGTGAGCAGCTGGTACACCCGTCCACTGAATCTGGACTGACAGCAAAGTGACTGAGAGAAAGAGCTATCGTACGGCAGAGAATAATATTGTGAACGCTAAGAGGAGGTGATGTTTGACTGATTCAGGCGAAATAATCAATGTTACGTGGCACATTCGGTCAAAAACGGGTCGTGGTTATGTGCTCTATAAGAAAGACGAACAAAATCCCGTAGACTTAATCTGTTTCTCTGTAATAACACATTTGTGAAACTTGTTACGTACGGTTCTGCCAAAGATCCTGATTGATTTTTTTTAGAGGAAGATTTGAAATGGCATCCACAGGGGGTCATTTTGATGAACAGATGCAGAGGAATCAGATTGGTGTTGAAGACAGATTGGTTCTGCTTTCATTTTTGGTCTCTCTGATCCACATGCAAGAAAAAAAGGAAACAAACTGACAAAAAATGGAATCACGGACTGTCAAACCACATCAGTCAATCGTATTAACAGACCTAACGCACTCAAGTAGAGAAAGCAGTACCTTCTTTAAGGGCATTGCCGCTGGAAATCAAAATTTAACAAAGCTGACTTTCTGAGAAAGACTAAACCGTTTTTCTATCATCAGGTGAAGACAATCCCTCTGTTATTGTCTGTCTGGAACGTGGGCCAAACAGAGGTGAAGAAGAGCAAGAGGCCATAGCGATATTTGGTCTGACTCGTTCCAGTGAACTTTACCAGACAAGAGGTACAAAGGGAGAGACAAAGCAATCAATTACAACAGTGCACACACACACACACACACACACACACACACACACACACACACACACACACACACACACAACACTTTGTTACTTCCATATATGATTTTAGACACAAATACACGTTGATGAGTTCAAAAACAGACCAGTGAACTGTTAAATCCTCTTGCAGACCTCATTCATAAGCTTTGGTCCCAAACATAGGGAGTTGTCTCAATGTGCACTTCTTAGACAGCAAATAAAACTCTGTACTTTTATTATTCTGTACTTTTGTCTCGTTTGGTAGTTAAAATATCTGAAAGTCTTTGAAACAAGACAAATTGCATATGAAGCAATGCTGCATATGCTTAAGACTTTAATAATGTATCTTTACAAGTGTACTTTGCCGTACTGCACTGGCAGATGTTTTTAATATCCTAATTCTCAAGTAAATCTGTTTTGTTTTAAGTACTTTTGATTATTTTCAAAAACGATCATCAATAATACTTAATAAATGCAATATTATTAGACATACACAGTGAAACAACTCAAGATGTTAAAGAATATAATTTATTGTCAGTTTGTTGAAATAGTTTTTTGCTTTGTTGCTAAAAATTATTCAACACAAAACACATCTCGAGACACCTGTATTTTGTTCCATGTCATTGCACTCTGTTTAACGCGTCATGTGAGAGCGGCCCCTCGCTGTCTATATAGGCAGACAGACCAAGAATAGCAAAAAAACTGTTTTTAAAAATCGTATGACTGAACTTTTGTTTTTGTTTACCAAACTCTCACCAAGCTTAGAAAACTATTCGAAAAGAAACAACCCTCTGTGTAGCTGTCCTACGGATGCTTCTGAGTTTAGAAGTGCAGTACAAGTATTTTCCATTGAGGCGGGTTGGTGGTAACAGCGGATATCACGGTGATAAAATCTAGCTGACTTACAATCATGTTCTTTACTTTTCCTGAGAGGTGCACACTTTGTTCCTTTCACATCTACAGGAGAGGCTTAGAATGATCTCTTGATCGCCTTCACTCCTCTCTTCTAAGAACCCGTGTTGAAGCAATACACCTGCCAAAACCTACAGCCTCCCATAAGTGAGAGATGCTTTGAAACCAGAAAGTGCAAGAAACGACATTTGGAATGAAATATGCAGCTTGCCGGAGAGAGTGAAAAGCTGTCAACAATTGTCTCGCACCACATGATGAGAAATTAAAATCCGACGTGAAGGTCAGAACAAAAAAGCGACATAAACATTGAGAGGGGATGGCTTGTTTTCAGAGGTCTTTATAGATGTTTTGTTAGGAAAATTTAAATACGTTTTTCACATACCTATAGCATGGACTTTTCCTCAGTTTGGGCTTACAATGATTAGATGCAGATAACAAACCAGGGGTCTGTGTTAGACGGTGAAGGTCAACTGTCAAAGAAAAAGAATAAAGATGTGGAAGACTGGATGGACAAGCAGCTAGAATCAGTAATAAGTCTGGAGATTTCAGTCAACCAATCCCAGGAAAAGGTAATTGAAAGAAGGATAGATGGATGGACAGATGACCATGCGTATGATGACTGATTGGCCATGGAATAGCCGTGGAAGATTGATAACCCTGCTTACATCCACACGCACACATGGTACAAAAGAGCAGAGGTCAAGGCCATTCAGTCTCAATGATGAGTGGCAACTGTGCGTGTGTTGTAAACCAAAGGAGATTAATCATGAACTTGAAGCATATTAAATCAAACAAATGTATATGAGACTAGATGTAAAGAGACTAGATCCCCATGTGCCATGAGACTTGAACTATAATGAATAATTGTGGTTGCAAAGACGTTCTGGGCGGTTGCAAAAGTATTGCTAAGGCTGTTCTGGGTTGTTGCCAGGTGGTTGCAAGAGTACTCTGGATGTTTGATAGGGTGTTATAGACCATATGTAGCCCTGCTCCTTTTTCAGCGCTGCTCTCGTTGTGTTCTGTTTTCCGGTTTGTATTTCCATAGGCAAAGGCAAGATCTTTTGGATTAATGAACCGCTTGTTTTAAAATCATCCTAGTGTACTGACATTTGGTTGGACACCCGCTTCAAACATTACAAAGCTCAAGAGAACTTTCATTAACTCTACAAAAATTAAATCTACTTCATCAGCTAATTACTTATCGACAGCGATGCCATAGAAATATACAAAGCTACTGTAAGGGTGGATTTCGTGCAGGGGTTCAGGCTGCAAAACTGCCGAATGACTAAAGAAACGTTGTCAGCAAGATGGTAGAAAACTGTACATTTCTTGTCCATTACCACCCACTGCTACTTTATACCAACGACGGAAATAAGTGCAGTTACAATAGCTTAATATGTGGGAGAGCGTTGCTATAGAGAGTTACAATACTGTATTGCAATAGGTAGCACTTCAAAGTCAATAGCAAATCAAAACTAGTTAGCACATTATTTGTAACTGAAAGGGTTTAATGACAATATATGGTTATGGTTACACTTAAAATAGTTACAAAATAGATGTATGAGATGATACAAACTTATACCATTAACTGTACCCAGCATGCACTCTCAGAAAAAAAAAGATACGAAAGCTGTCACTGGGGCTGTACCTTTTCAAAAGGTGCACTTTTGTTCCTTTTAGGTACTAATTTGTTCCTTTTAGGTAGGCTACTAATTTGTCCCTTTTAGGTACTAATATGTACCATTAAGGTACCAATATTTAAAATATGCTTTTAAAAAGGTACAGCCCCAGTGACAGCTTTCATACCTTTTTTTTTTGAGAGTGTACTGTATATGTAAAATGTTTCCTGAGAGATAGAAAGAGAGGGAGAGAGAGAGAGAGAGAGAGAGAGAGAGAGAGAGAGAGAGAGAGAGAGAGAGAGAGAGGGAGAGAGAGAGAGAGAGAGAGAGAACCCAAATGTGAGACATTCAAACTGACCAATTAGATAATTACAACTTCTCCCATTGTACTAAAGGTTTGACAATTCATTGACCCCCGAAGTACAAACATCTTGGCCTACAGGCTTTGATCACTATCAGCCCCTCTGTGCCTTTAGGAACTCCAAATGGCCATTGGGGAAAGAGGGGGTGGAAAACAGTAAAGCAAATGTTTTCAATCCTACCTATTCCACCCTTAGCACCGTTGGCCACACACATGGACTCCAAAGGTGGCACAGTCCATAAAGACATGCTTTCTGTTGTGTGTAGATGTCATCTTCAGACTTTCCGCCCAGGCTTGTTGCAATAGCAGTTGGTCAGTCTTCAGTCTTTGTTCTCCTTTCAGCCCTGCATGAGGAGACTCCAACAAATGTGTTGCACTGTTCATAGATATGCAAATCATCCATCGAATACTTCACACCTCCACAAGAACACAAGGGACAGTGGGACAGAAATCTGGGAGCTGTCTCTTTCTGAGACAGGACACAGGATATGAACTTAGGTAAAGCAAATGTCTGTTCATTTTCAAATATCTTGGATTATTTTCAATCCTACAAATTCCCCCCTTGGCAAGGGGTAGCAGGGCTTCTGTGCTATGCCAAGCTTAACTTGATAGCATGGATCCTGTGATTTAAAAGAGCATATAGCACAACAAACAGCAAAAGCATACATATGGCATTTGTCATTGGTCAGAGGTTTGATATGGTCAGATTAAAATTTGTCTCTGGCAAAAAGCCCTTAAATTGATGTACTTAAAAAGATGGTCAAGGGAGAGTAAAAGAAGATTTTACAAACTCTTACATTGTTTTCTGAAAACATTGAAATAAATTGCATTATAAAAAAAAACAAATTGCTGGTTTAAAACCTTTTTCATGAAGAGTATCAGCAAAATATTCTGTGTAACCAAACACAGAGATTCAGTTGAATTAATGTGCAAAAACACTGTTGCAAGTCAATTCGACAAAATACAAATAAGCAGAAATCAAATACGTTTCAGAAAAGTTTCAAAAGCATTAATGAGAATACAAATATTTGTACTTGGGTAAAAATTATAAATACTCACATACATTGTGATATTTAACTTAGTGAGACAAATTATACCTTAAGTCAGGGGTCACCAAACTAAGGCCCGCGGGCCGACTCAGGCCCGCCACCCCCCTTTGACTGGCCCCCCAGCCCCTCTGCCCCCCACTACTTGAACCGGCCCTATGAGGCAATCCCCAAAAGTCGTCATGGACGGTACGTCATGGTACGGGCGTCACAGTTTGGTGCATACATTTACACAGAGAATACACGGTATAAAAATAAATAAAACTTGCGTGCAATTTAATTAATGTAATGCGGAACTACTGTTAGATACGCGGATTCTTAGGGACACCTAATCTGTAGCTCCGCCTTAGCTCTGAAGCAGGCTGCGGTGTAAAGATTGCAATGCTGGAATATGTTGAGAGAGAGGTGTGGGCGCGATCGAAAAGTCGTAAAGTGTTTACTTATATTTGTGTGTGTGTGTGTGTGTGTGTGTGTGGGGTGCGGCCGCGATCGAACAGTGGAAACATAAAAACATACTCCGTCATTTAGTTTATGCAGGACATCATTCAAACTGCAAAGTGTTTAAGTTACTGTTAATTACATTTTTAAGGAAAACAAATATATTAATCTGAAATGTAGCAGATTCATTTTCAATTAATTCAGGTACAATTACCAAACATATCAAGGTATTTTTATTAATTGAATTAATGAACTAATTATATAAAACTATTGTCAGTGCACTACAAATAAACTGGTTCTATGCCTTTACTTTATTAATAAAACTTATTTTTTTAAAAATACAAGGCTTAAGACATTTATTTTTCTTTTGGTGGGCCAGCCTGAGACATGCACAAGCCTTCTGCATTTTTGTTTTGCTTTTCCCTTCATTGTACGCAACCGTGATGTCTGAACCGAGGTATGAACCGAACCGTGACTTCTGTGTACCGTTCCACCCCTAAAAGAGAGTGCAGAGTTTACAAAGAACAGTGGACCAACGATTATTTGTAAGTGTGAAGACTCGATTACAACTTTTGCAAACCACTGGTAAAGATAAACAAATATGTGCCAGGAATCAAGTGTTGATATAGTAGTGTGGATATAGTAGTGGGGATAGTAATCTCTACTACACAATGAGGCCTGCTGGTGGTCATTTTGGTCTGGGTCATACAATTCTATGTTATATAGCTGACCCGGCCCCGGCCCCCCATCACAGTCAGGAACGATAATGTGGCCCCCAGAGAAAAAAGTTTGGTGACCCCTGCCTTAAGTGATTAAGTAAATCCAAAGAAAAACAAAACAAACAATTACTGTATGAAATTCACAGTAGTCTAGATGAGACTTAATTAAAATTGTATGCATTACATTTTGTGAGGATGCAGATTTGACTTTGTGTGAAGATCAAATGGTGTCTTATATGTGGCTGAATTTACCTGTGGCTATGTGTAAATTCAGTCATGCCCCTAACAAATGTGAGTGGGTTTTACAATTGTGATGCAAATTTGATCCTGTTGTTGTAAAAGGGAGCCAGCATGAGAATGTGAGTATGAGGTGTGATCTGGCGCAAAATCTTTCCCCACCAATGTTTTTGTTAAGGGGCATGATAAGGTGCAAAGTTCAGAGTTACTGAATCCTGTTGTGAGGACAGCATTTTTATGGTTAATGCAATTGTGAATCACACTGTAGCCACATGGCAGTTATATTCTCCTGTAAATGGTTTTACTGCAGCTATATGTAAAATAGCAGACTTTTCCACTAAGGAGATAAACAAATTCAACATGTCACACATGCCACTTGAAATTGCTATGCAATTCCAGTACAACAATTATTCCAGTTTACACTAGATACATGGCCTATACACAGCAGCATCTACAACCTTTAACCTAGTGTTTTCATACAACACTTACAGTAAAGCAATCATGTATTTTAAAGAATAAACTTAATTAGCCTATGTGTACATGTATCACAAACAACTATGAAGTGTGTTCTATGAGCACAGTGTGTTACGCACAATTATAAATTTGAAAATACAAACATGATCATAGCAATTTGGATGTTTACCTATTAAACTTGTTGCTATTGGGCTGCTAACCCACTAGCAAGTGAAGTTAATAGCTGAAGGCCTTGCATGAGCAATGTAGTTAACTCGCTAAGAGTTTTACCTGTACGTGCAGATCGCAGATTTTTGCTTTTAGAAAGAGGTTTCGTATTTTTCTGAATATAAGGTGGAGGTCTACCCCTACCCAGTGACCAGCATTTTCCCTCTTTATGGCCTATTTTCTGACAGGTACTGCAAAACCTGCTTTCTTTACCATAGGGATGTTTGCTACATTCTCCTGGAGTTTGAGGATTTTCACGACTCTCTAATGCTTGTACACCATGCGTTCTGGTACATGACTCTGCGCTATTACGGTGTTGCATCACCTTAAGAACTGAAATAGGCACTTGAGCAGTTGCACACGCATTTTCTGAACTAAACGTTTCAGATTCATTAGAGCAAGTCACCTCCTCTAAGAAGTGAACATGCTTTTTACTCCCATCGCTGTTAAGCATTTTAGGAGACATGGACTTTTTAGTATTCAGCTTAGCCTTGAGATCTGCAATGGTCTCTTTGTGATTTTTACACTTTTCAGTCAGGGCTAACTGCTCAGCTAGTAATTTATCTAGCTGTGTTTGAATATCTTGAATCTTTGCCTCAGACTTTTGTGCATCTGCATTTTTAGATTGCACTTCTTTACATTTAGCATCTTTACTTGAAGATAGACACGTTGTTAACTCACGTAGCTGTGTACAATTTAAATGAAGTTTAAAGTCCGCGTGAACCGGAAGTTGCAAACGACTTTTCTCCAGTGTTGTGACATATTTCCCAGTGAAACGGAATATTGAACAGAGGGCAGGGTTTTACTCTAGCTCTCCTCCTCTCCATCTCTGCTCATAGCAGACTAACGATTTGAGGGGAGTGGTTAAGCGTTTCCCAAACCAAGCCGTCAAACCTACGTCATCAGAGAAGGAACGCCATTCCAGACCGGAAGTAACTTTTCAGACTTTGATTAAAGATTACGACTGCAAACAATTTTTTTCTGTGTATTAACTTGCACGGATTAATTGTTCACCTCAAGACTAGTAATATGCGCTAACAAAGTAAATAGGGTCAATTTTGATTTCAGTTGGACTTTAACCAAGCCTCAATTATTTCACAATGTTTTGATTTCTTTTGATGTTTGCCAATTATGTCCCACCATTGGAGCATCCTCATCTGGACATTTAATTCCAATGAAATCTTTCTTGAGTTTACATAAGGTAGGCTCAACTTTTTTGCTCCATAAAGCAAACAATACGTCACCTATTATCAGAAATTGTCCCTTCCATCCCTGAGGAGATCTGAATATTCACGGATTGGGACTATTGAAGCTATTTAAAACCTTCTAAATTTTGTTTCATTCAATTCATGCAAATGGAGGCTTTTCCTATCATACCATTAAACAATGAAAACAGACTTACCCATTCCATGGTCAGAAGGTCAGCTTTAATCCATTCTCAAAATTAACAGTGAAAAATGTCCTCATTCTGATGACCGATCAAAGTAGATTTCAGAAAACTCACTGCAAGGGATCCCGGGTTTCGGCACCATCTGTAAGGGTGGATTTCCTGCAGGGGTTCAGGCTGCAAGACTGCCGAATGACTAAAGAAACGTTGTCAGCAAGATGGTAGAAAACTGTACATTTCTTGTCACCACTGCTACTTATACCAACGACGGAAATAAGCGCAGTTACAATAGCTTAATATGTGGGAGAGCGTTGCTATAGAGATTGACAATATTGTATTGCAATTGGTGGCACTTCACTGACTGTTTTAAAAAAAGCCTTAAGACATTTCTTTTTAGCAAAGCTTTTGGTCCCCTTTAGATGTTTTTTATAAAAAAACTGCTTATCTTTTTTTGTTTCTAACCTGTAGCACTTTGAGATCTTTGATGAAAAGTGCGTTATAAATAAAATGCATTATTATTATTATTATTAGAGAGAGAGAGAGAGAGAGAGAGAGAGAGTAGAGGGTAAGAGAGAAAGAAAAGAGGAGGCAAAGAGAGAGAGAGCCCCAAAGGCACCCAGAGAATAAGAAGAGAGCCAGAGCAACAGTTACAATCTTCCTTTAGCCTTTCCCTAATGTGACTAAAACCCATATGTGAGACATTCAAGCTGACCAATCAGATAATTACAACTTCCCCCATTGTACTAAAGGTGTGGCAATTCATTGACCCCCGAAGTACACACATCTTGGCCTACAGGCTTTGGTCACTATTAGCCCCTCTGTGCCTTTAGGAACACCAAATGGTCACTGGGGAAAGAGGGGGTGGAACAGAGTAAACAAATCTCTTTGTTAATTTCAAATATCTTGGATTATATTCAATCCTACACTACCGCAAAATGGAAGTTCAAAGACAAAATTCTAAAGATGGCTGCGCTTGTTTGTCTGGTGCATAAGGTCTATATGTTGCTGTAAGAATGTTGATAAGGGCTGCCAGTTAGTTGCTATGTTGTTTTGGGTGGTTGCAAGGATGTTACGATTAATAATTAATGAATTTGTTACATTTAAATAGCGCTTTTCTCTGCACTCAAAGCGCTTTACATATGTAAGAGCTCATCTCCTCAACTACGACCAATGTGCAGCATCCACATGGATGATGCGACGGCAGCCATATTGCGCCAGAACTCCCACCACACACCAGCTTATTGGTGGAAAGGAGAGAGAGTGATGAACCAATCAGTATATGGGGATGATTAGGAGCCCATGATGATGAACAGAGGGCAATGGGCAAATTTGGCCAGGATGCCGGGATTACACCCCTACTCTTTTTCGAAGGACATCATGGGACCTCAGTTTAATGTCTCATCTGAAGGATGGTGTTTTTTGACAGTATAGTGTCCCCATCACTGTATGGGGCATTAGGACCCACACAGACCTCTTCCAGCAGCAACCTAGGTTTCCCAGGAGGTGCAGGTACTGACCAGGCTCAACCCTTCTTTACTTCAGAGGGCAACCAGTCTTGGTCTACAGGGTGATAGCTGCCGGATAGATTAGTAGCTGGGGGAATTTTCAGAATGTTTCTTATTGGTTGCTGAAGTGCTTTTAGAAAAATAGACAGACGGACAGAGCAAGTGGGAGAGAGATCACAAGTTCAAAGAAATGCCAGGATCCATTAACATGTGTTAGAGACATGTCCCCTGTGATTCTCTCTCACTTTAACTATAGCCTTCAGATGGATGTGGCTTCACTTTGTGGTGTATCTTGACATTCTCTTGCTTTTTTGTCATTTTCAGCTCTGTTTTAATAATTGTTTGCCCAAGGCAGTACAATGAAGACATTGAAATGGCCCTCGTAATGATTTCTGGCAATTAAAACATATCTTTCTTCTGTGAATAATGTACTGGCTGCTCTTTTTCACGCAGTGAATGGGGCTGACACTTTTGAAATTAAAATAGAGTGTAAAAGCATCATACAAGGATCATGAACATAGTCCATGTATAAATGTTCTCCGTTTGTTTCCATTGTAGAAAGAAAGACGGTGAGTAAATGATGGCTACATTTTCAATTTTATGTGAACTGTTCCTTAAAATGATGATGATGATACATACACAAACTCAGATAAATAGTATTAAAAGTAGTTTGTCTTCATCACTCAAGTAAACATATGTTTGATCTAAAGTTTGTTCTTCGGATACAACAGCTGTATGTATGCTTGGATGAGTTCTCATTGATGAAATGAAAAACATCTGTCTGCCATTTCTGATTGGTTTTCTGTCAGACCATAGTGTTGTGCTATGGTACGAGCTTCCAGCTGTTCAACATATGGCCACCAAAGTACATATGTAGAGATAATCCCACATTATAGAGCACAAGTGATCAGACTTCAGTCTAAACGCCACTCTGCTCTCCAACCAAAACCGGTTTTTACCAGAAAGAATCAAAAGTAAGAGGATCCCAAACTTTTAATTGATTTGGTCTGTTTCAGAGAGTCAATGTCAAGTCTCAAGGTGTTGTAGCTTTAGTTTTCTTGTCTGTTGCCTTTAAAGTCACAGGTCAGGATAGTCACTAAAGGTTTGGGACTGTGTACATTTGTATGGTGCCATCGAGGAATCAGCGTTGTCATGAAGTCAACCATCACATGACATTTAAAGCTCAGCTGATCCAGGTCTTTGTTGAATATACCCAGACAATTTGTCGTAATAGATATAAAATTGGTTGCAAAAGTGGTTTCATAGTGACTTTACAATTTATTATTTTATATTTGCATATATTCATAATTGTTTTTATAATATTTAATAATTTATATATCAATTTATGATATAATTATATAAAATGTATCTTTTATTATTCATTTAATTTTTAGGTTTTATTTAAAATATATATTTATATATATCACTGTTCTCTCTTTCTAACTCTTGTAAATACATTTAAATAAATGCATGTAAATATGATGATTTAAATGAATACATTTAAATTCCATTAAATGGAATTAAGTTCTCAGTTTCATTAATATAATATAATATAATATAATATAATATAATATAATATAATATAATATAATATACAGTAATATACAGTAATATAATATAATATAATTACTCATAGAATCATTATTGTCTCTGTACATTTTAGTCTGTGCTCTGCTAACCTCTTTCCCTTTCTCAGTCTTAATTTTGTAAATACATTTAAATTAATACATTTTTAATAATTTAAATGAATACATTTAAATGTCGTTAATTCTATTTAAATTTGAATGAGCTTCTCAGTCTTTTATTTTATATTTATTTTATACATTATTGTTGAATTAATTTTCATATGACTGTGCAGTTTATAGCTCCTCTTATTTTGCTCCTTCACTTTCCATCTCATAAATGAGGCAAATTTTCCGTCCTACGGTACCCGCTGCTCATGTTTGGGTTGCTAAGGAACTCACTGCATACGCCGAAATTGTCCTGACAGCCCAAGGTCATATTATTATTTTTTTCACCTCCTCTCTCTCCTCAGCAACAGCCGTAATGAAACTGTCCCCATTACAGGGCTCTTTTATGGGCCTAAAATTGGAATATTGCCAGTGTCGGACCCGGTGATGGTCTTGTCAGGCCCAGTGTGTGTTCGGTGTGTGTTTAGCTGAGAACACCGCGGAGTGATCATTTTTAATGGGAACGCAATAGTCCACACCTATACTCATCCGGCAGGATCCATGAGCAGGGGAGAGGTGATGACAGATTATGACAGAGAGAGAGAGAGAGAGAGAGAGAGAGAGAGAGAGAGAGAGAGAGAGAGAGAGAGAGAGAGAGAGGATGTATAAAAGATGTATGAAAAAAAGAGAAAGATTTTATTTACTTACTGTTGGAGGTTGTGGGAATGTGTTGGGAATTTACCTTCTTTTGATTAGTTCTCCTGAGAAAATCTGTGCCAGAAACATCGACCCTGTTCTAGTGTTATGCTTTCAATGGCATTTTCAAGCTAAATATTTCATTCAAATCAGAATTACCGCAGCTATACATCGTGTACTCATTAACAAGACAGGACAAGACAAGTTTCCAGCAACAGGCAATTTGTCTATCCACACTGAACGAGAAACTGCTGTGCGACGTGACACAATCACAGCCAAAGATATTTAAGGTTTAATCATAGTTATTTGCAGTGAGATTGTTGACCAATGAGATTCCGCAAATTAGAGTAAACAAAACAGAAATAGAAAAGAAACGATTGAGAGAATGATCAGAAGATGTGATAGGTTTGTTTCTCTCTCTGTCTTTTCAGGTACAGCGCAAGCCGAGACCGAGATTTAAAAAAAAATGCCACATTTATGTGGTCTCAAGACCATAAACGAGGTCTACACACTGTAATGACATGAAGGCCAAATTGAAGAGGATAATCCAGTAAGACGATGTTACATTGACATTTATCTCTAAGCATGTACGGAAGTTTGTTCTCTCTCTCAGTTTTAATAAACATTCAAACTTCTCTCAAATAGCTGATTGTAAATACATACTGACAGGGCACCACTTAGCACCACGTGGGCATTAGCAATAAATGGATAAGGTAATTGGATTTGTCTTTCACTCCGTTAATTCTTTCGCAGATTATACAAGACAACCGGTTTGTTTATTAAAACAGAAAGACAGAGGAAGTGATTTAGATGCTTATAGCGAGCTAAACACACGTCCCCCTGAGCTCTCAGTAGATCCAGGCGAGCTTTTGAGCGGCTTTATCTGAAGCCTCACACTCCTAATTGGTTTTGAAAGTTTCGAGGGCTACTGTTTGTTCTTGAACTTCCTGTCACCATGATTTCCAACAGAGCGGCAGCAATCAGCCATACTTTCCAGAGGATGGCTAACATCAAAGTTCTGCCCTTTTTACTCCCATCATGCTTTAAAATGGACCGCATTTACTTCCTTAAAGGGATAGTTCACCTTAAAATGCCTGTTTTTCATTTCCAAATGGAAAATGATGGAAAATTCTGCCTTCATTTCATTTCCAAAACCTGTCTGTGTATCTTTCTTCTGTAGAACATAAAAGAAAAGTTTTTTTTTTTTTTTTTTTCATACAATGGTAGAACTATAACTGGTTGGTTACCAACATTCTTTATGTTCCGCAGAAGAAAGATAAACATACTGTACAGGTTTGGAACAAAACATGAGGGTGAGTAAACAATGACAGAATTTTTATTTTTGCATCTATGCCTTTAATATACATTCCTAGCCTTGAGGCGAATGCATTTGTTGTGCAATTGTTCTGTCCTTTTTGATAGCTGCATTTCAGATACACTGACGACGTTTTGACAGAATTTGCTCTGTGTTTTGCATCATCCATTATGCCATGTTCTGAAATCCTCATTGAAAGTGTCATTTAAATGTGACTAAGCCAAGCAAGTCCTTCTGCTAGTCTGAAGGATGTTGATGAAAGAGATCATTTGTGCACCCTTTATTCTTCAGTTATTTAACACTATTTCAACCTTTTATCAAAATTGATACTGTACTTATTTCCCTCTCTTTCCCAGGACTTCAACCTCAGTTTTCCCATACTGTCTGAACTTTATTGGAGGCGAATAATTTGGTATTCAAGGCAATTAATCACCCACTAATGAGCATGTAAGTGATCAAAAACTGACAAGCACCTGACTGAATTCTCGTAACGCCCACATTTCACACCTTTTTTTTATTTTATTTTTATCAAGCCATACTTTGAAATAAAATGGGTTACAAATACCATTCTATTGTGATTTTAAGAGAGGCATCTTACACACGACCAATCTCAACTGATTAAAAGATTGGGGTCGGTTTTTTATTTTATTCGATTTTATTTTATTTTTTTATCATTTTGAAAGAAGTCTGTTATGCTCAACAATAAGGCTGCGTTTATTTGATCAAGAATACAGTAATATTGTGAAATATTATTACAATGAACTATTTTGTATTTTAATATATTTTCAAATGTAATTTATTCCTGTGATGGCAAAGCTGAATTTTCAGCATCATTACTCCAGTCTTCAGTGTCACATGATCCTTAAAGGGGGGGTGAAATGCTCATTTTCACTCAATCTCCTGTTAATCTTGAGTACCTATAGAGTAGTATTGCATCCTTCATATCTCCAAAAAGTCTTTAGTTTTATTATATTTATAACAGAAAAGATAGGCTGTACCGAGTCTTTCCGGAAAAAAACGAGCGTCTGGAGGCGGGTCGTGTGGGCGAAGCCAGAGCCATAGAGAGAATCCGTCGATCTGGGCTTTGTTTATAAAACATTCATCGTCGAAATGCAGGGAACAAACAGCATCCACTGTTCCTAATGCTGGGTTCTTTGGTAAGCTTTCCCTCACATCCAAAAACACACTTTGGAGACACTATGCAGCGCTGCCGATGATTTCCTGTTGAAGCGCGTTGAGGTGCGCGGTCTCGCTCTCCTCTAGTTGACGTGTGCGCGGCCGCGCTTTTCCGGGAGAAATGCTCATATAAGGAGTTCCACTCTGGTCTACGTCATTAGATCCACGGTCGAAAAAAAAAACAGCCGAAACTTGTACCAACCCGGAAGTAAGATTTTCGGCACAGAAATTCTCTGTTATTCGTCCAAAATATTTTTAAAAAACTTTGGCCATGTTAAGCATGAGAATCCATCTCTTTAACACTGTAAACAACTCTGAATACATGAAACACCATTGTACCCCCCCTTTAAGAAATCATGCTGATTTGCTTCTCGAGAAACATTTCTTATTATTATCAATGTTGAAAACAAGTTGTGCTGCTAAACATTTTTATGGAAACTGTGTCATATTTTTCAAGATTCTTTGATGAATAGAGATTTTAAATAAATATTTTGTAACATTATTTATGTCTTTACTGTCATTTTGGATCACTTTAATGCATCCTTACTGAATAAAAATGTCATGTCTTTGAAAACAAAAAAAGAAATGAAAAGAAAAGAAAAAATCTTCCTGACCCCAAAGTTTTGAACGGTACTTCATGCTGAAATCAAGGAATCTCAGTGTTGTTCAAATAGACTATTCCACTCGTAAAAAGAAGCCTTTCTGCCCCATTGTTAGGAAAACTGCACTTTTCAAGGACCTATATGTTTTGGGCATTCAACAAAGATAGGAATAAATGTTTTATATTCAGTGTTATGTTACTGTTTAGGCAGCGGTTGCCCAGCTTTCATTGCGTTTCAGATGTCAAATTGCTCTCATCGAGGCGAGTAAGATATTACAAGTAATTGCTCAGTTTGGGAGTTTTGTTCCTATGAATTAATACAGACCGGGGTAGATTCCTGACTAAATAGACAATGCTACAGCTCAATGTCTTCACCCTCAGGCTCATGTTGACATAAAATCAAAACCATAGCACAAACTGTAAATATAGCGAAACACACACACACACACACACATACACAGATTCACAAATAACAGAAAAATAGGCAGACACTATGCGACATGTTTTATTCATTTGCCAAATCGTCTACGGCTCAACACTGCAGAGGCCTCAAAGCATCAGAGATTTCAATAAATGAGAACAACAAAAACAAACACGGGGGGAAAAAATGTTTCAAAAGATAAAGGTGGGCAAACCGGAGGCGAGGCAGGAGGGCTGAGCGGAAGAAGAAAGCGAAATAGTCAGCTCCTCGATTCGGCCGACGACGCCATTATCACAGAACACCACTGTGGATGTCACACCCGGCTTTGGCTGTGAACATGACACCTTCCCGCTCCTCTCCTAATCTCTTTCTCTCTCCCTCGCACACACGTACTCTATATTTAGTTTTCCCTTCATTTCCTATTCACTCTTATATTGGCTTTCTCTTATTTGTCTCTGTCATTTTTTAGTGCTTGTCTCACCGGCTCGTTCCCACTCTTCTCCGTACCTCTCCTCATCCCGCACCGCGATGGAATATTAATACTGTTTTTTCATCTCGTTTCCTACATCTTTGTGGACTTGACATTTCTTTCACGTTTTTTATGCATTATCACTGAGCTACGTTCTTCTCGAGTGTCCCGTCAGGCAGGTCGTCAAACTTTCCTTCTCCTCCTGGATGACCTCAGTGGTCTGGCTGGGATCCAGAGAATTATTTATTTATTTATTATGATAAGCAGA
Organism: Scardinius erythrophthalmus; assembly: GCF_964197995.2. Lineage (NCBI taxonomy): Eukaryota > Metazoa > Chordata > Actinopteri > Cypriniformes > Leuciscidae > Scardinius > Scardinius erythrophthalmus. The sequence goes on along the minus strand of NC_138245.1, from coordinate 25,553,174 downwards.
AATGACTTCTGCCGGAGAATGGTCTGTTCCGGGTTATTTACAGGCTCGTAAACGCAAAACAGAGAGTGGAAATTCAGTGGCTTGTAGAGAAACTGTGCCGCATCGGAGTGAAACATGTTCCCAGCAGCACAAAACGTTTGAACAACATTTACAACATTGGTTTGGTTATTAGTTAGGTAACCGTTCTAGCTACCTCATCATCATCAAAAAAAAAAAACCCTCAATGTAACCATTGTCAAATCAAACTGCAAACTGCTAAGGATTTTACTTAGAACTACTGTTCAAGCATTTGGGTCTGTAAGATTATATATAGTTTATTAAAAAGTATCTTCCGCCCACCAAGGCTGCATTTATTCAAAATACAGTCAAATCAGTAATATTGTGAATTTTCAGCATCATTACTCCAGTCTTCAGTGTCACATGATCCTTTAAAAATCATTTTACTATGCTGATTTGCCACTCAAGAAACAAGAAACGTTTTTAAACAGAAATGGTGATGCGTTGAACACACTGTTCTGATGACGCAAGAGTTGCAACTATGGCAGCTGAGAAGGCCATTCTTTGTGTTATTTGTGAAGAATTTTCAGAGCCTGATGAAGTCGGTATAAATATGTTTAATACTACGAAATATGCCCGATGTTACAGTTACTGCACTTGCCGCCCAGAACAAAAGAGAACATCCCAATCGAGTGAAGGGATTGCTGAAACTGAAATGGAAGCACACACCTTACCTAATTCAGACTAAAACACATCTATTTAGCCTCACATACTGACTTCGAACTATTTGTAGTTCATACTGTTTTAATACTCTGTATTTTCTTTCTCATTTTTTGGGGAAAAGCACTTAATTGCCATTGTTTATTTCTATACCAACTGTCATACACTTGCAATGAAGCTAAAAATATAAACAACTACATCATTATGTTGATATCCTATATTTTTACGATAAAACTTACGACAAACATGTCTTCTAATATCCTCAGTTGTTGCGTATACTGAGCTGCATCGAACACATTTGTAAATTACTTTCCTTGAACCCATTGTGCGAGTTCACTTTAATACCGCATGCTTTATATACATGTTGCTGCTGATTGGACTGCAGTTCTGACACACCCACCAAACAAGAGAAAACGTATCTCAAACCCCGTTGCACACCGGTGCACGCCGTTTCCAGGAAACATGAAGTTCAACCCGGAAACCGTAGCAAAACGTTGCGCACCGTTTTGAACTTGAACGTGCCCCTGATTTGTGTTGTGTGGACTTTTATGTTATTTCCTGTTCTGCGCCATGTTTTGTAGTCCTTTGTAGTTTTTCTTGTTGATCAGTTCTTCGATTATTTCCAGGTGTATCTTATTTGCCAGTTACCCCATATGTATTTTAAACCCATGCTGCGTCTCAATTCACTTATACTACGCTCTTCTTTTTGTGAAGAAAAAGTACATACTTTTGAGTGTGAAGCAGAAGAGTAGACAAGCTTTTAGACATACTATCACGTCATAAAATCTTTAACGATTGCTTTCTGTCGCTTAGTTACATCCATCCTGTCACGTAAACTGACTTGTCAATCATCTTGTCAAAGATAAAATCCTCCACATTTAATTTCATTTAAATTCCCAATGTATTGGAGAGAAATGCAGAAGCACGTTGATCTGCCAGTCACGGGTCTTCCATGCGGAGACTCCTCATACTCCTCAGTTAATGGCCAAACAGATCTTTATAAAAGTTCTAACTTGTATTTGTTGTTCTGAACTGAATCCTCTTCCAAAGCGCAATGGGTTGTGTGAGCAATATTAGCCGTTATAGTGAGCACGGATGCACACTTCGACCGGAAAGAGTATACCATCCGGGGACTTCTGGCATACTCTTTTCAACATATGCATATACACACCTATTTTAATCTCACACACTGTTTAGGATGGACAGTATGAACATTGAGACACAGGGCCAGTGTTTCTCATGTTCCATGTTCTGTCTTCAAACGATTTGCACAGTAACACTGCATGTTTAAACTGCCCGTTCGTCGATTATAAGGATGTTTCATTCACATTCAGCTCAGCCTCGCCTTTTAAGCTTAAATAGCTTTGTCCCCTTCAGATCTTTTTAATACTCTGCACATAGGGTCTGAAGAAAAGGTCACCTAGCTGAATTAGAGGGCCAGCTGTTTCCAGTTAGGGTTTGTTGAGCAATCATTTCCATATCTGGTGAACTTGGTCATTCATCTCTCAGGTGAATGCCTTGTCAGAGAATGAAAGCTGTAAATCTGGAATGAATTCTCACGGGGACAAGCAAGGCATGCTGGGATACTTTAACCTTGACGATGAAAGGCTACGGAAAACGCTACAATATTTCCATAATTTATGGCGCTATTAAAAAACTGTATTTTGAAACCTGGACATTATGTGGTGTAAATATTAAAAAGTTCCCAAGAAGATCTTTCTCTTTCATCTTTTGAAAAAAGGTGGAATGAACTTCAATGAACCACAGTTATCACAACAAAAGCTAACCTTACTTGGACAACTTTGACAGCTGGATATAAAAGTTCCCCGAAACGGATTTTAAGCATTCTGTACAAAATATATTTATAAATGTATGTTAATTGGATTTGTATGTTGGTGTCGAATATCTAGTTTTTAATTTTGATTTATATAAAAAACAGTAAAAATTATTTTTGAATATTTTGTTTTTGATCATTTTGCTTGTGTTAATGCCAGAAGCATAGATTTTGGCACAGGTGTGTATTTTTATTAGAATTTTACTATTTCACCCTCATTTCCTTTAATAGATATATTTTGCACGAGGTACACCAAATAATTACACTCAGGACCTTAAGGACAAAAATGTCCCAATTGAAACCCATTATAACAGCATTTTTTAATCCCAGGGCCATTTAACTATAAAATTATGCAATCTTTGTTAATATACTTTCATTCTGTTGACAAGACTTAATTTTTTTAATTTGTACTATTTTTATTTTATTTTTCCAAGATGGTGACATTTTGTCAGGTTTGGCCTATAAAGCAAATACTCGATTTATTCCTGTTTTCTGCTTCTGAATATTATAGAGCTAATTGGATAAATTATGCAGATATAATTGTTTGGGTGTGTTGGTATGGATGTCAGAGTGTGTTTGTATGTGTGTAATTTTTTTTTGTGTGTGTGTGTGTGTGTGAGCGTGCGTGCTTGTAATATTTGAGAGAGAAAAACTCATAAATACAACCGCTGTATGCACCAGTGAAGTTTTGCCGGGATCCAATGGGGAAAATTTGGTACTGCGCCCAAACAAAATCTTACTGAACGCTGATTTATTGAGATATCAACCTCAGATTTGGAACACAACTTGGCTCTGGCTGCGCCACAATCCTCCTACCCTTTGGCTTCACCGGGCTTCTCCTTCCCTCCGGCTTCCCCGTCATCCTCACTCCCTCCATCGTTGCCTTGGTCTGCCGAGCCCCAGTCTCCGCCTCGTTCCTGTTATGTCGGCTTCCGATATGTCGGATGTCGCCCTGGTCCATCAGCTTCTCCGCGCCGCCACTTTTTCCACGCACCCTGGCTCCGCCTCCGTCAGTCGGTCTACGGCTTCCGCCTGGGTATTCAGCCAAAGCTCCACACTGGCTCCTCCCGCCGTCGGCTCCACTGCCATGTCTCTCACTGCCTCCTAGTCCTTGTCCATCACCAGCTCCTCACCCTCCTCCAAAGCCCCCTCCATCCCTCTCTCTTTCCCTCTCTCTCTCTCCCTCCACACTCGCATCTGTTACGACATGAGAACACACCTCCCGGGAGAGGGCAGTACTGTTACGGTTATGTTTAGTTTATGGACTTATTTTCATATGCTGTTCTGTTTCCCTTAGTTCCTATTTCCCTGCTCTGTTTAGTTTCGGTTTCCTTGGTTTCTGATAATGTCCCTGTTTGTTTCAATGGTTACTTATAATTATCAGCTGTGTCTTATATAGTTCATTGTTATCTCCTACATACGGTTCAGCGGTTCAGTTCAGTCCTCTGTCGGTTGATGGGCCCTATCTTGCACCCAGCGCAATTGACTTTGTACAACGACGCATGTATCATTCCGATTTTGCACCCGACGCACAGCGGCCTTTTCCCTCGACAGACGCACGTCGGTAAATTAGGGAATGAACTTGCGCTCCCGGGGGCAGTTCAGCGAAAAGAGGAGGCGTGTTCCGGCGCAAATGTTCCCTGGTGCTATTTTGCAGTTTCAGAAAACAATTCCGCCACAGACCAGGAAAAACCTAGTCTAAAGTCAGTGGCACATTATTCAGATGCTATTTTAAGGGCGCATGTCTGGCCATAATGTAGCGTGTGCACAACGCGCATACACTTTGCTACTCTCACCTGCACACAGATGCAGCAGTTGCCATTTTTGCAAACCCTACATAATTGAAAGGAAAATATTCCACATGAGGGAAATAATTGTGGTGTCCATGAAGATGTGAAAAAATAGGCATAAATCTAGCTTACACATTTACCCAAATTATTACACGCCTGTTTAACCGAAGCTTATTTGGGTGGGTTTCTCTCATCCAATGTCACTTCTCTATCTTTTACGGCCCTGACGAGAACGTTGGTCTCCTCGGCTCTGAACCGCTCCTGGCGTGCGCCTGGCAAATCCGCCGTTATAATAGCAATCCACCATGGAACAAGCGCACCTGGTCTTAAAAGGAATGTGAGATGATGCTCTGATTGGTTTATTTCATGTTACACCCAAACCACACCTATGGGTAAAGTAGCTACTTCAGACCGCCAGTATAATAGCAATAGCGCCCGAGATCTGCCCACAAAGTTACTTGCGTTTCGCGTTTGATACTTGCGTTTCAGATTGTTAAAATAGGGCCCATTGTCTTTTTGTAAAGTGTTTGTATCATGTCTATCTCCTACATTTATTATTAAAAATCAGTTTAGAATATTCCTATCTTGTGCGTGTAGCCTACTTACCGACATGTGACACTGCACTATGTTATTATTCACGTTATTTCCCTATAGCGACTAATGAAACAGAAGTCTTGCACGTCCACAGAAAACCTCTTACTTCAACGTTAAAAAAAAATATAAAGTGGATATTGAAACTGACTTTTAAAGATGAACCCATCCTGAAATGTTGCCGTAGCTTTGGATACATGTTTATTTTTAAGAGTGCTGATGGGTGAACTCATGTGTGAATCTTAATGTTCCACCATTAAGGAAGACAAGTCCAAAAAAGGGATAGTCAAGGTTGAACTGAAGCTTCCATGGTGTTGCAGGATGTTAATGCGATTCCCCTGCGACATTCAGGCCTTGACTGTTTAACATGTATTTTCAAGCATCCTTTTCAAATGGAGATACAGTGATAAATCTTCAGCAAATGCCTCTGAATCCGTTCTGAGACCCCTGGCAGGCTGATGCAAGAAGAGAAGAAATAAAAAAGAACACAAAATGGTTTAAATGGGGGAAATCTCAACGCTATGTTCTGAGAGCGGTCCCATGGTCACAATTATAACTTTATCTTGACAAATTCTATGTAGAGGAGAGTGATAGGGCTCTTTTGGGTTCTCCCATTCCAGTGAACAATCCAGCTAATAACCTAACCACTTTCAGATTTCAGTATCTGCATTGTGAATCGGTTTCTATTTGGCTTTAATTTTTTTAAGCCTGTGTTATTGCAAGTTTGTTTTCCAATCCAATCCAACTACACACACGCGCGCACACACATCATCATCATCATCATTGTTCCAGCTAATTTATATGGTGAACAGAATGTGATGCATGCAAAAATCTTGCTCGATCATCTTGGTAGACCTATACGATAAAACCTTCAGAGGTCAAAGGAATTCTTGAGTCATCAAAACAGGACAGGCAATCAACTGACAGCTGGCAGTGTTTGATGATGTAATTTCCTGCACCTGTCATTCTCGCAGGAAGGTGCCGCTTCTACATTTCATTATGATGGCTCGCTTCATTCGTATTGCGAAGGTCAGGGAGTTTGGGTATTAAGTCCATGTGATGCATCTTAAATTGAGCCCTTTAAATTTGCAGAGTTTGCCAAAGGACCCGGTAATTCAATTTATTCTTAGTCCAAACTAGGGCTGTTTTATTTCTTATTTTGCAAATACTTCATCTAACCTCATTCCTCTATAACTAATGAGCCGTGTGCAGAAACGTGGTAACAGAACAAGAACATAGCATCCTGTGTTGCATGGGGAGATTTATCAGAGGGCATTTTAAGCACAGGAAGTAAATGATCCAACAAAATACATTAACCTTATTTACTAGATAGAGAGGCTTATTAGATCGCTCAACACAATGAGCTCAGCTTGGTGTCTCTGTCATTTCCAGCACATTAAGAAACACACAAATCAGGCGTTTGCTAAAGTTTATTTCATTATTTAGCCGAGAGAATGACCTTGATGTTTCCTTGGAACATTTAACCAACCCCAAGGTAGACATTATAGTGATGAATACACAGCAACACTGACAGCAGCCAAATCTTATCTATTTACAGAGCATGAGGAAGAACCTCTCTCTCTCTCTCTCTCTCTCTTCCTCTCTCTCTCTCTCGTTTGCACCTCATGCTGTGGCCTCTTCACTCATTTGTCATTACACCCTGCTCATCCACTGTCAGCTCAGCAGTGAGTGTCGAAACCCGCCAAGGCTGCTCATTCTCTCCATCTCTCTTTTTCTCTCTCACACGCCCCTCCTTTTCCTCTATCAATAACCAGTTTCCAGGGCCATCGCGGTAATGTTTAATGCGTTCAATCGTAGTCGGAGCGTTTATTAGTCTCTGGTTGGTGGGCTGAGCGCACACTCGTAAGCCTGATAATTAAACTCCAGGTAAGAGTTCGGTTACACCTCTATAAAATCCGAACTAATATAACTGAGGTGTTGTGCTTAGACTGTGTTTGTATCTCCAAACTGCAAGGCAAAAGCATCATTATGATGCTTGTAAATCTGTAAGTGGACTGAAAAAGTTGATATTGTTACTGTTGAGTTATGGAGTTGTAATCAAGGCCAGGTCTGTATTGTTGACCTGCTGAAAACACCAGTTTAGCAGGTAGACTAACATAGCTGTGCTGTTCATGACCAAAACATTGCGTTCAACCAGAAGTCTTTCTGATGAAGTGGGTTGACCAAGGAAGACATAGAGCCAGTTGCATATTAGCCTCTGTGTTAAAAGCCCATTCACACCAAGAATGATAACTAAGATAAATATAACTAAGTATATAAGCGTCCACACCAAAGCACAATAACATTCTGTTTATTATAACGTTTTGTTGTCTGCCGCTTTAAATGCCCAAGCCCTTCAAAGCAGGAGTGGATTCTGATTGGCTGTCATAGATCAGTCGAAAGGCTAGCAAATAGCACACCACAGAACTTTTGCAATAGGTATTGATGTTTGTTATTCACAGGGAAAGTCCTTGACTTTGATATTGTAGACTTCACACAGACATATTGCATTGTAATTTTAGATTTGCTGATTGCTTTAGATCGCTCATCAGTTCAACAAAAATGTTCCTAATATTTGAAAGCATTTGTTATTATAGTCATTATTCATGATTTTTCTGCATAATATATTCAGGCACAACACTAATAGCTGTGTAGGTCAGAACAGCGTTATATGACAACATTTTCTATTTTTGTGTTTCTCACAGGTGGTGTGACACTCATTCTCAGTTCAATTAAAACATTCCAACTCCAGCTCTCAAAAAGGTCAAATTATTATTGATATCTGTCACAATTTTTTTTTTTTTTTTTTTTTTCGTATTCAATACTGCACTTGTAACCCATCATAAAATATCAATTTCTGATGGGAGGGTCAGGAAGGCAGAAGTGTGTGTTTATTTACAGAGACCCTTCATTGATTCACACAGGGATGAAGAAAACCCCCTCTGCAAATACACAGTCTCTTCATCATCTCAGCTACGTTTTTTTGTCCGCCACCCTCGCTTAAACTCACACTGGGATGCGTAACGTGTCTCTGACCTCCTTAACCTTGTGTGAGGGAGCCCCCTCCGCCCCGTTACCTCCATCCTGACTTCAGCGCACACCTTCTCCTGATCAATACGCAATCAGCCGTTCTGTTCCTCAGCTACCCGGTCATCAAAACTGTTTACAAAGCTAACAATTACTTTCTGAGATAGCGCTCTAAATTACTGGCACGAACTGCGATGCTACTAAAGTGCATTAGGATTAAAAATAAACGTGTCTGGTATCTAAGATTTGGTTATCAGGTTTTTTTGTTTTTGTTTATTTGTGTATATTGAATTAGATTATTATCCTGCTTTTCATGTTGATTAACTGCTGAGAACTATGGGATTATTTAAAGGAACAGTTCACACAAAAATGAATTAATTTACTATCTGTTACTATCTTTCTTAGATGGAATACTAAAGCACCAGTACAATTAATATGCACTCAAATAAGTCTTCTGTTATGGTCTATATTTTTTTTTTTTTTTTTATTAAAATACATTGAAAGATATTGTTACAAGGTCAGGTATACATACCATTTGAAAGTTTTGAGTTTGTAAGATTTTTTTATGTTTTTGAAAAAAGTGCTCAGAGGCTTCATTTTTTAAATAAAACAATACAAAACAGTACTCTTGTGAAATAGTTTTACAATTTAAAATAACTGTTTTCTGTTTAAATATATTTTTTAAATGCAATTTATTCATGTGATGGCAAAGCATTTTCAGCAGTCATTACTCCAATCTTCAGTGTCACATGATCCTTCAGAAATCATTCTAATATAGCCTGCTGAATTTGCTGCTCAAGAAACTCAAGAAATGTATTATGTTGAAAACAGTGGTGCTGCTTCATATTTTTGTGAAAACTGTGGCACACTTGGATTCTTTGAAGAATAGAGGGTTAAAAAGAACGGCATTTATTTGACACAGAAATCTTTTGTAACATTACTGTGCCATTACTGTCATTATTGACCAATTTAATCCTAGCTGAATAAAGGTCCGTTCACACCAAGGATGATAACTATAATGAAGACATAGTTCTAAAAGTCCACACCACAACTATAACGGTAATGGCACAGAGAAACGATATCATTGGAATCACTTTCAGAACGATTTTTTTCCAGTTGATGAATGATAAAAACATTGACAGCCAATCAGAATCCATTCCTGCTTTAAAGAGCTCGAGCATTTAAAGTGGCAGTGCTTAAAATAAACAGAACATTATTTTAACGTTTGTCTGTTTCATTTAACGTTTCGTCTGCTGGTTTGGACGCTAATATAGTGATCATTCTCGGTGTGAACGGGACCTTCAAAGTATAAAAAAAAAAAAAAACAAAAAAAAAAAACGTGCTGACCTGAAATTTTTTAACAGTAGCGCACATTATGACAAAAACGTTATGTTTTTAAAATACCAATCTTTTGATAGCACATTACTGTATGTGAATTTATGGTTGCACTATATTTACACTACGATTACAGCTAAAAAAAAGTTCATCCACTTGACAAGACAGTTTGTTTACAACAGTTTGGAGGTTATATAGACAGACAGGCAGAGACAGATCGATAGATTCAAGTTCAAATTTACGTGTTTCAGTTACTGATATTAACTTACTTTCCGGTATTAAACGGGAGACATGGCTGGTAGGAATGAATGAAAGCCATCAACATGTCAGATAATGTAAAAAGAAGATCACTGCGTTCTAGCTAGATATTGCAGCATTAATACTCTTGAAGAGCTGAATTTTATACGTTGAGGTATAGATTTAATTTCGCTCTCTGTGTTTTGAAGCGAAGGTATTTAATTGCTAGTCATTTCAGAAAGTTTTTATTGATTTTAAAGGTCTGAGTGGAAGCTAATGCAGCTTCTTTACACTGTCCTGACCTCGTGCACATTTTTTTTTTTGCTGGCTTTACTGTTTGAGTTTAAGTGTTTACCATATTTCTTAAAAGACTGAGTCACAATATCCTACACTAATAATGGATGACATCTCCTAATGCCTAATAATCTCAAATGAGGCAGCTCTATGCAAATTATTTTCGTTGGTGGCAATTTGTGCATGGTTAATTGCCCATTAATATCCATTAGTTGGGTTGCTTATATAATTCATTATGTGTTGTGTATGCTCTTAGTGGATGCGTGCATTTCCCTTCAGACCGACTTTATATATATAATCCATTAATATGACCCCAGCTATTCTTATTCTTAAAGCTATTTTCAATGAAGAGTAAACTATTATAATCAGCATCATTGCATGGTTGCATACTATAACTGTACAACACACTGACAATCATATGAGATGGGTTTTAGATAATTTCATGGAATATAGGTCCCTAAAAATCAAAATTTGAAAAGCGTCCAGAATCATGCAGCTGTCAAACATGTTTTTTTTTTTTTTTTTGCAGTTACAAGGCTCTAAAGGGTTGTGTTTTGGAAGCACACTTCAAAGATCATGTTCTTTGAAATGTATCTTATTTTTCAGATGTTCTGGGAATGTCTGAGAAAAGGGAACAGGATGGAATTCTTGTTTATTCGAATAGCCCGTTAATTTGTGAAAGCAAGGTAATGAGTTTGAGAAGAAACCTGAATCTGAAAGATGAAAACTGTTCTCCTCTTACTTGTTTTGAGACTCTTCCAATGGAGGGAGGTTGGATTGTCTTTTTCTTCCCCTTCATTTTTCTCCATTCACTTTCATCCTCACTTTGGAGAAAATATAAAACAGAAAAAGAAAGTGAAATTGGATAATTAAATTAGATGAGGGAAAAGTGGAAAATGCATTTCAGTCATTTCATTGCTCGGGTCAGGGTCACCAGATCAACAGAATCTGCCAGCATTTTACAGATCTCACTGTTCAGAAGTAGTCTATTCAAAGTTAAAGGCAATTTTTCTGTTTTATGCACGTCAGCAAGGTTGCAGGTTTGGTTTCCAACTGTGGTCGGGACATTTAAAGCCAAACTAATAGGATTTTTCACATTACCATTTGCAAACGTAAGTTGCATGTTGATCATATTTTACACTGTTCACACTGTATCCTGGGTTAATAATGAATCTATAGGCCTATTAATTAAAATATATTTGTTTCATAATTTAACGTTATAGCCTACACCCTGATTTAACATTTGCATAATTATCAGCTCAGTTACATGAATAATTTTTGTTGAATATCTGTTGAAATGTCATTACTTAAAAAATAACAAAGTTCAAAAACAACTTTTTGTGTTTGGTGTCACCGTTCAGTGTTTTCATTTCAGGCCTACTGGATCATGTGATTCTGCAACTTTACAACATGAATATGTAATGAGATGATTTGATGCCACTCACTGAACGTGATAAGGTATCATGTCTGACACCTTGCCAAAATGGAAAATTATTCTGCTTTGTTGTCATTTATTTGGAAACGCGTATGATATTTAAACTTTGTGGAGACTCACATCCTAGCTGTGTCCCAATTCTGAGGCAGCATCCTTCGAAGGACAGGACAGAGCTATTCACTCACTTGTCCGAGTCACCGAGCACGAGTCACTGAAAGAATCAACGAATGAATCTTTTTTGTGAACAGATTCAAATTATTCGAATCATTAAGATGAATCAAACTCCACCGCCAATCACCAGTCGCAACCATTTGAGCAAACTGTCAAAGGCCAGAGGGTATACTTCATTTTCCGCGTTCCGTTCCGTCTCCCGTAAAATTGCGAGCGCGAGCCTTTCAAAGTGTACTCCTTTGGCCCTGAGCGTGGAAAGACGCGTTCGGCGAGTGCACACTATCTAGTGGACTTTGTTTTCAAGCGCTTAAATCACTCGCACATGCGCTGTTGTTGTCCACGCACCGTCTGCGCTGTCACTAAAATTGGGACGCTCCTGATGACGAAAATAACGTCGCACGGACAGAAGTATACTTTGGGCTTAAGGTAAGATTTAAACATTTAGGACCTCTGTTGTATATAAATGTTTCTCCAACTGTTGTTGGAATGTGAATTCAACAGGTGTTTTGTGGATAGTCCTTGTCTACAGAGAGCATGAAATCCATTTAAGCAGGACTTTACTTTTTGATAAAGTCGTGAGGCAGGATATCTTCAGTCTGTCTGCAACATGAAGCAGCTCTAGTCTATTTATCATGCTTCCCTCAGTCAGTCCTGTAAGTGTAAACAATCACATTCCCCAGACCCAATTCACAAACGGAAAACAAAGGTTGATCACATCAAATGGCTGGAGAAAGTGAACAAAACAGAAAATGCTCTGTTGCAGGAACTGGTGAGCAGCTGCCTGTAGGCAAGGAAGGTTCCAACAGGTAACAGTTAGGCAATCTTATGCCTGTTTTTTCCAAATACAGACCCTTTCCAAAAAATTTGAATATCATGGAAAAGTTTATTTATTTCCATAATTACATTCAAAACGTTAAACTTCCATAGATTATAGATTCAGGGCCCACAACTTAAACGATTTCAAGTATTTAGTTGTTTATTTGTACATAATTTGGGCTTCCAGCTCATAAAACCCACGAAAACAGGATTTTAAAAAAATTAGAATATTACATGAAATCACACAGTAATTACACAGTGATACCATGGTTATTGAACCAGGTTTTGGTTCTTTTGGTAGTGTGGGCAGGTGCAAATCCTGCTGGAAAATGAAGTCAGCATGAAGTGCTCTGAAAATGTCCTGGTAGACGGCTGCGTTGACTCTGGATTTAATAAAGCACAGTGGACCAAAGTCCTCTTTTCTGATGAGAGCAAATTTTGCATCTCATTTGGAAACCAAGGTCCCAGAGTCTGGAGGAAGAATGGAGAGGCACACAATCCAAGATGCTTGAAGTCCAGTGTGAAGTTTCCACAGTCTGTGTGGGTTTGGGGAGCCATGTCATCGGCTGGTGTTGGTCCACTGTGCTGTCCACTCAACTCAGACGTCTACCAGGACATTTTCAACTGTTTTGAATGGAATTATGGAAATAAATAAACTTTTCCATGATATTCAAATTTTTTGGAAGGGTCTGTACTAAGGCAGCCACGCATATGTCTTTCACGGAGAAAGCAGAATGCGGTGCAACATGCTGCGGGGAAAAATAAATAAATTGAAGATGATGGACGAGGTGAGCAAGGTGTCAATTATACATATACATATACATATTTTCTTTTGACATATTTTAATGCATTTGACTGGCTAGACTTGCTAGTGACATGCTCTCTATGTACTGTAAATGCATGTTCACTACCATTCAAAAGTTTGGGGTCAGAATTTTTAAGTGTAATTCAGCTAAGATTAAAATTGATCAAAAGTGACACTAAAGATTTATAATGTTACAAAATATTTCTTTTTTCAAATAAATGCTGAATGTTCTATATTCATCAAAGGATCCTGAAAATATTAAACACTACTAGTATAACATTACAACTAATGCTTAAAATTCAGCACAGGTATAAATCACATAAGATTATATAAAATCATTAAATTACATAGCAACATACTAATGTCAAACTCATTTGAAATCTATTGTAAGTCTCATCTCACATGCACTTTGCATGAGGTTTCTACCTACACAGGAATTATCCTAAATCAGTCACTTATGATGTTTAGTGATGGTTACCTTAGAAAGCAGGTTCCTATTTAGACAGTAGGCAGCGAGGCTGCTCTCTAGGTTTTGGAACGGAACTAAAATCTGAGATGAAAAGACATGGTCAGAGAAGGGTATTTATCCAAGTAGAAAGAACGTGTCACTCTATTTAGAGCAGACTGCGTAATCCCCTTCGAACTCAGCAGAAAATATGATGGAATTAAAACCTGTCAGTCTGTGCTTTCAGAACAGGAGAGTTGGGGATTTATGAACCAAATATCACCAAGAGCAAGGACTTGTGTTGGGCGATTGGTGGGTTTGTGAGCGTCTGGTCCTGTCATATGTTTAGGAATGTATTGGGTTTATTCACCCAATGGCGGTTTATTCACTCAATAGTCTGCGGTGCTTCAAGCCCCGGCGTTGCTGTGTAAATCATCCTTTATTTCTCCAGCTGCCCGCGCTAGTCCCCTCCAGTGCGCTTCTGCTATTTACTGTTCCCGATCCGGAGCCGTCCAATCTCTGCAGCATAGCAAATAATGTGAAAAAGGGACATGGGGAGAGATTTTGAAGGTAAAAACGTGGGGGCTGTTTTTTTATGAGATTTTGTATAAATCTAATTCATACATAGCGGAGGTAATGGAAGGTAGAAGAGACACCTGCTCGGATTCAGAGCTGTCATCTCCACATCTCCCAGAACAGATTGGATGATGGCATGGAAATGTTTGCTGCAATTTTCCTTTGCCGTACCACTCCCTCTCTCTCTTTCTCTCTTATCGGTCTCTCTCCCACTCGTCCTAGCCGCCGCTCGCTCTCCCTCTCTTTTGATAACAGTTCAGTGTGACTTGTACCATTTATCAAAACACCTTGCAGAGGTGCAGAAACTCAATAAATTATTCTGACAAATTATGGCATCAGCGAAGATGTGTCTCTGCTGTTTTCTGGGTTTGCAAAGATCTGTGGTCAATGTCTAGAAACCTGGATAATATTGCTTAGCATAATCTTAAAGCTTAATCTGTCGAATCACGTAGAACATCGTTGGGGAGTAACTAACTAAAGTAGCAACTTTACTAACTTAAAGTTCCATCAAATGGAAATGCACCCTATCTATTTTCTAAATGCATGTAATTGATCTTTCTGTGAATGATTCATCCATGTACTGTGGATTTTGAATTTGTTTGTCAGTGTAATTCTTAATGTAAATTATGTCATATTTGGATCTATTGATTCATCCACAATAATCCCACCCTTTTTTTTTTTGCAATCGTTTGCCAGCTCACATTATAAACAAATATAAAAGTTAAAGGAACACGCCGACTTTTTGGGACTTTGGCTTATTCACCGTATCCCCCAGAGTTAGATAAGTCCATACATACCCTTTTCATCTCCGTTCGTGCTGTAACTCTGTCTGACGTACGCACCGCTAGCCTAGCTTAGCACAAAGACTGAAGGTAAACGGTTCCAGCTAGCATACTTCTCCCAATAAGTGACAAAATAACACCAACATTTTCCTATTTAAATGTTGTGATTTGTATAGTCACAGCATGTACAAATAACAAGGTCACATGAGACACAGCCATCTTCTAACCGTATACATACGGGGAACTATATTCTCAGAAGGCGAAGCACTGCTACTTGGGCGGAGTGATTAGCGCAACACCTGAAAAGCACCGTTGTTACTTCCGTCAACAAAACCAACGTGACTAGCTAGCTAGTAGCGAACGTGACTGGTGATCATGTCTGACTTTGAGGAATTGCAGGACTTTCTGCAAATCACTCCGCAGAAGTAGCAGTGCTTCGCCTTCTGAGAATATAGTTCCCAGTATGCATATGGTTTGAAGATGGCTGTGTCTCATGTGACCTTGTTATTTATACACACTGTGACTATACAAATCACAACATGTACATACTGTAGGAAAATGTTATTTTGTCACTTGTTGGGAGCAGTATGCTAGCTGGAGCCGTTTACCTCCAGTGTTTGTGCTAAGCTAGGCTAGCGGTGGGTGCGTCAGACAGAGTTACGGCACGCACGGAGATGAAAAGGGTATGCATGGACTTATATAACTCTGTGGGATACGGTGAATAAGCTTAAGTCCCAAAAAGTCGGCTTGTTCCTTTAAACATGCATGAATGAATCATTCACAATGAGATCAATAGGCTTCATGCCGAATGCCCTATTAACAAACAGGAAAACTCCTTTGGTATCTGGAAAATAGATGGGGTGAATTTTCATTTCGGGGTGACTTTAAATGTTGTGAGTAGCTTGTTACTTAGCATGCTTTTTTAAAAATAGCTAACACTTGTTCAGAGTTATGCCTCATTTAGCTACCCTTTACTTAGCCTATTAGCCATTAGCCTGAAAGTTTGAGCTTAAATGTGAAAATGTCTTTTCCTTTGTAATCAACAAAATTGTTTGCCCGGTTTCTTGGAAAAGGAGGGCCAATGCTACTGATGATGACAAATGAGCACAAATAGTGTGGGTGTAGACACACATACAAACTAGATTTGGCATAAGTGTTTTCAAGCGCTTTTGGCTGGAAAATGTGCATGGAGCAGAGGCGTTGCTGCATCAACCCCCCGGAGTTACAGGAGAAATTGTATGAGGAAGGGATTGATATTGAGCAAAAAGGAAGTGACAGTCTCATCTCTGGGAAGAATGAGAGGGAAAAGAAACGAATAACTGGAGTCATGTACACAGACAGCGAGAAAACTGTGAGAGGCCTCGTTTTTTTTTTTTTTTTTTTTTAACGGAAAGATTTTTATCCATACTGACAGCAGCACAACGATTAAGGGAGTTCTTAAATTAGTCTAAATGAGTCTTTCTAACTCAGGTTGTCATTTTTTTTATTCATTTACTTATTTTTCATTTCTTGCCAGCCTCACCAGTGATATCTCTCAAATTTGTGGAATGTATTTTGAGATAAGTGCATCCAAACACAGAGGCAAATAATGTTTCTAATTAATTAATTTACTCCGATACCAGCTGAAACATAAAAGCATGCATTTCAAATATTGCACTGCATGGCTGAAAAAAGTGTATCTTAATCATCACTCTTGAAGGAATTGTCATTGTCATTCAGAGAAATCAGGCGCCAATTAATATGCTAATGAGAGATGTTTCAAGGACCCTTAAATGGTCAATTATCACATTTTCTAATACCTGAAAATCCTCTAATAGATAAACAAGATGCACATAATAAGGCACATGTTTGTGTTTTTCTCAGGGAGCCTGGCATCAACATTAACATCCATGGGAATAATTATTTTTTAAGGCTGTTTGTCATTTAGCTCTAACCCAGGCATTTCATTTGGCTTTGATGCAATGTATTTAACATTGCTTTTATAGATTATATTAATGCAGTAATGAACCTAAAAATAGTACATTAATTGAAGGGCAGCCTTTCGTATATTTTGAATTCCTATAGTCCTTCAGTAACTAAAGTAAACTACATTTTTACATTTTCTGAACAAAAGGAGAATGGTGCTGATGGAGGTTTGCTGAGGTGTTCTGACTGGTTTTTAGCATGTTATGTGGTTGCTAGGGAGTTCTGAATGGTTGCTAGGGAATTGCTTGGAGGTTTCAATGGTGTTCTGGATGGATTAAAAAGAATTGTATATGTATCTCTCAGTTAAATTCATATTTAATATTTGTTTATATTTAATTTTTTAACAGCCCAAGCATGCATGCATGCCAATAGAATGGTGTATAAAACAAATTCATATGGAAAATAATAAATAAATAAATCAGCTTCATAGCAGATTCCAAGTGACCAAGGGCTTAAGGTGTTCCATTTAAACACATTGCAAGGGTTCCGCCAGTAGAGGGCAACATAAGCAATGACGCACATCCGAGTGAACGAGACTGAGGGAAGTTAGCTAGGCAAGGGCATTACAAATTTGACTTAAACGCTACCCAGTCATGACTCATGACAAATCGGGTCCTCCCTTGAAATCGGGTCTCTATCGACTATCAGTCAATGATTATACTACGAACATACGAATGCTATTCGTTTAAAATAGGCTATGTTGCTATATAGTGCATAATAAAACAAATTGAATGTTTCTTTCACTTGACAAACTGAAACTGAATAATAATAATAATAGCATATTAAGTGAATACATGAACATCATGAACATTCTTCGTATAACTGAAATATTTGGACATTTAACACTTAATTTAACACATAATTATTGAAGATGATTGTGAATACACGTAGGGCAAGAGCAAATGCGTGTATAAACTAAGCTATCAAGCTAATTCGGGAATCTGTATGCTATGCTAGGACATAAGCTAACTAATACAGACATTAATGGTCATTATTACGTAGTTCAAACAGCATTTATCATAACATGATTTTGTAGGATTTGTAATCAGGCGCTAAAGAGAGTACCTATTAAAATAAATTTGAGCCAATGGGATTGCTTGGGGTCCTAACAGAGACCTGGGGCACGTTCAAGTTCAAAACGGTGCGCAACGTTTTGCTACGGTTTCCGGGTTGAACGTCATGTTTCCTGGAAACGGCGTGCACCGGTGTGCAACGGGGTTTGAGATACGGTTTCTCTTGTTTGGTGGGTGTGTCAGAACTGCAGTCCAATCAGCAGCAACATGTATATAAAGCATGCGGTATTAAAGTGAACTCGCACAATGGGTTCATGGAAAGTCATTTACAAATGTGTTCGATGCAGCTCGGTACCCAACAACTGAGGATATTAGAAGACATGTTTGTCGTAAGTTTTATCGTAAAAATATAGGATATCAACATAATGATGTAGTTGTTTATATTTTTAGCTTCATTGCAAGTGTATGACATTTGGTATAGAAATAAACAATGGTAATTAAGTGCTTTTCATAAAAATAAGAAAGAAAATACAGGGTATTAAAACAGTATGAACTACAAATAAAGTCAGTATGTGAGGCTAAATAGATGTGTTTTAGTCTGAATTAGGTAAGATGTGTGCTTCCATTTCAGTTTCAGCAATCCCTTCAATCGATTGGGATGTTCTCTTTTGTTCTGGGCGGCAAGTGCAGTAACTGTAACATCGGGCATATTTTGTAGTATTAAACACATATTTATACCTACTTCATCAGGCTCAGAAAATTCTTCACAAAGAACACAAAGAATGGCCTTCTCAGCTGCCATAGTTGCAACTCTTGCGTCATCAGAACAGTGTGTTCAACGCATCACCATTTCTGTTTAAAAAACGTTGTGCAACGTTTTGTCTGGGCTGAACGCAGCCCTGATCTGCAACCTTAGACGCATCGGATCGCATGTTTTGGCGCGTCAAGCAATATGGTTAAGCTTCTCTTTATGTTCGCTGATCAATGTTTATATGTGAATAAGAGCATAAATTTAATCTGTTCATCATAGAAATCGATCGTGTCTTCAGAAATTTTGGAATAAACTGCTTAATTTATATAAATTACTTTTTGAAACGGCAAAGTGGTAGTTGCGTAGCTGTCTATGGAGGGACAGAAAGCTCTCAGATTTCATTAAGAATATCGTAATTTGTGATCTGAAGATGAATGAAAGTATTATGGGCTTGGAATGACATGAGGGTGAGTAAATGACAGAATTAAAATTTTTGGGTGAACTATCCCTTTAAGGGGTGAGGAGGTGCAGACTTGAGAGCTTAACTAGCTAGCTGTCATGTTTACGTAACATCTAATAGGTTTTACATCAGTAAAACGTGATTTGCGACTCTAATTAGTTTTAAAGTGTATCTTGTTTTTGTAAAAGTGCATTTTATGTAGATTAAAAGTAATTCACACTTCATAATGTTTGTGACTCTAAAAGTCCCATATGTTGGATAAAATGTAATGGGTTTTTTGACAGTGCACAAAGGCTAATTTTTTTCACTTATTTTATTATTACATGTATATTTCATGCTAGTTTCCTCCCACTGTTCTTTAATATTCATGTGAGCAGCATAGCCTATCTGCTTTGGGTATACAAATGTAGCGTTATTTGTCATTCCAAAAAAGCAGAGTGAAACTGAAAGGGAGAGGGAGAGGGAGAGGGGAATGAAGTGTAGTGAGTAGTGATATTACTGCAGTAATCAGTAAGCCTCTCTGTCCTGTGGGATAAGGCTGCTGAGAGAGGGAATGAGAGGAAAGGAGAGCGAGAGGAGATGCTTGTAGTGGGAAGTGAAGAAGGGGAGGAGGCTGAGAGGAGAGGGGCCCGGGATAATTCATGTTCTGCATCTCAAGTGGGGCGGCGGAGAGACTATAAGCGCTGAATAATGAAACCTAGATGAGGTATTAAGTATGCTGTGGAGGCCTTTGTCGGAGAGCTCTCAGAATTATTTAAAAAGGTTAGTCTATGAATAAACATGGCTCATCAAGGTTCTATACATGGCAGAAGAAACACTCTAATGCCTAATAAGGGGAGGGATGTGGTCATGTATAAAAAGCAAGTGTTCTTTCTTTTTCTCGCCCTGCATCCTGGCTGATGGTGTAATGTGCCCAGGGGGGTTTCTAAGGCAGGACGACAAGAACCGAATGATGAAAGACAGCACAAAACCCAGTTCGGAACACATTTTACTTCCATAATGTGAGCAAAACGAGTAAATATGTAGGCGGAGCTTAGTTTAATCTAAAGTGGTCTATATATACCGATGAGGCACCATAAAGACAATAAATAGGGTCAGTTTTGAACTCATGTTGACTTTAAAAAGAGAACTGTTGCTATTGAGTTGTTCTCAGATGGTTTTCTGGGACATGATGCTTGCATCATTGGTCAGCTGACAGCTGTTCTCCTGTGTTCTCCTTTTTCTGCTTCGCCCTGCACTTCTAAATTTGTTTGTTTGTTTCAAATGTAGGGTGGCTTGAGTTTTCTTGTGCTCTGATTCATTTCATTGATGCTTTCTTGTATTTATCTGTGCATATAGCACCAGTCAAAAGTTTGACGCATTTCAGTCTAAAATATTACTGTTTTTCTCACATTTTGTAATACTGATAAAGTCATTGAAACTGTTAAATGGCACAAGTGGAAATATGTAAATTATGTTGTGAGCAAAAAATTTGCACCTTCAAACTGTATCGAAGGAGTTCACGTGTGTACTAGGCACTTGTCTGCTTTTCCTTCACCATCTGGTTCAAACAAAAAAATTCATCTATTAAAAAAAAAATCAGAAATAGGGCACAATTTATATAGTCTGCAAAACTAATTTCATTTTCATTTTAGCCTAAGCAATCAGATCAAAATGTTTATAAGATCATAAGAAAAACAATTCAGTAATGTGAACTGTTTGTAACAAATATGCAAAGAATTTTTTATATAATTTGGAAATGGTAAAATAAGAAAGTAGCAGACAATATGCTAATTTGACCTTTTCTTACCAGTCAATTGCCTTTTGCATTATATATACAGTAAGTATTTTCTTTGATAGTCGGTGTTACACTGTGTTCAGCCGCACACCGATTACATCACTTGACCACAGCAACTGTGTCATTTTAATTTATTTTAGTAATAAAAATAATTTAGCTCAGTTAGAGAACAAACACAAACTGAATGTGTCTGCTCAATTCAGCGTGAGCTGAACGAGAGTCACAGCACAGATCAGAAGCAGAAGACAGATTTCATCACGTGAGAGTGACTGACAATGGTGGAAAATTTGGTTTCAAAGCCAAATGTAAAAGTGTCTATTTAAGCGAGTTTTGTACTGTTGCTCTGTTTTGCTGTTGTGTTTTTCATTAAGAATAATAATGAACCCACCATTCAAGCAATTGATCATTCGCAAAGACCCGCCCCCTTTAGTTACTGTTGCTATGTCCGACAAGCCACGCCGCTCTCGCGCCACACCATGTTCTCACGCAGTGAAAAATACATCGCGGAGCAAAGAGGACACTGACAACGCGCTGACAGACAGGACAGACCAGGTTACTTTTGATATGAATCAAAGTCTCAACTTTCAAATTTAAATACCGTAAACAATAAATACCGTTTTGTGGCTCTTTAATGTGTCGTGACAGATCGCTGTGGCGCCCTTCTCGTGAACCGACCATATAGTTAATTTGTAGCATCAAATAAACATGAATGAGCATAAGAAGGAATTTTGTTTTAACCGCGGAAAGACGTCTATAGAGAGCCTAAGTCCCTCCCCTCTGCTTCCGGCTCATGGGACCTTATTTCGGAAAAAATATGTATGGTAGTCAATGGCGAGAGACAACTTATCTTTTTATTCCGTCTGAACTGTGCCCTGAATTACACATATGATATTTGTCAATTTAAAAGATACAAATATTTATGAAAGTCAAGAAAGTCACAGTTTGTCATAAAACAGAAGAGTAACATTTAGTTTTATGTGAAAATCGCTCAATGAACTACATCTCTCGTCTCGCACTATGTACGTCACCGTTGCTCGTATGTGTGCAGTAGGGTGACCAGATGAGATTGGCTGAAATTTGGGACGGGGGTGGGGGGTGGGGGGCTTCTATGATATTAGACTGCGTAGCCTATAATAAAAGATAATGAATTTCAAACCTGAACCAAACATATTTTTATTTAAAGATCAACAGTCTGTTATTAGTCTTTAGTCTGCCACAAAAACAACAACATTAAAATCATGAACTCATTGTTGTAAGTAACAGTGCGTAAATCAGACCTTTCTGTATAGCCTACGCTAATAAGCTTAAACGAAAATAACGAAATAATTGTGTAGTGAAGTGTTTTTTTGTACACAGTGCCGCGACCAATCAATCTCTCATTTACGCGTGCATCATTGTCCTCCTCGCAGCGTGATGGGGTTCCGGTACACCAGCCATGCCAACGGAATGAATGAAAATTAGCTTATCAATGCATATCTAAATTTGCGCCTATAGACTATGGTATTTTTTTAGAACTTCAAAAAAAGAAACAAAAAAGATTCTGCAGCCAATGAGCAGCCGGCGGGGGCTGGTTGCAGGACGACTCAACCTCCGCAGACAGTTTTTAATGTTTATCAGACAATAACTACTCAATATTTTGCTTTAGTATAATTTTCGGGACAATTAGGGCCAGATTCGGGATTCGGGACAACAGTTTAGATTTCGGGACTGTCCCGAATTTTTCGGGACGTCTGGTCACCCTAGTGTGCAGTCTGGTACAAAACACTCAGGCATGACGGCATAACGTTACGATAATAACGTAAGACTATAGATAAAATGAAAGACGTTAGCTTCAGTAAAGTTAGCTTCATTCATTGCCTTTTGGGTTTGTAGCCTTCGTAATTACGCATTTTCACAGTCTTATACCTCAACAGTTTTACATCAAACTGCGACTTTCTTGACTTTAAAATGTATCTTTTAAACTGACAAACATCATATGTGTAATTCAGGGCACAATTCAAACGAGATCAAAATATTTGTTGTCTCTCGCCATTGACTACCATACAATATTTTTCCAAAATAAGGTCCCATGGTGGTCAACCGGAAGGGGAGGGACTTAGGCTCTCTATACACTCCGTTTTTCAACTTCAAATCCCCCAACGTTTATCTACTAACTCTCCTGACTGATTTGTCGGACGCGAATGGCAGATTATGATTGGTCAGATCGCCTGTCAATCAAACTCCTGCAAAGGGTCAATTGCCGCCCCAGAATTGGCGTCAATTCGAAAGTAAGTTAAGCAAAAGTAAGAATGCATTCCATAAAGATTTACACAATAATGACTTTATCTTTTGGGGGTAATTTCTCAGCCCAGATTAATGTGGGATTATTTTGTGTTTAATTAGATCAGTTAATCAACACATCGGGCCCTATTTTAACGATCTGAAACGCAAGTGTCAAAGCGCAAAGCGCAAGTAACTGTGTGGGCGGGTTGCTGTTGCTATTTTCCCGGCGGGATAAATGACTCTTGCGCCAGGCGCAAATCTAAAATGGGTTGGTCTGAAGTAGCTTCATTATTCATAGGTGTGGTTTGGGCGTAACGTGAAAAAAAACAATCAGAGCGTCATCTCACATTCCCTTTAAGAGCAGGCACACTTGTTCTAAAGCGGATTCCTATTATAACGGCGGATTTAACAGGCGCGCGCCAGGAGCGGTTCACAGCCGAGGAGAGCAACGCTCTATCTATCTATCTATCTATCTATCTATCTATCTATCTATCTATCTATCTATCTATCTATCTATCTATCTATCTATCTATCTATCTATCTATCTATCTATCTATCTATCTATCTATCTATCTATCTATCTATCTATCTATCTATCTATCTATCTATCTATCTATCGTAATAATATGATTTGCAAAAATGAAAACTGCTGCTTCTGTGTAGATGAGAGAATCAAAGTGTATGCGCGTTGTGCACATGCTACATTGATTATGGCCAAGCATGCGCCCTTAAAATAGCATATGAATAACATGCGCAACGCGCCACTGACTTTAAACTATTTTTTCCTGGTTAGTGGCGCAATTGTTTTCTAAACCTGCAAAATAGCATGAAGGAACGTTTGCACCGGAACACGCCTCCTTTTTTGCGCTGAACCGCCCAGGGAGCGCAAGTTCATTCCCTAGTTTAGCGACGTGCTTCTGTGGAGGGAAAAGCGCGCTTTGCGCGGGTGCAAAATAGGAATGATACATGCGTCGGTGTACAAAGTCAATTGCGCTGGGTGCAAGATAGGGCCCATCATGTAATTAATTAAATTTAAAAATTGTAATTGCTGGACAGCACTAATATTAATATAACAAAACAAGTAATAAAAACTCAGTGAGTGTTTTAGCGCAATTTTCTCACGTCATGGGATCACAACACTAAGAGATAGTAAATCTTTTCCTGGATTTTTTTTTGTGCGTTCCCGAGATTAGACCTTCCTTAACATAATGCCGAAAACCCGAAGTCTCTAGGTGGTCTGGTTGAGGAGTAGATAGAAGTACAAGTTTGGTGCGCACAGACAGAACAGAAATCATGAGTTAACAATCGCAATTTTGTCCGGTGGAAAATTGCGCTAAAAATATGATCCCGATGTTGCCCAAAAATGCTGATTTTAAGGCACAACCTTAGTGTGTATTTATACTGTTTATTCAGTAAGTTTAGTAATTTATTTGTGCTATTTTTTTGTGTTCTAGATTATTGAGACAAAGCAACTAGGCTATATATATATATATATATATATATATATATATATATATATATATATATATATATATATATATATATATATATATATATATATATATATATATATATATATGAGCCAGTAATTCCTTAAGAAATAGGCATATAGTTCTGTCAGACTGTCAGATAATCACCTCACACTTCAGTGCTTTTTCTTCCATTTTGTCTGAGGATACATTTCAAAACTCTTCTTTCTCTCACTCTCTGTCTTTTCACTGAAGATATATTCCCCCTGCGCATTAGACCCTGACAGGTCAGCCTCGTTTCTCATTCAGCCCCAGTGTTGTTTGTTGCGCAAACTCGTTGGATCGCGTACCACAAAACAAGCTTTGCATTCAGCACGTATGCTGCTCGCTCAAGCCTGTCTTGCGTGGTGCGTCACATCACCCGTGTCTTTACCGTACCAATATTAATGCAATAACACCACTCGGCCCAAGTCCTACGCCTAGGAGAGAAGTGTATTGCATTTTGGAGTGCTGTGTCACAAAGGGCAGGTGCACATGCTTGCATTTGGGGATTTGTTTGTGTTTTTGTGCCGTTGTGTTGTTTATGGAGTAGCTATATGAGAGCTGTTGTTTTTTAACAACAACAACCCTGGTAATTGAATGCCCTGGATACTGAGTGCACACTGTGTTGTTTGATTTTCAGATGGGCCAGGTGTCGTTGTGAATAAAGCACCGCTGTAGAGAAGGTTCATCACCAGCCCTGGAGAGGAGAGAGAGAAGGGGAGGAAAGGTGGAAGAAAAAGAAAGGTACACAATCAGAGAAAGAGAGAGAGATTTATATTCTCAAATACACCCAAAGACTCACATAATTAATCAGCAGTACTCAGAAACAGATGTAGGAAAGACAGAGAATATATTTCTCGTTTAACCCAACAAGCTTCATAGCATACAGTATTTTACTGTATTTTATTTTATTTATTTGAAATATTACAATTTCCATATATTATGTTAATTGGAAAATCTGCTTTTTATATGTATAACAATGTCAATTCCGTTAAATGAATCGGTTATATTAAACACTATTTTGAAATATAATATAAAATATTATACAAATATAAAATATTTTTTTACTGTGATAAACCATGAAATTATATTTGTTATATGGTCAAACTATTTGTAAACATTACGGTCAAACAAATTATACATGCTATTATTTTTAGTGCAAGGAATTATTATTATTATTTTATTACATTTTTTTCAGCAAAAGTAACATTGAAGCAGCAGATATATTTGGCATTAGGTAATTGGGCAAAATTTGAAAGAAAATGATGAAGAGATGAAACACTTTCTTTTCATCTTTTCCAGTAATTTGTTTTATGTAATGCTAATATTCCAAATGTTTTTGTCTCACATTGACACAGGACTAAATATTTAACATAAATCAATCATTTAAGTCCTTGAAAGCCCTTATAGATCCTTATGTTTATAAATGTGTCACATTATATCTTGAGTATTTGTAGTGTGCTGTAAGTGTTCCTAATGACTTTCACCCATCAAATGATCTGTGCACTCCAATCATGAGTGAAGGGTGGGATCTATACCCAGCCTGAGAGACTTTAAGACCACTTCTTGTTTTTTTTTTTAAAGAAACACACTTACGTTTTGATTAGCATGCATTAAGATGTCAGTTTAAAGCATAAAGTGCATGTAAGTGATCCGATTTGATGAACATTTTTGTCCTAAACATCAACCTTTTAGGGCAAACAGGCCTAATAAATACATAAATATACACATGTTTAGCTACCCTTTTTGATTTTAAAAAAGAGATTGCACATTTTGTAGAATGCAAATTAGTTTAGTGGAGAGAAAACACAAGTGTTTTCTACATGTCTCATCATGCCAGGCGTCCATCACTTTAATTAAACCTCCTCATCAATCCATAAAACACATAATCAGTGTTCCAGAGCCTGAAGGAACTGATGAGCCAGTGTCCCCTCTGATTGTACTTGAGCTTGATGTTTTTGCCAGATGGACCACCCTTTCTGTCCGCCTGTGAGGGATTGATGCGCGTCTTTGTCCTTCGTATGGATTTACAGCCATGTAACTATTTCCGCCACCTTCACTGTTCTTTCAGGAAACATCCACAAAGTAACGGCAATGACAATGCCTGCTTAACTCCGTGCGCTTCTGATAAATGCAAGTTACCAGGGTGTTGCATCAGAGAATCACTATGTACACGAATTAGCATTGGAGGAAAAACAGTGGATGGAGGGGAAGGGAGGGATGGGTGGGTGTTGTTGGTGTGAGCACAATCCACGGTAATGATACCTAACGGATAATGCGACTCATTAAAATATGAGTGTCACTCAGGGAAGTGACTGTTTTGACAGATGGCTAAACACCTTAATTGGACTGGATTCGTTTGAAGTTTACTCTTTCCACAGTTTCCTTGAGCCTGGTAATTCATTAAAAATGATAACACGGTAAACACAGGTCATATCTGTCACAGTTCTGCTGTGTTCTCTGGAAAATAAAAGGAGAAGGTATTAAAAAGATGTCAGAAATAGCTTTGAGTGCAACGTCGCTTCTAATTGCTGATGGCCCTCGCCGCATGACGCCTTAATTCATCGCTTAAAACCTACTGATCGCTGATAAGTCGGGAAATAAGAGGGAACACATTAAAAAGTCATCAAGAAGGGTTGATTTCTGATGTTAAGTTTGTGATAATCGTCAAATAATGGTCAGGCTAATGAATTAAAGAACCGGAACCAAAGAAATGTGTTACGTCTCATTAGATTGCCACAGAAAAGAGGGGGAAAGATGGAACTTTCCAATGCAATATTCAAAAGATTTTTCCATTTGAAGGGGAAACGTGATGAATGATTGCTGAGATAGAGGACCGAGAGATGGCTAACCTTGGCGTAATGGTCTGTGGCAGAGCCTTGACTCTCTGTGTTATTGGTGCTGTCAGTCATAACCAGGAAAGAGGCAAAGCTTAACTGCTCCGATGACCTGACTAGTCGAGAATTTCAAACATGCTGGGTGCTTTACATTTTGTATCCAGATTGTAACGTCATGTTTCAAGTTTACAAGGTGCACTCAGTGGTTTTTCACTCATTAAAAAAATAGTTTTACCCCTAAAAAAAATGAATAATCCTTTAGAAAATTGTGTACGCTTTCATGAGATGCTTTATTTTACACAGAGCTGGTCCTCGCTTGGTCGCTGACATGTTGAGATCACATGACCAGCTGAATATAATTCTCTTTCTTTATAGCAGCTCTATCATTAGATACTTCCACTTGTGGAATAAATTAATCATGGCTGCTCACAAATAGCACATTTCTTTTGTGATATTTGTAATGGTTTTCCTGGTTAGCTTCAACAGCTGTAGATGCCATAACGTTTCGGTTACTCACGTAACCTCTGTTCTCTCTAGAAGAGGGAACGAGTATTGCGTAGTTGCTTACGCTACGGGAAAGCCTTTCTTTCTCGAGATACTGAAGCCAAAAATTATCCTTAATTTTTATAATCTTGTCAACGCAGTGCGGCAGCCTGCAGACCTAGGGCAAGCTTACTAGCGTGCCCATTGGCTGCCCTGCGGCAACTGCAGCAGCCTACCGCTGAGCCCTTGGCGTGACGTCACGACCAATGAGCGCGCTTGGCGCGCTTAATGCGTCACAGCCCGCGAAAAGGGGTGTGGCTTAGCGTATATAAACAGGGCTCGGAGGCTGCTTCTCTGGTTTCTGTCGCATGAAGCGAAATGAGCTCGTGGTGCGAGCACGGCGGGCTACGCAATACTCGTTCCCTCTTCTAGAGAGAACAGAGGTTACGTGAGTAACCGAAACGTTCTCTTACGAGAGGTTCTCTCGTATTGCGTAGTTGCTTACGCTACGGGAACGCCCTTGTCAACGCCGTGCGCGCCCAGCATCCACTGAATGAGTCCCAGGGAGAGCCCGGGGAACGTGATAGCAGAGAGCCGGGCGGCCCGAAGAGGGCTAGCGCCGTACATAAGCACACACTAGGGGGTTAGGAGCGGCACGGCCGGTCCGAACTGACAATTCCCTGCATAGTGCAGCTCAACCAGTAGAGCTAAATCACACAACGTAGCCCGCGCACAGATAGTGGGCTGGCATACGCGAGACTTAGACTGATAAAACTTTCGCCTGCAAGGCGGGAACATCCAGGTTGTAAAACCTAACAAATGTGGAGGGGGAGGCCCAGCCTGCCGCTGCACAAATGTCATGAATGGGAATCCCGCTGGACCACGCCCACGACGAGGCCATGCCTCTGGTGGAGTGAGCTTGAATGCCCAATGGGCACTGCAGGTCTTTAGACGCATAAGCAGCAGCAATAGCGTCCACTATCCATCTGGACAGGCTGTGTTTCGAGGCGGCGAGACCCTTGGTGCGCCCGCCAAACGAAACAAAGAGCTGTTCCACCACTCGTTTGACTGAAGACAGTGCTATCAGAAAAACGGTTTTGAGCGTGAGGTATTTCATATCCACAGTTTCCAAGGGTTCGAAGGGATGCGCTTTCAGGGCCTCCAAGACCAGTGAAAGATCCCACATAGGAACCGAGGGGGGTCGCGGGGGGTTCATCCTCCTGGCTCCTCTAAGGAAGCGGATGACGAACTCGTTCCTTCCTAATGCGCGGCCCAGCTCTGAACAGAGAGCGCTGAAATGGCCGTGACATAGACTTTGAGCGTGGAGGGGGACCTGCCCGCGTCCAGTAACTCTTGAAGGAACACAGTACTCGCGATACCCCACATGTCTGTGGATCGAGCCCCTTAGCAGTGCACCATCTGTTAAACACTGACCATTTCGACATGTAGAGCCGCCTCGTAGAGGGGGCTCTAGATTGTATGATCGTGTTCATGACCCCGTCTGGCAGATCAGCGTGTAATCGTTGAGGCTCCACGCATGCAGAGACAGCGCTCTGGATGGGGATGCCATATCGAGCCGCGGGCTTGAGAGAAAAGGTCTCTCTTCACCGGTATCGGCCAGGGGGCTGAGTCTGCCAGCTGTATTAGATCCGGGAACCAAGCTTGGTTCTCCCAGTATGGGGCTAAGAGGAGCACTGTGTGGCGCGCTTCCCTGATTCTCTTGATGACCTGAGGCAGCAGAGAGACCGGGGGAAAAGCATACAGCGGGCCGCTGGGCCGGGTCTGGGCCAGCGTGTCCTCGTTCTTCGAGAAGAACTCTGGGCAATGAGCGTTGTCTTTTGACGCAAAAAGGTCGACTTTCGCTTTGCCGAAACGGCGCCACAGTGACTGGACTGTTTGGGGGTGTTGAGACCACTCCCCAGGGGGAACGCTGTCCCTGGACAGTCTGTCGGGGCCCTCGTTCAGGTGGCCAGGCACATGCGCGGCTCTCTCAGCGAGCGCAGAGAGTGCTGAGCCCACACGAGGAGGCGTTCCGCCAGGGTGCAGAGCGTCTGATCTGACACCGCCCTGGCGATTCACATAGGCCACTACCAATGTATTGTCCGTGCGGACTAGAACATGGTGACCGTGGAGGAATGGGAGGAAGTGTTTGAGAGCTTTCTCGACCGCGAGCATCTCTAGACAGTTTATGTGTAGGAGATTCTCCTGGTCTGACCAGCGGCCATAGACCGGTCTGCCTTCGAAGAGCGCTCCCCAATCTAGGTTGGAAGCGTCTGTCGAGACAACTTTCCGGTGTGAAATCACTCCCATAGTCACTCCTGTGTGATACCATTCGGCTGCCAGCCAGGGCTGCAGGGCTGAAAAGCAGCTCTGATTCACTCTGACTCGCAAGCCGCCGGCCGTCCAGGCTCGGTGGGGCACGCGCGCTTTCAGCCAGCGTTGAAGCGGGCGCATGCGCAGTAAGCCCAGCTGGAGCACTGCTGCAGCTGAGGCCATATGCCCCAGGATACGCTGGAATGTCCTCAGCGGAACCCGGCTGCCTATTTGGAGGGATGCGGCGAGGAGGCGGATGCGGCGCGCGCGCTGCTCCGACAGTCTGGCCGTCATAGCCACCGAGTCCAGTTCTATTCCAAGAAGGAAATTGACTGACGGGGCGATAGCGAGCTCTTGGTCCAGTGACCGAGAGACCCAGCTCCTCCAGATGGCTGAGAAGCGCTGTTCCGTGAGACACAAGTTCCGTCTCTGACAGCGCTAGAATAAGCCAATCGTCCAGATAATTCAGTATTCGCATTCCCTGTTTTCTCAGGGGAGCGAGAGCCGTGTCCATGCATTTCGTAATGTACGGGGTGCCAAAGACAGGCCGAAGGGCAGGATTGTGTACTGATATACTCGACCGTTGAAGGCGAATCTCAAGAATGGCCTGTGACGGGGAGTTATCTGGATCTGAAAATATGCGTCTTTTAGATCGAGAGAGATAAACCAGTCTCCTGGGCAAATCTGCGCGAGGATTTTCTGGTTGTGATCATTTTGAACGGCCGTCTCATGAGGGCTTTGTTCAGATGTCTCAGATCTAAAATAGGTCTTAACGCTCCGTCCTTCTTGGGTACGAGGAAGTAGCGGCTGTAAAGGC
Organism: Scardinius erythrophthalmus; assembly: GCF_964197995.2. Lineage (NCBI taxonomy): Eukaryota > Metazoa > Chordata > Actinopteri > Cypriniformes > Leuciscidae > Scardinius > Scardinius erythrophthalmus. Next base: position 25,522,130 of record NC_138245.1, on the reverse strand, counting down.
TCGACTCGCTTAGAGAAGGATGAACCTGTTCTATAGCCCTTTTGCGCAGTAGCTTCGCTATTTCGGCTTGAAGCAGGTGCGCAGCTTCTGAACTCACTTTCGTCTCCGTCTGTGCTAGAAAGCGCGGAGGGCGACGAGCGAATTGAAGCGAATAGCCGTGTTTTATAGTACTCAGCACCCATTCTGACGCGCCCTGAATAGCTTCCCATGCTTCCGCATGCATAGCTAGGGGTCGAATGGTCTCTGGGTTCAGATCGCCGCGCTGCGCGGGATTGGGGAACCTGTATCAGAGAGGATGGAGCGGCGTGCGCGCCGCTGGTGCTCGAACACGGGGGCTGGTAAGCAGTATTGGCCGGCTGTACAGCGTTCGGTAGCTCGGTCCCAGAGGATGGAGCGCGATTTGCTGACAAACACCCCTGGCGCGAAAGCGGCGTGGGGATTGTAATGTCTAAAAGTGAGTGCGCGTGCACCTGAGCGGGCGCAGAGTTTACACTTATGACACGGCCAGAGTTTGGGAGCTTAGAGGGTGTGCGACCCGAGGTAACTGAATGGCAGAGCGAGCAGCGGGTAGGTGTGAGCACAAAGTTGTGGGCACATTTACTACACTTAGTACTCGAGCGGCTTGTGTCCGCTTTATGAGAGAGCGCTCTATGCGCGTTACCATGGGGACCATGTTTGTGTGAAGCAGTGAGCACATGGGAGTGGGCACATTTTCTACACTTATAACACCCTCGGCTTGAGCCGCTGTTGCCCGGGGTAACCGAGTGGCAGAGCGAGTTACAGGTAGATGTGAGCACAGAGTTGTGGGCACATTTACTACACTTATTACTCGAGCGGCGTGTGACCGCTTTATGAGAGAGCGCTCTGAACGCGTTACCATGGGGACCGTGTTTGTGTGTAGCAGTGAGCACATGGGAGTGGGCACATTTTCTACACTTGTAACACCATCGGCGTTATAGAGCAAATGCTTTGATGGCTCATATGTTTAGACGCTCATAAATACTCAAGCACCATCCTGTGAGATGCAGGTTTGCTTTCTGTATGTAAGAAAGCTGGCCGCGAGCTCGGAGAAGACAGCAGAAAAAATATTTTCTGCCGCCAGAGCCGGATTTGAACACGGTTCTCCAGTAAAATTCTGCCACTGAGCCACAGGGGCACACATGAGCTTCCAGTTGGTGCGAGCATATGACCGAGCGTCGTGTTTCGGCGTTTGTTTGCAGGCGCGCGTGTATTAAAACAGGCCCGTTTACTGCAGCATTAGTATTTCCAGCCGCCTAACTTAGAGGGGACTGAGAAATATGTATCCCTTGAGATGCGGGTTTGCTTTCTGTATGTAAGAAAGCTGGCCGCGAGCTCGGAGAAGCAAGCAGAAAAAAGTTTTTTTTTTTTTTTTTTTTTTTTCTGCTGCCAGAGCCGGATTCGAACACGGGTCTCTGGTGCGGAAGCCTAATGTTCTGCCACTGAGCCACAGGGGCACACATGCTTCCGGTCAGTGCAAGCATATGACCGAGCGTCGTGTTTCGTTTCGGCGTTTGTTTGCAGGCGCGCGTGTATTAAAACAGGCCCGTTTACTGCAGTATTAGTATTTCCAGCCGCCTGAACTTAGAGGGGACTGAGAAATCTGTATCCCGTGAGATGCGGGTTTGCTTTCTGTATGTAAGAAAGCTGGCCGCGAGCTCGAGAGAAGCAAGCAGAAAAAGTTTTTCTGCTGCCAGAGCCGGATTCGAACACGGGTCTCTGGTGCGGAAGTCTAATGTTCTGCCACTGAGCCACAGGGGCACACATGAGCTTCCAGTCAGTGCGAGCATATGACCGAGCGTTTGTTTGCAGGCGCGCGTGTATTACAACAGGCTCGTTTACTGCAATAATAGTATTTCCAGCCGCCTGAACTTAGAGGGGACTGAGAAATATGCGAGGATTGGAGGGAGTCCGGCCTAAGCGGGACGTAAACACTCTCTCTTCCTCCTTTCGCCGGTGCTCGTGACGTCCGCTCTGATATCCCTTGAGAACGGCGCAGTTGCGCGGCTCGAACAAAGGGAGAGAGAGCGGGAAGATGTCATTATGTGCTGTGACATCGTTTGTTTGCAGGCGTGCGTGTATAACAGGCTCGTTTACTGCAATATAGATATTTCTAGTCGCCTGAGCTAGGAGGGGACTGAGAAATGTGTGAGAAACGGAGGTGGCCGGAGAGTGACGCGCGCGACCGAGACGCGGGGTAGCTTTCTTATAACGTAAAGGAAGCCAGCCCGTGACCGTCTACTTCTGACATCCCTTGTGAGCGGCGCCTTGCGCGGCTCGAACAGAGGGGGAGAGGGCGTGCGTCATCCGGGGGGGGTAGCTTCCTTGTAACGTAAAGGAAGCTATAGCCCGTGACCGTCCGTTCTGACATCCCTTGTGAGCGGCGCCGTTTGCGCGGCTTGACAGAGGGGAGTAACCAGCTGGTCTGCTTCATCCCCTGAGGCGACGGCAGTGCGGGCAGAGGCCGGCCGCTGCGCGTCGGTGAAGGGCGGGGGAGAAGGAGAGAGCGAGGCTCGCGGGAGGGGCTCCGGCGAGCGCTCAGCTATAACCACCGGCTCGGAAGGCCTTTGAGAGCGGCGTTTTTTCTTACGCGGCCCGGAAGAGGCAGCCGGAGAAGGTGGAGGATCGTGAAACATGGCGAGTCGAGCCCGCAGGGTCGACATCGGCAAGTCCTCACACTGTTCGCAGCCGCCCGTGAAGGGCGCGGGCTGCGTGGTCGAAACCCAGGCAGAGAGCGCAGATCACGTGGCGGTCTCCGTCGCTGAGCGCGGCTCTGCACGAGCCACAGGATGAGCGAGGCATTTGCAACAACGCCTCGCGCTCTTTTAGATGCAAAGTGTGTCGCGGGGCGAACACACAAACACATACAACACAGAGCAGTAAAAGGATATATTCGCCGGATAGCGAAGCAGGCAGGGAAAGCTGAAGGCGGCGAAGGCGGCCGGCGTCCTCAGGCTGAGATCCTCGGCGTGCTGGTCGCTTGATTCGACGGCGGCTTCCTCAGAGAGCAGCGATGCGTAGAGCTTCGCTGAAAAGACAGAAATCAGAGAAGCAGCCTCCGAGCCCTGTTTATATACGCTAAGCCACACCCCTTTTCGCGGGCTGTGACGCATTAAGCGCGCCAAGCGCGCTCATTGGTCGTGACGTCACGCCAAGGGCTCAGCGGTAGGCTGCTGCAGTTGCCGCAGGGCAGCCAATGGGCACGCTAGTAAGCTTGCCCTAGGTCTGCAGGCTGCCGCACTGCGTTGACAAGATTATAAAAATTAAGGATAATTTTTGGCTTCAGTATCTCGAGAAAGAAAGGCTTTCCCGTAGCGTAAGCAACTACGCAATACGAGAGAACCTCTCGTAAGAGAACTACAACATTATGTGACAAAAAAAAAGCATGAATACCCCCACCACAAAAAGTAATATAATATATTTGTAGAAACATATTTTTGAAGTATTAGGAAGAAATATATTATACATTTTTATTTTATTTTATATTGTTTTTTTTTAAAGTAACACTTGCTGGAAAATAAGTACAGATATTTCCATGTATTATATTTACTGCATTTTCATCACACCATTTTCCTCTGGCTTCAGTGTGATCAGTCACATGGCATTCATGAATCAATAATGGCAACAAACTTTAGGTCAGCTGGCTCTCCAGGAATATTTGAACTTCTTATATAATGTTCTAGATTTAACTAATGTTCTGAGTTTTTTCATCAGCGTTCGATAATCTACAATATAAACCCATTGTGTTTTAAAACCAATTGAGACTGTTGCACTGCTGACATGTTTTCACAAAGACAGAGTAAATAAGATCTGTTGAAGCAGGTTTAGCAGAGTGAAATCACACAGAGCTGCTGTCTGTTGCATTACATACTTTTAGACCAGCAGGATCCAGCTGCCAGGAGACAACAGACGACTGCGGTGACAACCAGCCTAGCTGTGGCGAGGTAACACATTGTCAGGATGGGCTAAAATGTTGTCACAATGTTGCTATGCGAACCCAGGCCAGCTGCTACTGGCAAGTCGGGAGTGTTTTGTTGCAGACTTGCCGTTGGCCTTGGCCGAGTCGAGCCATAAGGAGAGGGACGCAGGAATATGGCAAGCCCCGAGGGATTCTGGGAAGGGGAAATTGGATTTGTTTGCTGAGGCACGGAGAATCCATCACTGTGACACCACTTTCAATTAGTAAATTTCTGTGACTAAAAACGACATTTTAAGAATAGCAAAAGTTGGCATGAAATGAACGTTGTGATTCTCTTTCTTCTCTGTGAAGAAAAGACTTGGCGTTGCAAGAGGGAGGGGAAATTATTTTGATTAAATTATAAGGGCATATGAATTTATAAAATAATGATGCACACAAATGAATAATTTATAATAAATCCTGCAATATTCCATAATCATATACAGTAAGAATTGTCAATTTTGATTTCAGCATAGTTTTGTGTAGCCTGGTTGCCATATCAGGTGCTTTGACTGGTTGCATGCTGTTCATAGCTTCATTTTACTCTATAATAGTGAGTATTTCTGTTGCCTTAAACTTCACAAATTTCATTGAACAAGTATGCATGTCAAACGAAGAACAATCATTTTTACTTTGTTGTTTAAATTTGTTGTTGGTTGCTATAGGCTTTGAATTGAGATTATAAAAGCAATGTAGTATTTTACCAATCGTTTTACACAGAGAGTAACACGCGTTCGTGCAGTCTACAAATCTCACAGCTGGATTCGACTAAGTCTGTAATGTTTGTGAAATTAAATGTATATTGGATATTCAAAGATTTGTTTAAATGATACACATGCACATATGCTGAATGCTGACGGTAAATGAGAAAGTATTATAGTGTTTGCCTTTCTGTTACTAAAAATATAAAAGCAAACGTTATAATATTTTGTTTCTTTGTTTAACAGTTCAATTAATAACATTAGACAGAACTGTTAAACAGAGATGGTAAACTAATGAAGACAGAGAATGGGAGCTCTATGTGGTCAGGTGCTGGCGTTCAAATAAAAGTCCTGCTTTGACACATTAGCCAAACAGAAATACGTTTTGCCCGATGCCGATATATATATATAAAAAAAAAAATGTTTCATTTAAAAATTGAGAGAACAAAGTCATTCATTTTGTGGATATTGGTGCAAAATGGAAATTGTAGCCAATGGGAATGTCACCTTGGCTCTTTTGTTATTCATAATAAAATACTTGGTTCAGATAATGCAGGCAAAATGCTCTGACGAATGTCATGTTTTCCAACGATCAGCGACAGATGCCTTGTCTTTACTGTCACTTTTGAGGAATTTAATGCATCCTTGATGAATTAGAAGTCTTAATTTCTTTAAAAAATTGTTTGAATGTAAAATAACATCTGCAGGTTATCATTATGTACCATCATTAAACACTTTGATTATGGTTAGATCTTCCTTGTGAGATGACTGTACGGTTAGATAACTTTTCTAGATATTATATATCTTCTGGAAGACACATTCGTAAGGACAAGGGCCATTTCTGTCCAGCTAAACACTGAGGCTTTATAATGTGTTTGACTGACATCTGTCGGTTCAGTGATTTCGAACTTGGGTAACTAGTGCTGGATGTGTAACACGTCTAACGTACGCTGGCACCCTAACCCTGGCGGCAGGGCACGTTTTACCTAAACTTGGCTCGCATCCCAGACTGCTTCCTCGGAAAACAAGACAAGTGGAAAATATCCTCCACCTCCCGCACAATCACACCATCTGCTGCTGTCGCTGATCCCTCGTTCCACTGGGGGACTGACACAGCATCCTCTGTTCTTGTCCCCCGTAAACACAAACCCACGAGCCCCCTCGTACTGTTCCTCAGAGGATATAATGTTTGTGTTTATTGTGATTTTATTTTTATGTAGTTGTGATGGTGGTGTTGTTTTTTTGTAAGTGGTGACAGTGTGGAGCTACTGACAGGACCATATGTAGGCTAATGTTGCCGTTGGCAGTGAGGTGGAGGTAACAAGCCTGTTGACTTCATAATGGACTCACCTGGACCAAAGCCCTGCTGCTTCCATATGATACAGTTTTTAAATAATTGTGATAATATTTTTAAAACTGCAATAGTGTGAAATATTATTACAATAACAACTGTTTTCTTTAATTTATTCCTGTGATGACAAAGCTGAATTTTCAGCAGCCGTACTCTTCAGTGTTACATGATCCTTCAGAAGTAATCGCTGATTTGGTGCTCAAGAACATTTTTTTTTTTTCATCAATGTTGAAAACAGTAGTGCTTCTTTTTTTTTTATTGAAACCATGATACGTTTTGACACCGTGATACATTTTTGACACACAAAGCATTGATTTGTAATATACATCTTTTTATTTTTTAACATTATAAGTGTTTTTTTTTCTCTCCCGTTTAATCAATTTCTAGCATTTCTTGCTAAATAAAGTGTAGAATCCTGGGATTCTTGACTTCTATATAAGAAATGGCTTAAATTACTGCATAATGCATTCATGTTTAATGGGTTCTTTACATTTATTTCTAGTGATAAAGTATGTTTATGAGCTGTTTAATTAAAAATAAATTAAAACAAAATGAATTGATTAAAGTTCAAAGTTTATTTGTCCCATACCAGTTATAGGTGATAGAACGAGCAGTGAAATGTAAGTCTGGCATTCCTAGACTGTGCAGTAAAAAATACACAAAATATTATTTTAAAAAAGATGCAACAATTTTAAAATAGTATTAAAAATAACTAGTAATGTGCATAAGTGCAGTGCTGTGTACTAAATATCTTGTCATCAGAGTCCTTAAAGTGCAATGTTCTTCATGTCCAAGTTGAGTAGTCTGACGGCCCGAGGAAAGAAGCTCCCCCTGAGCCTCTCCGTTTTAGCCATCAGACTACGAAGACGTCTGCCTGATTGCAGCAATTTATACAATGAATTTCCAGGGTGAGTGGAGTCCTTGAGCATGAACTATGAACTAAATCCATACAATTATCCAATGATGGGAACCCTTAAAGGTTCTATAATGTATATGATGTGCCTGACAGAACCCTTTAAGGTACTATATACATTTACATTTAATCATTTAGCTGACACTTTTATCCAAATCAACTTACAAATGAGGAGAGCAATAGAAGCAATTAAACTAACAATAGGACAACAGTATGGAAGTGCTGTGACCCTTATAGAACTGTGGTAGTGTAGATCACAACACAATTCCAACATTGTGGATGTAATATAGTATGAATACAATTTCAGACATGCACATGCATTCTTCTACTTTATTAGTTCTCTTACGAGAGGTTCTCTCGTATTGCGTAGTTTGCTTACGCTACGGGAAAGCCTTTCTTTCTCGAGATACTGAAGCCAAAAATTATCCTTAATTTTTATAATCTTGTCAACGCAGTGCGGCAGCCTGCAGACCTAGGGCAAGCTTACTAGCGTGCCCATTGGCTGCCCTGCGGCAACTGCAGCAGCCTACCGCTGAGCCCTTGGCGTGACGTCACGACCAATGAGCGCGCTTGGCGCGCTTAATGCGTCACAGCCCGCGAAAAGGGGTGTGGCTTAGCGTATATAAACAGGGCTCGGAGGCTGCTTCTCTGATTTCTGTCTTTCAGCGAAGCTCTACGCATCGCTGCTCTCTGAGGAAGCCGCCGTCGAATCAAGCGACCAGCACGCCGAGGATCTCAGCCTGAGGACGCCGGCCGCCTTCGCCGCCTTCAGCTTTCCCTGCCTGCTTCGCTATCCGGCGAATATATCCTTTTACTGCTCTGTGTTGTATGTGTTTGTGTGTTCGCCCCGCGACACACTTTGCATCTAAAAGAGCGCGAGGCGTTGTTGCAAATGCCTCGCTCATCCTGTGGCTCGTGCAGAGCCGCGCTCAGCGACGGAGACCGCCACGTAATCTGCGCTCTCTGCCTGGGTTTCGACCACGCAGCCCGCGCCCTTCACGGGCGGCTGCGAACAGTGTGAGGACTTGCCGATGTCGACCCTGCGGGCTCGACTCGCCATGTTTCACGATCCTCCACCTTCTCCGGCTGCCTCTTCCGGGCCGCGTAAGAAAAAAACGCCGCTCTCAAAGGCCTTCCGAGCCGGTGGTTATAGCTGAGCGCTCGCCGGAGCCCCTCCCGCGAGCCTCGCTCTCTCCTTCTCCCCCGCCCTTCACCGACGCGCAGCGGCCGGCCTCTGCCCGCACTGCCGTCGCCTCAGGGGATGAAGCAGACCAGCAGGTTACTCCCCTCTGTCAAGCCGCGCAACGGCGCCGCTCACAAGGGATGTCAGAACGGACGGTCACGGGCTATAGCTTCCTTTACGTTACAAGGAAGCTACCCCCCCCGGATGACGCACGCCCTCTCCCCCTCTGTTCGAGCCGCGCAAGGCGCCGCTCACAAGGGATGTCAGAAGTAGACGGTCACGGGCTGGCTTCCTTTACGTTATAAGAAAGCTACCCCGCGTCTCGGTCGCGCGCGTCACTCTCCGGCCACCTCCGTTTCTCACACATTTCTCAGTCCCCTCCTAGCTCAGGCGACTAGAAATATCTATATTGCAGTAAACGAGCCTGTTATACACGCACGCCTGCAAACAAACGATGTCACAGCACATAATGACATCTTCCCGCTCTCTCTCCCTTTGTTCGAGCCGCGCAACTGCGCCGTTCTCAAGGGATATCAGAGCGGACGTCACGAGCACCGGCGAAAGGAGGAAGAGAGAGTGTTTTCGTCCCGCTTAGGCCGGACTTCCTCCAATCCTCGCATATTTCTCAGTCCCCTCTAAGTTCAGGCGGCTGGAAATACTATTATTGCAGTAAACGAGCCTGTTGTAATACACGCGCGCCTGCAAACAAACGCTCGGTCATATGCTCGCACTGACTGGAAGTTCATGTGTGCCCCTGTGGCTCAGTGGCAGAACATTAGACTTCCGCACCAGAGACCCGTGTTCGAATCCGGCTCTGGCAGCAGAAAGACTTTTTTCTGCTTGCTTCTCTCGAGCTCGCGGCCAGCTTTCTTACATACAGAAAGCAAACCCGCATCTCACGGGATACATATTTCTCAGTCCCCTCTAAGTTCAGGCGGCTGGAAATACTAATACTGCAGTAAACGGGCCTGTTTTAATACACGCGCGCCTGCAAACAAACGCCGAAACGAAACACGACGCTCGGTCATATGCTCGCACTGACCGGAAGCTCATGTGTGCCCCTGTGGCTCAGTGGCAGAACATTAGGCTTCCGCACCAGAGACCCGTGTTCGAATCCGGCTCTGGCAGCAAAAAAAAAAAAAACTTTTTTCTGCTGTCTTCTCCGAGCTCGCGGCCAGCTTTCTTACATACAGAAAGCAAACCCGCATCTCACGGGATACATATTTCTCAGTCCCCTCTAAGTTAGGCGGCTGGAAATACTAATGCTGCAGTAAACGGGCCTGTTTTAATACACGCGCGCCTGCAAACAAACGCCGAAACACGACGCTCGGTCATATGCTCGCACCAACTGGAAGCTCATGTGTGCCCCTGTGGCTCAGTGGCAGAATTTTACGCTTCTGCACTGGAGAACCGTGTTCAAATCCGGCTCTGGCGGCAGAAAATATTTTTTCTGCTGTCTTCTCCGAGCTCGCGGCCAGCTTTCTTACATACAGAAAGCGAACCCGCATCTCACAGGATGGTGCTTGAGTATTTATGAGCGTCTAAACATATGAGCCATCAAAGCATTTGCTCTATAACGCCGATGGTGTTACAAGTGTAGAAAATGTGCCCACTCCCACGTGCTCACTGCTACACACAAACACGGTCCCCATGGTAACGCGTTCAGAGCGCTCTCTCATAAAGCGGTCACACGCCGCTCGAGTAATAAGTGTAGTAAATGTGCCCACAACTCTGTGCTCACATCTACCTGTAACTCGCTCTGCCACTCGGTTACCCCGGGCAACAGCGGCTCAAGCCGAGGGTGTTATAGGTGTAGAAAATGTGCCCACTCCCATGTGCTCACTGCTTCACACAAACAGGGTCCCCATGGTAACGCTTACAGAGCGCTCTCTCATAAAGCGGACACAAGCCGCTCGAGTATTAAATGTAGGAAATGTGCCCACAACCTTGTGCTCACACCTACCCGCTGCTCGCTCTGCCAGCCAGTTACCTTGGGTCACGGACCCTCTAAAGCTCCCAAACACTGGCCGTGTCATAAGTGTAAACCCTGCGCCCGCTCACGAGCACGCGCACTCACTTGTAGACATGATAATCCCCACGCCTCTCTCGCGCCTGGGATGTTTGACAGCAAATCACGCTCCATCCGATGGGACCGAGCTACTGAACGCTGTACAGTCGGCCAACACTGTTTACCAGCCCCCGTGTTCGAGCAACAGCGGCGCGCGCGCCGCGCCTTTCTCTCTGATACAGGCTCCCCATCCCGCGCAGCGCGGCGATCTGAGCCCAGAGACCATTCGACCCCTAGCTATGCATGCGGAAGCATGGGAAGCGATTCAGGGCGCGTCAGAATGGGTGCTGAAAACTATAAAACACGGCTATTCGCTTCAATTCGCTCGTCGCCCTCCGCGCTATACAGCACAGACGGAGACGAGAGTGAGTTCAGAAGCTGCGCACTTGCTTCAAGCAGAAATAGCGAAGCTGCTGCGCAAAGGGGCTATAGAACAGGTTCATCCTTCTTTGAGCGAGTCGGGCTTTTACAGCCGCTACTTCCTCGTGCCCAAGAAGGACGGAGCGTTCAGACCTATTTTAGATCTGAGACATCTGAACAAAGCCCTCATGAGACGGCCGTTCAAAATGATCACAACCAGAAAAATCCTCGCGCAGATTCGCCCAGGAGACTGGTTTATCTCTCTCGATCTAAAAGACGCATACTTTCAGATCCAGATAACTCCCCGTCACAGGCCATTCTTGAGATTCGCCTTCGAGGGTCGAGTATATCAGTACACAGTCCTGCCGTTCGGCCTGTCTTTGGCACCCCGTACATTTACGAAATGCATGGACACGGCCCTCGCTCCCCTGAGGAAACAGGGAATGCGAATACTGAATTATCTGGACGATTGGCTTATTCTAGCGCAGTCAGAGACGGAACTTGTGTCTCACAGAACAGCGCTTCTCAGCCATCTGGAGGAGCTGGGTCTCTCGGTCAACTGGACCAAGAGCTCGCTATCACCCCGTCAGTCAATTTCCTTTCTTGGAATAGAACTGGACTCGGTGGCTATGACGGCCAGACTGTCGGAGCAGCGCGCGCGCCGCATCCGCCTCCTCGCCGCATCCCTCCAAATAGGCAGCCGGGTTCCGCTGAGGACATTCCAGCGTATCCTGGGGCATATTGCCTCAGCTGCAGCAGCGCTCCAGCTGGGCTTACTGCGCATGCGCCCGCTTAAACGCTGGCTGAAAGCGCGCGTGCCCCACCGAGCCTGGGCGGCCGGCGGCTTGCGAGTCAGAGTGAATCAGAGCTGCTTTTCAGCCCTGCAGCCCTGGCTGGCAGCCGAATGGTATCACACAGGAGTGACTATGGGAGTGATTTCACACCGGAAAGTTGTCTCGACAGACGCTTCCAACCTAGATTGGGGAGCGCTCTTCGAAGGCAGACCGGTCTATGGCCGCTGGTCAGACCAGGAGAATCTCCTACACATAAACTGTCTAGAGATGCTCGCGGTCGAGAAAGCTCTCAAACACTTCCTCCCATTCCTCCACGGTCACCATGTTCTAGTCCGCACGGACAATACATCGGTAGTGGCCTATGTGAATCGCCAGGGCGGTGTCAGATCAGACGCTCTGCACCCTGGCGGAACGCCTCCTCGTGTGGGCTCAGCACTCTCTGCGCTCGCTGAGAGCCGCGCATGTGCCTGGCCACCTGAACGAGGGCCCCGACAGACTGTCCAGGGACAGCGTTCCCCCTGGCGAGTGGTCTCAACACCCCCAAACAGTCCAGTCACTGTGGCGCCGTTTCGGCAAAGCGAAAGTCGACCTTTTTGCGTCAAAAGACAACGCTCATTGCCCAGAGTTCTTCTTGAAGAACGAGGACGCGCTGGCCCAGACCCGGCCCAGCGGCCCGCTGTATGCTTTTCCCCCGGTCTCTCTGCTGCCTCAGGTCATCAAGAGAATCAGGGAAGCGCGCCACACAGTGCTCCTCTTAGCCCCATACTGGGAGAACCAAGCTTGGTTCCCGGATCTAATACAGCTGGCAGACTCAGCCCCCTGGCCGATACCGGTGAAGAGAGACCTTTTCTCTCAAGCCCGCGGCTCGATATGGCATCCCCATCCAGAGCGCTGTCTCTGCATGCGTGGAGCCTCAACGATTACACGCTGATCTGCCAGACGGGGTCATGAACACGATCATACAATCTAGAGCCCCCTCTACGAGGCGGCTCTACATGTCGAAATGGTCAGTGTTTAACAGATGGTGCACTGCTAAGGGGCTCGATCCACAGACATGTGGGGTATCGCGAGTACTGTGTTTCCTTCAAGAGTTACTGGACGCGGGCAGGTCCCCCTCCACGCTCAAAGTCTATGTCACGGCCATTCAGCGCTCTCTGTTCAGAGCTGGGCCGCGCATTAGGAAGGAACGAGTTCGTCATCCGCTTCCTTAGAGGAGCCAGGAGGATGAACCCCCCGCGACCCCCCTCGGTTCCTATGTGGGATCTTTCACTGGTCTTGGAGGCCCTGAAAGCGCATCCCTTCGAACCCTTGGAAACTGTGGATATGAAATACCTCACGCTCAAAACCGTTTTTCTGATAGCACTGTCTTCAGTCAAACGAGTGGTGGATCAGCTCTTTGTTTCGTTTGGCGGGCGCACCAAGGGTCTCGCCGCCTCGAAACACAGCCTGTCCAGATGGATAGTGGACGCTATTGCTGCTGCTTATGCGTCTAAAGACCTGCAGTGCCCATTGGGCATTCAAGCTCACTCCACCAGAGGCATGGCCTCGTCGTGGGCGTGGTCCAGCGGGATTCCCATTCATGACATTTGTGCAGCGGCAGGCTGGGCCTCCCCCTCCACATTTGTTAGGTTTTACAACCTGGATGTTCCCGCCTTGCAGGCGAAAGTGTTATCAGTCTAAGTCTCGCGTATGCCAGCCCACTATCTGTGCGCGGGCTACGTTGTGTGATTTAGCTCTACTGGTTGAGCTGCACTATGCAGGGAATTGTCAGTTCGGACCGGCCGTGCCGCTCCTAACCCCCTAGTGTGTGCTTATGTACGGCGCTAGCCCTCTTCGGGCTGCCCGGCTCTCCGCTATCACGTTCCCCGGGCTCTCCCTGGGACTCATTCAGTGGATGCTGGGCGCGCACGGCGTTGACAAGGGCGTTCCCGTAGCGTAAGCAAACTACGCAATACGAGAGAACCTCTCGTAAGAGAACGTTTCGGTTACTCACGTAACCTCTGTTCTCTCTAGAAGAGGGAACGAGTATTGCGTAGCCCGCCGTGCTCGCGCCACGAGCTCATTTCGCTTCATGCGACAGAAACCAGAGAAGCAGCCTCCGAGCCCTGTTTATATACGCTAAGCCACACCCCTTTTCGCGGGCTGTGACGCATTAAGCGCGCCAAGCGCGCTCATTGGTCGTGACGTCACGCCAAGGGCTCAGCGGTAGGCTGCTGCAGTTGCCGCAGGGCAGCCAATGGGCACGCTAGTAAGCTTGCCCTAGGTCTGCAGGCTGCCGCACTGCGTTGACAAGATTATAAAAATTAAGGATAATTTTTGGCTTCAGTATCTCGAGAAAGAAAGGCTTTCCCGTAGCGTAAGCAAACTACGCAATACTCGTTCCCTCTTCTAGAGAGAACAGAGGTTACGTGAGTAACCGAAACGTTTTCATCAAATGCAGTGTATACTCTTGACAGTATGCAGTTTATGACTGTTTTCAAACAGGCAGTTACAAACCAAACTTGTCATTGGTTGGATGATACATCGAGGCTAGTTGGGTTGCTCAAAGAAACCGATTGCTGTTCTGTTTGATAGCAAAGAAATAAAACACTTCACCTTTAAGAGAGAATGTACTGTAATGCAAAGTCACAAGATAAAGTATTCTAAGTAGCAATACATTAAAAGCATTTTTGAATTATTTGGCTCGCAGTGCAAATCTATTTATTGAGAGTCTTGCATAGCGTAATTATTTTAAACGAATTGTTTTTTCTCACACATGCTGTCCTATTTTAATTTGTTTGGATAGTCCCTTGATGGTTTAAGTAGATTATGATGATTGTGTTTTGATCACGAATACATGTGTGAGTGACTGGGATAGTATTAATTAATCTCTTTAAGGTAATTACATAATAGCACTTTGGGTGAAAATAAAATAATTCCCATATTGTGTTTCTCATCATTCTGTACAGATTTTTTGTTACCCTGTACTCACAGATGAATAGACTAAACCTTTTGTGAGTATGTACATTTATCAATGTGTATGTGTCAAAGATGACACTGTTCATGTACGCGTGTTTGAAAATGTAATCTCGAAAACTATTACCCCCTTATTTAGATGCAAATTAAGCAAGTCATTACTTTTTGGTGATATTAAAATCTCTTCATGACAGAAGCAATTAGTTATAACACTATTACACTTTGTATATCTCTGCCTTATTTGCTCAATTTGCTTACTTCTTTATATGGATCCTATAATTGAGACAACATCTGGTGAGACATGCATGCTCATAAACACGCATTCACAGTTGGCTTGCACGGTTTCATTACCCACAATGCCACAGGTGTGTTAAGGGTCCATTTCTATTTGATTATTCGATATGCTTTATTTGGCAGGTACAATTGGCCAGAATATTAATAGAACACTCACAGATGTCATGTTCAATTTTTCAGGAGAGGAACGTTGCAAATACGTCGCAGAACTTTATTCCTTGTGGTGCCTTTTTCTCAGCTGCAGATATGGAGGCGAAATGTTTCATCAAATCTCATCAAAACCTAAGCTCGAGTTATTTTGGTACTCAAACTAGTTTTATTTTATCATCAAGTGTAATGCTTTTGCTTTCCCACTCTGACCGGTCTGTTTCTATCAGTTGCACAAAGCTAATTAAGAGCTGGTTCTCTGAGCCATTAAATGAAGCGCACAGCAGGTTCCCCCTCTCTGGCACTAATGTTGCTATGATAGCATAGCTTTATATTTAGAAAAGTGTATTTGTCTCAGCAGGCTAGATTAGATTGATGCCCACACACGCATCTATACACATGCAAGTGCATTCTTTTGGGAGATGAGATATTTTCTCCCTCCTCACCAGGTGATATTAAACCGTAACAGGTAGACAACACCTGTTTTCTCACCCCTGTAGAGACAGAAAACATCATACAAATGAATGCAAAAAATTGTAAATAAACAAGTAGTAGTCTATCCGGACTCTTTTTCAAAGTGCTTATTAAACGTGATCTCTTTTTGCATGCCTCCTGCCTATGCAAATGTCACCCAGTAAATGCTGAGCTGTTTGTCGTATCGAAGTTGCTTGTCATATTTCTTGTGTAATGAATGTAATAGTCACAAAATGCTATAGGAAATGTTAGGAGAATAGTTTAAGGCATAAGCTGGTTTTAAACAGTTGACTCATGGGTGGTTTTGAGAAACAAGAAATCAAAGTGTAAGAGTATTCAGAAGAGGAGTGGAGCTTAGTGCTTGGAGAGGTGATTTAGCATAACACCACAAGTTCTGCATCAAAGATGTGTAGCACAGTTTTGTTTTTGGATAACATTGTTAAACTTGCTTGCTGTAGTCAATAAATACTTTCTAAATGTTTGAGGAATGAGATGAGTTGCCCAACTTGTCTCAGAAGAATATGTTTGTTGCAGCAGCATTGGGGTCTGAGTAAACTGCAAAGGCATCAGTTTTGTAATCAGTACTTTTTCAATCTCACCTTTCGAACGTTTAGAGATTAATATTGTGGCAGTTCAAGGTTTGAGTGAAAACTACAGGAGAATGAGGTCTGATTCAGCTCTCTTGTATTAATTGTTGGAGCTGTCATTTTCAGTGAAGAACCATATGCTTGTGAGTATATCGAGGGCTCATATTTGACAAAACAAGTTTATAATAGGCTAACCCATGTGCTTGAAGAGTCTTCCAAAGAGCCACTCGCACCACTACAAAGCTAGAAAAATGGCAGTGCACCAGGAATTGATGGGCTTCCCATTGATTTCTGTGAGGTCTTTTGGGAGAGTCTGGGGGAGGAGGGCTTGCTGGCAGTTCTGAATGATAGTTTGGCCAGAGGTGAGCTGGAGAAGGGCCGTCTAAAGAAAGCCCATCGAAAAGAGGTCAAAAACTGGAGGCCCTTGGCATTATCATGTACTTGCTATGAAATTGTCAATAGCTTGCTGAAGTATGTAGTTCAAGTGTGACTGTAACAGGTCTAAAGTGGATAATATATTCTTAATGAATTATATTTTGGATGCCTCTACTTTTCAGCACAGAGTTTGGTGTTGTTTTTGAGATTGAGTAGTTTATCTATTTTTTTTTATTTTTTATCTTAGGCAGCACTAATTCATTCACTTCAAAATGGTTGAATTAAGAGATGCATCTTCTTTTTGAGGGTTTTAGCATACTTTAGTGTGCTAATCAGTGTGCTTTAGTGTGCTAAAACCCTCACAGAGATGTTGCATCTTTTAAAGCTCCACCGTTACAACAATCAAAGCTCCACTTTTGAAACAAATTTAACAGCTTCAAAATCTAAAGATTTCAAGGCAAAATCAGACTTCAAATTTGCTATTTGTATGGCAAAGTTTTAGTGTTGATAAACTTTT
This sequence comes from Scardinius erythrophthalmus, assembly GCF_964197995.2. Classification (NCBI taxonomy): domain Eukaryota; kingdom Metazoa; phylum Chordata; class Actinopteri; order Cypriniformes; family Leuciscidae; genus Scardinius; species Scardinius erythrophthalmus. The sequence goes on along the minus strand of NC_138245.1, from coordinate 25,505,435 downwards.
GAAGCAAAGTGTAGTTTTAATAACTGAGTTTTATTAGATCACTTTTACAGCCTAGACATGTAAAAGGCAGTGAGTAGCCCTAATTTATTAAACTCCCTATTCATCCTTAATGCACATAATAGAATACTTTTTTTTTGGTGTATATAATGTTAAGTGATTCTTCAGACACAATTCTTTAGATTGCATTACTCAGTAGTAAACAGATCATGAGTGAGAGTCGGGCGCCTTCATAGCACTAATCTCTTCTCAACATATCTTGCAGTAAAGATACATCAGCAAGGTCAATGAATGAAACTACAGAAGAATCACCAATGAACACACATATGCTGTATTTTAAAATTTAGTGAGCTTTCTACAGAGGCAGCATTTTAATGCATCATTGGTGCATGCTCACTGCGAAGGCTCTTCCAAAAGGTAGGCATCTTAACTGCCTCCTAAGATACATTATTTAGGTGAAATTCAAAGCCAGCATCGTGTTAACCCTCTGTAGAATGCATTGTGATTCCAAAAAGTAAATGCAAGATGGCAGCTGAAGAAATGTATATTATGAATGTACTTATTCATTAAATACTGAAACACATCAATTAAAATGCAATACTGTTTAAAAGTTTGGGGTCTGTAAGAAATTAAAACCTTTACCAAGCACACATTAAATTGATCAAAAGTGACATTAGAAGTTTGTAATGTTACAAAAGATATCAATTTTAAATAAATGCTGTTCTTCTGAACTGTCTATTTATCAAATAATTCTGAAAAAAAAAACCTGTTTTTTTTAAGATTGATAATAATATGAAATGTTACTTGAGCGGCATATTAGAATACTATGAATACTAGAATACTACACTGAAGACTGGAGGAATGATGCTGAAAATTCAGCTTTGCCATCACAGGACGATATTATATTTTAAAATGTATTCAAATACAGTTATTTTAAATTGAGAGATTTTTCACAATATTGCTTTTTCAAATAAATAAACCCAAATGTGTTTGAACAGCCACAAAAGACCACCAACTCTTAGCCTACTGACCTAACATGTACTACACATTACAGGAAGCGCGCTAGCCAGACGGGATTTAAACTTTGTTGGCTGAAGACCCAAGTTTGTTTTGAAGAGGAAAAAGTACCAAGCACAATGTTTTCTCACCATTTCTGATTTCTAACATGCACTCACCACTCTCATTCGGCATGGTCTTACGGCTAGGAGAGCAGAAACGAAAGCTGCTGCTCTCCCGATGGTTTTCCATTGTCTCCGGACGATGTAAATTGCGCAAGCTTAATTTGTCCATTAGATCAAAAGATCTGAAAAAACAAACAAACATACATTTACCCGCCCATATACCCTCCCCTCGAAGAAATCAGGACAGAAGTGGTTGAAAGTGGACAAAAAAGATGGATTAAAATACCAAGTGTAAATGGGAATGTGTCTGCCTCATCTACTTGTGATCTGATCGACCAAAATGCATCTTAATACCAGGAGTAAACAAGGCTAGTGTAATGTTCACGGCAGGCTTTGAAGTGCCGTCCTCTATCCCACCTCAACAGCCCAATCGAGCACGTAGTGATATAGAAATTTTAGATTAAAAGAAATAAATTTTTTCACTAAACGGGCACATGTGGTTCTTTAATATTGTAGGCATCCGTGACAGATCTACCACACTTAGCGAATGAGTTTAAAGCACTGTTTTTTAGACCCACGTGCTGACATGTCTAACTTGACATCATTGTTTCATATCAAAGGGAGACGGTTTCTAGACTTTATCTCAAAGCGACTGCGCCTCTAATTTACTGATGGTAAAAAAACGTCTTTGCCACTTCAAAGGCTGCCATTTTTCAACGCTGACAGAATGGCATGCTTTCATCAGGGTTTAAAAGAGGCTTAAGACCAGCAATGAGAGCTCTTAAATGCACAGAGATTCAAGAAAATCAGCCAAAATGATATTGAGCTATTCACACCCCGTTGTCACTGTCTGATTGGAAACTTCCAGAGAGCTGTGGAAAAGTGAACTCCCCTCAAGGCACATACACATACAGCTACATTTTTGTTACATTTAGAAGGAATTTTGTTTTCTATTTAAAGCCTAAAGGCCAAAGCACACTGGTATATTTTCAAGGTAATGCACATTGGTGATTTTATTACTAGATGGAGCTATTAATTAGCACTTGAAACCTGTAAATGCATTTCCCTCCCTTCTCTGCAATGACATTAATTTGCTGTGCACCATATTTTTGGCACAAGAGATCGGATGCATGCTGGGTACTAAACATACAGAATTTTTCCAAAATAGCACCTCATTTACTGCTTACACTTACAAATGTCCTCTGACACCCTCACCTTAAACCTTACTTGGTGTTTTAGGGGAATAAATATTGGGGTGAAATTTTGCAGTTTATTTTAGCATAAGCAGGATATAATAATCATAAAAATGGTTAATGTGTTTACGATATGGTGATTTTGTGAAGGTGTGTTTTCTCAGTCTAATGTGATTGAAATATGTTTGTGGTAATATTTCCAAATGTGACTGCATTGTATTGTATTTATATCGTTTTTTATTTCTTAATCTGCAGTAGGCTGCACTAAAGTGGCCATTCAGACCATCGTTGCATCAACCGTATAAATTAAAAAATATTTTTTAGCTCATGCTCCTGCAAACATTCACGCCACAATGACATAAATGGTCTCGATTGCCACCTTTATTTCCACTGTAAATCAGCTGTAAATTAGCCTTGTTATTGGTCACTTTTCACCTGAAAATGTCCTCTAACTGGCCCTGAGCAGATCTTAAACCTCACCTGCATTCAGACTCTCTCACCCTACCGCAAAAAAAAAATCTGTAATTTCCAGCATTGTTACTCTTTCTGGCTCATTTAAAAAGTGGTGACAAAATAAATAGTCACAACAGTTCAGTCATAATATGATCATAACCTTATAAAGTCATTTACGTCATCTCACTGTGATACTGGAAACTCGAAGACAACTCACAAAAGACAATAGTATATTCCCCTGCTGTACGATTTACATTTTGCTGTCAGTTTGGTTGGAAATGTACAGCTGACTGATGACAGAATTGAGAATAAGCTTTGCTCTGGTTATATCCAGTTTCGCTAATGGAATATGTCTTTCTTGCAGCTCACAAAGCCTTGGCCAAGATTGATGCTCTCTGTTTAATTAACAAGAATTATTTACTGAGCGCAGCTAGCCGTCTGCAGCCCAACTCATGTAATGGATATATTAGCTAAAGACTCAATGGATTAGTGGCTGCACATTTAGTGAACTGTGAGCAGTCCATCGTTTGGGAAAAGTCACGTACAGCTGTATGCTGGTATGTCACTCTCTATTGAAGTTGTAATAATAAGTGTGAGTGTATGCACATATATATTTACAGTGTGTGTGTGTGTGTTGGATTTTGTGCACTGTAGTGCTAGTTATAGTCATATATCCAAAATGTGGCCTTGTGGTAAAATGTGTTGAATTGGGAGAATGCAATTTGACACATCAAGTCTGCACTTGCTCAAGCCAAATAAAAAACAGCTGGGAAAATGGAAGGTTGTGTATAATCATAATTTTCTACTGCATAAACTCGGCCCAGCAACCAGGTAAACCAGGGATTGTAACAACATTTTATTCATGTCAGACAGCTTCTAAATGCAACAAGAAATTCTGCCAGCTGTGAGAAAATATAGAATAATTGAAGATGCTGTAATGTGTAGCCTGCAAATAGCTTGAGGACAATAACAGGTTAACAGATGGACAATATCACATGGATATGGATAGAAAACAATACGTTTTAATTTTACGGAAACACAAGGCTAATTGTGTGAATCTAAGCAACGTGTCAAGAACATGTCCCGGACATGTTTCACCCAATCTAAAAATAGAAATAATAGTAAAATGTTCTGCCTATTTTGAACTTCATGATTACTTATCAAAAGCATCAATAGTGGACAAGTGCAATTTTGATGAAATTAATAATCAATATATAATATTATGATTTTAATGTATGCTTATTTAAATTAAGGTAATGAGACTTAGGGGGTGGGGGTTATGTTTTTTATTGTTTTTTTATTTTTATATTTTGGGTTTGGGATGAAATGTGACAGACAATTTTTTTACATACATACATATACATACCTGTCTGTCTGTCTTTCATGTTCAGTGCCCACATACCCTTGGTCATGATGTAGCTCTCAAACATCGTCCTGCCTTGTAGTGATCTGAGGATGGCTAGAGGTGGATGATGTTAGGCAAAGATATTTTTCTGGTGTTTACAAGCATTCACTGACCTGCATCTACACTTCAGCATTTTTCTTCCCGGTAAACTTTCTTTCAACTGTGTGCCAACTGAGGAAAAGATTGCTCTTAGCACACGCTGGTTCCCTTGAATATCAAATCCTTTTTTTTTTCGACAAATCCTTTTTTCTTACTTGAGAGGAAACACTTGAATCTTGCATTCATATTCCAACATTGTGGTGAAAGAGCCTTTCCCAAGACACCAAAAACGTGATTTTTTTTTTCTTCTCACCTAACTTTTATTTCCGTTCTTTCTTTAACCTCAAAAACACTTAAATCCGTCTATTCTCTGTGGGGTTTAAAAGCAATACTTATGTGTATTTAATAATGAACATTTAACCTCTCATAAGCTTTTCCCCTCTCTGTTTAACCCGTTTTACTGTGTTGGTTGGCTAGTGGTACCAGTCAGCCAGTTAACGGTATGCGTTTGGAATGTAATTCACATGCAGCCGAGGACTCTGAGTATTAAACAAATCCCAGCGGTGAGGGAGGGGTGGGCCGAGGACAGTTGTGGAGGGGGTGCATTGATGAAATGACCAGGAAAGCCTAATTAAAGTTGCTGAGCTCAAACGCATTGATGTATTGCATCCATTATGGTCCAGTTCGATAGGTCTGGCCCTCAGCACTGCTGCAGACACTCACTCCGCACCAAACACTCTGAATAACTAACAGCAGCACGTGAGGAGAGCGGCGATAGCCAAAGATTGTGCTGTCTCAAGTGGCTGGAGAGATTTATGAGCCTGTGTGTGCATCCATGTATTCATAGGTGCATATTCAAGGGGAGTTGGAAGGATTGTGCCCCAAATTTTGTGTCTGTCTTTTGTTGCATATAACATGACTAATAACCGTCTTTAGAATATGATGCTGCAGGATTGAGTGCTACATGGTTTCTGTTACAGAGAGTTGAGAGAACACTCAACTCTTCATGATTACTTATCAAAGCATCAATAGTGGACAAGTGCAGTGTCGAAGAAATTAATAAGCGAAATTAAATAAAATAAATATAAAGTCACTCTAGAATCTCTATTGAAAATGCAAGATAGTATATTGTATGTCTTCAAGTAGAAGTAAACGTGCATGCATATTTGTGTGTCCAAGGATGCATGATAATATCCTTGCTTGCTTGTCATAATGCTTGTGATGTTAATGGGTGAAAAGGAAGGATGTAGATAGACAGTTGACCGTTGATCGCTCTGGTTCTTTGGCTAACACTCCACTTATAAACTGCTGCTCATTCATCAAGTCTACATAGTGGGTGTGATTCTGAATTAAAGATGAGTATGTTAAGGGAATTGAGAGAGAGAAAGGAATGTGCAGGACGACTTTTACATTTGTTCCTCGTAGTATTAATACATGTACACAGTCTCTTTTTGACCCATCCTGAATGTTGACTGTGTGTGTATCCTAATGGCTTTTCATTTGTTAATGTAAATGTATGAACATATTGTACACTTTCACCTCTCCCCTTGCTTTATTTTTTGCTCTGCCAAAAACAGAGAAGAACATAAACCACAGGGATTAGCCACGCTAGCCCGTGGGCTAGCATTACTAGCTCCATCTCACATTGCGCTTCATCAGCGGCCATCATAGGCCTATGTAAAGCATGTGGGGTGAGTTATGGCAGCTGTAACAGGAAGGCACGGGTGTTTATAATGTGTGTTATGGTGCCAGGCCTCCGGGGGAGAGAATAAAACACTGACTAATGGAGGCGGGAGCAGGAAGGAGAGACAGCAGCAGCAGATTGTGAAGGTCATTGCTCTGAGTGCCACGCTCGAATGAAGAAGGACTCGGTTTTATGTGAAGATTTACTGTTACAATCGTTGTTAAAGGTGATGTAATGTTGCGTATATTCTGTTTCCGAATAGGTCATAGGTAACATTCCACTTTGTTCATAATAGACTTTTAAATATAATCAAAGGACATAATGACGTAAGCCACTTGGCTTTATGGCTTTGTGAGTATGTATGTTGAAGTATATTTGTATTTAAAGCAAACAAACACACATATTTGGCACTATCTTACACCCGGCGCAGTGATTTTTTGCTAGTTTCAGTCCGACGCAGTTATCATTTTAACATCCTGCACCAAGTTGTTTAAATGGCAAATGCATTTGCGTCCATTTGTGCACCTATGGGCGTGCTGGTCTGAAAACAAGGTGTGTTCTGGCGCATTGTTGGCCCGTTGCTATTTTGAGGCAACAGAAATAGACTTCGCCATTGACCAACTGAAATCTGGTCTAAAGTCAATGGCACAATATTTTTTTTATTAAACACACAGGGATGCACAGCAGCACACAAACATTCCAAATATTTAAAATAAAAGGATTATAATGTAAAATATTATTATTGTGTACATAAAGATATGGTGGAATCCGGCTTGTCCTGTAGATGGTCTGCTTGCGCACTTTCTGCTTGCGCACTTTCCGCTTGCGCTCTGGAGACGCGTTCTTTCTTTCCACGATCAAATTCCGTCATGTAAATATCCATTGCACGAGCGCAACTGGCGTTTAAAGGGAATGGGAGATGATACTCTGATTGGTTAAACGCACATAAATCCCAAAACACACCCATTACTCATTATGAGAATAGGGACAACACTTTTAAACGCCGACCATTTTCCCCACAAATATAGCAAAAGTGGATTTGGACACGCCCTAAGTGAATGTGCGCCTTGAGCTTTAGACCTAGACCGTTTAAATAGGGCCCATTGTGTTTTCATGTTTTATGGGGACTTTCTATAGACATAATAATTGTTATACTGCACAAACGGTATATTCTATCCCCTTACACTTACTTTATCACTATTATTTAAGTAACAATTAATTCAGGAAACAATCAAGTGACTGTCCTTATGAGTAAGTCATTTGAATCCTTCCTTTGTCTGATTTGTTCAGATCACAGATTTTTTTCAACAACAAAACAAGTAATTCTCCATACGAGTAAGTAAATTAAATAATTTATTCTTCAGATTTTTTCAAAACACTGATTAATTTAGGAACGAAACAAGTGACTCGTTATAGTGAGTAAATTGAATCATTCATTCATTCATCTGATTTGTTCAAAACATTGACAACTGAACAAATCAAGTGACTGTCCTTATGAATGAGTACTTTGAATCATTTGCTCAACTGTTTCATTCAAAAGCCTAATTCATTTAGGAATGAAACAAGTTACTGCCTTTATGAGTGAGTAACACTGATTAATTTAAGAACAAACAACTGACTGTACTTAAGAGTGAGTAATATGAATCATTCATTCATTTGATTAAATCAGAAACTTATTTTCATTCAGGAATTAAACAAGTGACTACCTTTATGATTGAGTCATTCAATCCATTTCCTCTGTTGATTCAATTGAACATTTATTCATTAAGTTATGAAACTATTTAAATGATTTACTTAGTGATTCAGTTATTAACTCAACAATTAATTCCACTGTGGTACTGTATGTTTGGAACTGTTTCTCTTGATAGAAACAGACAAAGAACCTGACATTATTGTGTCTAAAATGTAAATTACTCAGTATTAACTGTTGTTTACAAGAAGTTAAAGTAAAGGTAATTTTACATTAACTCTAAATGTAACTTAGAGTGTAACTCTTTTGGAACAAGATCACTCTTGCTTTTGCTTCATCAGAGCAGAATGATTTTTTGACCAGTAACTTTAGATGCAGTCTAGCAGGGGTCCCCAACCCCGGGCTGCGGACCGGTACCGGTCCGTGGGACATTTGGTCCCAGGCCGCACAGAAAGAATAAATAACTTACCGTATTTTCCGGACAAGTTATTTAGAAATTTATTTCACACAAAAAAAACAACAACAATGTTACAGACGAGACAGTTCTCGGTTACGGATGTGACCACTCTGAAAGTGGCACTAAAAGACTGCTTTAAAACTTTAACAGAGACCTCAAGCAGAAAGCACAAAGCACAAAGCCTGTCTGTAAATGTAATTTCGTTTTGTATTAATTGTATCTTAATTTTAATCAATGTTTCATCAACCAATTGCCTGGATTTAATAAATAAGAAGTAAATATATTAGAAAATAGATAATCATGACACGGAGGCGCCGGCGCGTGAACCTGGAGCTCGTCTCATTAATCAACTGAAACTCAGCGTATAAGGTAGCCTACTTGCCTCACAGACCTGAGAAATATATAGAAAGCTTGAAAAAGCTTTTAAACAGAAAAATTCAAAACAAAAGAAAACAGACTGTTCTCTGTGCGCATTTCTCTCTGGCGCGTTCACTACTGCGAAGATCGCGAGTCAGCATCGTCAACTTCATCTTTCCAGCCGACACTGACATAAAAAAAATGGTTTATTAGTAAACAATTAAAATGTCTCCTGCTATATTTTACATATTCATAATCATTCATTTTGCCAGTTTGTTGTGACAGCTTTTAGGTGCTTTATTGGCAGCGCCACCCTACTGTACATGTTACATGAACGCATTAGCACCGAAAACATGGAGATTTTTTTCTTTTGGGAGGCATTTTGTTTGTGTTCAGGCTTTCTCAGTTGTATTTAGGCGCGATGTTACGAGGACGCTGCTAATAAAGTTGCGAGTAGGCCTACACATTGGATTAACGTTTATTAACGTTTAATAAACGTTAATAAACACACGTTTATTATTATATTTAAAAAATACCCCAGTTTTTATGCCGGTCGTATCATTTTATTTTGTTGTATTTATCCGCCACACCTTAAAGGCCGGTCCGTGAAAATATTGTCTGATATTAAACCGGTCCGTGGCGCAAAAAAGGTTGGGGACCGCTGGTCTAGAGGACTGACACGGTTTTCACAAAATATAAATTACGTGCATGTCTGAAAGATATGAGTGACACGCAAGAATAGAACTCCACCTACCCATTGGGAATACCTACACCTGTCACTATCACACACACACATACACAGACACACACACACACAGTGCACTCCGTCTGCTAGTACTTCGCTCTGCTAGAGTGAGCGACATGGTGGATGGTCCGTCACTAATTGCTGCAGTTAAGACAGCAGAACTTACCTGCGCCGAAGAGCTACCTAGTGTAATGTGCTGTATAATCATTATGCTGTTTTTGGAGATCCTTGTTCGATAGTTTTCTTCTTCTTTTTGCTTGGGACAGGACTGTTGACACGGATGCCTGGCTTGCACTGGAGTGGCTCCACTTTGCATAGTGTACATCACCCTTAATCAGCCCCTGGAGAGCATTCCTGAGTATCGTTCCTGAGTGCACCTAGAGTGAGGGAGATGCCTGTAAACACTTTTAAACTATTTGCAAGTTCCAGGGTTAGTTGTCACTTCGTTTATTCGGCAGAAAAAAAGTTCAGGTATCTCAGGAGTCTGGTTAAAAGATACCCAGCATCGCTTTCCCGCTGTCAGTCAAAGAAACATCTTTTTTTTTTTTGTTCCGCAAAAATGGGACTTGGAAGGAAGTGGCAATAACAAGCACGAGCCAAGGTTGGTTCGTGCCCTGCTTGTTTCAACCGCTTGTGTATGCATGTGTGAGCCTGTATGAATGTGCAACAAAGCTGAAAGGAACACTTGGAAGTGTGAGAGAGCACAAGTGGTTCATATCCTGTCTTTGGAAAGACGCCTTGCAATAAAAAACAGTCCCCTGTAGAGGAAGCCTCTCAGTCGGATGCTTTCTTTCAAAGCCATCTTACCATTTCGCTTGGCTTTCTTTTCACCCCGGTCTCTGGGGTCTATGTGAGGACATAGTGCTGTGGATTTGTTAGTCCACAGTAATGGCCAATCACCAATGCAATTAGCATGCGGCAGTAAAATACTCCCCGAGTTTTAAAAGCAAGCCTAGGGCAACATGCTGTTCCCCGGGCAGCCAAATTCTCCCCCAGAGGCCAATTCAGCCAGGCTAATCCTGCCTCTAATTAAGCCAATTGATGGAGGACAGTTGTTGTGTACAGTTTATTTGGATGTTAAAATGCCACACCGCAAAAGAGCTTTTGGAGCAGGGTTTGTTTCTCTCCAGAGTAATTAAAAAAATAACCGCCCCAAACCCAAAGTCTTTTACTGCATTACCGGATGACGATGCGAGTTGATTTCTACAGTTCCGTATTCAGATGAAAGATGACGTGGATGTTTACCAATGACTTTAATTGCCGCTTCCTCTATTTCTCGTAAACGCAAATCCAACTCTGCCAAATGAAATGGCCAATTCCTGGAAAAATCACATGCACAAGTGGCTTCTTTTGTGACACATTCACACAGGCAGCAAACAAGGTCCGTCTACCCACAAATTTTGTGGTGCTGACAGCGGCTGAGTTGTTGATATACAGAGTAAGAGATTTTTAATAATGTTTCCCAGGCAGGACCTTTCATTCCCCAGTGATCCTCAGGAGGGAGCTTTGCTCAAGGTTGAAAATCTTATCTATTCATGCTGCGCACCCCGGCAGCGCTGACTGAAGTGCTCCCTCGACTCGTGCTAGGACTTCTGATGCCATTCTGGGTAGAGTGCAGTTTGGGAACAGAGAGAAAGAGGGAGGGAAAAATGTGGGGGGAAATGTTTCTAATGTCATTCTATAGCTTCAAACGAATTGGAAAGGAACATGCGATGCATTCTGAGATTGTGTTCTTTGACTCTTCACCCCTTCAATATCTGTTGATTTACTTTGTAGCAATGGCACTTTGTCTTCCCCCATGATACATGCAACGGTGGGTTTTGAATCCTGCTCAGTGATTTAACATTAAATATATATATAACTAAACCTAACCGTAACTCTATAGTAAGTACATGTAGTTAATTAATATCACTCAGTACAGTAGCACTTTATTTTACAGTGTCCTTGTTACATAAGTTACATGTACTTACCATAGTAATAACAGTAAATTATGCATAATTACATGCAACTAGCCCTCAACCAAATCCTAATCCCTATAGTAAGTAGTTGCTTAATATTACTCATTACTTAAATATATAATATATATTGTAACAATGACAACTTAAAATAAAGTGTAACCCTCAGTACTTATTTGTGTAAGTACAATGTAACTACGTCACCTTAAAATAAAGTGTAACCAAATATTATAATTATGTTTAAAAATATGTATCATTATTATCAATATTGTAATTTTAAATATTTTTTTTCTATGTTAACACAATTAGAAATCTTTTCTAACATTGTCTTTACTGTCAATCTAAATTAAAACACTAAAAAACCTGAACCCAAAATGGGTACGGTAGTGTGTGTAGTTTTGGGTATCTGGAGATTCTTCCTGATACATACAATTATGTCACTAAATGGTGATGGAACAAAAAAAGAAAAGCATCATACACCTGTTTCTGCACTGCACTAACTACAGCTTAGTTTATTACACCTAGTTTAAACCAAATGCGAGCCTCGTGATGCAGCGCAAAATTAAGCAAATAGGACCCTTTACAACCGATGAAAGCCGTCTCTGGTTGTTATGAGGCACTGTGTTTTTCTGCCACATTCTGTATATAGCTATGTTGAGACCTCAGTTGATCAGTGATATTTTCTCTCCCTGACAAAGTTGGTGTCACTTTCAGTACATCGATTGACTGATCTAACTCCCGTTGCTCATGCCTCCCACTATCCTGATTAGAATTAGCAGAATTGTCCAGGGGTGCAGTTCAATCTTCACAAGATCTCTTTTGATCATCAGCTTTACTCACAGATATGAACAATTAAAATATGTCTGACCGTCTGAAACTTTCCACTGCTTACTGTGTGCAAACAGCAGTGGCCTAAGCACCAACAAATGAGTGTTTTGAACTGAAGCAAGCCAATTGGTAAAAATATATATTTGTTAACGGCCAATAGCAAAACATAACCTCCAAATACATCCCCATAAATCCGGGCTCACTCTGTCTCTCTCACACTCATGCACGCACTGTCACCATGTAATGCACTGGTCATTGCCAGACCGTTTAAAAACAAATGCCGGAAAGCAAAAATTCAAAATCGGACATTTTCCAGAACAGGATCCAGCAGGATCAGGCTCCAATTAAGCACTGATAGCAACCCCCTGGCAACAACCCAATTTATAGGCAAAACTCCAGTATGTTCTCAACTCATATATGTGTGTGGCTAGTTAGTCACCTCTACAAAGGCGAACCGTGATTTACTTCCCAGAAGCACTTAAGACATTGTGTGGAGGGAGAGCATGTCTGTCCCACAGGTGCTAATCTATTAAAAGCGTTGGAGCCACATACAGGCTGATCAGACCGCCGTGGGGATTCTAGATCATGTTGATTAAGGTGTTTAAGAGTGTGGTGTGTGACCAGTCTGGCAACCATCAAACTAACATCACCTATTGATTATGCTTTTATCAAACTATGTCAATGAAATCACACAGACGGGGTGAGATTGATTGACTAAACTGGCTTCTTCAGAAATTGAGCATTTGTAAAGGGTGGAATAGGTCAGCATCAAAGAAACGAAAAGAAAATGAAAACGTGTAAGTGGTGAATTGATTTGCTTTTAGTTGTTTCCTCTGAAGTCAACAGTTTCTTAAGTCAACATGAGAAATTTTCTCAGTGAAACAGGATAATCAAAGAAAAATATTTAATATAGGACTTAATTTTTATTTTACTTTTAAATGTACTTTTATTTTTTAAAGTAAAGGTGCAGTCAAACTATGCTTTGAGCATGTGAGAAACAGGATATGATGTGTCACTCTAGGGCCAGGGTTATTATAGCTAAAGGTACACTATGTAACGTTTGGCCCTCTAGCGGTTGAAAAACAAAACTGCATGCATTTCGCGGAAGAACATTGTTTAGTTGTGCTTCAGCTCTGTGTGACTGCATGGATGAATATGACCCTTGACAATAGATAATGGTTTACAATGTACTCTGTTAGAGAGCTACATAAGGCAATTTGTTCTGTTCAATAAAATACCTTACTCTATGTCGTTTTTAAAACATTTAAAATATCTTAGTTCTCGCCACCTCTGAAAAGCTAAGCTAATGTTGATTCTTATTTTATTACAAGCTCTGTCACATTCTCTTTTTGCCAGCAGACTCTCTTCTGTTTTATTTTTTTATTTTTATTTTTTTTTATGGGTGATTCTCTGAAGGTTCAAGATATAGAATGCTTCATGCCAACATTTCTCAGTCATTGTGACCACTAACCTATGACATGCGTCAAAGTGGCCAGAGCAACTTCTCTCTTCAGATATGACAAGACACACACAGGTGAGTGACGTACACTTTTCCTGTGAAAACCATCCCAAAAGATCTAAAATATAAACACTTATAATAGGCTTACCATAGTGAATAAGAGTAAGACAAAATGACGTTTTGGAAGAAGGATTGATGATGTATTTTCACCCATTATACATTTTTTTTTATTTTGAACAAAACATAAGTTTAGCTAAGTCTTTAGCTAAGACTAAAACTGTAACTAAAACCATAAAAAAAAAAACATTTTTGTTTCTTTAAAATTAACTAAACTAAATTAACTGAAACTTATTTCAGTTAGTTGCCAATGCAACATTTCTCATTTTAATTTAGTTTAACTTGATGTACTAAAATTACTCAAGCAAAATGAAAAATGATTAAAAATTATATGAACATAAAAAAAAACTGTTAAAAATGACATAAACAAAATTGCTAGAGCTTAAACTAAAATGAAAATAGAAAAATAAAAAACATAATAAAAACTATAATAGTGTCTAGTATAACACTTTTAGGCTTCTGTATTAAATAAATCACAAATAAGAAATAAAAATGAATTCAAAATGTTTAAATTTACTATATACTTTACCTTCTAATAGAAGTTAATATTGACTCTAGAGGTAAATTTGTGGTTTTCAAGGTGCATTCACGCCATGTCTTATTTAAGTACCGTAATTACGAGATTCCAACTTGAAAACAGTATTCACGTCCTCGTAGAACGTAGTAATTACAGCTTGTAAACTGGGACTTTTCTGAGAGCTCCTACTTGTACCATCTGACCGCTGCAGATTCATTTGTGCAACGATAGTGTTGTCATAGAAATGCATAATTCCCAGTCCGAGGACATCAACAGCTTCGAGTAGAAAATGTTGTCATCTCAAAATAATGGTTATGGTTATGACATGGCGTGAACACAGCATTAGATCATTTGTCTGATGTCTTTTGGCTATGCAAACTAGCAGGTTGCATTGAATATATTTTCATGTGTATGGAAGTGAATGGAGCACAAAGTCTACTGTGAGCAGCAGTAGTAGTAGAATAACATGCACCGATATATCGTTCAAATAACAAAGTTAATGGGGTCAGTTTTGTTTTCATGTTGTCTGTAATAATTTTGATACATGAATCTCCCATGAAGAGAAGTTTCAGTAGCATCATTAACCTGGCATCTTTTTGCCAACGCAAATGCACAAACAGCAATATGTCAGTCTGTAGCTGATAAAGCCCACTGTCTCTTGTACAAACTGATCTATTATCATATTTTCAGCATGTTACAAATATGGAGATAATGTTATGGAGGAGGAGGAGGAGGAAGTGTGATCTTAGTTCAGCATTAAGGATAGCACACTTCTAAGGGGTCTGTTTCAGACAGAGGGGGTAAAGAAGAGCCAAGGCTGAACAACACACCTGCATTCAGATTAATGCCCAGCGCCTGCCGGGGAGCTGCTGGAAATGAGTGGGCTGGGATTTTTTATTGACCCACGATTGACATAAAAGAGAGTGCGAGCGAGTGAAGGAAAGACAAGAAAGGGAGAGAGGAACACACAGAGAGAATCGTGGTGATTTCTGACGGTTGTGAGCTAGCCTGCCTTCAGGGCACATAGCAGGGCCTGCAAAAATTATTCATATTTCACCGCTGGGCTGCGCCGCGTCGTCCATCTTTTCCAACAACAAAACTCTCGCCTTCAGATTTGGCAATGAATGCGGGTGCCATTTCTTCTCCTAATGTGATCAAGCCGCAATGATGGCCACACGTCAATCATCTTCAAATCAATAGCGCTTTAGGGGACAACGAGAGTGGGTATTTACCAAAAAAGAAAACAAAATCATCAAGGCCCTGCCACTATTAAATCATATCCTGGCAATAATTCTCAGTCTTATATCATGGAATATAAGGAACCTATATGCATACTATTTTCAATAAGCTTTATATATATGCTTGCATCCTTCTATTTCATATAAATTATTATTTTGTAATTTTGCCATCTTTGGCTTTATATATATGTAATGTATCTGTATTGTTTGACACATTTGTACTATCACATGATCTATAGGGTCATACCACTTGATCATAGTTTGCATAAAATGATTATTTGAACTGATATGTAATGTGTATTGAAAATAATGGTTGTGTTATCCACATTTGAGAATGTGTATAAACACTGTTCACTGAACTGAACTCATTTCATTATTGATGAACTTTACATAGTTATTGAACAGAACTGAATCAGCACTGAACTGACTTCAGCTGAATAATGACACTATTGTATTTTTTTAGAGCAGAATTGCATCATTGATCATCACTGCAAAGCTGCTTTGAAACAAACTCTATTGTATAAAGCGCTATATAAATAAAGGTGACTAATAATTATAGCCAGAATATTTGATATATTACGTATAAATGCATATGAACCTGGGGCCTAATGGCAGAGCTTTTTGACCCTGTTTAGAGATCCATGGTGGATTTTTACTTCTCAAGAGGAAAAGCTATTATACAAAACACATTCACAACCAGAGCAGAATACGTTTTCCTGCTGAGAAGATTGAGATGGTATATTTGAATAGAATTACAGTGGATTTATCGGACATGTCAGGTTAGAGTAAACCACAGGTCACAGCAGAAGGAACAGGAAGTCTCTTGTACATGTTCTTGACACTTGGAGAGCAAATGAACTTCCATTTGACAGAAAAAATGTGATTCAATGTGAAAAACATACATACAATATATAGACACGCATCAGAATATATTTGTACTGTTCATGTATATTTCTCTATGCTGTTGCATCATATTTGCATGATTTATATGAATTTTAACAGTTGAGTTTAATCTCTTTTCCAGTGCTTCTGCCATTTTTTTGTCTCAGATGAAAAGTATGGATCTTCGTCACAGAGAGGTGGATTATTGGTGTACTTTAATTGGTTGGTGGGGCGACTTAGCATCGTTCTGCCATCCTATTGTCAATGCTGGGGCAATAGGCCTGTCCACTCAATGTGTTTCCATGGATACATGAGCATAATGGCAGACACTCATCGAATGGAGAGGCCAAGTAGGCGATTATTAACCTCTAGGGCCTTTAATGTCAGTGCTCTGTTAATTACTAATTGGTAAATTACAGAGTTCATTCTGTGCACTAATGAGTGACTGTAGGCGTGGTGGATGTTTGCTTTTTATCAGAGATGATTCAGAAGACCTTAAAATGAGTTGCAGCAGACTACTCTCTTGTATGAATCAGAGGAATCAAAGTTCATTGTTTTGACACAACAAAAAAACATTAATTAATATATATTGTTATTATTTACACATTTATATTTAATCATTTAGCAGACACTTTAATCCAAAGCCACTTACAAACAAGGAAAGGAGAGAACAGTAGGGCAACAATATGCAAATGCTGTGACTAGTCTCAGTTAGTCCAGCACAGTACACACAAGGTTCTATAATAGATATAGACTAGTAAGTGTTAGTATTAGTGGTGGTCTTTCATCCAGCAATAAATGTCTATCGTCAAATCATCGGGTTGGAATGAGAGGTAGACTTGTGTGTCATCAGCATAGGAAAAAACATGTTTTTGAATGACAGATCTTAGTGAAGACATGTAGATGGAGAAGAGAAGTGGTCCAAGCACTGAGCCCTGAGGCACCCCAATAGCTAGATGTTACGACTTAGACAACTTACCCCTCCACAACACCCTGAATGACCTACCTGAGAGGTTAGACTTGAACCATTGGAGTGCAGTTCCTGAGATGCCCTTTGCCTTGAGTATTGAAAGGAGGATCTGGTGGTTAACTGTTTCAAAAGTAGCAGACAGATCCAGCAAGATGAGTGCTGAGGATCTGGAAGCTGCTCTTGCCAGTCTCAGAGCTTCAATAAATGACAGCAGGGCAGTCTCAGTTGAGTGTCTGCTTTTGAAACAAAGACTGGCTGTTGTCCAGGAGGTGTAAGAAAGGTAAAGACTAATGTGTAAATCAAATGCCATCATGTTTTGCAAAATTATACCCAACATCAAGATGTTGTGTTAAACAGTGGTGGCCAAAATGATTAGAACACTTGGCATATTTAAGGTTTCAGTTTTTATTTTCCAAGAGGACAATGACCCGAAACATTATTCTAACTATTGCCGGAACTACCTGCGACGGAAGGAATCTGCTGAAACATTTAAAATGATGGACTGGCCCCATCAAAGTGCAGACCTCAACCCCATCGAGCCAATTTGGGGCGAGTTGGAAAATAAACTGGACTGATGTATTTTACATTCAACGGAAAGCCTTTGGCTACTGTTGCAGAAGGCATGGAAAAACATTAGTGTTGAAGTTCTCAGGAAATATATTGACACTATGCCAGAAATATGTGCTGCTGTAATTGCTGCAAAAGGTGGACATTCCAAATATTAAAGGGCACCTATTATGCAAAATTCACTTTTACATGGTGTTTGAACATAAATGTGTGTTGGCAGTGTGTGAGCAAAACCACCCTAGAATGATAAAAATCCACCCAGTAGTTTTTTTACTATCTCAATAAATCATAAGCACTGTCTCAGAAAACCCTGTTCTAGATTTCCCTCACTGTGACGTAGAAATGAGCTAAGCCCCACCGACGTGATTTGATTGACATCTGGTTTTGGCATAGACCCCGCCCTCGGTGATCTGCATCCTCCATTGTTTCAACGACAGCCGGTAATGTCTCCTAAGAAGTGTAGGTGTTCTGTTGTGGGATGTAAGAATGGACATACTAGTCTTCACTGACATCAGAGCCACCGAAAACGCAGCGGATGGATTTTATTTATGAAGAAAAGGCACCACTTAAACTTCCCCAAATACGAGATTCATTTTCTGACTGACTGTTTAGTGAACGAGGGTCCTCAAGTGTGGATCGTTGCCTACAGTTCGCGATCCAACGTCACCTCCAGAAAAAGTAAGTGTATTTTATGATTTTTGAGCAAATAGTCATTTCAATCGATGTCAGCCAGTTCAACAACAAATGCGTCTAAAGCTATTTATTGTCGTCGTCATAGGATGTCTCAACAAACAACGTCAGACAGTTTTATGTCAAGTAGGCATTTTTTTTGCAGCATTTACAAATGTAAATAAATTGGCTCTATCTCCATAGACAGTATACTGTCTATGGAGCTATATAAACGTCTATCTCCCTCCCCTTAAGAAATAAATAAATAAATCGTTTGTACTTAGCAAACGTTATCACAGTAGTGTGTGTGTGTGTAGTTTCAAAAAATTGCGCGAACGTTATCACAGTTCGTGTGTGTGTGTGTGTGTGTGTGTGTGTGTTGCACACCCATAATGGCAAAGGGGACGCGATTAAAACTTTTTAAGTACATAAATGTATCAAATAACCATTCCGAGACGTTTAGTCCATTCTCATTCGTGTTTATTCTGTGCCGGAGTCTCTTCATCATCTGGGTCCAGCAGCTGGGCGGGGATATGCAGCTCATTTACATTTAAAGTAGTACACACAAAACAGCTCTTTTTAAAACAGGCCCCAAAAATGACATTTTCAAATGGTTATAATAAATTAACTGTGGGGTATTTTGTGCTGAAACTTCACAAATACATTCTGGGGACACCCAAGACCAATATTACATCTTCTAAAAAGGGGCATAATAGGTGCCCTTTAAAGTTAAAAGTGGAAAAGTGGACTCACTTAATCTGATATTTGTTGTGCTCAGAGCAACCATCTGCATGTTTCATGAACATTATGAAATGAATTCATGGTTTGGAGGCAAAAAAAAAAGAAAATATATATTTTCAGATCTGTCAGGTGTTCTAATAATTTTGGCCACCACTGTATATTAGATATTTTGATTGTTCTTTATATACCCTCAAAATAATGTATACTAAATTAGAGATTTCAATGTTTTTGAAAGAAATCTTATGCTCACCAAGGCTGCTTCTATTTGATCAAAAAAACATACAAAATAGCAATATTGTAAGATTATAATTTAGAATAACTGTTTTGTATTTTCATATTTATTTAAAATGTAATGTATTCCTGTGATGGTAAAGCTGAATTTTCACCATCATTAATCCAGTCTTCAGTGTATGATCCTTCTGAAATCATTCTAATATGCTGATTTGCTGCTCAAAAACCATTTCTATAACACTTTAAGTTTAAGGGATACACCCCTACATAATCACCCTTATGTTGTTCCATAAAGCTGGGACTGAGATGACTTCCATAGTATTTCTTTTCCTACTGTCAACTGTCTGGTTGCAAATAAAAAAAAAAAAAAAAAAATATATATATATATATATATATATATATATATATACATATATAACTACAATATATAGCTATATGTATACTATATAATTAATTAAATCGTATAAAATTATCAGATAAATACTAAATGATATAAATAACATAATCCAAAAGATTTTCAAAGTCCAGTATTTTTTTGAAACCATATTCTTTGAATCTGCAGTTTCAAAGGAATTTACAAGCTCTTCTCTGACATAAAATAACCAAAAAAAAAAAAAACACCTTTGTACATGTCTCCCATACCTCTCAGAGATTGACTACATCAGTGAAATCTTCCATCTCACTCTTGTCATGACAATATGGTGATAATGGTCACGGTTCACTTGTTTCGAACAGGCGTAACTGAAAAAGCGACATCTCTTTCAAACGACAGAGCCCCGCATCCTGTCCGACCCCAATTCACATGATAAACAGGAGATGAAAATGACATCTTGGTTGAATTACACACGTTCGTCACAATCAATGATGTCAATCCCCAACCCCGGACCGGAGCTTAATGAAACCCTCACAGTGTCAGGCTGAATTCTTCAAACAGACAAGGACACTTACTAAATACAATATTACTGCAGCTAGATGCTTTATTTATTTTTTATGCTTGTCACACACTATGAAAGCGAAATATAAATAATTTCTGTTAGGATCTTGTTTTGTAGAGGAGGACAGGTTGATTTTTGTAAAAAGGAAAACAATCTTGGCTCAGATTTAAGTAACTCTGGAAAAGATAGGGATGGAGGGCTGACCTTGAGCTGAAAATGATGTGCCTTTCCTAGTTGAGGTGTAAGCTCTTGCACACTGACCTCCATAAAGCACATTTGTATATTTAATCCGTTTGGTCCGGGATATGTCGCTGAGTTTTTTGTCAGTGATATTTATGGTTGGCCCTCCGTGTTGTCAGTGAAGGTTGTGAAAATGGATGGCAGGCAGCAGATGTCAAAGATTGTTTATTTAAAGCGGAGAGGTTGAGTCTTGGTGCTGACCTATGCCATTCACCCTCTTCTAGCCGATTTAAAGACCTTCTTCCTCCTGGGACACGCACACACAAGAACAGTACCTTTAGTTTTACACATCTTTAATCCCAAGGTTAAGGTTAATTTGGTTGTCTGTCAATTTGCCTGTTTGCTACTTCTATGTTTTTGTTTAGCTGTGATCTGAATTGTCATTACATAGTTTGCCTGTCTCACTGTCTTCCCACTTCTCCAAGCACTTTCCAATAATAATGCCTTGATCCAAATGGCTCTTAGTTGTTATCGTTTACACTTACTTGAGGTTTAGAATGATAAGAACATGCTTTTGACACTAGTCCCTCATGCAGAAAAAGACAATATTGTCCATCTCGAAAGCTCTTTTGTGCTTTGCCATTTTTGTTGTTATTGAAGCCAAAATTAAGGCCTTGGCATGCAGTAGCTGTAGTAATACAAAATTTTCCCTACCAGATATATTAAAATACCTACTATTAAAGTGCCCTAACTTTAAAGAAGCTACCTCTACTTCTACTGTTGCTACATTTCCAAAGGATAAATTATATTATTATTATTATTATTATTATTATTATTATAAATTTAGAAAAAGTGATTGAATCACTAGACCTTCAGGGGTCGTGCCTCGGCGAGTCAGGGCTGTTTTGGCAGCAAAAGGGGGACCAACACAATATTAAGACGGTAGTCCTAATGTTATGCCTGATCGGTATAAATAGTTGTGTGTGTGTGTGTGTGTGTGTGTGTGTGTGTGTGTGTGTGTGTGTGTGTGTGTGTGTGTGTGTGTGTGTGTGTGTGAATTTATGTTTCCTCTCTTTTTGGTTTTGATTCGGTAACATGAAAAAATCTCTGTAATATTTTCCTAATGATGACTACATCTCGCTTACATGAAGCGCCTCTCACTCAGATATACTGTAATGTCTACTCTTTGTTTTGCAGTCCTTTGAACTGACAGGCTTGAGCAATAATGTACGTTTGTGCATACTACCGCAAACCTCTTTGATAAGAAGGCACCATGTAAAGTCACAACACACTGCATATAATATTTAAACACAGAATATTCATCCAAATGGTATGTTATTATCTGTCCCACCGTAGACTTTGCTCATGAAGGGGTGTGTTCAGTTGGGAAACCACTTTATTATGCACTTAATGAGAATGTTAATAGCCGAGTTGTGAAGACTTGTCAGTACATGCTCTTGAAGGTGACCACTGGACTAATGTGTCAAACAACAGAATAATGGTCTCCAATTAACTTAAGTCCATTTGTGAAATTAATAACAAGGGAGTTAGCGTTCACATGTCCTCTACAGTGTTGGGGGTTGATGGAGAGCTGAAATATGGCAGGGGAATTTAGATTGTGAGGCGCTAGAAGCTATTTAAAATTATGTTTTCGAGAGCTACCATTGAATTCACTTGTAATGTAATAATTGCATTCAATGAGAAATCTTGACAGAGTGTTGCCTGTTTTGTTCTTGTGTTTGCTGTTCTGTACGGTGACCGGGAGGGGACATGTTCGGTTCACTTATTTTTGTCGTGGCCACAACATATAAACTCGTGGGAACGTGATATTAAGTCGTGGGAACGTCATAATATCTCGTGGGAACGTCATATTAAGTCGTGGCCACGAGATCACTTTGTTGAGGTAACGACATCATTATGTCGTGGCCACGCGATGCAAAGTCGTGGCCTCGAGATCATATGTTGAGGGAACGATATATTTTTCTCGTGGCCACGAGATCATTTTGTTGAGGTAACGACATCATTATGTCGTGGCCACGCGTTGAGGGAGCCACAGCGGCCAATACTGTAACCGTACCATAGACTGGGCTACAGCAGAGATGGAGATGACAGAAGAAATAACATTTTACTTTAAATTAGGAATGTCATATAAAGATATAGTGCGGTCTTTGGCATTAAGACATGGGTACGTTATAAAGATAAGCGCATTCTAAGACTTTTTTTGTCGCACGCATATTTAGGGACCGTCTCAAAATTACATGCGACATTGGCATAAACGTTTCTAACTTCAATAGCATTTGAAGACAATGACTTACAGTCATAAAACCAATTGTACATTGTTCACCCAGGTCTCATGTATGATGCACACCTTTTAGATTTTTAATATTTATTACAATAAACTGCTAAATCATATGCAAATATTGTAGGCCTATTTCACATACTGTATGGGATCATACACAAAATATGACAATATTTAAAGCTCAATATCATTTGAAGACAATGACTTAGTCATAAAACCAACTGTATATTGTTCATATAGGTCTCATGTATGATGCACACCTTTAATATTTTTGATATTTATGACAATAAACTGCTAAATCATATGCAAATATTGCTATGAATTTCACTACTGTATGGGATCATATACAGAATATGACAATATTTAAAGCTCAATAGCATTTGAAGACAGTGACTTACAGTCATAAAACCAACTGTACATTGTTCATATAGGTCTCATGTATGATGCACACCTTTAATATTTTTGATATGTATGACAGTAAACTGCTAAATCATATGCAAATAATGCTATGTATTTCACTACTGTGTGGGATCATATACAGAATATGACCACATTTAAAGGTCAATAGCATTTGAAGACAATGACTTACAGTCATAAAACCAACTGTACATTGTTCATCTAGGTGTCAGGTATGTGGCAGTAGTGAAATATGCCTACAATATTTGCATATGATTTAGCAGTTTGTTGTCATAAAAATCTAAAAGGTGTGCATCATACATGAGACCTGGGTGAACAGTGTACAGTTGGTTTTATGACTGTAAGTCGTTGTCTTCAAATGCTATTGAAGTTAGAAACGTTTATGCCAATGTCGCATGTAATTTTGAGACGGTCCCTAAATATGCGTGCGACAAAAAAAGTCTTAGAATGCGCTTATCTTTATAACGTACCCATGTCTTAATGCCAAAGACCGCACTATATCTTTATATGACATTCCTAATTTAAAGTAAAATGTTATTTCTTCTGTCATCTCCATCTCTGCTGTAGCCCAGTCTATGGTACGGTTACAGTATTGGCCGCTGTGGCTCCCTCAACGCGTGGCCACGACATAATGATGTCGTTACCTCAACAAAATGATCTCGTGGCCACGAGAAAAATATATCGTTCCCTCAACATATGATCTCGAGGCCACGACTTTGCATCGCGTGGCCACGACATAATGATGTCGTTACCTCAACAAAATGATCTCGTGGCCACGACTTAATATGACGTTCCCACGAGATATTATGACGTTCCCACGACTTAATATCACGTTCCCACGAGTTTATATGTTGTGGCCACGACAAAAATAAGTGAACCGAACATGTCCCCTCCCGGTCACCGTAGTTCTGTGCTCTTGCTTGACTTCTTTGCTGGTTTGTTGTACCGTACAGTATGTGTATTCTCTTTAATGTGTTTTTGCTCTGTAATTCTCATACTGGTTCTTCTATTTCATACTGCTCTGCAATTAGATTAGCTTCACAGGTAATTGCTTAATTGTTCTTTTTGTGATGTTTTCACAGGTTGTTCTTGTTTCCTGCATTTTGTTCATATGGTACCATTTACTCCCAAGACTCTTCAAGTGTGTGTGAGTGTGTGTACTGTAACATTTCTGTGAGCTTAAAAGAAGACCTGGCATGCCTTTCTGTCAACATAGCTGTAATTGCTTTTCTGCTATGGCCACTCAAGCAGATGATATTTGCTTTTTGCATGTCAGGTCAAATTTGAGATGAAGCTTGGCCCGTTTCAGATAATGTGAGAGTACAGATCAAAGCTGGACTGCTGGTCTGGTCTGCTGGTGACCAGCAGTAAATATCACTATAATATTGCTTTATTGGCATTTTGTTCTGGTTAATTGATGGATGAAATGGCCTTCAAATCTTATTTAACTCTGTTTTATATGGCTTGATTTTGACAAATTGAGTTTGATGACTTTAATATTTGATCTGATTCTGAGCAATTGTAGCATTCTGTGATAAATACAGTACTCTGCAAAAGTCTAAGGCACGTTAGTAATTTCACCACCCCAAAAAAAGGTTTTAAGCCAGTCAGTTATTTATATATTTTGCTGTAGTGTGTCAGTAGGAAATATCAGTTTACATTTCCAAACATTAATTTTGCCATTAATTGTAATAATCCATTGACATTTTTGTATGCACAAGGAGTCTGACAACAGCCGGTGCTCCACACGGAGATCTGATCTCACCATCATCAAGTCCATATGGGATTACATAAAGAAATTGAAGACAGACTAAATCCAGAAGAACTGCAGCAACGTCTCCAAGACGCTTGAACAAATCTTCCTCCATAGTTACTTGAAAACTGGACAAGTGTACCTATAGGACAAAAAAACCCCAAAAACTATTTTTTTTAAAAACCTGTTTTAAACACAAAATCTCACTGTATTATTACAATTAAAGGCAAAATTGATGTTTGGAAATGTGAACTTTCTTCTCCTGCCCTGTTCTTCTGCAATCCAGAATGGCAGCACAGATGAAAGGGTTGTTTGAGCTGCGGCCTCTACTGTACAGGTGTGAATTTGCATTTCCTTCAGCCTGAGGCTTAATCATTTCTCTTTTGGTGTGAAAGGGCCTTTACTTTTGCCACAAATAGAACTTTTTTTGTGTGTGTTATTAAAAAAACAAACAAGGAAGCCCAGCCCAGGTGAGAAAAAGTAATGCAAAAGTAACGTAACACCTTACTTTCCATAAAAAGTAAGTATTTTATTAGTTATATGACTATAAATAAGCATAATATTACGTATATTTTAATAACATTATTTCTTTTACATTTTTGAGTTGTGTGTTGTGGAGAGGAACCTTGGTTCATCCTTTTTTTCCCCTCTTTGATCCACCTGGAGAGGAATGGAAAGAAATGAACATCGGAAGCACTGTGGCCTTATGGTTAAAATATCTATTCTATGTAATGTTCTAGTGAACTCATGCAATCCGAGCGAAATCTCATGCAGGCTAGGAAGGCCCAGATCTGTGAGTAGAATACCAAGACAGTGCCTTCCACTCTCTATCTTCCTTTCTTCATTTTATTATGTTCTCAAAGCAACAAGGGAATGGCAACAAGGGCTTGCAGGGTAATAAGGGCAGACTAATACGGTTTGGGCCCTTGACCCGCAAACATTCAAATATACGAAACACATTCAAAATTCAAATGAAAAAGAATCTAGCAATAAAAGCCTCTTGCTCGCCCGTGTCTCAGCCAGACAGTGCGGTCAAGTCCGAGTGCAAGTCATGTTCAGACAGTTCGATTATTTATTTATTTATTTGTTTGTTTGTTAATGTATTTTTCCATTGTGTTATTTTTTAATACAGTTTTACAATTCTCCGTGGAGAAAATGTCAAGAATATCCTTGCCTAGTTTAGTGTTGCAGTGCACCTTGGGAGTTCCTTCAGGTTACTGAGACTTCAACACAATATATAAATGGCATATGCATCCATAATTTGTTTGGACAGTACCATGTTGATGCAATGGTGTATAAATATGGTAATCATAAAGTTTGAAGGCATCTATAAAAAAATACTCTGGTATTATCATCTGATACCATCACTGTATCATGACATTGCAAAATTAAAGGGTTTCATTAACTTCTTAGTGAACAATTAATGCCTGTCTATATTTTATAAAATGCTGTATTGTCCAGTGTAGCAGCTAAATGTGAATATTACAGCATTGCAGCTGAAGAATAAAATGTCTGTTCGTTTATAGACTTTCTTCCATTATGACTGCATTGAATATGCTGGAAGAGTTCAAGGACATTCTAGAAACTACCCTTCAAAATATTAAATATGGTTGTCACAGGGAAACTATTATTGCCAGCAGACTTAGAAATTGGCCCCAGTCTTGGGTTGGAGACAAAGAAGTGGGATCTACAGGGCAACAGAAGGGCTTTATAATGTATTGAATAGTTACATTTTTACAGATCCTTGCACTTTCAGGCCATATAAAATGAAAACTATGGCAAAAAAGAAAAGAAAAAAGAAAAAAGAAAACCTTTTCAGACAAAAACAAAAAGATTAGTAGAGGTTTTGTAATGTTTCAGTGATCTTGTGATGGTGATGTTACAGTAGCTTCATGTTTTCAATGTTTTCTTCTGCTGTCTAAGTTTTTGAAGCTTTTTAATTTAACCCTAGGTTTATAACCCTCTTTATACATCTGTATGTTATTATTAAAAATGCACAAAAATACTATTTTAAAATTTAAATGAAATATATATTTTCCAAAACATGTTTTACATTAAATCTGTGAGAAAATCAAAGGCAAAAAATCTAAACAAGTTGTGCTCCAAATGTGAGGTTGATATCTCGAAAAATTAGCTTTCAGTAAGATTTTGTTTGGGCGCAGGACCAAACGTTTCCCCTAGAATGATGAAATTCATCTCCCATTCATTTCCAATGCATTGGATCTTGTTTAGGACCATTTAACCTTTTCGCATCATGTCCATGATTTTTTTTTAGCGAGTGCCAAACCCTTTACCAAGTTATGTACCATTCTGATGATGTAAAAAAAAAAAAAAAAGGTAAACAATAACCGAACATCGCCAGACGATTAAACGTGAAAAAAAAAAAAAGGATTAAAGTTAACATGTATGTTAGATGCTAACACTCTTGCTGGCTAATACTCCGGCTAACATGTGCAAAATGTAATCTTGGCTGAGAGGTTGTGGACCACTGTAACGCTAGTTAAATTTAAATAATTACATTTTTAAAATGCATTATGAACATTATTTCATCAAAGTTCAAGACTCGCCATTAGGTCTCATTACACTTTTGCTTTAAGCATAAGGTTAAAAAAATAATCCAATCATACCAGTAACAAGTTTTATAATATAATTAGTTTTTATATCTAGAGTTGCTACTTTAAGGGGGGATATTTTAACACTCTTACATTAAAAATAGTATTGCAATGCAGACTATATGATTATATGTCTGTTAAAGTAAGAGTTATGTACAGCAATGTGTCTTGTGCCAAAAGACGGCAAGTACATTTGTATGTAAAAAAAACTTTGTTGCATTATTTTCCTTTCCTTTCACTTCAGCTGCTTTGAAACAATCTGTATTGTAAAAAGCGCTATACAAATAACAGTGACTTAACTTGACTTTTAGAATATAGGTTCAATGGGGTTCTATATACTAGTACCCTGGGTTCTTGACTCAATTTTAAAGAACCTTTTATGCCAAAAAGGCTCTGTAAAAGGAGAAATGTCTTCATATAATTTAATTAAAAATGAATCAAAATTAATTAAAACTAAATCCTAAAAATGATCCCATGATACAAACCCCTAAAAGGTTCTATATAGAGCATTTTCTTCAAAGAGAGGCTCTTTTTTTTTACAGGGACAATAGCTGATCTAACCTGTGTTGCTTTAGGACAGCTAGAGATCGAACCTGCAACCTTTCAGTTTCCCACTTAGCACTTCAACCTCTACACTAATATTTTAATGACTGCTCAGCTGAAATTCAGTCAGCAGAGTCTATAATGAGCATGATTGAATGCGTTTGAGAGTGTGGTCACAGCCCTTGTTAAGATCGCGTAATGGGCTTTGTGTTTTCACCAGCACATCTTTACAACGTTTACGTGTTGACCATAAGGTCGTAGACTCAGAGCAGAGTACACATTGACTTCTAAGTGGGTTCGTTTTGCTTTGTGTGTATTAAAGCGGAGAGTCATGGCCGCTGTCTTTCAAAGTTAAATTACGGGCAGCTAGATGGGTGCCATTTAAATTCACGTACACATTGGGCGGATATAAATCTGGCTATTTTAAGACTTTCCCCCCACTTTACATTCACTTTGCTTCTTTAAATCTTTCTGAAAGTGGATGACTCTGGATGAAAAGAGTTTCACGCCAATCGCAAACACTCAGATGCTTTAAGGTTTTTTTCATCCAATTATTCAATGAGCTCTTTGGCGTTGTGAATCAGTTTTAAATCACAAGGAGTCAGCTGAATTTTCCAGTAATACAAACTCAGTCATGGGGACAATATTTATGGATTTCATCCTTTAGGACGATGCTAAGGTGTACGGCTCCAATCCTCCGCTGGAGAGTTATCTGTTCTGATTGTGTGTGTGAATACGTGCTACGCCGCATCGGCCCAGCCTAATACAAACCCATATCAGGGGACTTTTCGAAATACTCAGTTACTTTGAAATCCCCGCATTGAAATGATTTCATGCAGTGTTGGCGTAGATATGGCAATGGAGCATGAAATTGAGTCACTCAATGTTGAGAGAGAGAGAGAGAGAGAGAGAGAGAGAGAGAGAGAGAGAGAGAGAGAGAGAGAGAGAGAGAGAGAGAGAGAGAGAGAGAGAGAGAGAGAGAGAGAGAGAGAGAGAGAGAGAGAGAGAGAGAGAGAGAGAGAGAGAGAGAGAGAGAGAGAGAGAGAGAGAGAGAGAGAGAGAGAGAGAGAGAGAGAGAGAGAGAGAGAGAGAGAGAGAGAGAGAGAGAGAGAGAGAGAGAATAAGAAAAGGAGGATGCAAAGAATGAGGAAAAACAACTCTCTTTTTTTGTACCGGCTTTGCTCGCCCAATGGTAAAATACACTGAGGCTCAATTTCCTCCTTGTTTTACCTTTCCATGTCTTATTTTGCCATTTGCCGTTGAACACATAGCATCAATGCTGTCTTTTCTGCGTGGCTGCCCTCTTGTGAGTGAAGGATCATGTTCTAGGCAAGCTTAAATTGTACCCCTCTTAGGCTTCATTTTACCTTCTCTAAAGTTCATAAATTAATAAGAATCCTTCTGTTGTGAGTTTAGGTAGTATTTCTCACAGCAGATGGGTACTTTAATAATTCATGCCGTTTTATTAATGTGGTGTTCTTGCCATGTTACTTAAGCTGACAACAGACCTTAAAGACTGAGGGACCTGGAATTTCTGCCTTTGGTTGTTTTCACTCTTTTCCCTGTAGTTTTTATAGTATAGTTTTGCTCTCTTTAAATGAATAGTTCAACCGAAAAATCTATTTTAATTTGGCCAAAACCATGTCATTCCATACAATTGGTGTGCTAAACTTGTGTTGTGCTTGTGCACATTCAGTCCTGCAGCATTAAAGGCCCTTGCACACTCCGAAAACTGCCTATGTCAATCAAGCTTGCACACGGCCTCCGAAACTTTCATCCGTCATAAAAAAATTCGGAGCAGGTTTGATTTTCTGCGTTTTTCGCATCCGTAACAAGCATTTTGAATGGTGTTTTGACATTTCAGAGCCACCGAATCACGAATGCGAAAAAATGCATGCAAAAATTTCGGACTTTAGTGTGCAAGGACCTTTAGATTCATTAAATTAGTTGTGACTTAAATTTAAATGTATTTATAAAATAGCATTATAGAGACACGTTAAACGTGGCTTAGTGAAATATATTATATTATAGAAAATACCATTCTAAAAGTTTGGGATCAGTAAGAATTTTTTTTTTTTTTATTAATCTTTTTATTTAGCATGGATACATTAAATTGATCAAAAGTGACAGTAAATAAATTCATATATTACAAAAACAGTTCTGAACTGTTTAAAATAAATGCTGTTCTAATGAACATTTTCTTATCAAAGAGTCCTGAAACACATGTATCACGGTTTCCACAAAAAAACTGTAATTTTGATATATTTGATAAATAAATGCAACTTTGGTGAGCATAAGAGACTTTAAAATCAATGAAAAATCTTACTGACCGACCTCTAATATATACACTCTCTTTTTTTTTCCTCTGGATTTTGATTCAGTCAAAGTCAACTTTATTGTAATTCTTAGCACATTGCATGGCAATGGTAAAAAACGAAACACAGTTCCTTCAGGGAAAAACAGTGACACATATGGATATTCACAAGGACTAATAATGACAACGGTAAATACAATAGGTATTACAGTTACACAGAGTAAAGACGGACACTTACTATACTATACTATATGTACATAAAGTGTAGCAGTATTGTTATAAATATTTATTTACCTAATACTTTACATGTATGTATATATGTAAGCAATAAGGTACGAGAGTCTGTGCTGTATCGTGAATAAGTAACGGCTGAAGGGCGTTGTTAGGCACGACACGAAGCGGAGTGCCTGCAACCCCTTCAGCCGTTACTGAAGGGGTTTTATAAACCCCTTCAGTTTATAAAACGGCTTCAGTTTAAAAACGGTTTTATAAAACGGCTTTTATAAAACGGTTACTACACAATACAACTATTAAAGCCGAAAAACATGTATCTATGCAACTTTTATGAAGTAAAATCACTAAAAGCCTTCCTTCCGCTGGAAAAAATAGTCCCTGAACGTAAACAGCAACAAAAGTTACATACATTATTTTGCCAATAGATGGCAGCAAAGACCGTCTTTATGAGTGAGTCAGTCAGTAGAGAAGACTTCTACATTGAAAGGAATCAAACACGGCGAAGGAAGACGCAACTGACAGATAACTATGGGCACGGAAAAACCCCTTAACTGTTAAAAGGACAAGATATCGCAGCGGACATTAAAACTGATATTTTTTTTTATTATGAATATGACTAACCTGAAGGAAAATGCTATATCTACTGTAAATGCAGGTACACTCGCTTACTCGATCTCTCACAATACTCTACTATAGCTTCAATGAACAATATCAATGAGATCAAACATGTTTAAGTTACTAAGAGTGGTTGCTATGGGTGTTGTGTAGTGATACATAGAACAGTTGGGTGAAGCGGTCATAGACGTGTTTTAGCGTGAATAAAGCACAGCTATTGACCAATCAGAATCAAGGATTGGAACTAACCGTTTTATGAGGTACATTATTCCAAGTATTCAGTATTGAAAGCTAATGATGATTGATGACAGAATTTTCTTTTTCTGGGGGTGAACTGTCCCTTTAAGCAGTCATGCACTGGTCCTCTATTTTTTCTTTTTGAATTTATTTAAAAAGTTCAACAATTTTACATAAATTTTACTGTGTCCATAGAGCTTAATCCAATATTCCTCACCTGAAGGTATCTTGCCAACAACGGCACCTTGAAGGCTGACACCTGCTGTGGTTGTTGTGTGATGAGTGCAGCTGGGTTTCAGGTATGCACACATTTGTCATTTTTAGGATTGTAGATGAATAACAATTAGCCTTCTGGGACAGGGTTACTGGACTCAAATGAGAAGTATGAAACGCATCAAGCAAGAGAAATAGTTGTTTCTCACAAACTACTGTACATTATATAAATTACAGACCACGAGATCGCATTTTCTGAGCTCTGCAGTATTTCACTCAATCTCATTATCATATAGACCAACTTCAACACACAATGGTCACTGATCAGTCATAAATCCAAACTCCAGTTATTTGTTTAGAGATGGAGGAAGTCTTTACCCTTATGCATTAAACATGAAATAAGTAAACTTTTTCAGCTGTCATGTGCATAAATTACCCTCTCCTGAAAGCGGTGCAGAGTGCAGCCAGAGATATTGTTTGGAAATAAGGTATTGGGAAGATCAGACTAAATGAGATATACTCAATCGGAGAGCAAAGCAAAAGAAACCACACAGTGGAACAACGCGTACAGTCGAGCGTCTTTAAAGGCCATGGAATGCAAATGTGACAGAGGTAGACCTTGTGAAGAGCGTGTGTTCAAGACAACACGCTTCTGTCTGCACTGCCCTGAGATGCAAAAAAGCAAATGTGTCTACCAGACATATTTAGACAAATAAAATGTCATTTTTCCACAGTCTCTTTGTCCCTATTTGTGTTTCTGTATTTTGTTCTTTCTCTCTCATTGTATAAAATGCATTTTCATCCCCCCTCCCTCTCTGTAGCTCTTTTTTTTCAGATAAAACTGCAGTTGGTCAAATTTCAGTGTATTTGGAATAACTCTGCAGCAAGGAAAGTTTTTGTGTGTGTGTGTGTAATTTTTTACCCTGTTCATTATTGGATGTTCAACTATGAGCGCATTTGGCCTTGTAGACTTTTTGAAAAGAAACTTTTTTTTTCTTTTTTTTTCAAAGCTGAATTTTCAGCAACATTACTCTAGTCTTCAGTGTCACATGATCCTTCAGAAATCATTCTAATATGTACATTTGCTGCTGATTGAAGGTGCAGTAAGAGATTTCTGAGAAACACTGTTGATATTAGAAATCACCAAAACAAACACATCCCTACCCAAAAGGATCATACCCCTATCGTAAAAGCTCCACTCCCAAATTCATGAACACACTATGCAACACAGGCACCTCCACCCCTAATGAGTGTATAGACCCCTTACTGCTGATTGGCTACAAGTGTGTTTTGGTGCTCGGTCCGACCCACTTTCAACAGCGCTTCTCAGAAATCGCTTAATGCACCTTTAAATAAATGCAGTCATAAGAGACTTCTTTAGACAAAAGCTTACCAACCCCAAACTTTCAATTGTTGTGTGCATGTTTTTTTTTTTTTTTTTTTTTTTCACATTTAATATTGACATTTTTTATTTCAATATTATAAATATTTTAGGTTGGATTTTCTTATTTCAAGATTGAAAGTCTATGTCTGGTATAAGGGTAAAACAATTCTTTTTGAAAAGTAGCCAAATTAAATGATGAATGATGCATAATATGATTCCAAGACAATTTTAATGTGACCTTAATGTAAAAAAGAAAAAAGTTGAAACCCCTAGGACATATAGTGTCTGAAGTTACACCCTATTATCTTCCCTGGCCAGTGTTATGGGGGAAGTGGAAGCTGTTGTAAAGGAGTAGAGAGGAGATAGAACATGACATGTTGAGTGTGTTGAACATATTGGATCATCATGTGGTCTCTAAAGACACTCTCACAGGTGCTGGTGGAGGTCAGGAGGGAATAGCTGGAGATTTACCAGCCGAGCAACATCAGAGACGGAGGGGGAAAAGGGGGATGTGTGTGAGGTGGGGCCCAGTGCTTCAGGTTTAAACCCGCTTTTAAACCGGGCTTCCACTTTGACAGTGTTTTTTGGCAGTAAATGTTATCTAAGCTTCTTTTGTCCAGCAGAAAGAATGGCTCCCCTTCTTCAGACTATGTCATTTATGAAAAATTCATAAGTGAAAATGTTGAAATGTCAAATGGCAATTTTTGACATTTCTGTTTCAGTCATAAAGACCAAACATGTGATTTGCGTCAAAATGCACAAAATGGACGTATGACAGTATTCACAGACTATTAATGTTTTTTTACTTTCATGATCATATAGAAATGGGAGCCAAAGCATTGTTACAGCATACGTCACCCCAAAGTTCTTACATTTAATGTTTCTGTAATATTATATCTTTTCAAGCCATGTTTATCTTTCTTTCTTATTTTTTTATTTTTTTTTATTGTTGAATCGTGTTTCTGGTTTGTTTAATTAACCTAAAATTTGTCTCATCTAATTATGCATGTTCTGATATTTTTCTTTTAATTTTAATTAAGAGAGTGGACTGTGAGTTTTTGCTGTGACTTTATGTATCAAAATCTTCGTTAGAATTTGTATTCTTTAAAAACTGTTACACTAGTTCCAAAATGTTTATTTTAAATCTTTATTTTCAATTTAATTTAAAATGCCACTTTTAATTGTAATTATAAGTGCATTAAATGATATACTATATTTCATATATATATATATATATATATATATATATATATATATATATATATATATATATATATATATATATATATATATATATATATATATATATAAGAAAACAAACCAAATATTTCTTAATGTCCGAAAAACAATAAAGGAACATAATGTTAATATATATTAAAATACTGTAATTAAATATCTGAAATATCTGTTTAAAGAAATATCTGAGGAGTTACAACATATAAGAGTAGTTTAGTTATCTGGCTCTTTTTTTTTAAGCTGCAGTGGCATGTCTTCATGTCTCTGGTTTTAATGACCTCCGTGGTGTGTTTTGATAGACTCTGTCAAAGCCTGCAGTTCGAGATTCCTGAAAGAGCAAAATTGCAGAAGAGGGGGGAAAAAAGAAAAAAGGAAATGCCCAAATCCATACCATTTTCCACAGCCGCTAAAGCAAATTAAACCTCGTACCCTGTAACTCTGCTTTGGGTCAGGCTTTGGGGGGATGACAAATTACCTCTGAATACACAGATTAAATATTTATTCGCTAAGTCATAATTGGTTTTGTGCAGAAGTGTCTCCAAAAACAGATTTTTAATTTATCGTTGAAGATGGCGAGCGAGATGTGCCTAGGCCGCAGTGGACTTGTGCGAATGGCTTCACGGGGACATATACTGTGTTTTAGATCATTGTAATTACAAATGGCAGCCGCATTTTTTTGCGCAGCATGCCAGTTGCATTATTCATGGGACGGGAAAGGGTTGTGAGAAACTTGGTCACGCGGCAGATAGACGGTCCTGATCGGGAGATTAACCAGGCACAATCACGAACGTGTCACGCCGGAGCGCACTGCTCATTTTAAAGACATCTTATGAAAGGATAACGACAGGGCGTATAACGTTCAGGTAGAAACAGCTGCCACAACACGATTCTACCCAAATGGATAGTTTACAATGAAAGGTGAAGGACCGATATTTAAGATGTATTGCACACACTTGCGGGACTCCCAGAGTCACACTGTCTCAGGTGAAGGCATTATGGCTCCTGCATGTGTTTTAAGATATCAAGGTTTTATCCATATAGGGACCAGCCTTCCTGCTATTGAAGATCTCTACAACACAACATGTGTGAAAAAAGCAACCTCCATCTTGAAGGACTTCTCTCACCCTTCCCACATCTGGTTCAAGGCCCTCCTATCTGGGAGGAGTCTAAGAAGCATCCAGGCCAGAACATCCAGACTCAAAAACAGTTTCTTCCCGCAAGCGGTCAGACTTCTGAACCGCAAGCCTGAGTGCACCTAACCACCCTCAACCCGCCAAAGGATTGTGACCATACCTTTATTAAAATAATTTATTTCTTTATTTAATTTTAATTTATACTTTTACCTCAATGCTGCTACACTTGGCATCATTCAGTTTATGATCTGAGCACTATGGGATACTACACTCACCGGCCACTAGCTACAGTGCAACTTGCTAGTACTGGGTTGGACCCTCTTTTGCCTTCAGAACTGCCTTAATTGTTCATGGCAATGATTGAACAAGGTCCTGGAAACATTCCTCTGAGATTTTGGTTCATATTGACATGATATCAGTTGCTGCAGACTTGTCAGCTGCACATCCATTATGTGAATATTCCATTCCACCACATCCCAAAGGTGCTCAATTAGATCGAGATCTGGTGACTGTGGAGGCCTAGTGACTATTTGAGGATAGTGAACTCAGTGTCATGAGACCAAGAAACCAGTTTGACATGATTTGAGCTTTGTGACATGGTGCGTTATCCTGATGGAAGTAGCCATCAGATTATGGGTACACTGCAGTCATAAAGGGATGGACATGATCAGCAACAATACTCAGGTAGTCTGTGCCATTTAAATGGTGCTCAATTGGAATTAAGGGCCCAAAGTATGCCAAGAAAATATCCTCCACTCCATTACACCACCAGCAGCCTCAACCATTGATACAATGCAGGATGGATCCATGCTTTCAAGTTGTTTACGCCAAATTCAAACTCATCTGAAAGTCGAAGGAGAAATCGAGACTCATCAAACCAGGCAATGCTTTTCCAATCTTCTATTGTCCAATTGTGGTGAGCCTGTGTAAACTGTAGCCTCTGTTTCCTGTTCGTAACTGACAGGTGTGTCACCCGGTGTGTTATTTTGCTGCTGTAGCTCATCTGCTTCAAGGTTTGACTTGTTTTGTGCTCAGAGATGCTCTTCTGCAGCCCTCGGTTGTAACAAGTGGTTATTTGAGTTACTGTTGCCTTTCTATCAGCTTGAACCAGTCTGGCCATTCTCCTCTGACCTTTGGCATCAACAAGGCATTTATATCCACAGAACTGCCCCTGGACATTTTCTCTTTTTCAAACCATTTTCTGTAAACCCTATGCTTGTGCGTGGAAATCTCAGTAGATTAGCAGTTTCTAGCAGGAAATAATCCAACCAGGAAATTAGCAGGAAATAATCCAACCAGCCTGTCTGGTATAATCAACCATACCACATCCAAAGTCACTTAAATCACCTTTCTTCCCCATTCTGATGCTCGGTATGAACTTCAGTAGATCATCTTGACCACGTCTACATGCTTAAATGCCTTGAGGTGCTGCCATGTGATTGGCTGATTAGATATTTGCTTTTTTTGAGCTACTTAATAAAGTGGCTGTTGAGTGTGTGGCTGCATCCAAAATCGCATACTTCACTACTATATAGTAGGTGAAAAAGAGTATGTGACAAAACAAGTATGCCCGAATTCACAAGAGTGGGCAAAAAGTACCCGGATGACCTACTACTTCTGGCGAGATTCTGAAGTGTGCATACGATGGACACTTTACTATCCCACGAGTTTCCATATTTTCATGGTTCCTCAAAAATATTAAGCAGCATTATTTTCAAATAAATGGAGTCTTGCATTTAAACTTTCAAAAACATCTTTAAACTTATAAAAATAAAAATAAAAGTTACCGACCCCAAACTTTTATTACACTAAAAGAATTTGGTGTAGAAACAATTTTTGCTCATAAATTTCACAATTAATTGCAAAGAAACGACATTTTAAGAAATACTGGCGTAGTATTTTCCTGTAAATAAATACTCCAATAACTATACCACGACTTTGAATAATATATATATTTTTAAGTGATAGGGTAATTATGAAACAGCAAAATTGTAAAAGCTAATATGCACACCGGCGTTTTGGTCATGTGTCCATTTGTGACAAATTGCCTCGATCTCTGAAATATATCTTGAACGTCTAAATTAACTTTAAAATGACCTGGTCTTTTCTGCAGCTGCTGGTTGGTTAAACTGGTTACTGTAATGAATGTAGTTGTCATGACGTCCCCTCACAGGACCCCACTTCGACATGTAGCAGGGATACTGGGACGCTCTCAGTCATTACTCTATGACAAGAGAAGAACAGTGAGGGCTTGAGAGAGGATGTATTACACATCTCCCCGTGGGGTCTGAATTAGATTAATTTGAGCCCGGGCCGGGTTTGAAGAGATCCTTTCAGTGAATTAAGATGGAAATGGATTCCTTTCATGAGTGGGCGTAAAAATTCATTGTGATACGGAGCCGATCTGAAGTCTGGGAGTGAATCTCTGTGAAGTGATGAATGTCCTCATGTCCTTTTGAAGGAGCGAGACACAAAGCATCACAATAAAGTCAAACAACAAATTGGATAGTTTAATTTGAATGTTTTGTATTCAAAATTGGATGTTAATTGGGGTCATCAAAGAAAATAAATCAAAAGAAAAAAGTGTCTGACTACTTGTAGACTTGTAGTCACTCTATGTATTCACTGATTTTTTTTTTTTTTTTTTTTTGTCTTACTGTCTTAAATGATTTTTTTTTTATATATATATTTATTTTGCCGGTTTTGCAACCCTGTTACCAAATGTGTAAAACCCTGATTCATGTGATTCTGCAATCCCTCATATGTACACTACCGTTTAATAAATTTAGCCCAAATTAAGCTGTAGTTCAAATGCAGTACAAAATGTTGGTTTTAATTATACAGTAAACATATGTATCATCAAAATATTTGATGAATGTGTTTTTTCTCACAGTAGTTTGAAGGAACAAGTTAGATGAGTTTGAGATTTGTGCCAAAAAGTAATGGGACATGAAAGTTTCTTAATATGGATTTTGCAGTTACAGTAGAGTGCATGAGGAAGTAAAAACTGCATTACCCATGATGCAGAAAATTCCACCAGATTCCATCAGAGAGTCAAGTCAAAAAGATCTTACTAGCTCCACCCACTCCCATGAAGCAATGTAAATCGAATCAGTCTGTCTACGCTCTAAAAATACTTTATTATTTAAATATAGATGCATTTTTTGCAATAGTTTTCTATTTCTCCATCATTTTTTATTTGATTATGCTGTTTGCAGTGCTTCATGGGATTGTAGTTATTTCACTAAAACCATTAAGTATACACAGTCTTGTACCTTTTTCTTTTTTTCTGATTTTCAAATTGATTGTTTTACTTCAAATCAAAGTTTGTGGTGTTGTGATTCACCTCATAGCTGGTTGGTTTGGTTCATGACTTAAATAATGCTTAAATGAAGACTTGAAATCTTTCTGGGAGAAATTAATGGAAAAATACTGGAACCAACGTCACTGAAAAAGTGGGTGGGGACTGTTGTGCTTTACCACAGATTACACTGCCCATCCAATCAGATTTCAGATTTGAGACTCTGTTTATAAAGAATATTTTATTGTCCTTCAGTGTGGCCATGGTACATTGTGTGTAGCACAGTACAAAGGCTGTTATTCCTGCTGGAATACTTGAAGTGCCCCACTGGAAACAGACACAGGGACAGATGGGACTGCCAGACTATTTGGCTACTAAAAGAAAGAAAGAAAGAAAGAAAGAAAGAAAGAAAGAAAGAAAGAAAGAAAGAAAGAAAGAAAGAAAGAAAGAAAGAAAGAAAGAAAGAAAGAAAGAAAGAAAGAAAGAAAGAAAGAAAGAAAGAAAGAAAGAAATTTGTTTCTTAATAATTGCAATTTGTAATTATTAAGTAGATATAGTGTTCTTTGCTTGGGTTAAACTTTATGGGGCATAAAGATTTCCGTTCAGGTCCACTGCTTATTAACACAATGCACAAAGTTTTCTTATTAGCATCTGTCGGGATATGAATTCTGTGAGGTGTCTCGTTTCCAAGGTCTCAGTCACATGGTAACAGGTTTCTCATTATGCTGTACACAGTTCATTAAACTCTCCCTCACACACACACACATACAGATACGCAGTATTATTATTAAGGCTAATTCAAAACCATCATAAGCGCTTCCAGTGATGTACACATATTGGATTTTCATTATTAAGAGAGTCTGTCCGCGAGGTCGTGACTGCCTGCGAATGAAAGGTGAACGTGCGTGGCCGGTGGGTTATTGAGAGCGGCGCTGTCATTGGTCGATGGGAAATTCTCAGCGCTCTCCTCCCCTCATATCTTGCCCATGACTGTCATACTCTCTCTGCCATCTGTGAGACCTCAGCAGCTGGACAGTAAAACCATTGCTCATAAAAACACCTTCTGCTCTCACTTTTTCTCTCTTCCCTCTGTCACCTTCTTTCTCTCTTTTTCCAACACTTTCTCATGTCACTCCACGCGTCAACTATGCCATGGAACAATTTCTAGAATCGACCCTCAAACTACACAAACCAGTGCAATGTCACGGAAGCTCATGGAGTGGGATTAATGGCGATCCTTGCAGACAGTAGGGACAATGTCAGGTCATTATTAATGTTATGATAATTGACGAATAAGCTTCAGATTTGACCAATACCAGGATTGACTGATACCACATACAGTACATATACCAAGTTCTGTCATGAAACTCTAGATGGCACAAGCTGATTGGTTCCTGCTGTATCTGCAGCCAATGAGCTTGCTGATCGTTATTTAAATAGTTGGTCAGTTTTTACTGTAGCAGTTTGCAGCACCAACTTCACAATTTCCATCTCCAGGCCCGGAGTGGGTAATC
Source organism: Scardinius erythrophthalmus (assembly GCF_964197995.2). Classification (NCBI taxonomy): domain Eukaryota; kingdom Metazoa; phylum Chordata; class Actinopteri; order Cypriniformes; family Leuciscidae; genus Scardinius; species Scardinius erythrophthalmus. Next base: position 25,465,200 of record NC_138245.1, on the reverse strand, counting down.
GGGAGAATCGGGAGAATTCCCGGTGGGCCGCTTCACTTTTGGGCCGGTCGAGGAAAGTTTTTTTTTTGTTTGTTTTTTTTCACATTTCAATGTCACGTTAGTTACATAGGCTACACACGTTTCGCATTCTGACACCGCAGCGCGCAGCCTCTGCATGGGTTGTACCATGTGAGGGAGTTCTCCCCTCCCCTCCTATAGAGTTGGTTGGGTCCATAGTCCGTCTTTTCCAAAACGTTTTCTCAGGTGGGCTACCGCGGCACCGCCGGCGCCTACCGATAGCTGGGCCGGCCCTACCGTAACGGTACACGTCAGGGAGGGAGGATGGATGGGAGGAAGAGGCCAGGAGGTGTGGAAGCTTTTTTCCGCCACAGAATAAAACATTTTAAAAGATAATTGCGACTTTTTATCTCACAATTGCGAGTTTACATGCGACTTTATTTCACGCAATTTTGACTTTATATCTCGCAATTCTGAGAAATAAAGTCAGAATTGCGAGATATAAAGTCAAAATTGCGTGAAATAAAGTCGCAATTGCGTGTTATAAAGTCAGAATTGCGAGATATAAAGTTAGAATTGCGTGATATAAAGTCGCAATTGCGTGTTTAAAGTCAGAATTGCGAGATATAAAGTCAAAATTGCGTGAAATAAAGTCGCAATTGCGTGTTATAAAGTCAGAATGAGAGATATAAAGTCAGAATTGCGTGATATAAAGTCGCAATTGTGTGTTATAAAGTCAGAATTGCGAGATATAAATTCAGAATTGTGTGAAATAAAGTCGCAATTGCTTCTTATAAAGTCAGAATTGCAAGATATAAAGTCAGAACTGCGTGAAGTAAAGTCGCAATTGCTCATAAAGTCAGAACTGCAAGATATATAGTCAGAATTGTGTGATATGAAGTCGCAATTGTGTGTTATAAAGTCAGAATTGCGAGATATAAAGTCACAATTCTGTGAAATTAAGTCGCAATTGCTTCTTATAAAGTCAGAATTGCAAGATATAAAGTCAGAACTGCGTGAAATAAAGTTGCAGTTGCTTATTAAGTCAGAACTGCAAGATATAGAGTCAGAATTGTGATATAAAGTCGCGTTATAAAGTCAGAATTGCGAAATATAAAGTCCGAATTGTGTGAAATAAAGTCGCAATTGCTTAAAAAAGCCTAAGTGAATTATTATTTAACCTTTACATTATTTGTTATTAATACAAACTACACAATAGTAAGAGCTGAACTGTTGCTTCATTTATCCAATTTAGAAAAAGTGCTAATTTAGAATTCCACCTTGGAAAAAGTAGGCCGGTCTTGGGCCTGAAACTCCCGGGCTGAAAAGTGGCCCCACTCCGGCCCTGTCCATCTCTATACAGTAGATCTGCTATGGGTAATTAAATATATGCTATTTGTGCAGCAGCAGTATGCCTTACATGCTCACAGCAGCACATTGTGTATGTATTGCCAGTAGCAGTTCTCTGTACTTGCTCTGCAGCAGTAGCAGATCAAATCGCCAAGACATTGTCATATCCATTACCACGTTAAACTCTTCCGAGAGTTGTCATGAAATGTACACTACTTTTCTCGGTAAAGACTGGGGTCAGTAGAATGTAGTAGAATTTAGTTGTTTGTTTTTGTTTTTGTTTTGTTTTTAAAAGAAATTAATATTTTTATTCAGCAAAAATTAATTGAATTGATTGAAAGTAACAGTAAAGACAAAAAAGTTTCAAAAGATTTATATTCCAAAAAAAAGTTGGTCTTGATTTTTCTGTTCATTAAAAAATCTTGAAAAAAATTATCAGTTTCCACACAAAAATATATTAAGCAGCACAAATAATTTGCAATAATATTTCACAGCATTACTGTTTAGTTTGATCAAATAAATGCAGCATAAGAGTCTTCTTTCAAAAACATGTAGAAATCTATCCGACACCAAACTTTTTAACTGTAGTATGTATGTATATAAATATTTTATTTTTATATATAAATATAAAAAAAAATCTATATAGATTTTTGTGTATTGTAGTTCCTAACTTCCTATGGAATATGGTCTGTTCAATTCAAACTCACTGAAAGTGAACAATTTCTTTGATTCTGAATCCCCCCCCCCCCCCCAAAAAAAAAACCCTGATGATACATTTCCAAACCCAGGATCCAGCAATTGAATAGTAAATAAAAAGCGAGTTTTGGATGGCTCGAGCAGCCAGTGACGTCGAGAGATTTACAAAGCGATTAGACCTGCCATTTTGAATCAGATTCGACTGGATTGAATCTAGACCTACAGTAGCTAATGCAAGACACGTCCGTGCACATGACCCTCTCTAACCCCACTCAAGACATCCCATATTCATTATGCATTGATTACAGCCTCCTGTTTAATAGACTCATTTACCTCTGTCCCCCTAAAGGACTGTATTGATTTTTATGAAAAGGAATTAAATGGGCTGTATTCGTTGCGCCCCGTGGCAGAATGAAGGGTTTGCAGAATTAAATGGTTCACAATCGCACAATTATGGGAATGACAATTATCTCGCTACATCCATATATTCAAACTTGTTTGCCCTCTGGGTAGAAACAATAGATTACTTCATTAGGCCACTGAAGAGAACTGGCACAAAGGCGGTGACTGCTTTTCCCCCCCCTAATTCTTTTCTCTTTGTTCCACCAGACGAAGGTTACAAACGTTCTTTCGTTCTGACTTCTCTCCGACAGTTTTATCTGTCTTTACGAGGACTATGGTTTGCCTGGAAAGGCCTCTAATGTATTAAATGAGTCATTTGGTAATGCAGTACAGGATCGTGGTGATTCATTCTAATGTATTCAACCTCAGAGATGTCCTTGTTGTGTGAGGAATAATCGCTGTCTCAGGGATACATAAAGGCATTTGTTCCGCACCTGATTTAATCCATGCAGTCGCTGTAATTATTAGGTGTTGAACTGCTTCAAACGAGATCAGTGATGAATACCAGGGTTCCAGTGCTGCATTTGGCTCAATGGCTTCAAATTACATTAGATGATCAAAGTTTAAAAATAAATAAATTACTTTTAATTACTAGGTGGCATTAAGTGAGGGAAAATCTTTGCACTCAGTTGTAGTTGTTGAGGTTTGCCTTTTATTCTTTGACCTTTTTCTTAACTGCTCATTGTTCTTTATTGTGGAAGCTCATTTCTGCCTCGGGGTAAAAAATAAAAGATGCTATTGTGAGAGAGTTTAAAAGAAAGAGTCACATTGTGAGGTATAAAGTATGGAGTTGAGTGTTGCTACTTATTGACTCAATGTTCTGAGACTCAGTAGTTTCATTTGTCTAACAATATCCAACATTATTTATACTCACACATAATAAGATAATTCATTACTTCTTACTTTCAAATGTTTGTGAAAGTAATAAAGTCCTTCTAGAGTGTCATTTTCTTCACATCTAAATTCTATATTGTGTTAAATGATGGTGGTAGAATAAAATACCATTTACCTTTCTATAGCTAGCATGTTATGTATTTTTTATGTATTTCTATTTATTTATTTAAAAAAAAAAATCTGGTTTGTTTTAATGTTCGCTTAGAGTATTATAATTTTAAATATGCAATAATTCATGTTCTTTTGATGGATTTCATTGTTTAAGATTGAACATCTGGGTCTGTGGGTCTGTGAATATGTACAAAAGTCATTTGAAAAGTAAATGCAGAAGGCATGAAAAAGCTGAAATCTGTTTGTGTTATCAACCCTTTGGAACATAAGTGCCTAAAGATGATGAAAATATGAATTACCTTTTTTTTTCATGTTTTACCCATGCGTGTTCATTTATCTAATAAAATTATCTGTCTGTAGATGAAGCTGATACCAATTCAAAGACTCCATTTTGACATTTGCCACAACGTCTTCCCTTCCCTTTTAGATGTATTGATTCAATTAAGGTTGCCATATTACCCCTGGGTACGTATAATACATTTAATATTCACACGGGAGAGGGGGCGTATGATAAACAATACGTCAAACACACTTGCAAAGTTTCCTTGTGCACCCACACACACGCACACACCTAATTTCAAGTATGATCGGTTTAAAGAGAGATGTGTTCATAACCAACAGTAGCCCGCAGCCAAATCTTGACAATCCATATGAGAATATGCCCGCATTTGATATTTACAGTGCACTGCAAAGGTGTTTGGGGCTGTCAGCGCATTACCTGAAGATGTTTAATGCTCGTGACAGTCCAATTAGTCAACAGCGAGCAGGAATATAATTGCTTTTTTGAGCGTTATCAAATTAAGTTCTCCCCTAATCTCTTCGGCTGTATTGATTGCGCTGAGCAGGAACAAACAGTCAGCCAATGGCGAACCACTCTGGAGCAGCAAAAGGTGCTTGTTCCTCCAGCACCCATAACGTCTGTCTGCCCCGCGCTGATTTCTATCTTGCCAACGACAGATAAACCCCAAGGCCTCTCAAAATGGAGAGAGAAAGTGAAAACTCGTACTGACGCCCAGACCTCCAAAGGGCAAAACAACATCCAGGAGTTTGAGAGCCTCACCTGTGCTTCAGCGTTTAGTCATACTGTATTTTTTAACGGTTGTTTACCCTGCTAGCCTCGAGCGATCTCCGTCTAAACAGCGTACAGCTTGCCACCTGCTGACATTCAGCATCTGAAGATCGCATCTCATGTTAATATTCATGTAGACTCATGCATGCACCACGATCACCATATTCATGCACAATTAAAAGGTCTCGTTGTTCAGATGAACCTGATCAGGTCTGTGGATGACCAGATAAGCCTGGTCGGCTCACATCTCAATTGGTCAGCGTTATTCATTATAAGACGATTGTCTTGGTCTTAGCGTGGACGGAGACGGCCTTTCCTGCAGACGCCAGGACTTGCAGGCCTTCTTTTTAGATTACCATATTAATATATACAGTACTCGCCCACACTTAATAAACATGACAGCTAACGCATTACCAACGATTCCTGTTTTCAAGACAAATCACTCATTCGTAACCCATTCGTGACCTGTCGCTGACATCGTAATCCTCGGATTGCAGAAATTCATTAATAGTGTCTGTGACTAATGCAGAGCGTTCTAATGCCAAATAAATCGCCGGCAAATGAGAAACCAGTGGCGGAGAAGGTTCAAAGACAATTAACGGGTGTCAAAGCAACAAGGTGAGGGTGAATCACCTTCAATGGCTTTTTTCCTCATTTAATGCAGTTTTTGAAGTCCCTCTCGCCCTCCTCCTCATGCTTTCCTTTAAAGAAATTCAATATTTTACTTGTCAGGTGGTCATTTTTTAAAAATCATTTCTTTTTTTTTTCATTTGCAGTGTCTCTGTGGTGCAATCAAAACATGTATAATATTATGTTTGTTTGAGTATCCGACCAGCAACAATGGCTCAACCAATAGCGGGAATTTGGGGGCGAGAGATTAAAGTGACATTTAGGGTGGTAGAATGAAAAGATAAGGAAATAACTCACTGTATTGGTGCGCTTATAGTACATCTTTCTTTCTTTCTTTCTTTCTTTCTTTCTTTCTTTCTTTCTTTCTTTCTTTCTTTCTTTCTTTCTTTCTTTCTTTCTTTCTTTCTTTCTTTTAATCTTTTTTTTTCACCAAATGTTCCACATTCACCTTTAATTCCTCTAACCTACTCTACCATATAAAGTCATTAAAAGGATTATTTTTTTATTATTATAATTATTTTTTTTTAAATAAAGGACACAAATGTTCAATTAAATGGTGTTTTTGAATGTTAAGTGAAATAAATGGCATCATGTCAACATTGCTTATGACAAAGCAATCCCAACACCACTTAAATTGTATGTTGGTTGCAAAAAAAGTTTGAATATATGTCTACTATTAAAATGGCTGTCAATGGAAATGGCTTGCTCTCAAAAAAAGGTGTAGTTCCAACATCTACCAGTTGGGTATAATTCTGAACAGCTTTATCAGTTTTATAGTCTTTCTTTTATCAGTTTTATAGTCTTTCTTTTATCTTTTTCTGCCTTTTTTTTTTTTTTTTCTCGGTGGGGCGACTTGAAAAACACATACAAAGTTGTGTGAGTGTGTGTATTTGTGTCTGCTTGGGTGATATATGAATGCAGTGGTGCAGATCAAAACAATTCCTTGGTTAGGCTACGCTTGACATAAAAAAAAAAAAAAATGTGTCAGAAAATTCATTCAGTCTGCGTAATTAATAAAGCTGGAAAAAAAAATATTCTCCTGAACCCTGTTGTCCTACGGGAGAGGGGTGTTAATAATTTTTCTCCTTAATTAGTGGTCTGAAATTGTATCTGATTAACTTGCAAAACATCCCATTGGCTCATTAAATTTGGACTGCAGCGATCTTAATACATTGCACCAGTGACCAGTCACTGAATAATTTACAATATTAAACAAGAATGACAAGCCTGATACCAGTTGGTGTAAATGTATTTCCCTGCTATCTGATTGATGCAGTGATTCAGTGTTGGGCTTTTATATTAGTCTGCCAATGGCAATTTATCCCACAGTGCAGATGCAATGGTTGTTAAACATGCTGTCACAAACTGTTTACACTTTTGGACTTTTGCTGTGAACTGATGTCAATGCCAAAACTATTGATTTGGTTAATTATTCAAAGGACCACTTAGCAAGAGTTCACCACATGTTCTGTGGGCATCTCTTGCCAGGTTAAAAATTTTTGCCTTCTGAGGTCCTGATAAGTTAATAAGACTTATAGAAACACAATCTAAAAATGATTTGTCATTTTGCCTAAAAATGTATCTTGCAGTGGTAACATCTAAATTACTGCCCTATAAGTCAAAGAAAAACATTACTATTATTGAGTAAATCAGATGACACTGGATTACACCAGTGGTTATATTTTGGTCTTGCCTCCCTTTGAAACTATTAAAAATAATAAATTAAATTTTTTAAAGAAATTGTACATATAATATGTACTATATGTATAATAAATACTATTTTAATTGCAGAAAATGGCTGTTAAATATATATTATTTTTTTCATATGAAAGATTTTTTCTTTAGACTGTACAGTCAGTTAGTTCAGCATTTAAATACCATCCACAAGACGATTCCCGTCAAACTGAAGAGCTAATTTTACGTCCCATGTGCCTTTATTGTGTTTACACACGTTCTGCTGTCTTTCAACTGGAGATATACAGTGGTGGAGGGAGGGGAAAAAAAGCAGCCCTTTCAAAGCACATTGATTTTTGGATCTTTGGAGACGGCCCCTCTCGCCCGCTCTTTAAACAGCTCGCGCTCACTTTCAAATCTCTCTTCGCCGCTGAGAGGGATATGTGACGGTTCTACCCAGCATTCCCGCTTTCCGTCTCACCTCAGAAAGGCAGGTTCAAAACCATTTCAGAGCGAGAGAGGGGGTTAATGGCATGGCTCTCAGCTCGTCTCTCAGGGCAGACACTGAATGGCTCAGTTGACACAACTCTCATCTCTCCCAAGTGGCTGAAACAATCTGCTAGGAGGATATTTGAGGGCTAAATCAAGTTATCATTGTGCTGCCGCTTCTCAGTAAAAATTGGGCTGCGTGAAGCTAAAATGGCAGAATTTAGTGGGGGAGGGCGGTGGAGCAGAGAGGTCTGGAGGTGTTTCTCTGCGGGTACAAGGAGTTATGCCGGCGCCGAGTGAACTTCAGACAGCTATTTGTCCAGGCAAGAGCGATGAAGAGGATTGGCTGTGCGAGGGATGAGAAGGAATAGCTTTCAAATCTATTTACCTTTAGGTGTGAAAAATAAATGGAAGTGAGAGACAAAGGAGAGAAAGGCAGCTCGAGGTGTGAATGAATCTGAAACATATCTACGTGCAGTTGTGAGTGTGCTGTAAGAAAACCATGCAAGAGCACCAAACACATTATGAAAATAATGAATCATTAGGATGATTGTGAATTAGTTATCATTAATCGAATGTGTCTCAGACAGGAAAGGCACCTTGGACTATTTCTCTTTTGTCAAACTGCAAAAAAGCCGCACTTCTGGAGTCTGTTTTGGGAATTATCTAACTGTTAGACTATAATTTACCTACTTGCAAGATGGTAAAGAAATTAATGATGCCTTCATCTTCTAGCAGAATTATTGTAGATATCAGTTTCCTTCTCTGAAATTGGACATGAACACCCTCTCAAGTCCAATTTTATACTGGGGATAGTCTTAGATAGTTTTGATACCTGAGGCCCTGTCCCAAGTGGCACCCTAAACACTCACGGTCTTCTTACGAGTCCGCACTTTCGTGACATAACGCCATTTTGACTATCGGGAAGAAGTCTGCTAAAAAGAAGTCTGGCTGAAGGGCGCATATCGACCGCTCGAAAGAACCCTTATGAATCCTAAAATGACAAATGGGACACCCTACGGTCTCATGGTCTCAACGGACACGCGCGCATGGCAGCCATTGCAAGTCCATAAGACCGAAAGTGTGCCATTTGGGACAGGGCCTGAGTTTCAGAGTTAGCCGAATGGGCCGTACAACTTTAAACATGGCAAAGAGGAGAACGATTGCTGCTGTGACTGGTATTCTTTGTTTTTTACACAACAGCTACATTGCCTTGTCTTGCCATTAGTGCATATTTACATATACTGTATGAATAACAATTTGAAGCATATTGTATGTTTTATACACTGCGAAAATAGCAATATATAAAATTCCAGAATCGCCAGCAAGCTGACTATCTATTTAGCGTGGTGAATGTTTATATGATTGTTAACGGATGGGACGCTACATTTTATTCAGAATTGAAAATCTTCAATACATTTTGACTTAGGAATGTATAGGACTTAGGACTTTGAAATAGGTAAGAATAAATCTGGTGTCCTCAATAATTTCTATTCTTTCCTATGACAAAGCACTTGAATGTGATGAGCTCGTAATCACCACTTCAGAACTGGGAAGTAGAACATTTCCTATAGCACAAAGCAGCATGAAGGTCATTCGAGGATTATTCACAGAATATTTGAACTGTTATTCATTACGACAAGATCATTCATTGAGTAAGTTGAACTCGAGAACCATATCAGAATGATTCTTAAATGAATCATTCAAACTGATTTTGTAAACTGAACCAACCGAATCGTTAAAAAAATAACCGAGTCGAATTTATTTATATAGAATATCATTATAGAGTCATGTTCTTTAGCTCTCTAGCTCTCTATTCACACAAGGGAGAATCCTCCTCTCAAGATCAGTTTCATTAAAATATAAATTTGATTCATTTTCCTTGAATAAAATGCCTGCTGATAATATGCCTCTTTATTTATATTTTATCTCTCCCAAAATAATTTCAGAAAGTTCATATTTAAATTACTTTAGTACTAAAATCAACAGAGTGTTGTTGTGGTAGACCTAGGAGACTTTCACAGCAATATTTTTATAAATATTTTTTTATTAATATTAGTTTATGTGGATGTGTTCTTTTGTTTATTTATTTTTTCAGTCAAAGAAAGGAACAAATGTAAGCTGACATTTTCTTAATATTACTGTCTCCAAAGTCTTACAACTATGAAAAAAGAAATCTTAAAATAGTCTGGATCTGGCACTCTGCTGAGTGTGAATAAAGAATGAGAATGGCGATGAAGGATTTCTTTCATATTGCTGGTTTGGGATGAAAGAAGAGTGATGGAGGGTCAAGGTGGGTGTTTTGAGTGTAATAGAGACAGACTTTTGACCGCTTCAGGGATCTGGGGCCCTTATTGGAAGAGTGATGGCAGGTCACCCTCAACTCGACTCTTATAAGAGCGCTTTATGAAAGAAGAGCCATGCCAGAGGAACCTCTCGCCAAAGAGGTTAAAGTGACCCTCGAGAAAAGACAGAACTCTGGTGATTTAGAAACTTTTCTTTATGCATGACTTTATCTTTAATGCACATACTATTCAACTGATAACAAATTGAACATATTTCATATATAGTGTACATTGTTAATGCTATTATATCAAATGTTCTTGTTTTAAACTCAGTTTACATATAAATGTTTCCAAATGCTTGATTTGTATGTCACATTTAGGTCACACTTTAGTTTGGGGAACACATATTCTGTATTAACTATGACTTTTGCCTCAATAAACTCCCAATTTATAATACTGCTTATTAATAGTTAGTAAGGTAGTTACGTTTAGGTATATGATTAAGGGATGTAGAATATGGTAATGCAGAATAAGGCATTATTATGTACTTTATAAGTACTAATAAACAGCCAATATGCTAGTAATATGCATGCTAATAAGCAACTACTTAATAGTGAGAATCTGACCCTAAACTAAAGTGTTACCTTAATTTACATAATTTAATACAGTGGTTATACATTTTCACATAATACTGTTAAAATAATAGAAAAACGTTTGAGGTCAGGATATATTTATTTTTGAACAAAATGTATACTTCTATTCTGCAAGGATGTATTAAATTCAACAAAAGTGATATTATAGACATATATTAAAGGGATACTTCAGGATTTAGCATTAAGCTTTGTATTAGTAGAAAACCTGTAGTATTTTCGAATTACCATGCTTTCCACCCTCATATCCCCCTGAGACGAGAGATTTATGTATTTTTTGTCTGGAAAAAATCCTCCGATGACGCAAAAATCGTCATTTTGCGTCATCGGAGGATTTTCTGGCCAGAGGCTAAAGACTACAGCCAGTTGGAGGAGCTGTTCCTCATGTTTTCAGCCCACCCATAGAGGGTTGGATCTCACTCACAGAATGTACACAGTGTCAGCCGTCTTTCTTTAGAAGCTAAGCTAGCAGGCTCTTGTTCTGTGGAGAAAGCTGAATAGTAGGAGAAAGCTGAGTAAGTAGGGGTTACCATCCTCCTTTTCCCGGACTTGTCCGGCGGGCGAGATCGTTCAAAATGTCCGGGATTCAGCTTTTGCGTTCTGCGGTCGCCATTCATTGTTTACATGCACACCTTTTGTTTCAATCTAACTGAATTCATTCCGATTGGTGAATCTGAATGTAGTGTTTACATGAACGCTAAACAAGTGATCGGTTGATGTGCGTTTTACCATTGCTAAGAAAAGTCCCTCTCCTCCGTGAGAGATGCGAGACCCGGCGCGTCTCAGTAATGACGCCACCAGCCTCGCGCCGTTCTCCCGCGGCCGTCAGCCTCGTCCTGCTCGCCACAGTAAACATAATGAATGGCGACTGTAGAACGCAAAAGCCGAATCCCGGACATTTTGGGCGATCTCTAAATCCCTGGCAAACTCATCACGTAGCGTCTCAGTTGCCTTGTTGTTTGTTTTCAACTGCTCTCCCTTACCGGTAGGCGTGGCCTCCTAAGGCAGCGAAGCAAGTGCATTCTGGGAGTTGTTGTCTTTCATCCACATAAGCCAAAAATACATTTTCTGGGTTTTCTCAGTCTAGAAAGCTCCAAATTAAAAAAATTCTTCACATTTCTTCTACTTAAATGACCTATTTTAAATACCCATTCATGTTCCCAGAGGTGAAGTATCCCTTTAAGTGTATGAATATTTCACAATATTACTGTTTTTTTATATTATTTTTCTATCAAAGGTTTTAATTTATGGTGCTTTTTCTGTTGAATCATGAACAAGCCTATATTGTTCTGTTATTTTATATGTTCTATATTATTAATACATATTAAATTATTAAAATAATTGAAAATGACTTTAAAATACTAATATATGTATAATGCTTTGCAGGAATGATATTAAAGGCATTCACTAATTCACCTAAAAACTAGATTTTTGAAATTTACTAATACTTTTTTCCAATCCTGTAGGACTTCCTTTTCTACTGTGGAAGATAAATGAGGGAAGATGAATGAGAAAATTACGATTTTGACTCCAAAAAGGAATAAGAAAAACCATAAAAGTAGTGTATACTAATATTTCTTCAATGAGAAGCAGCACCACAAAACACATCATCTGCCGTTAAGATGGTTTGTAATCGTCATGTCTTCCATCTTAAGCGCACTCTACCAAAGTCTCTCTTTTGTGCGGTGCTGAGGTAAGATTATAAAATATGTTTTACGTGGCCTCCAAAGCAGCTTTTATGTTTGGCACAGATGAAATGCCCTGCGCTTGTTCACCCTCCTCTATTATAGTTGAGTTCAGGATCCACTATCAAATGAGAAGATGTTCTCTCTAAAGGTAGGGGATTAAATTCTATTCTTTGCATTCTAAGAGCTTTCCTCTTTGTCGCACTACATTCCTTTGTAACATATGCAGTGTTTCATCTCTTGGCTGTGGTTCAGGTCCTTTGGAGTATAACTTGTTTCTGCCATTAACATAAGAAAAATCACAGGTGTTTAGTTTGATAACTAACCATGGTGGAATAAAAATAAGCATGCTTTACAGCAGCTGTAGTGCCACTCAGTCAGAAGATCAGTTATATGGCTACATACTGACAGTATAAAGACACACAGAATTCTGTTACATTATTGAATGTTGTCCAGAACCATAATTACGGGCTGTTTTTTGCTGTTCCAAGCCTGATGACATTCTTCTGTTTATCACAGAAGATGTTTTGAAGAAGGTTCATCCTGCTCATTTGCATGCAACGAAGGTAAATGAATATGGTGGTTGATGGGCTCCAAAAATGAGGAAAAAGTCCAAAAATGGAGTAGCTTGGAAAAACCCAGACTACTTCCGGCGAATTTTAATTCTCTCTCCAGGATGGTCTGGAGAAGAGCCCATTCAAACTCATTTCTGTGCCGCCGAAATCGCGGCACCAATCAGAAACGTTTGGGGAGGGATTTACATGATGACGACAGCGCAGCGACGCTGAAGGAGATTTCAATACAAAGATGGATGCCGCCGTGGAACATCACTCGTTCGAATCATAGACAGTATATAAACGAATCAGTTATCGCGTCTGTTTTGAGCGATTTAAACTTACCGTTTTCGTTAAAACCGGAGCAAAGAACAACATTTGAAGCATACGTCATCTCCTTCATCGATCTGATTGGTTTTAAGACTATCCAGTTGCACTCAGAGGAATTTGAGCTACGTCGGTTGGTGACGCCCCTTTGGAAATGATTTGTCTACATAGCTTCGCCAGACCCTACACTCAGTTTCAACTGAGAAGGGTCTGGTTTTAACCAGGCCATAAATGGAACAGATTGCATTCAAGTATGACACGTGAAAAGATATTAAACCAGATTTGATGTGAGTGATATCAAATTGCCATTGATTTCTGATGCCAGAAAACATAGTATATAGTACACAAATCATCTTATGATACTTATGAGGTGATACCCTTTTGAAGCAGAACAGCCAGATTCAGAAAAGAGCTGCCAGAACATACTGCAAAGTAACTCTTTTTATGTTCCACGGAAGGAAGTCATTCAGAGTTTGAAAGGTGAATCAGTTTTCATTTATAAATAATAATTTACTATTATAAAATGTATTGATATTTTACATTAGCATTTGTTTATTTATTTTATTTTTAATTTCATTTAATTTTTTTTTATATTTAATTTGTATTTGCTATTAATATAGCTTTAATTTATTTTTCTTTCAGTTTTAGGCCCTTTCACAGCAGTAACGATAACTATATTAACGTCCACACCAGCGGACAATATAGTTTTGTTAAATTAAGTGCGCTACAGTTTTGGGTGTAAATTTTTTATCGTTCATCAGCTGGAAAATACATGTTAAAAACAAAAAAATAAATAAAAAAATGCTGCCTTTCATTAAGTACAATCAACTTGTACTTGGCTTGGTTTAAGTAATTTCTACTTACATTTTTAAACTGACTTTAAAAAATGATTTGAATCTAGTATAACTTATAAAACAAGTTGAAAATTGTTTAACTTATTTTAATGAGTTAAAGCAATGTAAAAACACATGTCATAGCTTATTGATCATATCATTTTTTACAGTTTATTGTTCAGAAAGTGATTCCAACGATTTTGTTTCTCTGTGCTGTTATGGTTATAGTTGTTTATCGTTCTGAAAGTGATTCCAACAATTTCATTTCTCTCTGCTGTTATCGGTATAGTTGTTTACATATAGAATGATTTTTAAAACTATATCATTATCGTCCTTAGTGTGAAGGGGTCTTGAGATTTATGTCTTAAAGTTGGAATGAAACTGGTTGTGATCATCCTTTCTTGTGATCATCTTTTCTTCCCTATTGTGACGTACATCCAATTGAAATTGAAATGGCAACATGTTTTAAGTTTTTCATTTTTAATATTTTATTTTATTTCAGTGACCAAAACTGATTTTTAGTTTTAGTAAACAATAACAATACTAAGGTTTATGAGTAATTGCTTGATTTTGGGTTAACCACTGTGGCACACAGTTTGAATTCCATTTCCGGCCTGCAGCATATTGCTGTCTTTATACCCATTTCAGCCTTTGACTTCACCATGAGGTGTTTTTATTGCTGTCTCCAGTTTCAGTGACTCTTCTACACCTTCCAGGAAGCATCATTGTGTTGTTCTCAGTGCAAATCCCTGTCGGCCCTTGGCAATGTGTTTATGCTCGGTCTCATTAATTAATGCCGGGCATTGCGCCAGGCTTGTTAATTTTCCTCAGACAAGCGTCAGGTAGATTGCGATGCGTACAGGGTCCCATCACGCCCTTTTGCTGAATCGAGGTGAACGTATCAGCGGCGTCAGACCCGAGGTCAAAGGTCAGCGCGCCCCACACTGAAACGACAGATTTTTTTGTGTGCTCAAATGCAAGGCATGAATTATGCAAATATGCAAATGGACACAATGTCAAGTGTCTTGTCCTGTATCTAGTGGCCTGTGTTAAAATATGGCAATTACTGATGCTAACATTATTATTGTTATTGATGACTAAAACAATCGCATAAGCGCCGTGACACACACTCATCGATCGGGTGGCTGATGGGGTACAGTTGAGGGGGGAAGGAGAGACGAGTGCGACCCGATTATCGACACCATTGACTTTGGCCTGACAGTGTTTTCCGTCAGACTGAGTGACAGAATGACATTTCTGAAGGTTAGTCATCTTTCCTGTCAGCGGTTCACCCCTCACACTCACTGATGATGTAATTTGTCAAATAGATTGACGGGTTTAAAAGGTTGCGTGATTATGGACGGCATAAACACAATGTTGATTAATTCCAGTAACACTTGATCATTGAATGCCATGATACTGTGAGCTGTGTCTAAATGTATGATTTCAAATGCACACCTAGTGGATCTGTTAAGCTCAAAATCTCAATGCTAAAAGCCTCTGATAACCACCCATTGCAAACAATAGCCTTTATTAGCCAGTTACATCCAAATGAAGAGATTCTAAAATGGACCGTAGCCTAAAGAGGTTATTTTTGTGAAAAGCATTCTTTTTGACAACCCAAATGTCTAATTTTCATTAGTAGGGATTCACAAATCTAATCCCATATTATGCTGTTTAAATCTTTAAAGCTGTGTAGCTGTTCTGCAAATAATTTAAGCACAAAAACACATTAAAATCCATGAATGATTTGAATGAAGAATGAATGGGAAGCTGTGTATGAACAGCTTCTTGTTTATGTAAAAGTATCAGATGAGTTCTTTCATTTCATTTTTTAAATAAGAAATTCAAACAAGCTTATTATAATTATAATTACTTGAAGCAAGTTTTGTTTCTCAGTACTGTGGCATCCACAAACCAAAAAGAGTATTTTTCATTATAAAATGCCACATGTAGTAGTTGATTTGATCTTATTGTTATTATTAAATCATGAAAAAAAAATAAAAAAAAATGCATCAAATATTGATTTAACGCTAAACCACTGTGCAACAGTTTTCCAAGAAATAGTCAATCTCAAAGCATGCCAGGCATATTTTAAGGTCCACTTGCCTATGGCTGTTAGATGTGCAAAAATAAAGCAAACTGATCATTTTAATGCTTTGACCCATTCTTGTTTTGAAAGCAAAGGATTTTAATCAATAATTAATGTAAAAGGATGGTTAATTTGTTAGGATGTTAAAAAGGTTTTATAGCTTTCAAATGCTTTAAAGTCTAGTAAAAACATATTTTTATTTATAGTGCAAGTTTTCCAATACAGTAATCATTCAGGGTGTGATGTTACATTCAGGCCACCGGGTGTGCTCTGGTTGTAACCTTTGACCCTTACCCATAATTCTATATGACTGTCCTCTCTTTGTCATTGTGGGAAGGCTTCATGGTTTATTTATGGCAGCACAAATTCAAAATGGCTGATGAAATTAGATGTGTCAGTCAAAGAAAGATCGAGAGTGATTATATTGTGATTTTGAAAATGTAAAAGTCAAAAAGAAACATTAACTGATTTTTCAAAAGTAATATTAATATTGTCACAGTTATGTTCAGTTTGTTTTCATTTTCATGGACTTTTAGTTGTATTCATTAGTCACGTGTTCCTTTCTTTGAATTTCCTGGACTTTAATCATCATCACAGATGTTTGTCATTTAGTTCATCACCATATGTATTTAAGTTCACTCACCTTCACTCAGTGTTTGCCCGGTCACGTGTATGTTAGCATCTGTGTTTGTAGCATATGTGTTTGTTCTAAGCCTTCTGTGGATTACCTTCTGTGTTTTGAATCATCATCTTCTGCCTCTTCATCGTCTGTCTCTACCTTGCTGACAAATATGATGCTCTTGACTATATACTTCAGCAATTTACCTGATCTTAGCTGATCATTTATGTAATGTCACATTGCTTCGGTCATATTAAACAATATTTATGAGTTGATTAAAACCTATTAATTTAAATATTACCATGCATCTCATATTTAGGTTAGTTTTAGGTTATCTGCAAATCTATTTTAGCTTTATTACAGTTCTATTAATATTTTGAATTAGCTTTTATTTTTATATTTTTAGTTTTCATGTTCATTTTTGTTTAATATTTAGTAATTTCTTTATGTACTTTTGTCATTTTTTTTAAGTGCTATTTAGGAGTAATTATTTTTTATTTCCGTTTTAGTTAGGCTTAGTTTGTATTTATTTCCAGTTAATCATTTTAGTGCTTTAAACGAAAATTAGAAATTAAGTTAATATTTTTTATATTTATATATTTATTTATATTTTTTTTGTATTTCAGCTTTATTTCAATTAACAGAAATGTTTTTAATAGTTTTAGTTAATAAAAGTTTACAGTTACAGGCACATCTAACAGCATATAATCTCCATAAACCTTCCAGTCTGGTTTCCGTTCTCTGCATATCAAACAGCTCTGGTTAAGGTTCTTAATGATCTCCTCCTAGCTTCTGATTCTGGTGCTCTTAGCACTTCTGTCACGCCTTTCAGCAATTGGAAATACTGGTACAGCTTTTGACTGGTTTTCCCTCTTATTTGACGGGTAGGCAACAATTTGTTGTATACCAGAAGCGCAAATCTTCCACTAAATCTATCAATTCTGGTGTACCTCAAGGTTCTGTCTTGGGCCCTCTTATTTTCTCTATCTACACAGTATGTTACCACTTCATCAGACTCTATGGGTTGAATTTTCACTGTTATGCTGATGACATACAGATTTATTTTAGCACTTCTCCTACTACTCCTTTAGCACTACTCCTCCTGTTTCCTTCTTATGCGTTAACAACTTGAATTAAGAGGTAATACTGATTGGTTCTTAATCTGTTGTGTCTAAACTATCTGGCCAACTGATATATTCGGATGGTGACCTGATTATGCCCTCTTACTACAGTTCGGAATCTTGGTGTTCTTTTCGATTCCACTCTTTCATTTAATGCTAAAAAACGTTATAGTGGTAAAGACAGGTATTTTTCCAAATACGTAATATCTCTTGTATTCAGTCATCTTTCAGTCAGCAGGATGCTGAAACTGTTACACTGTACATGCCATTGTTACATCTCACCTTGATTACTGTAACTCACTTCTTTATGGCCTTTCAACTAAAAACATCAAATGATTAGAATGTTCAAAACTCTGCAGCCCGTTTAGAAGAAAGAATGAGCACATTACTCCAATTCCTCATCACCTTCACTGGCTTCCGGTTTCCTTACAAACTTCAAGGTACTAACCCTGACTTACAAAGCTCTTCATAACCTTGGTCCTTCATATTTATCTGGTTTACTTCAGCCTTATGCCCCTGTTTGTTCCTTAAGATCTAGCACGGAATTGTTAGTGACTCCTACAGTAAATTTTGTTTGCTCACTGGGTGACAGGTCTTTTAGTGTTGTGGAATGCTCTTCCTCAAGACATCCGTCAAGCATCCTCCCTTTTTCTTTCAATTTTTTTTTCTCTAAATATTACTTTTCAGCACTTTCTGTGAACTGTACTCCGTTATGGATGTTTGTTATTGTTTTTTTTTTTTAGCTTGGGCTTTGGAATGGCACTATAAAAATAAAATGTATTATTATTATAACCCTAAACTGAGAATAACTCAGGTTATCTGACAGTTACTGTCAGGCAGAACTCAGTTTTTTTACTATAACGTGATACAGTTATTTAGTATTCATTCTCTACAGATGGAGAGTTTTACACAGAGTGAATCCTGTAGCTCATCCGGACAGACTCTCTCCTGCTCTCTGCTCCGCTAAAGTACCGTCTGTGGCTCTCCGCTCCCCTGGCTTTCAGCCGGCCTGACCTCTCAGCAGTAATTCTACTCTTACATGTAGGCTGAATCGATTCCAGCACAGCTAATTCAAGGTCATTTTCACATTATTTCATTCTCCGGCTGCACTAGGCCAATCTTTGCTAGCCTTTCCCAGCAAGGGACTATGGGGCTCGTTTGAGTCAGCCATCATGTCATAAATATATCACCTTGGGGGATTTTTGACATATCTTTTCTTTGGCCTCAAGCTGTTTTAGATTCAGTCACAAAGTGATTATTGCTTCTATTACATTTTAAACATTTATTTAATTTAATTTAATTTAATTTTTTTAAAGAAACATATCATATCATATTATTTGATTATTTGGCAGGTCCCTGGTGGTCCTCCAAGCTGGAAAAGAGAACTGACAGAAGTGACACCTAATTGCTCTGCAGAAAGTTTGAGCTGAACTTGCTCAGCAGTTAAGCTCACTTCTAATCAATAAATCTCTATTTTCCTTAGTGTATAATTAGCCACCTGAAAGACGTCTTGCATTACCTGATCTATTCCCCAGGGTCCAGAGGCCATTGCAAGAATGAACAGTCTGTCCAAAATTCCACCAGCTTTGTCTTTTGTGTAACGAAGAGAGAATATGCCAAATACATTCCTGTTATTTCACTTTAATGAATCATGAAACTTCATAGCCTCAGAGTAATATGAAATATTGACATTACACGATTTTGCTACAGTAGATGAGGGATGAAATTGGTTATTGTTGTTAACTCTGATTGGTTTAATGCAGAAAGTTAAAAAACAACCAAATTCTGCTCCATTTTAAACTACTATGATTTGAAATGCATGTTTCTCTGAGCTGATTCTTTTAAATGACCATATCAAACACTGTTATGAACAGGATCTATTTGCATCTACAAATCAGATCAGATTAACTGTGATTTTTGCTGTTCATCCAAAATCAAATCTGTTTAACACATTAAATATGGACTGGCAACTGTTTGAAAATAATCAAATTAAAATGGACACTTCTTGGGGTTTTTTTATGGAATATGCAGCACTTGTTATATATTATTGTTTTTATTATTATTCATATATCCACCAGTCACTTGCAGCATTAGCAAACCACAACAATCTAATCAACTCTCTTATGACACTCTACATTTTTCTTGTTTGAAAAGCAGTTTAACTTGGATATACATCACAATAGCTCAGAAAAGATGATCGCAATGTCCGTTTCATGCTGACTTTAAAGGTGAAGTAGTTCATTTCTGTACCACCAAGTGGAATTCAAGAAAAAAAAAAGACTGTTTTCTAAAAGATTCTCTTCTAAAAAGGTTTTAAACAGATTGTTACTAAATCCACGCTATTGGTTGAGCAAATGTTGGGTTGGGTGGGATAAATAACAGCAATGATTTGATAGTGTTACTGTGTTTTTTTATAGAGAATTTATATAGTCATCTCTGTATATTAGGGTGAGAAATGACAACATTTTTAACATCGAAAGAAACTACACACATCACCTTTAACTTTCATACAGTATGTCACTCGTGTTGTGCTACAGAAACATCACACTGCAAAAGCTTGCTGTGATTGACCCGCATGTCCTTCTTTTGAAAGCGTCCTCACACCTCATAGTGTTCTCAGATTGTGATGAGATGTCATTTTCGCTGAATGACATGGCATTCCGCTTTCAAGAGCCCTTTAGAGGCATATGCAAAACAAGATGTCGACGCTGACAAGCGAGCAATACTTTGTACAGCTCATCTTTGATTCCGCTCTCCCTCCCTTTTTCTCTCTTTCACACACACACGCACAATTTACCACAGATGTATAAACGGCAAAAGCACAAAGCCGAGGACTCAGGCCGTGTCACCCCTGACATCTCCAGACTGTTAGCGTAGCTGACGATTCTATTCGCTCCGTGGAAAGCAATAAACCACGTATTTTGTATTCTATGATGGGAATTTTTTTATCAGGCCAGCTGTCACAACGGAGGCACATTAAAACGCAGTAGCCGAGCACCAGGCTGACGGTACTGTGGGGCTGTGTCACCCTCCGTCCCAGAGGCACATGTAAGGACACTTCCAAGGAGACACGTAGGCTAACGGCACATGATCTGCAATATGTTGAGGCTCACCCTCGAAATGAGCAGCGTAATAAATGAAAGCCTCGATTATGGGTGGGAAGGTCTCTTGGCCAGAAGCACCGGGCGGCATTCTGCACACAATTAGGACAGAGCTTAAAGGCATGATGAACTTGTGACAACCCTGTGTACTTTTCCCCCCGTCCACTGCTGGTTAACGCTGCAGGGAACACTTTCGTCAGTCTTGCACACAGCTTGTCTATAGCGTTTATGAAGTGGCTCGTGCAGTGTCTCAGAACTCAATTGGCATTATTCAGTTCTTGTAAGCTGTTTGGAAAAACACAGGAATGGAGATTAATATCGCAGAGGCAGATTCGTTGATCATTGATTCGTTACTCGCTAAAGAGTAAATATACTAAATGGCAGTAATAATAGTAGACTGTCACTTATCTCCTCAAGCTTTACAAGCTGCCTTGATTTTATGTGATGTTTTCAATTTCCCCATGGACACCAGAGACACAGCCATGCAGAATACCATAAGTGTCAGGAAGATAAATTACAGTAACAGACAGCCTGGACCGATGCACAGAAAATGGATGTCCATTATTTAAAACCAAAGGTGGCATGTTGGATGTGTTTGTTATATCGGGAGGTGAATTAGTGGAGGGTTAAAAACTCAGACAGGTTGGCAACGATCTTTAGCCATTCATAAGTGCTGGCTTGCTGAATATTACATAATCTGTGTTTGAAGAAGAAAATCATGTCTGTGGGTTTGTGCAAAATTCAAGATGTATGAATTGGCTCCAACAGGTGATGCATTTTGAGAAATCAAGTGTTTTTCCACCCTTGACTACACAAGTTAAATTGTTAAATAGTGTTACAAATGATCTGTCTGTCTGTCTGTCTTCCTTACATTCGTTACTTTTCAATCCAAAATTGCAATTCTGCATCCTGTTTGCTACCTCAACTCAAATTGAGGAACTGAAATGGAATGTAAAGGCATTCTAAATCCAATTCAGAATGGTGCACAACCCTGACACGAGCAGAGAAAGCAAGGCCGATTGAATGATGATGGAGAAATATGCGTCCACGGTACAAGTCGGGATATCAAAAGAGCAGTCTGATGGGGTCAAGTACAATGCTCGACGCCTGGAGGGAGGGAGCCGTAAATGGGTGTTCACGGGTCACAATAAGCTGCTTATGCTTGTTCTGCTTTCTGTGGTTGACAGCGATTTGATGCAAATAAGGCAAATGCAGGTTGAGTGTCGTCAGTATGCAGCCGCTGAGCGGTGTCAACAGTGTTTAGGGAGCTCGCAGTTATGCCATCACTGACCGTCTGCGTGACACTTGCAAATCTATTCAGACAGCTGCGGCCATGCCAACCGTCCCTGGGGAATCTCTCGTACCAAGCACACCAAGAGCCCCTGGCCGGGATAACACAGGGCGGGAAGTTCTCCTAGACTGGGGAGAAGGGCATCAAAGGGACTTCATTCCAGCTAACTGTGGCTTTGCTCGTCCATTTTGGAAATAGAAAATTGTAGAAAATATATTCAAGTCTTTGATTTTGAGTAAAAGGAGAAGACGTGTTTGATTTGACATTCAGTTATGTTGTACAATTAAAAGACTGTCTGCAACTACCACAGCACAAGTAGAAAGAGACTTGCTACTGCACTGGCATTAGCAAAGTTATAGATACCCCCGATCCAGCCATATGCAAAGCATGCTGGAACAAAAAAATCCTCCACCAAGTTTCAGTTAATGCATCAAAAACATTCATGTAATCCCAACACAAATGGATTAAGTAAACTTCCATTTTGATTGTGTTTAAGTGGATTGAACACAATGAAATTAAGTTTGGACAAAATAAATATTAATTGTGTTGCTTAAGCTCATTTTAATTAAGTAATTTGAACAAGCAGCAAGTGTTTAAATGTCAGTGTACTTGGGGCATGTTTGATCTGATTTCTTGCTATCACTGAAAAAGTGTGTAAAATGGTTTTAGGGGGGTGTTCATAGTTGGTTGTAGGTTTGTATTTGTATCTGTAAAATTGCATGTTGTGTAAGTGTGCTACCGTTGTTGAGCTGTAGAGTCCAAAAAGTGTAGTGTCTGCTAGCAGTATAGGCTATACTTAGATTCGATTCTTAGATTAAAACCGCATCTCTGCGTTTAATTAGAATTTAAAAGGCAGTCAGGAATCTTAAACGTAAACTGAATCTTTCACAACCCTGGTGACAACATGCATTTCTGTTTTCAGAGGATTCGTCTTTAAAGTTGTTTACATTTTAAAAGGGTTTAAGCTTTAGATGTTATTATGAATTTCACATTTATAATACTACGAATATTTTCTCAGACATATTTTTGGATTACCCAGAGAAACTCATGATGCATTTTAGGCCCTGTGGACAAACTTTTGCTCGCTCAACTTTTTAGCGTTGATGCTGGAAATCTTTGGCCACTCCTAGATCATATTGTGATGTTTGGCCAGAGCTGATGGCACATAATGTCAGATCAATGATAGATGCTTCATGAATGGAGTCTAAATGACAATCCCCCCTCCTCCTCCACCCACACCCCACATCTCTGTCTGGTTCCATCTCAGTGCGGAAGGTTACCTCCAAGCCAATGACAAACTTTGACGAATAGCTTGTCTGTACAAGGGCCCACGAGATGAATCAGACATTTCCTCTCTCACCTTTTCCTCAGCCTTCAGCAATAATTGATATAGGACATCGCCACTCCACCCACCCTTCCCTGCTTCATTCATTCCTTCGCTGGCTTTTTTCCTCTGCGACGTCTAACTCTCAATCCATCACAGGGTCGCCATACACCATGTTTTGAGACTTTGCTGAAAGGTCAGTCTAGTCTGGTGTAGTCACAGATTTGGTGAGGGAAGAGCAAGTAATCTCCCCTGGATTTGAAGGCAGTAAATTGTTCCCTTTCCTTCAGCCACTGTGTCCTCAGAGCTTCTGTCTAATATTAGTCTGACAAACTGGAAAGGACACAGTCAGATGTCGTGCCGCCCCTCGCTGGGCCAAACCAGGCATACTTGGATTTTTGGAGACTTTAGTACTGAGTGCACTTGGATTTCCAGGATGAGGAAGTTGATCCAACTTTCTCCTGAGTGTATTTGGGTGGCAAATGCCTTGTGTGGAGATTCTCCATCTCTCTGGTTCTTTTAGTGTTGAAAGTAGATCAACGGCTTGGAACATCATAATTGAGCAGTTGTTACTGAAGCCACTAGCCTGACAAAAGTGCAGTTATCCAAAAAACATCATCAAATGTAGCTTAGGTGTTTGGTTGACAGTTTTTTTGTATTTAATGTTTATTTTGAATGTACTAGAGAACCAACAACATTTGAGGAAGTTCACTAAAATTCTTCAATTTATTAACACCTAACAGCGTTCTTTGTCTGATACGTTAGAGTGTTTGAAATGCATCCATTTCAAAGAATGGACTAATATAGACTAAAACAGACTAATGGACATTAGTCAATGGAGATGCCATATTTACAATACAGTATTAAATAATTGAATATTGCTCAAACACTTATCAAATAACATCAGAGTAATCAGATAATGAAATAAATAAAAGGGAAATTGTTTAATCGAATTACCTTCACAGTTACCTTCACAGTACAATATATCATTAAGCCAAAAATAATCAGAATATGACTCCTCTCTCCTGCTTATTACGGTTTCATGTTAAATTCTAGCTTATGCAATGCAGCTTACAATTCAAGGTTAATTTGTAAATGCAGCATACATTTCTTTACACTGCTTTAAATATTTGTAGAAGAATAATAAATACATTTTTACGTTTGTCTGTCTGTATGTCTGTATATCTCATTTAATAAATGTTGTTACGATGATGTGATTTTGCTTTTAGCAAAGCATTATTATTGTTACCTACATTTAAAAGTACAGTATTACCAGTTTTCCTTGTTTTTGCTCTGCCAGCAAAATAGTTATTGAACTAATTTGTTTTTTGAATGAATTGTTTAAATGAATGATTCAATGACTCATTTAATCATTCAAGACAGTCAATTGTTTCATTCCTGAATGATTCTGAATATTGAACGAATCTGTTGAATCATTCATTCATTTGCTGCGTCTGAAATAGCATACTCTCTTGAGTAGGTATATAATTTGAAGAAGTAATTACTCAATGACCACTAAAAAAAAGTATGTTCTAAAGAGTATGAATGTGTGTAGTATAAATGTAATTTGGATGTACTACATTCACCATGTTGCCCTTATCACGTGACCTGCCAGAGTCAGTTACGTTGCTTCACTGTCATTCGTAAATCCTCTCCAGTATTCTCATGGGATAGTAAAGTGTCCATTGTATGCACACTTCAGAATCTCGCCGGAAGAAGTAGGTCATCAGGGTACTTTTTGGCCACTCTTTTGAGTATTGTGAATTCTGACATGTTTTTCGCCTACTATATGCGATTTCGGAAGCAACCATAGACTCATTCATATTCACTTATTGCCACCTACTGGCATATTGATGAACTTGCAGAAAGTGTCACTGAAAGCTATATTTGTTTTATGTATTTATTGCTATACCATTAAATTTCTTCCTATCTGCTGTCATCCATCTTTAACTTAAAACCCTCTCACTGTCTCCCTGCACCTCTACTTATAGTGCAGTCAAAGAATATTCTTATCAGAATCTATCCATTCTTCTCACACTTGCTCTTTTGACCTTTGCAGCTCACTGTTTTCATTAGTTTGACAGAGCTGGCCTGCCATGACTTGCTGACGTACATTTCTGAGAGGTTCTAAGAGTCCTTCATGTGCTTTAACATAATATGTGTTTTCCTTTGCTTTTCAATGTGCATGTGTAGCTGAGGTCACATTCGTGTGTTTGGCCAGTTGGAGGTCAGAGTGGTCATTATTGTGTTGTACTTTGTTAAGTCTTTAACATCCCCTCAAGCTTTTATCATAGCTATGACTTTGTGTGTCTGTGTGAGATACAACAAAAGCCTGCTTGTTTTAAATCCAGATGACCTTATGGGTATTTAGGATATACTCATTTTCTCCTACCTACAGCTCTCGCAAAATATGAATAAATAGAAGCACGTCAGCCATTTTTATAACTGGGTATGACAAGTGCTCACAGACCGATGCACAGACTCCAGTCTACTGAACGTCCCCAAGGACACGTCATCTCTCATGGGGGCTTTTTAAAATAGAATCACTTCCTAAACTGCTTTCAGGTTTTTGACCAGGGGAAAGAGTTGCAAGAGTGTCTTTTCCCTGCTAGCATGGCCATATATCAGCCAGTCGGCAGACAGGAGGTCAGTTCATGCACACAAACGCCTTCTGTACAAACAGAACTGATGCAGTAAATGACACTGATTGGATGAAGATTGTACAGTGCCAAAATGTACAGTGACTTAACTCTCAATCTCACGAAAACAAGAACCCTACAATCAAAAGACAATAAAGTAATTTTATTTATTCTGCATAAAGAAGATCAAATCATTGTTTTTTTTTTGTTTTTTTTTTGTAGTCTGATGTTATTTTTATGTTATTTCCATTCAAATTAACATGCCTGGTATCTATCTATCTATCTATCTATCTATCTATCTATCTATCTATCTATCTATCTATCTATCTATCTATCTATCTATCTATCTATCTATCTATCTATCTATCTATCTATCTATCTATCTATCTATCTATCTATTTATCTATCTATCACCAACCACTGAACTTTCTTTCTACTGAACAAACCAAACTTCCATCCATCCATCCATCCATCCATCCATCCATCCATCCTTAATACTACTGTATTTTATGCATTACAGTCAAAGAAATAGCTTATTTTGAAGGTTTTTTTGTTGTTGTTTAAATAAGTATAAACTGAAGACAGAACTACAAAATGATTGTTTAAATATTTTAGAGTTTCAAACAATTATTATTGAACAGATAATTATTTTTAATTATTTTTAACTACAGTAATAATAAGGCTTTTGTTTGTGTGTTTGTTTTTCAGAAAATAGAACTAATTTAAAATTTCTCACATTTAATTTTGGGGTGAAACATGACCTGAACTTGTACCGTGGGATTCATGAGATTCACCCAGTGTTGTTTGAGCTCTAAAAGCGGACAAAAGTTTAGCTCTGCTAAACAAGTTTTTATTTTTCCTTCCAATCAGAAAGCTGAAAGGAAAAAAAAGGAAAGTTTCCATCCATTTCAGCTCTAAATGTAGTTTTGGAAAATGCTCAGGGGAATGCTGTTTCCAAAGTAGATCCAATCGCCAGAACATAACATCAAAACACTATTACAGTGAACGTTTTCAGCAACACATTATGTTGATATTATAATATGATATCTGAATTATTTGAGCTACAGAAGGTTTTTCAATACAAATCAGATCCTAATTAGGTTGCACCGGTAATGATATAAGTTCCAAATTACTTCATTTACAATATCTGACTTTTATTCACAGTAGCGAGCGTTGGTACGATCAATCACCTGTTCAGCGCTGATTCTTAGTGACACCTTTGGAAAATCCTGGTAAGAAGTTATCGATTCCAGACAGGAAAATGAGTGACTGCATTCCAGTTTGAGAGCAATTGCCGCGAGCGACTCTTCAATCTGAACTGCACACAATCACATTCCTCTTTATTGGAAAAACAGTGAAGCCAGTTCAGGGACACTTTAATTGAATTCACCCTCAATAATATTCAAATCAAGCCCATCGTTGGCGAACAGGAGGCATTTTCCATTTCCAACGGTGATAGTTGGGGTATCTGTGCAGGTGATGGGGAAAACTGTACTTTTTTCTTTTCATTTCATTAAAATATGTTATCTATATAAAGATGCCATTATTTCAGCAAACAAATCAATCCAAGTTTGGGGTTTCCAACAATATGCAATCAAGCAGGAAAGGATTGCTGCATTTTTCTTGTCAAAAGATAAGAACATAGAGGAAAATCTATTGGGGAAAAAAATAGATCCTAAGGAAATTAAGTAAAATATGTTTGTTTGTAAAAGCAAACAATAAATATACTTATGTAAATAAATAAATAAATGTGTTCCTTTTGTTGTGCTGTCACTCAGATAAATACACAGCAAAGTGTTTGAGATTGCAGTCAGGTCTTGTATTGCCACCGCTCATCTCGTGTCCCCGGAGAGCGGCTGTTCTCAGACGGTGGAAATATGAAGTATGATCCATCCAAAATGGTTTTTCCTGAATCTTCCCTCTTTTTTTTTTTTTTTTCATCATGTGAAAATGAAGCGTGATTATATTACAGTCCCTATAGTCTGAAGTGTGTGCCTATATCTTTGACTTTGTGCATTTCGAGTATGTCCCTCTAAGGACATCATATCTTTACCACATCATAATTGTCATATTCAAAATCATTTACACCAAGCTAACACCTCAGAGCTCTTTAAACAGGTTTAGTGTATTAAACTCCTGTTCTTTTTGAAGTCTGGAAGATGCCAAGGCTCTTTTAACATCCTAAAAAAAATATACATAAATATATATAAACACATAACATAATATAAATATACCGTTCAAAGGTTTGGGGTCAGTATGTTTTTCTAAATAATTTATTCATTAAGGACTCATTAAAAGACATTTATAATGTTACTAAAGTTTTCTATTTCAAATTAATGCTTCTTTAGAACTTTCTGTTCATCAAAGAATTCATATTTTGTTTCACAAATTCCTCAAATATATAAAGCAATTCAAATGTATTCAACATCAATAATAATAATTTGAGCGTAATGATGCTGAAAATTCAGCTTTGCAATCACAGGAATAAATTACATTTTAAAATATATTCAAATAGAAAACAGTTATTTTAAATTCTAATAATATTTCACAATATTGATTTTCTACTGTTTTTTGATTAAATAAATGCAACCTTGGTGAGCATGAGAGTATGTTGTATATACTCATATATAAACAAAATTTCAATCCCAACAAGAATATTAAAAGCCTCCTTGTCCCTTTAAATATTTAGATTCACCCTTAAACAGGCTTATGGTCTTGAAACTATTTTAGGGAATCTGCGCTTGTGCTTATTTAACCAACCTTGGTGTGATTTGCCACAGTATTCACTGTATCTCATCCATAATGTCATAAATCCCTGATTTTCGTCTGAGCCTGCATTAAGAGCAGAAAATCTGCCGTTGTTCTCCCTTGACTCCCTGATCCAGGTCTGTGCCATTAGTGAGGCATTCGTGCAGCGCTCCAAGTCACCGTATATAGAGGGACTGGCAGACCCTGTGCGGGGTTTGACTGTGAATGGGGATGAGCTGTTTTACATTCAGCAGGCCGGCTGATGTAGTTTGTAGACACAGGGCCCTGCCAGGCCCTCTCAGTCTCAGCATAATGCCAGCAGGATCCGAAATGCCACCTCCGACTGCCAGCCCACTGCTACGGATGTTCCCTTGCTTCAGGCATGAGGATTTGAGCTAAATGAGATGATATGTGTGTGGGAATAAATATACATCAGTGCATGTTTGCGGATGCCTATGTGTGTGCATGTGTATTTGTTCAGAAGTCAGTTTGATTTGTCTGGACTTTGCTGTAAGATATGCTCCACGGTATAAACAACACCACACCCAGCGAGCATGCATTCACCCTGACCCGGCCGCACCACCACCCGCTCCTTTCTCATGCCAAAACCATTAGCCAAGTGGACCATGCATCCACCAGACCAATCATTCACTTCACGCATTCATCATTATCTGGGTATGAGGTACCAGCGTCGTACTTGCCAATGAAGGAATAAATCACTAAAGCTGGTTGCACTCGGCATGTGAATTTCCTGTAAATAGTGGCATTTTTTGAAACCCTTGTTGCATTCCTTTTTTTTTACCCCAATATAAATGGAGATGTCATCGTTTCTGTTTGGTGTTTTGAATGTTCTTGTTGAATGGTTTTCACCATTTACTTTTCGCTGTCAATATATGTTATAGATTACATTATGGATGAGATACAGTGAATACAGCAGCAAATCACCCCAAGGTTGGTTACATAAGCAAGCACAAGAACAGAATACTTAACATAATCGCAAGAAAATAAGCCTGTTTACAATCTTGTAAAGCTTGTACCGTTGCATTTCAGATTGCCTATAAAGGACCCATCAGTCTGCACCTTCTAGAGTATATGCATGCTATATAATATTACATTGCTGCAACAAAAATAATTACAGTAATTCTGTATCAACAATATTTTGTGTAAACTTAACTTATTACAGCATGACAATATTTTTGCTTATTATTATTGACCTTTTATTAACATTTTCTTAAACTTTACAAGTGTATTGATGGTGGCAGGAGGTGCACCTTTAAATTATTATCTAAAAAAAACCTCACTCAAACGCCACCAAAAGTGACAACCGAATGGGAGTTGTTTATTTAGTCTATAATTTGGGAGTTGCCTAATTTGTCTATGCCGCCTATCTCCTGGTGTCTCTGTTGGACAGTGTTGCTTTATAAAGATACGTTGCACACTTTATCTAACCATATACTTTATACTTTACTTTCCATTTAGTTAATTTTATTGTTGTACTGTCAGTTATTTTCTTATCTAAACTTTTTGAAGTTCCAATTCCTCCATTCCCTCTTCAGAGAAAACACCTGCTAACCATGGTACAATCAAAAATAACACCAAACAAGAAGCTGTAAGAATTTGTTATTGTCTGCTATGACACACTTGGGGTGTCATCACCAGCCATCCGGTGTGAAATCTAATATTGGCAGTGTACAATATCTGTGTGTACAAGAGTGTATTCCCATGCTGTGACAAAGCAAAGAGATTCATCAAAAGCATTTCTAACTAAGCTATTATTGGCCAATGTAGGACTCTCTAAACATTCCCCACTTGGCCATTGTTTATGGCTACGTCCCACAGATTTACAGCGCTGTGTGTTTTATGAAGTACCATCAGAGGGTACGAATGAGTCGGCGAAAGCCGACGTCAGCGCTTTCAGCCAGGCACCATACCGTGATGCATGGCGGACCCGTGTCCAGGGACCCGTTTTTGTTTTTGCACTTTACTATATGTGCTTTTATTTTATCTCTGCTTCTTTTAGAAAGCACTGCATCATCATATCGAGCTGATCTCAGAGGAGAGATTACTTTAAATGATTGTGAATCATTGTTTTAGAAAGGCCTGCAGGACGAGCATTGGGAACAGGGGAGAGTAATATCACAGTCCGACTATTGACAGTTTATTGAACTAAACCACAGCAGTGCAACAAATTCAAAAACGTCCTTCAGTACAATATACAAAGAGTAAGTGTACTCCTGTAGAGTCACGTTTAAATACTACACTGTATCCTCCTAACTAGACAGTTTTTGTCCTAATTAGCCATGACCTTGAGACAATTTCTGTCCGCTTGATAAGTTTTGACATATTGACCTCCTATAATAGTTTCCGGGTCTACTGTAGGTCTGTAGTCTGTTTCTAAAGAAAATACTATAAAAACAGATGTTTATGAGCACTATTTATTTATAGCACACCTTTAAGGGAAGCTTTTAAAAACTCACAGTATACTGTACACTACAGTCTCCAGGCCCACGGCATTCCTGACACTCATATTTAAACATGAAGAGTCTCCGTTTCTTTCTCTAAAATTACATTTTGGAATTAGCAATTGAGGCTTGGGATGAGATGGGTAACAAATTAGTCCTACTCACTCTCTCTCAAAAAAAAAAAACTTTTAAAGACAAAAACCTGACAAATGTCTTGAAATAAAACATCTGGTTGTTTTATTAGCGGAATAATTGACTCTGGGCAGTTGAATTATTAGACAAATATTGCACACCCTATGGCTGTGTGTCCACCAAAGCGTTTTTAGCCTGCGTTTTGGAGGCTATTGAGAGCGTTTTGGCAGCGCAGCATTTTTTTCAGTTGAGACGCTTTGCTTGTTATGATACAGAATATTCACGAAAGTGTTAATAGTATCTCATTTCACACGTATTTTGTTTCTGTGTTGATTCCATATTAAAATGCCAATACAATGTAACACATTTCTCTGGCACTTGTTTTAAATTATTTTGTTCCGTTATTATGCTTGTTGTTGTCATCTGTTGACGTTGTACAATCAGAACGTGGCAATTGGTCGGTGTGGTATTAGTCCTGCCCCTCCTCCACTGTGATTGGACGGTTGGGTAAAGTGACAGTGATGAGCGCTGCGATTTACCAAAAGTTGAACATTCTTCAACTCTCGGCGACCGGTAAAAAATGCTCAGCACCTCGTTACGCTCATGGCGTTTTGAAAACGCGGCGCTCCCATTGAAAACAATTGAAAAAATACACCAGCCGCGTGAAAAAAACGCTTTGGTGGACACACGGACACTTACATGTGTAAGACCCTTAATATATTTCAAACAAGATTGAAGAACGAACTTGTGTGACGTCATTTTGAACGAGGCAAAAAAGTTTTGGGTTGGGTTGTTTTGGGAGATCGAAACAGATTTCTGGAAAAGTTTGATCCGCCTGGTAAACACCTTCAAACTACCATTGGTCCATGGCTATTAAATAATAGATAGATGTGCTCTGAGGCCCTATTTACACCTGGTATTAAGATGCCTTTTGGTCGATCAGATCACAATTAGACGATGGAGACACGTTCCTGTTTACACCTGGTGTTTTAATCCGGATCTATTGTCCACTTCTGTCCTGTTTCTTCGAGGAGAGGGGCAAAATGCATGGGCTTTTTTCTTTTTTTCGTTTCTGCTCTGATAGCCGCAAGACCACAGCAAACACTGTGAGTTAGGAATCAGGAATGGTGAGAGAACATTGGGTTTGGTATGTTTTTCATCTTCAAAATCATACTTGGGTCTTCAGCGAACAAAGTTTAAATCCCGTCTGGCTAATGCGCTTCCTGTAATGTTTACACATTAGGCCAATAGGGGGAGAATAGGCAGTCTTTTTTGGCTGTTCCACCGCATTTGACCACATGAGTGTCTACAGTATGAAAACATTTCGGTCAAATGCATTTTCGACTCTCTCTGGAAGTGGTCGAAAGTGGACAAGCTTAAAAAGTTTTTTACGTCATCCACTTGTGATCCAAAGCCCCAGATTAAATACAATACATTATTCTGTCACACATACACATTATACAGTCAAAAAGTGTTATATATATATTTTTAATGTAAGCATGTCAATGGTCTGCAGTCCACAGTGGTCCATTTTTGCAGTCAAGTAGGGGATAGTCAAAATATATACAGCATGTGAATGAAGGTCGTTTGAAAGTTGACCAAGGGATGACGTGAGGAACACTTGTTCAGCTGTGTGTGTGTGTGTGTGTGTGTGTGTGTGTGTGTGCAAGTTATAAGAGTGAGAGAGTTTTTCAAATGTCCTCTCCTTATCCTTCCACGCTAAACGCACCAATAATATTTGCTCCAAGTGTTGACAAGCTTTATCTTTGTTCAAGGTTTACACTCAAAGAATTCAAATGAGCCTCTGTTTTGTTGCCAAGGAGTCGCCTAATCAAAGTCACCGAATTGTTGCTGTGACAAATTTAATTAATTTTCTTTTGTTCCCGTTGAGTGACACCATTCCTTTCTATCCCTCCAGCAAGCTATCGGCAAATTATTCCACCACCTAATGTCCTTATTCATATCAGCACAGCTACCAAGGAAACTTTGTCATTGATATCACTCCTGTTATTCAGAAGAGGGCTGCTGGAGTAACACAAAAGTATTCTGGCATTCAGAAACCCTCCACTGAGACCACGAGCAGGAGATCATGAAGGGCGGACCCTCTGAGGTAGAAGTGGCCATTGTATTTTTGGAATAACTGATATCTTCTCCAGTTCAGCCATTTAGACACAATATCTTTATCTTTATATATATATATATATATATATATATATATATATATTGCCAAAGCTATGCAAGATTGCCCCATAATATAGCTTTTTTTTCTAAACACACATTATGACATTCAGTGTTGTTATTGTCAAGTAAAACTAAACTATTACAAATAGTTTTCAGTATTTAAAATGAAGTTGATTAAAGGCACAATATGTATTTTTTTTGCTTTACAAATATAAAAAATCACTATATCTATGTTATATATTTTTTAAAGTTGTGTATTTACATTATCCCGACAGTTCCAATTAACTTCTAAATCCAGAGAAATTAATATTTTAATTCGAAGACACGGACCGTGTCTTTATTTCCGTTATGTCGCAGTCAATGGCGTCATATCCGCGTTGTCCCTGGTTTCCGCCTATGGTTTCCGCTCGTACTGCCATGGTAACCAGAGCTATGAGCAGAGCCCTCTGATTAACCAAAGCGACAGACGCAGACAACTGTGGAGTTCGCAATGTCTATCTGCACGCTGTTGTTGTTTCGTTCAAACATTATGGACCATGGCAAGCAGACTTTGGATAAAAAAGGATAACTAAAACGAGAATCAATATCAGCGCGGTGTTTTCGAGATGCCGAGAGCTCCCATAGACAGTATATAAACGAGAGCTCCACGTCCGAGACTTCGACCGCTTCTACATGTACTTTATTAAACAGGTGAGCACATTTACATAAAACTAATCAATGTTATATAGTTCAACAATGATAAAATGTCAGAATATGATCTGTATGTTATTCTAATGTTGATCTAGCTTACTGCTAGTCTCAAACAGACAAACTAACACATAAATTTCAACACATTCAAATGCAGTTTAGTGTGCTAGTGTAATGTTAGACCAAGTGAAACAGTGCTGCGTTACCTCACAAGTTTAATTTGTCTAATAAACTGACCTGTGAGTAGTAATTCTGCACTTGCGTGTAGTTCGGTAGAATGAAATGTCCATATTCCTTTTATATCCGCGGGACTCGCGTCGCGTGTGGAGCTGATTGCTGTCTCTTAGCAATCCCGAACTGCTTCATATCACAGTCATGATAAAAGCATCGATGTATTCAGTCATCCATAAACATTATTAGATCGGTCGGCTTGACGTTGACGACAACATCCATAATTCTTAGCAAATGTTGCGTCATCAAACTACGCCTTTGTTATTGTAAAGAGGTTAGCGACCCCTAGTGGAGAAAAATTCTATACTGTGGCTTTAAATAAATATTAGAGGAATAATTGGGATAGTCATCTCTATGGCAAAATTGTCCCAATTTGCTTGAATTCATCCTAACCTACACTTAAAAAACTTAAATGGAAATTAGAAATGTTGCCTTGGCATCTAACATTAATAAGTTTGTTGAAGTACTAAAACTCCTAAAACTAAAACTGAAATAAATTAAAGCTATAGAGTGCAACAGTTGGGTTCCAGAAGTAAAAACTTAAAATTAAATTTAAAGACAAACCTACTGTGAGCTACAATATTGTTAATCCATGGAATTTGCTGTGTCGTATTTAGCGTGTGTATACCTTCTGCCTGTCTTTGAATACCTGTTTGATTTATATTGTTAGTAAAAGTTTGCATTGGAACTTTTGATTCTCCATCGTCTTCTTTTGCCTGCACCACACCGTTTAACAGTGGAAATCCTGTTGAAAAACTATATGACAGAAAATTCCACCAGAGTCAAAAACAGCAACATGTTGCTTTTTAGCTCCTTATACTCCCATGAAGCACTGCAAATGACATAAACCAGTCTCCCCACACTCAATATATATATATATATATATATATATATATACAAAATATATTGTTTTCATTTATATATTAACCATTTGAAAATGAGTAGTTTTATTTGTCTTCATAGTTTTTTAATTTGATTATGCTGTTCTCTCGTAGCTGATAAACTTGATTCATGGCTTATAACTCTTTAACAAAGACTTTTTTTTAAATCACTATGGGAAAAAATGAATGGAAAATAATACTTCCGGAACAGTCCAGCTGATAAAAAAGGCAAGCACTGTTGCATTCTATAGAAACAAAAATACAAGAACTAATAAAAATGACAAAAGCACATAACAAAATTACTTAAACTTGAACTGAAATTATAAATGTAAAATCTTATTTACAATGTTAATAAATATAATAGGATAAATTATTCTAAATGTTTAGCTGGTCCTGCTCACTGACGAATTTTCTTTGAGAACATGATGCTTTAAATGCTGCTCATAAAGTTCATTGAGATTATCCAGCTTTTTCAAATCCACTTTTCATTTTCTGTAGCGATGGACAAACGTGAGCCGTTCCAATAGCGATTGCGTGAGGGTTAACCACGTTTGTTTTTTCTTCTTTTTTTTTTATGCTTTTGTGCTTTATCACACTGAGAGGTACGAATTCTAGTCGGTGGATGAAAGTGGGGAAAGCAAACAATATTTTCTCTAAACTGGTGTGAGGTAGAAGCCAGGAGTGCAAAATAATGACCCCGCTGAAATCCTCAGAAATACAAAGCATTCCCTCCTCCCAGCCGCAGTGTGATAAATAACAGTGTCAGCTTCTCAAAATGGATGTTTGGAGTAAAAACATTGAGGAAATGTACTATCAGTACAGGCGGGTTCAGCTGAAATGGTTCACCCACACACACCATCCATCATTATAGCCCCGGATCATGGAGACACATGTTCTGCTTCGGCCTTTAGGTTCTCTTTTCATTAAGTCTTTCATAGGCATTAAGTGCTGTCCACTCGACTGTCCGTTTCAATCCTCTGCGCACTGATGTTCCCGTGAAGTGAAATTAAATCAAATCCTCATTCCCAGACCCTGATGATTTATGAGTGTAAAATGAGATGGACATAATCAAATCTCTATGCATATGCCGAGCCGCCATGACTGAGATATAGCCTGAACCGTGATGACGTCGGGTCAGTTGAGAGGGATTTTGACCGACCTGCACTGCGTTGAATAAATACTTCACTGGCCCGTTATGATTTACGCAAAACGCAGCCGGTTCCAGCTGGATTCAGCATCCCTAAAGAGCATTTCTTTCATTGGGATTTTTGTATCTTTAAAAAGTTCAAACTGTCTTGTTGTTATGAATGGTTCTTATTACAATTTTTAAAAATAAAGGCTCCAAAAGGGGGTTTTCACAGCAGAAATGCAGTTTTTTTTATTGGCATTGATGGTTCCATAAAGATTTCTAACATCAATGGAACCTTTACATTGCACAAAAGGTTCTTAATAGTGGGAAAATATTCTTTAGATTAATAAATTGTTCTTCACACACACACACACACACACACACACACACACACACACACACACACACACACACACACACACACACACACACACAAAAGGTTCCATTAAGAACTGTTAATCGAAAGTTTCTTTGGGGAACCAAAAATGGTTTCACTTTTGGAAGCTTTATTTCTAAAAGTGTAGAAGAACGATTGGTTCCCCAAACTGTTCAGTGAACAGTTCCCTAGTGTGAAGAACATTCACATTAAAAATCATAAGAAATTTTTTTCACTGTTAAAAACCTTTTGTGAAATGGAAAGGTTCCATGGATGTTAAAGGTTCTTCATGGAACCATTGATGAGAACCTTTATTTTTAAGTGTACTTTCGTATTGAGTAATCGCCCTGGTTCGTCAACCCATAAGGGAGATTCTATGAATACTCTGTAAATGTAGATTTTTTTCATGAAAAGAAATTCACATTTGATTAAAGAAAAGACTTTGAGTGTGCTCTCAAAGTCTTAAGCCTCAAGAGGAGGCATTTCATTGAATAGTTTTAGTTGGAACAATTTCAGACTTAGAAATTATAACCTATTAACGCAAGAACAAGCTTACCTGTCCTGAAAAGACAATTAACCCTCACTTTCTATTGTATGCCTTTTGGTTATCAATCCATACCGCTTTGACCTATCCAGTCACTCCGAATCAGCAGCTGAAGGGACACAGAGATCGTTTTTGGACAGTGCCGCGACTCGTCCTCATTGTTGCTATGGTGAGTTTGTTCCGTCTGTTGTCACTTTTCATGTTTTTTAAAAGGTTCGAACTGACAAATTCTGTTAAAGGCATTTGTGAAGGGCTCTTCAGACCACACTGCACGCGCAAAAAATTGGACCGAATTGAAAATTGAATATGCCACTCACCTGGCCAAGGCAGCTCCTCTGTTTGTCTGACAGGTAAAGTGACCTTTGCTGCAGTCGTGGAATGATCCAGGTAGCTAGAAGCCTTTGGGAGATCTCTCCAGGATACTTATCTGCTATATTACTTTCTGGCCACCTCCAGGGACGGTCTCCGCTCTGAGAGCTGTCTGGTGAAAGAGGCTTAGAGCTCTATCAGACGTCCGTGTGTGTGGCCCCACAATGGTCGCCCTGCTTCGTCACCCCATAAGGGAGATTCTATGAATAATCTGTAACTTTAGATTTTTGCATGACAATAAATTCACATTTGGTTGAAGAAAAAATGCATGGAAATAAGGATATCAAATAATGGTTTTCTGAAAAAGACTAACAGACTTATCACGTTTAGCTGTAACAACCATGAACACATGCTGTCCTTTTCATATTTAGCACAACAAACAAGCATTATCATTAAAAAAAAAGAAAAAAAGTGATGAGTAAGAATGGGCAGTTATTTTCAGAACCAAATTTGGCAGTTAATTCACAACATTTGGTTCACCATACTGGGGAATATCAATTTAGAAGTGTTGATTTATTAATTTATTTGCAGCTTTTGGTCCTAACTGTAACAAAGCTGAGAAATGCAGGTGAAGACGAGGATCTAAATGCAGGGTGATTTAATAAAATAACAAAACAGGGAACACAGAATTCGAAGAACAAAGGAACAAAACCAGGGGAATCACAGAGGCAACCATTACACGTACAGCAACTGACAAAGTAACAAGTGAAACACAAGGGCAATAAATACACAGGGATCTAAACAAGATACCAAGGGGGTGTGGCTAATTAGAAACACCTGGGAAGACTAATAAACAAGAAAAACTACAAAGGACTACAAAACATGGCACAGAACAGGAAATAACTAAAGTCCACACAAGACAAGGAGAACACAAGACAGGAATCATGATACCAACATAAAATAAATTGAAAAATATAAATGCATTGTCACACACACACATATATATATTATACATATAATATTGCATTATACATATTATATATTTACAAACTTTTATGTTAGATACGAATAATCGCAATTACTGAAGTACTTAAAATTGCGTCATTAATGTAGACAGTGTCTCATTTAATCAGAAGTACAACTTCATTTTCTACTATAAAGCAGCTCTTGATGGACTGAACAGGAAGAAAATTAACACCCACCTATTACAGAATCGCCATGGACCTGTGGTGGTACAAAGGTGTTTACCAGCCATAGGGAACTCTTCCAGCAAGCTGTATCGAACACCCAAACAAACTCCTTTTCGGCCTGTTTTTGTTTGAAATGATGTCACATCAGTTCGTTCTTCGATTTCGCTTAAAGTATATCTGGCCTTTAAATAGACTCCTTATATCAATTGGTTATTTGGTGTCCTTTTGGAGTCTCCAAGTGTCCTTTTTTTGGAAAGACTGGAAAAAAGCTTGCAGAAAATACAGTTTTGTGAGAATCACTCTTCAATCTGATGGTTAACTTTGCTGGATATAGCAAATGCTGACAAACGTGTTAAAGGAATAGTTCACATAAAAGTGAAAATGCTGTCATGATTCACTCACCCT
Organism: Scardinius erythrophthalmus; assembly: GCF_964197995.2. NCBI lineage: Eukaryota > Metazoa > Chordata > Actinopteri > Cypriniformes > Leuciscidae > Scardinius > Scardinius erythrophthalmus. Next base: position 25,426,092 of record NC_138245.1, on the reverse strand, counting down.
CAAGTTGTATGAGTTTCTTTCTTCTGCTGAACACAAAAGTAGATATTTTGAAGAACGTCGGTAACCAAACAGTTGATGGACCCCATTGACTTCCATCGTAGGAAAAAATAAATGCTATGGTCAAAGTCAATGGCTACAGTCAATTGTTCGGTTACCGACGTTCTTCAAAATATTTTCTTTTGTGTTCAGCAGAAGAAAGACATTTATACAGGTTTGAAACAACTTGAGGGTGAGTGAATGATGACAGAATTTTCATTTTGAAGTGAACCAATCCTTTGAACAAGATAAATGGTTAATTTTACGATAAGTGAAAAAGGGTGTGATCAATTGCGATCCTAACAGATTAAACAAATTAAAAATATAAATGCATAATTTATTATTGTTTATTATATGTTCAACATATATAATATGTGTTTTTAATTTATTTTAAATGCATAATCACTGATACTACATTGTTTTTTTGTTTGTTTTTGGTGTGTGTGTGCTTGCATGCGTGCGTGTGTGTGTGTGTGTGTGTGTGTGTGTGTGTTTTTGTGTTGCAAATATGTGCCTTGGGGGATCATGACTATGACCTCTGTTTAAACCATGGGGCTTCCATAGGGTCTTCACTGGGGTCTGCAGGGGACGATTCAGCCCCAGCTGCTGATGTCACGATTGGGTCCACGGGGCAAGTTGGCCCAGGAGCCAGAACATGCAACCAGGAGAAAGGACGAGAGCAGATGTGTGAAGCCCTGTGACCAATGTGTCACACTGGGTGACTGTGACACGACCTTGCTCCTGGGCCAGACACCAGTCGACTCTGCAATACGCAAATATGAGGGTGACAGAGTGTGTGTGTGTGTGTGTGTGTGTGTTGCTCAATTACAGTTCATGCAGTGCATGATAACAATGGAAACCAGCTAGCAGTTGTTAATTATGTGACTTGTTAATGCCTGTTTGTAATGGCATCATCATAAAGATCATTTCGCCAACGCTTCCCCCCTCCTCGCACACAATACATTCCCCACCTGTGCCTTCTTCTCATTTTGATCATAATCAAATGTGTCAGATAGTTCATAAACGTCTTGTTTCCGATATACTTGCAGTAATGATCATTGCAGAAATAGATCTTTTGAGTCTTTTTTTTTTTTTTTTAGTCTTACCCCGTTTCCGCGGTAATTAATGTCAGCTAGCTTGAGCGAGCACGCCCTGGTGTTCATCAAATGAGTTTTATGTGGCAGTGATTCATTTAAAGGTCGTCACTAAATTAACATTAGTCTATCCAAGTCATTACTAAGAATAGCTCACAGCAAACTTGCTTCTCTTTGTTTTGTTTTTTTCCCTCTGTTTTGTTTGTTTGTTCATGAAAGTCTGTGATGGATGAAGGTTCTAATCACAGGAGGAGATGATAAAGTACTCAACCTTTCCGCTAATGCTGTTTTTATATAGCGAAGCAAAAACAACAAATGTATATAAGAACATTTGATGTGTGAAACAAGACTGTAGATAGTGTATAGATGGGTGGGGTGGTTAAAGATCTAAGCTGGTAATACAAAGGTTAAAAGTTTGAACCCCAGAAGAAATAGTTAATTAGCGAGATACTTAAAATTGTGGCATGAAATGGCATTTGCAATCTATTTACTTCCGTAATGTAATGAAATTCCACATGAAACAGGACAATTAATGCGAAAATATGTGGGGTGTGACTAAAAAGTGGGTGTTTTATACCAGAACGGACCTGAATGTGAGTTTTCAGTGAAATGCACTGAGGTTGCATGGTGCATGGAGGTTAAAGGTCAAGTTCACCCTTACCATAACCTTTATTAAGGATTATGCTCATCTAGAAAAAAAAATGTTTTTTACCACAACTGTTGCCGCAGTGGTTACCACGCTATAACCATAGACTTTTCGCTCACTTGCAGAATATTAACATTAACCGTCATTAAAATTCTGCATTAATTATTGGGAAGATTTTAGAAAGGCTGCATTACTTGTTGGTTTTCATGAAAAGTCATTTTAGAGGTGGAGCAAGTTATTACATTTTGATGAAAGATTACGAAGACTTAATATTTTTCTTCTTTGAAACAACGTGAACTGATGAATAATGCATAACAAATCCAGGAATGTGCATTACGAAAGTAATTATGGTCCATTTTGATTCACATTGACTATAATTCAAGGTTTTTCTTGGGGGATTGTATTAAAAATGTACTGTAAGACACTTAAGATAAGAAAATGTCTGCGAAATGAAGAATAATGCAATCTACCATTCAAATATAAACCCTCCAGTTGAGGCGTATCCTCTTTCGGAATACCAAATCTGCTGTAGTATCCACACCATTTTATGGAAAAAATGTTAAGAGATTCAACTACTTAAATTGCTTTTGAGTTTTTGTTTGAGCATAGGATGTTGAATGACAGGTAATCAGAGAAGTGAAAATGGCTGTGCCATGTTTCAAGCCTACAAAAAAATTACAATCCTAATTTTCACCCAGACACAGATAAACCTTCTCCACAAATAAATGAAGTGCCCCAAGAATGCTCGCTCCCATTTTTAGTGTCCTCACCGAACTGTGTTGTGACCCTGGCTCATTCTGTCAATCCCACTATCCCCTCTGGCTCCCTCATTAGTGTCCACCCTCTGCCCCCCTCCACCGGACTGTCGGCAGGAAAGATGGACTGCTTTATGAGAGGGAGTTGATGTGCCCCCAACTACCCTAATTGAACCAGGAAGATGTATCTGTTGTGTTTTCACCATGGCAGACCTGAAAAGTCAAACAATCAACCTGCCTCCTCAAGGGAGGAAAGATGGAAGGCGGGAATGAAAAAAGCGAATTTGAGTCGTGTCCCTCTCAGTGCTTGGAGGACGTCTGTGGGACACGGGAAATCAGCTCATCCCTGCTCTTCTGATGAATAAGTATGTCAGGTAAAAATGGATGTTTCAAGTTAAAGTGGACAGAAAATACAGTTTAGAATAGCGTATCAGAGGAAAGAGCCCGTAAAATGGACGATCGATCATAGTGTCTGAGCAGAGGTGGTGCTGGGGTCTGTGAAATACGCCGTTCACTGACTCCCCTTATTTGCGGTAAAAGCCTGTATGAAAGTGCTCCAAATTATCCACATCCGGACAAAATACAATCATCTTTTTCTGACTTCTGAACCTATTCATCAACAAGACATGAATGAAAATACACTCATTTTGGGTGAGATGTACAGTGTGGGTGCATTTTTCTAAAGAAAAGCAAATGTTTGGATGTAATATTTACAATACAGTATGTCATATAATATACTGTATGTGTCCTATATCCTAAATGAATGTTTGAGCTCAATTACAATTTAAACAGAGTTTACATGATGTGCAATAACTGACTGTAATTTGTGATAAAAGCCTAATCAATTGTACAAATGATAGAACTGCAGGGGGTTTGTGAGTTGATGAAAAGCTAATAATTAATAAAATAATACAAATGTCAAATTAAAATAGATATTTAAAATTAAACACATACTAAAAAAAAGATGACATTTGTTTACTTGCATGTCATGTGACAATTAACCAGCATCTGAGAACTGTGGACTTGAAATAATTACTAGCCTATTTAATAAAATGTAAAAATCTAAGTGAGTACTACTAAGTAAATATTTTAGGTCAAAGGGTTTCAGCTGACGAAAAGTTTGAGAATTTTTATGCTTAAAATTACAAAAAGCATCACAAAAGTGCAATAAAATAGTTAATATAAGTTTGGAGAGTAAATGAAGGAGAGTACATTATAACAAAAGTACCTAATATCACAGTCAGTTTTGATTTATGCTTGTCTAAATATTTTCCTCAAGATTTTGTGTTTAATATAAGTTTAAGCTTTAATGTGCATAGTGTATCCAAAATAGGAACTGTTGTAGTGCACTCTTATTATTAAGTGTTTTCAGAGAAAGTATGTATGTGTGTTTTCTGAAGCCAAACACTCAAAACCAAAACAAATAGTGTTCCAACCAATCACCGACAGGGGGAGGGTGTTGTGAGGTTTTGAGCCAGCTTTTTCTTCAGCTCTGACTTCGCGTGCAACCGTGCACGAGCACAAAACCTCACAACACCCTCCCCCTGTCGGTGATTGGTTGGAACACTATTTGTTTTGGTTTTGAGTGTTTGGCTAAACCATTTGTTTTTGTGTGCAGATCTCAGAGCCTAGGCTGCCTACAGAGACGCGGTTTTTTGACGGCATGATTATGGGGCGGGCAGCTAGCGGATCGTTAGGAAAGATTAGATGAATGTAATAAAAATATTTTTGGGCCTGAAATCACTGATACCACCTTTAAAGCTCCAGTATGCGACTTTGGTATTTGACCACAAGAGGGCGCAGTTTCAACAATAACAAAGGCGAAGCTTGATGACGCTATGAAGGAGGTGATGACGATGGGAGATGTCGTTTTTTTTAATGCGTTTTCACCATCTAGCGATATATCTACATGGAATTAATGAATCATGATCACGGATGAGGTAATTTATTCGTTTTTGTATTACCTGTATGTCTGATCGTATTATTTTATTTCATCATAATTAATGAACTGCAAGGAACGTGAAATGTTATGCTATATTATCTGCAACATACAGCTATTTGTCAAATGATTTGTTTGGTTAATGTTGTGCAGTTTTACGTTTTTATGGTTAATGCCGTGTTGTGTAACGTGTTCAAACCAATATCTAAAAGTAAATTTGAACGAACATTTGCAAGTAATGACTAAATATATTTTTTTAACATCATATCCGATTGTATTTAATTGTACTGCCATAAGCTCGGTCACCACACGTGATAAAAAGCCTTACCAAAGTACAAAGAGCAATATAACTTTGTTTATAAGTGCTATTATTGACAGTTGCATGTCTTACCTGTCTATCAATACACTCGCGAGAGAGTCTCTGTCAAGTCCAAGATTGACGCGCAGCTCTCTCCATCTCGAAAACGCCTGCCGATATTTATCTGGGTTTTATTCCTCCGTTTGTCACACAGTCCGTGACTCCGCGTGTATCCGAATATGGACGCTTTCGTTTTGTTGGCACTTCCATACTCGCCAAAGAGTTTGTGATCCATAACAGCTATAACCGTACAGTCTATGGCTATAACGCTATAACCACCACTTCCGCATTTGACCATGCGATATTCCGGTGTGGTGGGTCATATTTTTTATTTTATTCTTTTTTTATTCTTTGTCAGACGTCTTTATTGTTTATTGTGATGAGAAAAAAAAACTCAATAAAGTTGTTGTAAAAAAAAAAAAAAAATCCCGTGTGGTGGAATATCCTATCACATGGTCCACACCGGAAAAAAGGGATATTGCGTCACTGAGGAGCGACATTTCTTTTCCGGGACGGCCAGTTATTTAAAATCGGAATTTCTCTGAAATAAAAAATCTTTGGAGACTTTTGAGATATTGTAAGTACACAACTGGAGGAAATATATCACACTGTGCAAGTTATTTTTGGAAATTTTATTACAAAATTCCTACATATTGGAGCTTTAAGGCAACAGGACTTGTTTTTTCTGTCCTCTGGAGAATCCATCAAGGTGTTTCACACTCCAGCCCAGCAGGTGGCAAAAAGTAGGTTTGTCATCAGCATTGAATACCAGAAGAAGTAGTAGTATTAGTTAGTTTATTTTTTTAGTTTTTTTAAATAATGTACTAAATAACGTCATGTTTTACTCCACATAGTATAAAAGAAATCAGGTCTTGCATCTTCTTTTGGTAACAGCCAGTGAGGTGAGTTTTCTGATTGATTTCTGTGCACTTGTTTGATCTTGTAGTAAATATGATTTTGCTATGAAGCTGTTCAGGAAAGTTAATTCCATCCATGGGTTTCCTTGGGAATTGTCATATGCATTTTAAGAAATGATGATATAAATATGTTAAACTTTGTGGTTAATATAGATATGCTACATTTTTGTTCTACATCATAATTTACACTGTCACACTTCAAGCATCTTCATTTAGCAACTTGTTGGGAACCGAAAGCACAATCTTAACATTATAGTGAGAATTAAATTTTTTGGGATGAACTATTTCTTTATGTACACTAGATAATTCAGAGAAAGCAACAATTTAAAATTTTCATATTTAGTCAACTTGTTTTCCACCATTTTAATGCATTCCTACCTCCCAAATGTCTGTGTTTTTGTGGTCTTATATGGCTGTTATGTGATGTTTGCACGTGTATGTGAAGTCCATTTGGCCTCAAGGTGTCCTATTTATTGTAGGTTTCATAAGGACCTCTTATGTCTGATATGCACTTTGGATGTGGTCTTTTGATGGTCATGCACTGATTTGGACACAGCAGATGGCTAGGCTACCCGACTGGACAGTTTATGCGGCATTACATCACCAAAATGGGGACTTGAAGGAGGCCCCCTGGACTTAGGGAGGCATTTGGGACAGAGACCATATTTGCATTGGCCAGACATGACATCATAACGACCGGTATGTTCCCATTGGCCTCCACGGCCTTAAATGAAGGGATTTACTGCTTGCCTCTGAACACAACAGACATTTACTGTTTCTTAAGCCATAGTGGTCCTTTTCTTTCGAGGTCCAGGTTCAGCTCCCATCTCTCACCCCTTGTCCTTGCTTTTCTACAGGGCTGTAAAATCCAAAAGAGGCATTTATAGTGTCCCATTCACAGTGAGGAAAATTAAAGCCTGAACTTGAGTAACATTCTCCTCACTGGCTCTTACTCACGTGGCTCATATTCCCCAGGTTTCACAGGCAAGGCTTAAACCTAGTAGACTTTAATGCATGTTTGAGCTGTTTTAACTGAAAGCAATTTCCACTGACTTAAAATATGTCAGTTCCGTTGTTTTGTCTCAAGATGCACAACAGTAATGTTTTTTTTTTTAATGTCCTAATTAAATTAAGGCATAATCCTTGCTTACTCTAAGCCCTCTCTGTGAAACCAGGCCATCGTGTGTGTTTACAATAGATTTCACAGTTTGTGGCGTATTTGAACTTGCTCTTATTGAAACCTGCTAAAATAATGCAGACCGCAAATTAACAACACTATCAGGCATATTTAATTCTTAATGAAATCCCCCTGAATACACTGACAGAATCATTGCCCTTCGAAGATCTAAGAGAACTGCAGTGAAAACACAAGTACTGCATACAAATTTTTTTGTTAGTGGCTTGTAGTATACTTGACTGTAGTTTAACTTTGTTAAGTCTGTTCACTCGGCGGTCATATTTGCATCACTTCCAGGCGGCTATTTTGGGCATCCAAGACCAAGCCCTATTTAAATGGGGGAATCCTGAAATCTCAAGAATGACTTGCTGAACTCACAATTAAATAACATAGTTTAAATCAGCAAACAAATTAGATATGAGCTGTCACATAAATGTTGTTTCTTATGCTCAAATAGCATTAAAAAAGCTTATTAATGGCTCTTTTATTTAGATGGCAGGACTTATTCCGCCATATTGTGCAGTGCACATTCTCTTATTCATAAAAGTCTTTGGCTAAACTTCAAGAAATTGGATTGAATTTTTGTTTTTGCCATACCTCTCAGTTGACAGCACAAACACATTACAGTGAGGAATCATCCTTGAACTTTGTACACATAATATATACTTGTGTGTGTCTGTCATTGAAGACAGTATGTGTTGAATGTGTGTACACTTACGCATTTTCCACAAGAATGATTCTTAAAATTTTCCACATGCTCAAATCTTCACATATGTTCATTACTGAATGTCACTGCAGTATTGCCGTAGATGATTGACAAATTGCGTTCACCTCGCCCATCATTGATGGATGAAATTAAGTAATTACATACATCTTAAATGGAGCTGAGCCTCTTGGGATATTTGCAGGGAGGAGAAGAGAGTACTATTCCCAAGCTTTTTTGTCTTTTTTTAATCCATTACAAATCCATTGCACTGTCAACTTGATTTATGTGGCGCCAGGCCTGTGTCTCTTTCAATGTCACGCACATAAAAAATAAAGACGACGTCCTTATCATATACGATGATATCTGCTCTTCCACTCAGCTTCCTTAAAGTTTGAACAGGGAAGAAAAACTCGCTTTTAGTTCCAGCGCTGGATACACTCACACACGGGTAGTTTGTGTGACTTCTTATTGTAATAAAACTTCAAAGCTTTTAGGGTCACAGGGTCCAAAAATAACACTTGCAAAGAGCCAGCTGCAGGTAAAAATTGGCTTTGGTGAGTAAATAAAACGTTGTTGCCGGAGTTGCAGCATAATTCGGGGTCTAAATCAAGGAGGTCTTTAATACCTGGAGAATTCGAAATCTTAGCATTCCTTTCATCTCAATGGTAGGCTTTGGCTGGCATTCATTTTGAATGATTTGTGGTTTTATATGTTAGCTGCAGTGTAAAAGCTACTTTTGAATGGCTTTCAATGGAGAAATAGGCTTTTTGGAGCCAGATGTTGTGACCAAACCTGACCCTAACCCTTAGTTTCAGTTTTCCTTGCTTGATTTAAATCAACTGAATCAGTGACTGTCAATATATATACATATATACAGTGGTGGCCAAAATTTTTAGAACACTTGGCATTTTTAAGAGGTTTTAGTTGTTATTTTGACCCTAAACATTCTTCTAACTATTGCCGGAACTACCTACGATGGAAGGAATCTGCTGGAACATTGAAAATGATGGACTGGCCCCATCAAAGTCCGGACCTCAACCCCATCGAGCAAATTTAGGGTGAGTTAGAAAATAAACTGGACAGGTCTATTTTACATTCAAAGGAAAGCATCTGGCTTCAGTTGAAGAAGGCATGGGAAAACATTGGTGTTGAAGTTCTCAGGAAATATATTGACACTATGCCAGAGAGATGCTGCTGTAATTGCTGCAAAAGGTGGACATACCAAATATTAAAGTTAAAAGTGGATAAAAACAGTGCAACTCACTTCATCTGATATTTGTTGCGCTCACAGCAACAATCTGCATGTTTCATGAACATTATGAAATTAAATCATGTTTTGGAGGCAAACATTTTTTAATATTTTCCGATCTGTCAGGTGTTCTAATAATTTTTGCCACCACTGTATCTGTATATATATTTGGAGTTAGTAAGTCCCCCCCCCCCCCCCATGTTGGAAGGTGTTGTTAACCCTCAAGGGTCGACGAACTCATTGGCACGTTTTGGTGGACTTTTTTCCACATAGTATAACGAGTGAGGGGCCGTTCACATATCGCATCTTTTGCGAGCTCAAATTCCTTATTTCAAATGTCGGCGTGCAGTTTTTTTTCTCTTCTCCGTAAATAAATCTTGTAGCAGAGCAAGCGTTTTCGGTGGTGGAAATCCATTACTGAAACTTCCTTGTCGTTGTGGAGAGCGCAGTTCATGGTTGCATTGCAACAACAGACGTCACGGGAGCGCAAGCTGGAAAAGAGACAGCGGCGCAACCGTGCCTTCCACACGTTTTAGACGGGATATGTGAACGGCCCCTCACACATCATTCAAAACGCTAAAGGGTCTACTTTTGTTTGTATACACTCACAATAACAACAAAACACAACATGTGCTTTTGTAAAATAAAGAAAACAAACAAGATGCATTTTCTGCTGTATCAGTCACACAGACATGAGAGATATGTCTTTAGAAAGCTTGAAATGTCTACTTTCAAATTAAGTCATATCGAAAAACAGATATCCTCTGTTTATGTAATCCATATGAAATCAACAAGTGATTCAGTTTCTCACCGTTCTCAAGTTCATGTTGGATTCAGAGACTGCAAGTTAATTGATTGATGATAAAGTGTTATAATGAAGACTTATATGCCAGAATGTGAATAGCGACTGGTTCGATCTCTATATTCAGGAAAGAGAGAATGTTGTTGCCGATTGTTGATTGATATCAGCATATCAAATGAAGTGCTGATGAGCATGTGATTTACAGAAGGGCCTTTAATGGGTAACCTTGTCCCTCCAACTGTCAGGGGAATTCTGTGAACAAAAACAGTCCTCCAGGCCTTCTCTGGCAAATTTCCATATCTGGGACTCTGTCCTTGAGGCCTGTCATGGTGCCATCTTTATTTTTCATATATATATATATATATATATATATATATATATATATATATATATATATATATATATTCTCTATGTTGTTTGTCAACATTGTTTTGTATTCGTTTTGGTGCATGGTTGTAGGGCACCCCACTTGACAGTCGTCTTAACAGAAAGAATCGGGGTAGGTTCATCCAAGGTGAGATTTTAGGTCACTTGTCACTTAAGCTGACAGAAGAGAGAGAGCTTGCGTTACGAAGTCTAGTGTTACGAAGCTGTTTGACTACAGGCTCGGAGGGCAAGTTGTGTTAAATGACAGCTACTGTCCTTCTCCCCTTCTTGTGCTGCATGCTGTTAGGTTGAACTCTGATGGACTGACTGGAGCAAACTGCTTCCTATTCAGCTCAGGCTGTTGTCATTTCTAACAAGGGTGTTTGCTATAAATGGCTCTGTGTCAACTGTTTATATGGTTTCAGTGCGTTCGGAATAGGACTGGCAATTTATTTTAAAGTTAATTACATGATATTGCAAATAATAATGTATCACTATTATATTATATTAACTCGATTAAAAAAAAAATACTTATAGTGGGAATATAATCAAAAATAGTGGGAAAATCCTTATGGTATTTGCATACAGTTTAGGGGGCATGATGAATATTATATTGATTGCATATTTTTTCTTTTATAATCTCACTAAATTGACAAAATTGTCAGTCCATTTTGGATAGAGAAGTCTGCTTGCTTTAGCTCTATTCGGACGGGATTCGTTTTACAAGGGTAGACGGAGTAATGCAATTTTACCACAGGACTTCTGTAATAATAATGGCCAATTCGCATGGGAGAAGACATCTCAGTAAAACTACCAGAAGTGGGAGTGGTAACTCGATTTGCGCACCCCCGTCACTTCCTTGTTGTCATGTGTGTATTATGTTGCTTCATGTCCGCAAACACATATAACCTATATTTATATGTATATAAAACAGTTTGGTCCTGATTGGATTATATCGGTAATAGGCACTTACCTAACACTAAAATAAGTTCCGTGCCTCTAACAAGTGGCCTTCGACTTTCTTTTTGATCTGAATGGTATGTGTTTTTTGCCACAGACTTGTCCCACCACCTAGAGCGCAAATGAATACTTCAAGCACCACGGAAAACTACTTTTAAACAGGAAATGATGGAATATTTACGTACATATTTACAGCGGGTCTATTCGCACTGGATTAGTATTACCTGAGGTAATTTTTCCGTACCTTTTTACAAAAGGGAAAAGTCGCTGTAATCTTTACTGACATTGTCTGTAATGATTACTGAGATACACATTCACACGGGACTAAAATCACTGAGAAGCTGTGGTAATAATTACTTTACCCCACCTCTCCATGTTAAACTAACCCAGTCCGAATAGGGCTTTTGTTTATCTCAATTCCCTCATGTACTTCCATTTTTACAGAGTATCACATGGCTCTAACTCATGCCGGCGTATAATAACGCATATGGCTGATGACTTGCTGTGAATGACACCATAACGGATGTCTATTTTTGATTAATGGCGGTGTGTTACATGATGCACAACGTGGTGTCATGTATTTCACTACAGTGTTGGTCGCTATACCCACAACACTGAAGTATTCGCCAGCCAAACATGAGCACTTGACCCAGAAACTTAAACTGGACCTTATGGAGCACATTTATAGTGGACATACTGCTGGTCAGCACTTCCTTACTGGCCACCATTTGGAAAGGCAGCCAAATTCATTGGCACACCTCTCTCTCTCTCTCTCTGTCTCTCGCTGTTATTTTACCAAGGCCTAGTACTAATTTCTTTGTCACAGAGTGAAAGACAAAGAACTCAATGAGTACACTCAGGACTATAGTAATAATAATAATAAATGCAATCATAATAATAACAACAAGAAGATAATACATTGACCTGTAGCTCTTCCCCAGCTTGTGTGGGTCGATGATGGCTCACTACACGGAGCTGTGTGTGTGTGTGTGTGTGTGTGCGTGCGTGCGTGCGTGCGTGCGTGTGTGTGTGTGTGTACATCATTGAGGCTAATGATGTCCCCGGGTCCCTTCTGAAGCTGATGGGGACTTACACAACACTGCACGATCATGTTTGATTATCATATCTCTCATTCTTACACACATACTGTAAACTCTGTCTCTGTATCAAGCTCAGAGCCGGCCCTAGACCTTTGGGGGCCCTATGCAAAATTTGGTTGGAGGCCCCTTTGACCATTTTAAGTAAGGCCTAAAGAAAAGCAATGACTACCTAATAACTATACGGTACATATTATTATTATTATTATTATTATTATTATTATATTTACTATGTTTGATGTCTAACAGAAAAAAACAGTGATACCACTGAGCTGAGCAGAAGTGTTGAGGAGATTCCCCCTTCTATGTAGAGTGCTTTGAGTGCCTAGAAAAGCGCTATATAAATGTAATGATTTATTATTTTTATTATTATAAGTGCAAGCTGAACACACATTGATGAACTTGCTGAATAAAAAGACTTATAAAGTGATTTTCTCTGACCAAACCAATCTTTTATTGACAACAGTTTAAGAGGCACAAGCATATATATAATTTAAATTAAATAGAGCAAATAAAATAACATTTAAATAAAATAATATATTAAATAATAAATAGAACATTCAAATGTTAGAACCTTTTAAATAAACAAAACAATAACATCTAAAACACCACAAACAAGATCAATAGTAACAAAAATAATAATAATAACAATAATAACATTTCAATAGAACTATTCAAATCTAGTTTAAAATAAAAGACAGAACTTACCAGCATTGTCAGCTTCTTGTGTGACACTAGAGCTGGAGGTAGGGATGGATGGACCTGCTAAAAAAAAAAATAAAAATAAAATAATGTAATTGACTGACTGAACTGAAATGACCCGTGTCCCTAGCATCAAACCTGGAAGATTTAAAAATGCAATCTGCCATTTTCTTTTAAAGTTACTTTAGATAAATTGTATTTTCAACATTAGCAGCTTTGCTCAATAAAACAGCTACTACAAACCCACCTCATGACAAATTTCATGTATGAGCAAAGGACAGGACACTACAACCACTGGGGAATGTATCTATCTCTATAAATAAAACACAGAACTTACCAACATTGTCAGCTTCTTGTGAACTAGGAATTGATGGAGCTGCAATGAAAAAATAAAAGAAAATAATTATATATAAAAGTAAAATTAATTTTTAAAATGCAGAAGGTTATCATTTTTACAACCCCTTTATACTCACCAACAGCTGGTGCTTTGTTCACTGGCAGCATGTATTTTAAAAGTGATCCTGGACATAAGGAATAAATTAATGTGTTAGCCCTTTAGTGTAGGTTAGAAGCCAATCTGGGTTTATATTGCTGTTAAATGCATTAACACCACATCGAATAATAGGCATAATACTAAACCAATTTCAGCAGCAGCATGTTAGCATGTAAACAATTGTAGCGGTAATGAAAGTTAATACATGCGCGATTTTGGCTAATGTTAATATACGACTGTGCAGATACAGATTATTAACGTTATCCATACAGGTATCGGACAATTAGGCTTACATACCTTTTTCTTCTTGTTTCTTCTCTTCCTCCAGTCTTTTCTTCTTAAGTTTTTCATTTCCAGAAAGATATTTTCTTTTTTCTCAGACATCGTCAACGCTCGACGTCAAAGTCACGACTAACTGACTGACTGACAACGAGTGACATCATAGGGTCATTTCAGGGTCAAGACTCGCGGTCGCGGGAAAATTGTTAATCGCTATAAAAAATAAATAAATAACAACTGTGCTTATCATGATGCCTGATAAAGAGCGTTGTAGGCCCATTTATTTGTATTTATTTATTTTATGTTACTTTTTATGTGTGAATTTTTTTCTCTAGCAGTGACTTTAGGGGGCCCTCTGCTGGCCACGGGGCCCTTTGCAATTGCAAAGGTCGTTTAGTGGCTGGGCCGGCTCTGATCAAGCTCTATCCATCCATCCACATACCTGTCAACCCTCCCGTTTTTCCCGGGATTCTCCCGTATTTTACATTGCTATCCCGCTATCATCCCGTTTAAATAATTTCCCGTATTTCTCCCGTATTTTTAATCTTTCTATAATTTTTTTTAAAAAAATCCCAAAGGGCGCAAACCAGTTAAGCGGAAATCCCGCCCTACAGCTAATTTCATTGGTTAAGGTTACAATGACGGGTAGGTTTAGGGGTCAGTGTTTGGTGTAGGCAATCAGTACTGTGATTCACATGACCAATAAAATCTTTAGAATCGGCTGCAGGGCGGGATTTCCACTGAAGTAGTTTGGGGGGAAAAATCGCGCAAAGTACAGCAGCATCCGAGGATGGGTGAACATGAGAGAGATGGCATTAACACACGCAATTATGTCAAAATGTCCGTTTTGTCGAGTATCCTCATAAGAACAGTCTGAGCAGTCTATTAGTTAAAAAAAAAAAAAAGTCGTAAATGAAAGTAAAGAGTTGTGAGAGAATGAGACGCGTGTGAGATCCGTCAGCGGCTGTTTTTAAAGAGACAGTAGCCAATAAAGCTTTCTGTCAGTAAAGTTAATCAAAGAACAAAGGTTAAGGTAACAGAGAAAAGCACTCACTGCTCTTGACTAAAGATCTTTTTTTACTTTAATAAGGATTAATCTATGTACAATTTAAATTGTATGCAGTGCAAACTGTTTGATAACTTCAATTTCTGTATATTTTTCCTACCTGTTAGACAAATATTTAAAATATACTGTTTTATGTTTTTCTACATTAATTTGGAGATTAATTGTGAAATTATTACATTATAAAATGTAATTTTTTTAATGGCAATTAATCGTGATTAATTAATGTAGTTAATTGTTGCAATTGATAAAAATAAAGAAAGAAACATGAATAAGTCTTATGTTTATTTTAATTGAATAGTATGTATGTATTTATTTATGTTAATATCTGCGCAATTAATGTCTATTTAGCCTGCCTCTAACCCCCCCCCCCCCCCCCCCCCCCGCGTTCAGATTTCCCGTATTTTGGTATCCAAATGTTGACAGGTATGCCATCCATCCATCCATCCATCCATCTATATCATTTGTCTATCTATCTATCTTTTTTTTTTTTTTTTTATATATATCTCTGCCTCTCTTGGTTTTATTTGTGTCTTTATTTATTGGTTTATTTGATAGGGACCATGCATATTCATGAACATTGTTGTATAAAAATACACCATGTAAATATGCCAGAATTAGTAAAAATAACTACTTTTCATCTGCAGTCCCTAGGTCGGTAACATAAGACTAACATAAAGACAACCAACAATCATACAGCATTCTTTCACTATAACAAAACAATATTGTATACACTGACAACCAGGGCTTGACATTAACATTCCTTTGATTTTGCTTGTGGCGGGTAACACAGTCACTCCAACTAGCCACTTTGGCGGGTTGAATAATTGTAGTCTTTTCAAAAGGCATCTGAAATAAGTGTGACACTACGACACTACAACTCCCATAGGGCTGTCAACGAATATTCTAAATTCGAATATATATTCGAATAGTTTTAAAAAACAGAATTTCGAAGGTGAAAATGAATATTCGAATGTGGAAAAACACGCCCGCGGTAGCAGAGGCACGGCTGTCTGCTTTGCGAGTGGGCGCGCTGCCTGAGGGATCAGGGACAGGTAACAGGAAGAAGCGTTAACGTTAAACAGAAACATTACTAAAGTGTAGGCTACTGTACTGACTGAATAGATATTGCATGAATAAGGTAGGTTAGATATACAGCAGTTTCATGCACTGCAGGCTTCCACTGGTTTGATTATTTACCGTTTCATGTCAAGGAAAAGTTCCATGTTTACCACAGACCAGCTCGCTCGGAGCGTTCATTGTCGGTTCTACACTGTAAAACTTCAATTAATGTTAATAATATTTGTTTCAATCACTGAATGAAGCCTGCTATATAAGAGTCGTGACCTTAAATTGCTTGCACAAAACTCTTGATCAGCACTCAACATTTTCTTATTGTTGTTGTTCATTTAAACACAGAGCGCGTGACGCCTCATTCACGCCGCAAGACCTCCAGACGCGCGTAAACGCGTCTTTACACTTGCGTCAGATGCTCTATTCGCGTTTGGTGTGAACGCAGCATGAGGGTGAGGGCGAGAGAGAGAAAGAGTGCCTGCGAGTGAGCGAGCGAGAGTGAGCGAGGTCTGCGGTCTTGGCCATTAGTTGATTTACTTGTTTTCGTGTAGGTAATACGTTGTCAAATATGTTTAAACTTAAATAAACTACCTATACAAGTAGTTATGTCTCTTTGTATTAATTTGTCCTGTTATTGACGTAATGCGCGTCATTGACAAAATGCGCAACCAGATGTTCGAATAGTTCGAATATAAGCTATGTGTTTTTTATTAGAGGGAATATTCGAAGGTCATTTTTGAGCAATTTTGACTGCCCTAATGAGTATTGTCGCTAGTGACCGACAACAAAGAATCGAAGAGACAGCTAGCTGCCCTGCTGGAGTTATGTCGTATGCCGGTGGGGCAATGTGGCGACATATAATACATGGTTTTATTTTAAAAAAGGAGCTTTACACACAACCTTATCAGAGCTAATGATAATGACCTGTATTGTTATATATTTATGTAGTCTTGATTTGGGTGTGTACAGTGGTTTTACATTTAAAAGGGTTGTAAATCTAGTTCAAGTAAATTTTAGCACGCTATAGTCAACTTTTATCAGGTAATTTCACAACAACAAAAATGTGGCTAGTAAAAATGCTGTGTGGCTAGTAACTTTGGAAAACCACTAGCCACATAGGCTAGTGAGCAAAAAAGTTAATGTCAAGCCCTGCTGACAACAATATACATTGACAAAACAAACACACAAAACAAAACAAAAATACATGATGACAAAGACACCTCTATACTGCATTTAATATAACAGTGAAAGTGTATGGGTGATAAATGTGTGACAGTTAAAAGTGAGTACATCTCTGGTTTTCTAGAAGCCACTGTTTTAAGTGAGTTTTAAAGGTGTTAAATGTAGGACACTCTTATTGGGAGGGGCAAGCTATTCCAGAGTTTACCGCCTATTATTGACAATACGTTTTGTCCAAAAGTGGTGCGTCTAAATGGTATCACAGTCCCCCTTTACAGAGGCCCGTGTACTACCTCCGCTTTCAAGTCTTTGGAAAAAGCCATGCAGCGGACACCACGTAGTGACCTGTATATGACGTGACCTCTGCATCACTCCGTAAGTGTTTGTGATGGATTCCAGTCATAAATCTGTGTCTGCGTATTCTGCTGAACGGCATGAGGCCTTACA
The DNA here is from genome assembly GCF_964197995.2 of Scardinius erythrophthalmus. Classification (NCBI taxonomy): domain Eukaryota; kingdom Metazoa; phylum Chordata; class Actinopteri; order Cypriniformes; family Leuciscidae; genus Scardinius; species Scardinius erythrophthalmus. Next base: position 25,408,753 of record NC_138245.1, on the reverse strand, counting down.
CAAGAGTACAGACTTTACGTTTGATGAGGATTCGGGATGAACCCAGGACCACAAAGTGAAGGAAGCTGACAGTTAAGCTGAAGGGAAAGTGCAGAGTTAAACTGATATTGATATTGATATGTTCTCAGGTCGAGAAAATGACATCATTGCATCTCGCGCTCACCTCGCTTAAACTAAGCATATCGGTTTTGACGGTTTTGCCGACAAACACCGGTGTGAGCTGACATTGACGGAGAGGCTCGTTGGAAACGGTGTAATTTCTAAGGGCTATTTTGAGCGTGAGACAGATGCCTCATTTACGTAGATCAATAGAACAGATCTCGGGGGCGGAGTGGGCCGGACTGACACTGGGGAGGTCCATGTGACTCTCACTAGAGGCCTGCTATATATACCACAGCCTCACACTGAGTGTCATATTACCACGGTTACCGACGTGGCCAACGCGCCAGCACCTGACTCGAGGTGGCGAGGGGACTCGCTGAGATGGATAATGAGATGAGTCAGCCATGACATGGCAGAGCAACGGAAAGGAAAGTGTAGGACAAAAGAGGGTGGAGATAGAAGTATAGAAAGGTAAAAAGAGCAAGATGCAGTTATTAGAGGACGCTACGTCACCACATTCCTGATTCGCTGAGTCATGGTTCAATGAAGTACATTTTCTCTCCAATAAAGCCATGATTCACAACAAAAATAATTACCTTAAGATCCATTTCTAATTCATTAGTGTGGCTAAAAGTGTTTTTTTTTATGTTTTATGAATAGCACCTCTTTGATTCATATCAAGATCTCTAGACAGAGGTGGACAGGGTAAGATAAGGCATTTTTTCAAACAATTTGTAAAAATAAAAATAAGGTATGTTTTCCGTTTAAGATGGTCCTGATAAATGAGATTAATATATGCTTATGGTGTTTTTATTTTCTCCATTTAAACAGCATTAGCTCTTCTCTGCAAGCTCATGAGAGACAGAGTGTCAAGTCCCTCTTCTTTTCAATGAATCAGTTGATCCATTTCACAAAACTGGTCTTTCACAAATTGATCTGATTATTGTGTTCTACTCACAGACTCTGGTCACAGCTGTTTAACTCTGGTCTCCCACTTAAGGGGAGAATTTTCTGTGAATTAAGGCTTTAATATCTTTTGTTCCTCACACAAAGCTATCATATGGCATCAGAAGACTTGGGATATAGCACATGATTTATATGGACTACTTTCATGGTGCTTTTGTGTCCTTTTACATGCTTGAAAGCTTCAGTCTCAATTCAGTGTAGTTTAATATGCTTCACACAACATATAATTCTAGCTTTCATGCTTGTTCTAGCCATCACACAGTGCCGGTCCTGCCTAATTTGGCACCCTAGGCTTTGCCTATACGTCACCTTATGTGTTAGACTGGTCCTGCATCATAACTTGCATCATAACTTGGTCCTGCAACAACCAACTAAAATGTAAAATATCTGAACATTTTCCTGGGGTCCGTTTCCCAAAAGCATTGTTAGACAACTATGGTCTCAATTTCCGTCGTTATCAGCATAGTTCAACAAGTCTGTGTTTCCCGAAACCATAATTCCACCCGAACATTCGCAAACAGCATCGCAAAGTTGTGTGGGACAAATCTTAATAAATCTCTATCTTGAGCAAAACAAGCAAACTGACATTCAGTATCTACATATTTCATTCCGAATATATACAATTTTAATTTACGTCTTTTAGTTTGTTTTTGTGCTCATGTGCGTACGTGCTCTAGTACGTATGGAAGCTTGTTTCCGCCACTGAATAAAACATTTTAAAAGATAATTGCGACTTTTTATCTCACAATTGCGAGTTTACATCTCGCAATTCTGACTTTATTTCTCAGAATTGCGAGATATAAAGTCAGAATTCTGAGATATAAAGTCAGAATTCTGAGATATAAAGTCAGAATTGCGAGATATAAAGTCGCAATTGCGTCTTATAAAGTCAGAATTCTGACTTTTTTTCTCGCAATTGCGACTTTATATCACGCAATTCTGACTTTATAACACATAATTGCGAGTTTATATCTCGCAATTCTGACATCTTTTCTCAGAATTGTGAGATATAAAGTCTATTCTAAGGGGGAAAAAAAGACTGACTTTTTTTTTTTTTTACCTTAGAATAGTTTATATCTCACAATTCTGACTTTATAACACGCAATTGCGACTTTATATCATGCAATTCTGACTTTATATCTCCCAATTGCGTGATATAAAGTCAGAATTCTGAGATATAAAGTCAGAATTGCGTGATATAAAGTCGCAATTGCGAGAAAAAAAGTCAGAATTCTGATTTTATAACACGCAATTGTGACTTTATTTCACGCAATTCTGACTTTATATCTCGCAATTCTGACTTTAAAACACACAATTGCGACTTTATTTCACGCAATTGTGAGAAATAAAGTCAGAATTGCGAGATGTAAACTCGCAATTGTGAGATAAAAAGTCGCAATTATCTTTTATTTTTTTTTATTTTGTGGCGGAAACAAGCTTCCATAAGTACGCCTATGATTGAATCTGAAAATAAAGCAAAATAATTTTTGAATTAGTCCTCAGGTTCCATGAACATAATTGATAGCAAAAAATCTTGCATTAATTCGATCTCAAACTAGTTAATTAAAAGCAAGTTATTATCCACCACCTGTGTGACATTGTACAGAAAACTCAAACTTGGGTGAGTTTACCATACAACGACCTAACTCACTACAATAACATCAGTGTTATTGTAGTATTATTTATATACTATTACATTTTTTATGAATATTAAAAAAAAAATCAGTCCTGTTTTGCATGTATGTATTTATTATTGCAATTACAATAAGTGGGTTATAACTACAGTAGGTACTAACCCTGAACCTGTAGTTACCTTATATTACCATTACTTTCCTTGGTAAGTAGATGTACAGTAAAATAGTGTAACATTTTGAATGATCTTTTTTTAATTATTACTATTTATGTTTAGTTCATTTTTATTTCATTTTTTATTTTAGTTTTAGTTGTTTATTTTTTTCCAGTTAGTAATTTAAACATATTTCAGTTAGTTAACATTTCGACTGAAAATTTGCTGAAATTCAGATGTGGTACCATACATAGATATGGTAATGGTTTCATTTCCGGCACGCGCTGTAAGCAGTAGACCAATCTCAACAGACTGGGCCGTCTGACCAATCAGAGCAGAGTAGGCTCATGGAAAGGAGGGGTTTAGAGAGACTGAATCTGAATGAACTTATCGTTTTCAGACTCTTTAAGAAATTAGGTAATGTGTATTATAAGGAAATTAAAGTGTTTTTTAACCTTGGATGCATGTAAACCTACTGTAGGAACTTTTAAAATAGCATAAAATGGGCACTTTAAACGATAATATTTTCCATGTGCTCCCTTCAACAGAGATACAGTAGAATGAAATGATTGCTTCTTCCTGAAAATGTAGTCACATGCTTTTTTTCATAGGTGGCTCATCTAGTGACTGATGTCTTAGACTCTGTGTCGATATGTTAGCTTTGAGACACGGTGGCTAAGTGAGCAGATTGTTTGTTCACACTTTTACGATGTGCTCGCTTAGCATCTTGGGCCATAATTATTCATGAAGCAATGCATTGTGAAAACTAGACTATTAACGTAACTTTGACAGGTAATGAAATTAGCAGCTCTCTCACATGGTCTCTTGCTTAGTTCGCTTAGCCTATGCGAAACAGATCACCTCCTATAGGGCTAATAGAGCCATTAGCACCTTAGCACGGTGCGTGACTACTCCGCATAGTGATATTTGATGAGATGCTTATATTAGGAAAGGACTGCAATCATTATGCACAGAATCACTTTACACCGAACACCGATCTGAAGTGACATCTCTTAATTTTTCCCTGAAACCTCGCCGGCCTTTTCCCGCGGTGCCACGTTTGAGTGGATTTACTCCATCAACCCCTAAAGCTAGTTTGGAGAGATGTGTGTGTCAGTGCTTGACTGTTGCGTTATTACTTAACGGCTGGAAAGTCAAGCAGGGAATCTGGCTCGGCTCTCACACTCGAAGATGACTGCATGGATGCATTAGACGCTCATTGCTTTTTTTTGTTTTTTTTTCTCGCTTTTATTAATTTCTTAAACAATGAAAGGAGAGGGCTTAGACAAAACACCTCTGAAGCGAGAACTACACCATTTCAGTAATCAGTCCCTGTAGTCCTGGATCGAAGACACATCTGGGCGGCTCCGCTCACACGCCGAAGCCAGACTCGCTGGGGTCAGGGAGGTCACATTATTCTGACATCTACAACTTCCACCTCATAACAAACACGCAAAGCATGAAGTCGCGGTCAGTTGCCTTTTGCTCTTGTTCGTGTAGCGCAGTAGTTCGGTCAGACCTGGAGGAGAAGGACATCATTAATCTTCATTCTACACCTTTCAGTTCATATTAAGCCACACAATACCAATGGGACTGTTTGAAAGAATGCCTGAATTATTGCTATGAAGCATCTGTCCCAGTGGCATTAACTAATATAGACCGCACATTACTCGCTTTAAAAGTCATTTTTAACACCGCGGCTAATGAATGTTAGCCTGAGCGCTGAGGTAAACATTAAATGTGACAAATGGAGAATGTGAAAATGGAAAGAACAACAACAAAAGAATGATGAGGTAATCAAAAGCATACACACAGTGTCTCAAAGTTTAAGGAACTTTTATTTCTTTATTTTTACACGCATAGAACATTTCTCCAGCTATGGACAGTTTAGGACTCCCTCATGTCAGCTTTTTTTCACATTTCAGAAATTGTGTGATGGACTGTAAAAAAAAAGTCGCTGCCTTAATTTTTTTAAGTACTATCAACTTGGATGTTTAAGTCATTTCAACTTAAATTACATTTAACTGACTTTAAAAAATGTTGAATCTTGTATAGCTCATAAAATATTTAAAATTGCTTAACTTGATGAATTAAAGCAATGTAAAATATATGTTTAACTTATTGATCATATAATTTGTTTACAGTGTGGAAATGAGAAAATGACATTTGTAATATTTTGGAATAAAATATCCGACTCCTTTGTCTTGCTATGAGGGTAATTTCATAGCTATGCTATTTTAATGCAAACAACGAAATATTTTGACAATTATAAACTAAATTAATTACCATTAATTTTCCTTTGAATTGTCACGTTTCATATTTCATGTCAAGCTCTTTACTACTACTATTGTAAACGTTTAGAAAAGAAAAATATTAAACTGATGTTGTAATTTGTGTAAAAATCATTTAAAATCATTTTCACACAGTATATTTATTTCAATCTTTATTTGAATGAACATACTGAAAATATTTTTATAATGGATTTTCTTAGTTTAAGACATTTTGGGTCTGGTAAAATGTATTTAAAAAATAGCAAAAAATAGGTTTCAAAATCATAATAATGTGACTTTCATAACAAAAGTGTGAAAAGTGACTGGAGAAGAAACACCCCTATATGTTTTGTTTTTATATGAGTATTTACTAGTTTGCATATTCTACTTTGTTCTGTCATTACAGTCATTGTCCTTTAAGCATTATTAGTTTCACTGCATCTAAATTTCGCAGTTTCGGTAAAGATGAAGCGATACGTGAGGGTAATTCTGTTTGCATGCACCGCGTGCAACAGTCATTACATACATAAATAAGTCTGCTGTCTGCTTTTCCCAGTATACCTGCCTCTCTAAAACATATTCACCAGAATTGTTAAGCAGTTTTTCTCAGAAACACAATCTTTTCATAATCGTTTCATAAATCCTTCATGGCACCTCACACAGAGACTCCGATCGGGCGGGCGAACGAGACGACTGCTGTACGGCGTTAGTCATGGTTATGACATTTGTTCTCAGGCGGTGAAAACAGGTTACACCAAAGCAGAGAATTTCTCAAGGCAGTGGGGCAGAAATATAATTTAAAAGTCAATTTGTCTGTTTATATTTCCTTTCCTACGCTTGTTCGTCTCTATTATTTAGGAGGAGCCAGGAAATAACGGCAGTGCGAGTGTGGCTAATCCATGTCAGAATTTATAAAGGCCTGTCTGTTTCAGCTCACTCAAGGCTTGTGTGAGTCTTTAGACACTCGCTTCAGCTCGGAACACTTGCCTGAAAATTGGTTTCAGAAACAGGCTGGGCATCATTAACTTCCCTTGTTGTCATTGTTTTTCTCTTCTAGCTTCTATGATTGCTCATGTGTTCATGTCATATATGCTTTAAAGGAACATTTTTCCCCCCATGCAGTTACAATGTATGTTGAATATTATGGAAGCTTGTTTTCCAACGTGATAACAAAATTAAAAAGATAACTGCGGCTTTTTATCTCACAATTCGGACTTTTTTTCCCGACAATTGCGAGTTTACTTCTTGTAATTCGGACTTTTTTCCCTCAGAATTGCAAGTTTACATCTCGTAATTCTAACTTCCTCAAAATTACGAGATATAAACTCACAATTGTGAGACAAAAGTCAGAATTGCAATATATAAATTCGCAATTCTGACTTTATAACACAATTGTACTTTATATCACGCAATTCTGTGGGAAAAAAAAGTAAGAATTGCGAGATCTAAACATGCAATTGCGAGAGAAAAAAAGTCAGAATTGTGAGATAAAATTACCTTTTTTTCTTTTTTATTCCTTAACGGAAACAAGCTTCCATTGAATAGACCATTCATTCTTCAAAAAGAACACAAATGTACCATAAAAGTATTCTTAACTACTACATTTTAGGCAAGGCAAGGCAAATTTATTTATATAGCACATTTCATACAGTATGGCAATTCAAAGTGCTTTACATAGAAAGGAATTAAAATATCACTATGGCAATTCAAGTGCTTTGCATAGAAAATAAGGACAAAAAAAGCAAGGGAAATTAAAACAGTTATAAAACAACTGTATACATGAATTAGAGTAAAATGAATTAAAGTAGTAAAAAGATGATACATAGAATAAACTTCTCATCTGGCAAAACACTGGTGTATCTTATTGTGCATATAGTTTTACTCTTACACTGTGTCTGTGGTGTTTATTCGGCGCGCCTAAGAAATCCATTGGACGTCTCCGATGGACCCGATTTTTCCCTAAAATCGGACAGGAGGAGCTCTAGGACTGACCTCAGTTTCACTGCCCCAAAAACCCCATTTGTTCGGAAGCTCTAGGAATGGAGTCGATTCAGTCCGCACCCCACAGAACCTGGAGTTTAATTACACATCAAACTCACTATTCCACTACAGACCCAGGTCATCAGCATGGTTTCAACTTTCAGTTTCCCCAATTAAGTGGTTTATGTTTCTCTCTTACCCAATTCTCAGTGCCATTTGAGTTTAGAATCAAAAGGAGGATGCAGAAATAAAATACAGTGTAATCAGTCGGACGTACAGTGTCACAGCACTCATTCAGTAAATGCACAGCTAGACAGATGTGTTTTGAGTCTGGATTTGTATGTGACTACTGTAGGAGCACTTCTGATCTCCTCTGGAAGCTGGTTCCAGCTGCGGCTGGCATAATAGCTAAAAGTGGACTCGCCATGCTTAGAGTGAACCCTTGGTATTTCTAGCTGATATGATCCTAATGATCTGAGTGATCTGTTGGGTTTATATTCAGTGAGAAAATCTGCAATGGATTGAGGTCCTAGGCCATTGAGTAATGTCAATGTCAAGTTTATTTCTATAGCACAGTTTAAAACAACTTAGAGTTGACCAAAGTGCTTTACACTACTACAAATTATAACACCATTCACACAAAGTACAAACAAAAACAATAAAAAAGATTCTATTAATCTCTATAATACATTAAAAGCCAAAGAAAACGGATACATTTTTAGCTTAGATTTAAAATCAGAGAGTGTTTGAGCAGTTCTAATACACAGTGGGAGGCTATTCCACAATTTAGGGGCAATAACAGAGAAAGCCCGATCCGCTCTCATTTTCAGTCTTGCGCTACCACCAGTGATACCAGTAATAATACTTTAAAATCAATCCTAAATGTAATTGGGAGCCAGTGTAAAGACCTGAGGACTGGTGTGATGTGTTCATATGTTCTGGTTCTGCTCAGCGTTCTGTATGAGCTGCAACTGTCTCATGGAGTTTTTGGGAAGGCCAGTGAGCAGTCCATTACAATAATCCACCCTGCTGGTGATGAAAGCATGAAAACGTTTTTCTAAGTCTTGTTTGGAAACAAAGCATCTAATTCTTGCAATATTTTTCAGATGATAGTATGCTGACTTAGTTATTGCTTTGACATGACTACTGAAACTAACGTCTGACTCCAGAATCACACCGAGATTCCTGACTTGATGTTTAGTTGTTTGACCCCTAGAGTGAAGGTATGCGCTCACCTTGAGAACTTCATCTTTGTTTCCAAACGCAATGACTTCAGTTTTGTCTTTGTTTAACTGAAGAAAGTGTTGGCACATCCAACTGTTGACTTCAATTGGGCTGTAATCGTTAGGCGATAGGGCTAAGTAGATCTGTGTGTCGTCTGCAGAGCTGTGGTAAGCAATTTGGTTCTTTCTCATTATTTGGCTCATTGGGAGCATATACAGGTTGAACAGGAGTGGCGCAAGAATTGAGCCTTTAGGGACTCCGCATGTCATGTATGTCCATTCAGACTTATACTCACATAATAACCTCTCCCTCCTAAGTATGACCTGAACCATTTTAGGACTATCCCAGAAAGCCCCACCTTGTTTTCCAGCCCGTCAAGAAGTATGTTATGATCGACAGTGTCAAATGCAGCACTGAGAACGAGTAGTACCAGAATTGATGTTTTGCCTGTACCAGTATTTAAACGAATATCGTCTATTATCTTTATGGGCGCTGTCTCTGTGCTGTGATGCGGTCGGAAACCAGATTGAAAATTGTCAGAGTATCCATTTGAGATTAAGAATTTGTTCAGCTGATTGAAGACAACTTTATCAATGATCTTGCCTATGAAAGGAAGATTTGAGATTGGTCTGTAATTACTCAATATGTTGTTATCCATATTGCTCTTTTTCAGGAGGGGCTTGACAACTGCAGTTTTAAGGGACTTTGGAAAAGTCCCATAGAGAAGTGAGGAATTTACCACTTCTAGGAGATCTGCTTCCAAGCAGTTTAATACACTTTTGAGAAAGGAAGTGGGGATTGTATCAAGGTTTGTTTTAAGGTGCTGTACTGTGTCTTCCAAAATTGTACCATTAATTTCTTCAAAATCAGACATAGTAACTTTCTGCGGATGTGGTCTGATCTGTCTGACCTCAGTGCCACACGAGGATATGCTGATCGCCTTTCTGATATTATTGATTTTCTCAGAGAAGAAGGAAGCAAACTCACTGCACTTGCTGTCTGAGAGCATTTCACTGGGAACAGTAGCAAAAAGAGTGCGTGTGTTGTTTATGTTTCTGTTTATAATATTTGAGAAGAAAGTCTGTCTAGCTTTGCCTAGTTCCACATTGAAAGCATGGAGGCTGTCTTTATAGATGTTATAATGGACTACAAGTTTTGTCTTCCGCCACATACGCTCAGCTTTTCTGCATTGTCTTTTCATATTTTGCACTGCTTTTGATTTTCTCCAAGATGCTTTTTGTCTGCCACTCTTCTTCCTGACTTTCACAGGAGCTGTTCCTCACACAAAGCTATGTCTTTTGACTTTTGATACAGTGCACAACTTACTTGTTCTCCTTTTATGTCTAAAATACTAGAAAAAGTTGTGTCCGCTCAACTGGGCTCTTTCTTACAAGAAAATGACACCTATGAAAAGTTTCAGTCTGGATTCAGGCCGCATCATAGCACTGAAACTGCGCTCGTTAAAATCACAAATGATTTACTTTTAGCTTCTGACCAAGGCTGTATCTCAATATTAGTTTTACTTGATCTTAGTGCTGCGTTCGATACTATAGATCATACAATACTCTTAGATCGACTACAAAATTATACTGGTGTTCAAGGACAAGCATTAAGCTGGTTTAGATCGTATTTATCTGACCGCTACCATTTTGTTTATTTAAATGGAGAAAAATCTATCATAACTCCAGTAAACTATGGAGTGCCGCAGGGATCTGTGTTAGGCCCTCTATTATTCTCAATATATATGCTGCCACTTGGAAATATTATAAGGAAACATGGAATTAGTTTCCATTGTTATGCTGATGACACTCAAATCTATATTTCATCACGGCCAGATGAAAACGCTAAATTATCCAAATTGACAGAGTGTGTTAAAGATATAAAAGATTGGATGACGCATAATTTTCTTTTATTAAATCCAGACAAGACAGAGGTACTACTTATCGGTTCAAAAAACCACCCACAAAACCTCTCACAATACAACTTTAACATAGTAGGATGTCCTGTTACTTCATCCTCTACAGTAAAAGACCTGGGTGTTATATTAGACTGCAACCTGTCTTTTGAAAATCATATTTCATATGTTACAAGAACAGCCTTTTTCCACCTTAGAAACATTGCTAAGCTACGTAATATGCTATCAGTTTCTGACGCAGAAAAGTTAGTTCATGCATTCATGACCTCGAGACTAGATTACTGTAATGCGTTATTAGCCGGTTGTCCTGCATCCTTAATAAACAAGCTACAGTTAGTCCAAAATGCCGCCGCTAGAGTTCTAACTAGATCAAGAAAATATGATCATATAACACCGATTTTATCATCCCTACATTGGTTACCTATAAAGTCCCGTATTAATTACAAGGTATTGCTACTGACTTATAAAGCCCTAAACGGCTTAGCTCCAGTCTATTTAACCGATCTTCTATCGCCCTATAATCCATCGCGCTCTTTAAGATCACTAAATTCGAGGCTTTTGGTCATACCTAGGATATCCAGATCCACCAAAGGAGGGAGAGCATTTTCACATTTAGCACCAAAACTCTGGAATAGTCTTCCGGATACTGTTCGTTGCTCAGACTCACTCTCCCAGTTTAAAACTAGATTAAAGACGCATCTCTTCAGCCAGGCATTCATATAATACTTTTAATCCTACAGTTAAATCCGACCTCTAGTTCATAAACGCCAGAGGAGAACTGGCCCCCGACTGAGCCCGGGTTCTCCCAAGGTTTTTTTTTCTCCATTAGGTCACCTGATGGAGTTTTTCGGTTCCTTGCCACTGTTGCCTTTGGCTTGCTCAGTTGGGGATATTTGGGGATATTTAATTGAATTAATCAATCAACGATACTATTGATCAGCATTACCGAACGTAGACGTTCCACTAGAAACAAACATTGATGTATTGTTCTAATTTATTACTGTGAAGCTGCTTTGATACAACCTGTGTTGTGAAAAGCGCTATATAAATAAACTTGACTTGACTTGACTTGACTTCTACTTTTATGGTGCCTTTAACTAATTTTTGCTGCTACAATTCATCAATTGTTGCTCAGAAAACATAACAACGAATAGGTTTGGAGTGACATGAGGGTACATAAAGACAATTTTAATTGTGGGTGAACTATCCCTATAATGAGGAGTTTGTGTGTTAGTTTTAATGGTTGTGTGTGAGAGCAGCAGGCAAGCGTGAGATGGAGGGAAGCAGTGACTCAGTCAATAAAGCACAAGTCCCATAGACAAGACCAGCACAGTTTGAATAGGCATTTTTGTGAAGTGCATGAGCACTTGGCCGGGTTCGTCTGAGCCTTGATGTAAATGTCAACATAATTACTGCAGAAGCCGAAACAATGACCTGTGCAGAGAGAGAGAGCAACGTTCTCAAGGAAACGTGCCATTTACCGCCTCCTTCTGTTTCTTTGATGTCTCCTCTTATCTCTCATCCTCTTAAGTTCATGTCAGCTGACTAGAAGGAGACATGTATCTTTTTAGACAGCAAATGGTCAGCCAAAAACTGTGCATTTTGACTGCCAAGGGCTTTCTATGTCTGCTTTTAAATTAAGATATGATGTGGCTTGTTTCTGTTATGGGGTATTTTACATGCTTGTGCTGTTATAGAGAAGTTTTTCTATGACAGGCTTTGAGAAATATGCTGCGGTCAGTCTCAGGCAGTGTATTGATTACTGACTTGATTGCTTACATAATGGTGAAAAATGAACAAGGTGGAAAACAAAGAGCTAAATTTAGCCGTTCATCATTAGCTTACACGAGTAGTGTCAACTTTTTTAATCATCATTTCAATTTTCATTCTTTTATTGATTTCTATGGAAATGAAATGTAAGACATCACAGAATTAATATAAGCTAATATATTATTATTCTCATATATGATGTCACTTCCTGGAGGATGATGTCAGTATAGACCTGGTCTCTCATAGCTAGACCTTCGGAATAGACAGCAGAAGGTCTGGACTCCAGTAACTGACAGAAAATTACATGGAAATGACATGGAAAGAAACCAATCACGGTTCGTTTTTTTCAGCGTCCTGTTTAGGCCCGTGAAAATGTAAAGTCGACGTCCCTACAATAACAGACCGACGTGCAATTAATTCAAGAACGTTGTGCGAGTTAACTGCAACAATGGTGCTTTTGCAAAATCCAGCGTTTAGTTGATCCCGATAAGTTAAGCACTCTTTGTCAGAGTTGTAAACATGATGGCTTTCTTCTTCCATGAGGGGATTTGGCATCACGATGGATTTGTTTCCTGGCAAACCTTTAAAGAACGCAACAAACACGCTTGACAGACATCCTGGAGAATTCAACCTATCAGATGATGACTTCAAAACTCCTGAAGTGTTTCCCATTTTGTGTGCCATATAGGCTACACACCAGACATTCAGCCTGTGGTCCGTGCGCGTGAGGCTGAGAATATTATAGACCTGGCTTTTGTTTGGGTTTTCAGAATGGGATCTAGAGACTCCATGCAGTTTTGCAATTTTTTTTTTTTTTTTGGGACTATTTTAATGTTTCATTTTGCTTTGTAAAGACAACAAATTAATTAATTATTTATTAATTTATTGTTATTTTTTTTAAATTAAAAAATAAAATCTATTTATTCTGTAAAAGACTGCAATAGCTGCTGAAAATTCAGCTTTGCAATTGCAGAAAATATGTATGTATATATATATATATATATATATATATATATAGGCCATTGACCATATTAGTTAAGAATGTAACAAACTGTTACAATTTGTTACATTCTTAACTAATATGACTTTTCTTTTTAAAAATGGTGAATTTAATATTTATCTGATATACTAAGATGTATAATGTGGAATGACTGTATAGTAGGAATGACCAATGTGCATATGTGATGTCCATTCTTATACACAGCTTCCATGGTGTTTTTTTTAAGCCGGTTATTATCATAGAAGATTTTCCCCTGCAGTCATTTACATTTTCGCCTTTAGTTCGCTTCATCCAGTGTTTGTACCAAAGTCAGAATGGCCTGAGAAAACATGGGCTCGCATCAGAGAGAGAAGCCCTGGACCCGGTCAGAGGAATTAGTGACGCATTTGATCATGCATGGCGGACTCTCTCCTCGGGCTGTTCTGGCCTGTCTGTCGGCAGCTTGGCAGGAGACGCTCTTGGATACGAGCTGCTCGCCTTCCTATCTCCACAGCGAAAGTAAGGCCTAGTGCAAAATCTGGCCAAAAATCACTCACTTACACACATAAAGGAATCTTGCCATTTTATGTCTAACAGGTTTTTCATCACGTTGCCAAAGCTTTGTGATTAGCAGAATTAGCCGTAGGAATCTGATAATTCAGGTGAGATTTGAAGAGGGATGGATGAAATGTTGGCGTTCCAGCAAGGGAGAAAATCCACTTTTTGCACAGTTTGTGGAGCTTGGTCTCATGTAGCCTCACTTTTGACAAGTCTATACACCATCTTATATATTATCTGCATCTTATTCTTGCCATGAATTACTGCCTGGAAAAGAAAGATTGGACGGAAGTATAGTTTGCTTTGTGGATCACATTTATCTGAAATGATTGGTATAGTTGTAGGAAAACTCATTTAAATAATGGCGTCCATGATCAGTTGTACAAAAAAAAAAAAAAACATCCAAAAGTAATTAGTATTGATTATTTTACAGATATAACTGAAAAAAGTGGACTTAATGCGGTATAGTTTACTTGCTACCAAGTGTCTTTTAATAATGACTTCTATTTTGGTGTTCCTCACTCAAAGTTATCGATTGGGAGAAATACATAGCCGGATGAGTTTGGAACAACATGAGGGTGAGTAAACGATGACAGAATTTAGATTTTTGGGTGAACTATCCCTTCAGATATTGAGAGAAACTTACCTCAAGATGCTTCTTCAGGTTAGAGGTTGAATCTTTTGAAGCGGATACAAGTTTGGTTGCTGGCAAACACATCTCGCATCGTACTGATATGTTGCGACCTTTGATGAATTTGTAAGTAAAATGTTCTCTGTATTTCCATGAGGAAAAATGCATTGCGCCCGTGGCTCTCTGAATCCTCCTCCATGTGTGACTTGTGAGCGAGCAGGTTGCTTATCGATAAAACAATGTACGCGAGAGGGCATATGAGAAATATCCTACAACGAATTATCTCACTGCAAATATTTTTACATTATAATTTGTATTATATAAATGTTGCATACTTGTATAATATAAATAATGATATATTATAAAAAAATAAAAAAAATAATGGTAGTTTATATATATATATATATATATATATATATATATATATATATACAGTATATATATATACAGTATATATATATATACAGTGTATATATATATATATATATATATATATATATATATATATATATATATATATATATAAACTACCGTTCAAATGTTTGGGATCAGTACGTTTTTTTTTTTTTAAGAGTTTAATACTTTTATTCAGCAAGAATGCATTAATTTGATCATAAGTTACAGTAAAGACATTTATAATGTTATAAAAGTTTATTTTTTATGCTTTCAATTTTTTTTTTATAATTTTCCACAAATATATTACGCAGCACAACTGTTTTCAACATTGATAATACTAAATAATAGACATTAAAAAATAAATACAAATTAAATATATTATTTAATAATATTTTCGATCAAATTAAATGCAACCTTGATGAGAATTTAAAGACTTCTTTAAAAACGGACCCAACCCCAAACTTTTGCATAAATTCTGCATATACCATAGACGTTTGTATTTATTTCTACTTGAATTTAAATGGAATACATTTTTGTATCTTAAATAATTAGCATTTAAAAAATATGTATTCTGTTACTCCCCAACTCATGAGTGTTCCGTTGATGTGCCCTCTGAGCACATCTGTACTTCTGGTTATATTTCTAAGGCAGGTTGCATAAACATAGCCATTATGTTAAGACAGACAAAAGACCCACTAGCAGTAAGTCAGGGGCAGTCAGTCAGTCTTACTTTTCGGTATCAAATTAGGCCAATCTATATTTTTTATGTAAGCTATGACAGCCCGTTCTCATCCTAGGGCGTCATATATTGACGCTTTTGACATTTCGTCTACATCGGACGCACATGGCACCCTTTAGAGTCAATATGAGACGCAGATAGAAATGGGCCAGAAGGCGCCTCCTAGCGGTCTAACCCTAACCCTACACCAGACCTAAACCTACCCATAACCGAACAAAGCTCTGTGCATGTCATATTGACGCTAAAGGGCCCCATGTGCGTTCGATGTCGACAAAATGCCAAAAGCGTCAGTATATGACGCCCAAGGATGAGAATGCGTTGACTATGAACAGTCTTAAAGAAAAAATGATGATCATGCGTGATGTCACTGCTCATGGGCGGAGCTTGTGTTATGGTTTGCAGAAGACCTTGCATATTTGTGTCTGAGACTTTGTGGAGCTCAGTGGGCATTTATGAGAACAAGCACACCACAACTGTACAGTAAATGTTTGGCGGGAGACAAATGAGATGTTTTCATGCTTGCATTTTCTGCTTGTGAGTCTCAGTAGCCAGTTCACAGAGTCTTTGAGTGGAAGCGATTCTACGGCTTGTACGCTTCAATCCATCATGGCGGGTTCTGAAGCTCTGTATGGTAATTTGCCTTCCAGGATCTGCATAATGCTCAAGGAGTCCTCGCCCCTTCCTCAGCGCCAACGCCACATCTCCATTTTAAACAGATGTTAATGGGAAGCGTGGCCGGCGCTTTTGTTTACTTGGTTAACTTTGAAGTTCTTCACACATCAGCATAATGTTCGTGACTTATGCTCAAGCTGAATGCTAACGATATAGGGAATGAGAGCAGGAGGATAATGTGAAATGTTACGTTCACAAGCACAAACGGTAACACGGTTTTCATCACGGTTTACACAGTCTTATTCTTTAAAGTGTCAGGAGGTTTAGTGGAGAGAAAACACTGGGTGTCAAGGCGAAAAAACCCAAAACAAACATAAAAGGCATTGAAGCGAGATTAAAAGGAAGAAGGCAATCATCCTGGAAAGAGCCGTTTTGGTGTTCATTTTACACATCTTCAAATATCGTTTAAAGTGGGTGGCTTTGATGAAGTGTTTTTCTTCCTCTTTCTTTTTCTCATTCCTAATTTAAGGGCTTCATCCTTATATATTTAGCATGTATTTGGAAGGACACATAGAAATATGTAAGATCAACAACAGGTAATGAAGTGTGGAGAACCTAAAGGATTCCTTAGGAATGACAAATGTAAATTATAGCACTACAAACTGTTGCTGGTAGTTTAAATCATTAGATATAATTGCGAAAGAATTGGGGTTATTGACTATGTTAATTATGTGAAGCTATTAAAACATTTTGTTAATTGAAATAATACTGAAATAAAATAAAATAGAACCTATAAGTGAAAAGTGAAAAAAGTAAAAACTTAAACTGAAATAAAAATAAATGAAACCTAAATATTTAAAAAGAACAAAAACGAATGTTATGTATTGCTGCAACACAAATATAAACAAATATTAAACATATATATAAAAAAATCTAATTAATAAAATAAACTATAATAATATACACAATACAAAAATAACATAGTAAGTTTAGTTTTTCATTATGTCACAAAAACAAAAATCCAAAGGTTTTGTTGTTGTTGTTGTTGTTGTTGTTTTTGTCTAAACTCCTACATTTGCCTTTTGTACAACAGAATGGAGGCAGCACATGAAGCTCGGCTCTCCTGAAGTGATTTATTGAATTGAAAAAGCTAAGGGTTAGGTAAAAGGTCTGGGCGACGTATAAGAGAGTGTGGGTGCCGTCAATAGCTCGCACTGAAGGCTGCTAGTGCAGTGCATTGTGGGAGGTGTGCTGTGGGTGGAGTAGCGTACTCTGTGTGGTTGAGCGGTCCGGGTCAGAACAGGAAATGACAGTCTGTGTTTCGGAGTAGTGCCAACTCACCTTTCCATGCTTCCTCAGTGAATCGTTGCTTTTAAAAATATACTAACTTTGGTTGTCTTACTATTTTTGCAGTATACAGTTTGTGGGTATTTATTCAACTAAGGTCACTTTTATGTACCAGGCTTTTATTTATTTGTTTATATTTTTATATTACTTTATGTTATGGCTTCAACAAAAATATTAACCAGCACAACTAATAAATAAATCATAGTATTTTTTTTTTTAAATGTTAGAATCAGATGCAGATGCCTTTAAGTTGCCTTCATTTTTATTTATTTATTTATTTATTTTTGCTATATGATTTTTATTACATGATAATATTTTATCCTTGTCCTAGACCCAGACGACTTTGAATATAAAAATATTAATTATTTTATTTAAAACTGATTCTCGCAAAAAAAAAGAGTAAAATAAACATTTTTTATATATATATTTGCGTGAAAATAATTTCTATCAATATTTACATCGATCAGTTGTAGCACCATTTCCACTACAACCAACTTATATAGCAACTTATTGTAGTTCAGCTGCTATACATTGATACAATTAGTATATACAGTAAAATTAATAAATAAATGAAATAAAATTAATACAACTATAAATACATATTTCTAAAAAAGAATACAACTTTGAAAAACACAACAAAATTTATATGTAAAATTACTAAACTTTATTTGATAAATATATATATACAGTATATATATATATATATATATATATATATACTGTATATATATATATATATAAATGCAAAATATTTTAGTATGACTTGAGATACAATCATTTTAATTACACAACAGTGAAATATGAGACAAATTATATGTAATGAGAAAAAAAATCATCATCATCATAGTCGAACGTAGCCTTACAGTTGCAAAATGGATGCCAGAAATGCTTAAAATGTTAATTTCACAACTACTGTATGTCTTTATATTTAAATGTATGCATTCAGCAGAAACTTTTTATTTGTGTGTGTTGTAAAATACATTTTAATAATTTCTGTCAAAAAACAAAAAAAAGACCTGCTCCATTGCCTTTAATGTATCCTAAAAACAGTTAAATAATATATATATATATATATATATATATATATATATATATATATATATATATATATATATATATATATATATATATAAAACTTCTACACTTCTACATTGAGCATATCCCCAAGTAATGAGTATTCTATTCTGAACAAAGGCTTGTCCTGTCTGAAGAGTTCTGAGCGTTTGCATTCATGTCATGTGATCTGCAGCCGTGAGTGTTTAGTTCCTGGTCTCCTCCTCCAAGCGATGTTCTTGTTTTTGGCTTCCGTCCTTGGCGCTAAACACTCACCTGCGCACAACCCCGAGCAACTGCGATTGGCGTACAGAGACCTCACCTTCACAACATCTGAAGTGTTTACTGTGTTTTCTCAACCACTGTTGGCATATTCTACACTCCCTGCTGCTAACTTTTTTGTCTTCCCTGACAGGAGGTGTCTCACTCCCCTCATCTCTTTCATTCTCTCGCACTTACAACGTCTTTCTCTTTCCCCTCCCCTCCTCCTCCCGCTTCTGGTTTTATCAGTTCTTTGAAAGATGCTGGAGGCTTATGAAGACAGCCATTAAAATGAGTTATGAGCTCACTCTACCTCTCTAACCGTCCCTGTCCCCTGAGCAAACCTCAGCTTATGAGGAATCGCAGCTAAAATAAATACACTCTCGGAAACATAAAAAATGAGGTGCGGAATGAGAGGTTTGGGCAGCAGAAGGAGGTTTTGAATCGGTTGGCCCGAGAACGACATCAGGAGGTATTAACAACCCTCTCCCCAAGCTCAGTTTTAGCAAATACATTATACTGTAAGCCAGCACAATGTGTAATACCTAAAGTCACACAGCAGTACTCGCTAAAAGTCTCACTCCACGTGAACTGAAGTGGATGAGACTATAATAAACAGTTTCCATATTAGATATTGATTTTTGAAATGGTTTAACGGTTTAATTCGCAGTTAAAAAAAAATCATAATTTACTCACTCTTATGTCTGACTTTCTTTCTTCTGTAGGGCACAAAATGAGAAAGTCTGAAGAATGTTTTAATGTATTTTCCCATGAACATGTATGAACTACTTTTATGATGGTAGTGTATACCAGTTTAGTTTTTTATTTTGAAAGAAATTAATATTTGTATGAATGTTTTGGTTGTAGTACCACCAGAGTTCCACTGGGGGCGATCGCCATGAGTGCAAAATGAATGGGAGTTTATGGGGCTAGACAGCTAAATGTGTCTCTTTTACCCGATTGCCGTTGATAAATCTCAAATCTGATTGTAGGTTTTCCAAGTTCAACATGGGTTTTAGGTTGAAAGTTGAAAGAACGAGTACTTATATCCTTTCGATTTCTTACAGGTTGAGTTGTTGTTGCCCATAACACGCTAGCATTCTGCTAATGAACGCTGATTGGTCAGTGAAGGACTGATTACGACCAGAGATACCGCTTGATGGCATCGTGTCATCCGCAGCGGGACCAGAAACAAACAAAACAAAAACTCTTCTAGCACGTGTGTTTACCTGTGTCAGCTGTGTTGTCGATGCCTCGAGTGAAAAGAAAGTGCACAGCGCGAACGCACCAAAGTGACTGAAGGATTGCCGTGAAGCAGTATCTCTGGTCGTACATGTATATGACGTCATTGACACTTTAAAATACTTTTTAAAGCAAATAAGTGACTCAAAAAAATCTAACACCCAGCAATGTGTAATTTATTTGCATCTCCTTTCGAATACAACATTCAAATTACTAGACAAAAAATTATATCCTGAGAAAAGTGGATTTTTATTGGTATAGCACCATAGACCTCCATTCATTCTGCACTCCTCCTGTGAGCGCCCTCATATGGAGCCAGAGTGGAACTGCAACCAGTTCAGAAGCCGGAGGTGTACTGAGAGTGAAACTTCTCGCCATATTAGACATTCTCTGGGTTTAGTTACCTATGATCACACGCGTGAACTCGACAATTGATTACAGGTATGTGCGCTGGCTGAAATAACATCATTTTTATTAATATCTTTCACATCTACTGCAGTCAGATTCACCGTGTTCACTCTGAAGGAATCACTCACATTAGCTGTGCACTTGTAATGACACATCAAGGATGTTAAGAGGCTAAAAGCAGGTTTAAAACTTGCCCCATTGAAGTCAACAGGGTGCAAATTTTAAAAAGAGGATAACACGGTGTAGGCAACACCGATTTGTGTCGTTGTTCTCTGTACTGACAGCACTCCAAATTTACAATTTACAAATGTACGTTGAAATAGAAAATAGTAATTTTGAATTGAACGAATATTTCATAATATTGAGAGTTCATTGATTCGTTCACAAAGCCAGCTATAATAATAAAAAATTCAGTCTGTTTCTTACAGTTTGACTTTTGCAAACTTGGAATAGATTGCATAAGCTAATTGATCTACAATACTTGTTGATTCTTTAATGGTGCTCTCGCATCCTTTTTGAAGCTCGAAAGCTTCATTGTAACTGAACAAAACCGATACTTTCTCTCCTTTCGTAGCATAATGACTCGGCCATCAGTTCCTCCGTTTTTTTCAATCCAGATTCCTGAACTTCTGAAGCAGCGCTCCATCTAAATTCACTCGCCTACTTTAAAACGGCTTTACTGAATCAAAACTAAAGTGTTTTTCTAATAACATTCAATCTGTTCAGCACATGCAATAATAAGAAATATATTGCAGTTTTTGTACAACAAGATTAGCCTTGATCGATCACACACAAAGTTCCTCTAAGTTTTCATCGCCACTTTCCAGCACCACATCTGAGGCGTTTTATTATGACTGCAGGCCATGGAATATGAATTAGATTGTGAAACTTCATCTGGTGGAGATTTTCAGTCTTCCTCTCTCTGATAAGAATACTCTCCAGCTGGTTTGGTGCCTAAAGTGGTTTTATTCAAACGCTTAGCAGGAAGTGTACCTGGCAAAGAGCCTGTGAGAAATTTCACTCCTTCTTCAAACACAATGTCTTGAAAAGCTGGCATTGTGTGGTATGTGAAAACACACATTAACATGTGAGAATTAGCAGCCAAGCCATCAACACATGGTGGAGAGCATCTCCGGAAATGACTATCTCTCGGCCCACGTTTATTGACAGCATAAGCGTGCAACTCCGATAGGGTTGGGGGGGCAATGGATGGTGTGGGTGAGGAACGCTAATTTTTAATAAAACAAAGACTGATTATCCAAACAACCTGCCAGTCAGCACCATAATGTGTACAAAAATATGTAGAACCAAACAAATACCAAATGTGTTATATTTAAGAGATAGTTCGTTAAAAACAAATGAACATTTTGGCATAATTTGCTCACTGCGATGTTGTTCCAATGAGTTTCGTTTTTCAGTGGAGATATCTTGAAGAATGTTTCATACAATGAAAGCATTCTATTCTATTCTATTCTGTTCTGTTCTATTCTATTCAAAAGTCTGAGGTTAATGGTAATATTTTTAAGTCTCTTGCTCACCAAGGCCACATTTATTTAGTCAAAAATTCAGTAAAAATAGAAATATTGTGAAATATTGCTATAATGTAAAATAACTGTTTTCTATTTGAATATATTTTAGAATGCAATTTACTCCTGTGTTGGCAAAGCTGAATTTTCACCATCATTAGTCCAGTATTCAGTGTCACATGATCTTTCAGAAATAATTCTAATATTATGATTTTATGTTCAATAAACATTTCTTATCATAATCAATGTCAAAAACAGTTGTGGTGCTTAATATTTTTTGTGGAAACCATGATATTTTTTTATTTATTTTTTATGATGATGATGATGATGATGATGATGATTAGAAAGTTTTAGAAAGTCTTTTTTTTGTTGTTGTTACATTTAAATGTCTTTACTATCACTTTTGATCAATGTAATGAATCTTTGCCAAAAAAAAAAAAAAAACCTTGTAGTGACCTGTTGTGTGTATGATCTTCAGTGGCGGATTTAGCAAATTGGGGGCCCAAGGCGAAGGTATGTATGGGCCCCCCATCCGATCTTTAAAGGTGCAATGTGTCATATTTCTGAGGATCTATTGACAGAAATGCAATATAAGATCCATAACTATGTTTTCAGTGGTGTATAAAGACCTTACTTAATGAACCGTTATGTTCTTATTACCTTAGAATGAGTCATTTATATCTACATAACCGCGGGAACCCCCTTCTATGAAGATCGACTTATTGTGACGTCTAAAAATCACACACTGCACCTTTAAAAGAGAGCGAAATCTCTTTTTTACAGACTGAATGGTGAATAGGCAGGTAAAGGTTGGAGAGGAGAAATAAAACTTCCCCTTTAAACCTTGCATACACGTATTCACTCCTAAACAGAAACGTTACAATGTTTACATGGTACAATTTCTGGTAAGCTCTGTGTTAAGCTCTGTGCTCTCTGGACAAATTTCACCATTTCGATTCAATTCTTGTGATTTGATTCAATATTGACTCATTTGGATACATATTAGGTACACAAGATAGGCGTTAATTTTTCTCAAGAAAAAAAAAACTCACATAATGCTGTGAACATACAGAGAGCCATATCAGCTGGTATTATTTAAGGTTAAAAATAACTAAAATTAAACAATGCTTTTTTATTATAATTAAATTATAAGTAAACAATATACTAAATAAATAATATAGTAGGCCTACACATAGGCCCTATTTAGCTAAATACTCTTTAAATCTTATTTTTCTAGTCAACTAACATGCTATAGCCTATATTATGGTAACTAAATGGCTTTCCTGAGGAACGTTAGGCTAAATGTTATGTGACGATTGTTCTCCAGCTGTTTTACCTCTTTCCGCGGTTGAAAAACACTGATTGGTCGATATTATGAATAAAGGAATACATTTTGGTAAGTTATTACCGAAGATGATCAGTTCACGTGCCTCTAGGGATCGGTCACGTCACATTACAAGCTCCAAACGGTATTTATTATTTCGTAATAGAATTAACAGAATCTGAGACCTGAGTAATTTAAACTGCTCTGTTTTGTCTGTCGGTCTCCATGTCCTCTTTGCATCACGATCTTTCTGTGCGTTGGACGTTTGTTGTTCCTAGCCATAAAAAAGTTTGTCATCTTTGGCAGCTTTCCCAAATAGCCTACTTACAGTATCTGAGTCTTTTTTTCTTTTATTTGAGACGCTTGGGTAACTTCGAAACTTTTCATTTTCACGTTTAGACTCATCTTGCTCTGTTTGTGTATTTCCTGTATCGTTGTTGTCATTGTCAGCGGGCATCACAAAAAAGTTTGTTACCTTATTCTGCAATTTTTCCTCCTTTTTTCAGCACCGCTTGTGTAGCTTCGCTTCATTTTTACTCTACTAGGCTACTCTGTACACTCTGTCAATCACTTCTTTTTCTCTGTCAGTTTTTTGTCGCAATACAGCCTTGTCACTTTCGCAGATGCGTGAGATAATGGAATAGTCCAATGTAGTGAGGTGGGGGGCCCCCTCCTTTCTGCGACTAATGATTTGATGCCATTTTTCGCAAATGGAGATTTAGAAATATATAATTTGCGAAAATTAAAAAAAAAAAAAATGTAAAAAAAAAACTTAAGCATAAATTAATGGGGCATTTTGGGGGCCCCTAGGTAGCTTGGGGCCCAAGGCAATTGCCGACCTTTGCCTAATGGTAAAGTCCGCCCCTGATGATCTGTATATTGTATTGTATTGTGCACTGTTGTGTATGGGATGAAAGACACATTATACCATTCAGTTTCCCATTCTGCTAAACTTTTCACGTTGAGCTCCATTCACAGAAGAAAGTCATATAGAAATTTTATATAAATAATAAAAGAAGTTTATTTTTGGCGGGTGAATCCAACTGTCCCTTTAAGATTTTGGGCTATTTCAGGTTCAGTCTCTGGTAGGATTTATTCAGGAAGATACAGATATCCCAGTCCTGCCCGTTTGTGATTGTTCACATGAAGTTTCTAAATAACTAACTAAATATGACAGGCAAACTTAATCAGAAACCAGCTATGTCAAGTTGAGGTTCACGTGATGTAGTTTGTTGTGTTATGAACGTTGTTAAGCCTATTTAAAGTATATTTGTGTACACTGTGGGTTGCGGTGGGGTATTTCTGTCACTTTCCCCATTACAGAGTTGTTTATTTGAGTCTTCAATTTCATTCTGCCTGACTGCCTCAGTCAATTCCTATACAAAAAGGGATCTATAGAAATAAAATATTGATGTTTGTACTAGAATTACAGACGCCGTGACAGCCTATCTTTATTTACCATTTTAGTATTTCTCTAGCGATTTTTAAGACAGTGTTTGAGAACTATTTACTGCAGCTCCTACCAATATCAAGACAATCTGATTTCAGCATATTGAGGGATATAAAAAGTTTACTGTTTGTGCGTTCCATATCGAAAGTGTGATAAATCTCTTTTGTTGGCAGTTGTTTCTTCCTCTGAAATAAGTATTGATCTGACAGGTGGGCTGTTGCGTTGGAGAGTGGTCCTGAGCTGTAATATTGAACTCTGAATCTATACCGTATACATGTCTAAATGTCAAGTCATCTGTGCTTTCTTGCCATCACACTGTCGATATTTACCCTTCTGCATATCCCAAAATGCATCTCGAAATGCTTATCGCTCTGAAACGATTTTCCAGGGCTTCTTAGCTGCTATTGGAATTGCATTGAACCATAAACATTCCTGAATTCTTATTCAGAACTTTCCTTAGCGTGATGTTGGGAAAGCAATTAATTGATTTGTGACCCATATACCGATAAAGAGGAGCAAAGTTCAGAGTAAATGTTTTTATTTATATAAATGTTTTTTTGCAAAATCAAATTTGACTAATTTTTAAATTTTATTTAATGATTCTGGTAATATTGTGTATATAAGTAATATAATATAATATAATATAATATAATATAATATAATATAATATAATATAATATAATATAATAATACTGTGTACTATTTACCTGTGTACCTTTGCATTTCTAAAACAGTTTTGCACACAGATGTCAAAACGATCCCCGTTAACACGGATCTGCAAAAATGACTAAAAACCCTAGACCAGTAGTTGGCGATGTCACTTTGTAAAGAAACACTACGTGCGTGCCTATAGACTGAACACACAATCGTCATTTGCATGACAACAGTTTTCACAAATTCGCATTTTTGTAGTTTACATGGAGACAATAACGGTGTTGTTTTCAAAAACGTGCACTTTGAAACCCGCTTTCAAAGGTTTGCGTTTTTAGAACCCCAACACTTGTTTTTTCGTGTAAAAGAACGGCCAAAACACATTTTAAAAAATAGTTTTGTAAACCGCCCCTAAAACTTTATAATAAAAAAATTATGGGTCATAAATCAATTATAAGAAATACTGCAATATTCCATCAAATATAATATTTGTCAATTTTGCGTTCATGGTTACTTTAACATTTAAGCCTCTAAATTCCCATTTTTGTGCTTCTGTATCCAGTTCATCTTGAATTCAGTCATGAATTAAAAAAAAATAAAATAATTGTAAAAGGCTTGGGGAAGAAGTCGTCACCCCTCCTTTTATCCTTCCGGAGCTCCTCCGTGGAACTCGTTCCGCTCCCACAGCTCTCGGCCCCACCCTGCTTGCCAAAACCACTACTGACTCCCAGTTGTGCATGGGCTACACCTACTGTATAATTCATTCCCCTCAGTAGCCTATAGCATCATGTCAGTTTTCAAATTGACATTTTTTACATGTAATCATGGTTTCTTTGTAGCGTTTCAAAATTCAACCAACTAAATTACCCATCCTGTCTATCAAAAAATACATATTTTTACTCACTTTTGAATTATCTTTCATCTTCTTTCACGCCTGCTTACTTCTGGCTATCACTTAAAGCCACAGCTATAATTCGCTGTCTGCAACAGAGACATTCAACAGCATCATTTGAACAGTTATTACTTTACTGTCCCTGGGCCAAAATTGCATTCTTGTGTTGAAACCGATAAAATAAATCACTAGTCCGAAAGAACTGGATTTTTTTTCTGTGGGTTAGTAAGAAAAATCCATGCATATATGATGCTTGTTGTATTTATTTTTAAATCATAAGCTAGTTTTCAATTTATTATTTGGTTTTAGGTCATTTTCTTGCAGCAGGATTTCAGTAGAGATGGTTTCACAGTGATTTTGAGGGGCTTGATTTAAAATGGCTTGAGCAGGTAAACAGAACGAACTCCCGGCGGCTTTCTTGCACGATCTTTCTCTCTTTCTGTCTCTCTATCCCCTATGTGGAGTGTAGGGTTGTACTTTATTTGTTTTATTTTAGCTTCCATCAGCTGCAGCGGTAAACAAGCCTTAGATGAGTAAATCATCATGCTCACTGCTGGAACAGACTGTGGTTTCCTATACCGATGTTGACTCTATCTCTTTCCTTCAGGTGTATTAGTTTACTTGATAGTAAAAGCTGTGGTAAAGGCCGTGTAAGAAAGATTAAAAGAGGAACATAATAAAACTACTATGCTCACGACATTAATGTACTATTATTCTGCTCTTACCTGCATATAAATCAGTAGCTTATATGCCAAAAAAAGCTATTAATTAAATCGTATCTCCCGCTGGCTGTGTTTGTGCAACAAGTACAGCAGAACGCAATCTCCAGGTAAATGTTTTATACAAAGAGAGCAATCCAATAAGGAAATAACACTGTTCGAGGCATAATAAGTTCATAATTGCTCTGTTCCAAAACTTAGTGAGCTGCCTAAAGGAGGCTGCGTTTACAGGCATTACAAAGATGCTCTTTTTAAAGTATAGGCAGCTTATGCATCATCTAATTTTGGCGAAATTCAGCAATGCTTGCATTGCTCAAAAATAATGCAATCCCAGCTTGCATTGTTATGAGCTCAGTGAAAAAAAGAAGAAGATGGTGGACAAAGCGAGAGAAAGGTTTAAATATAGTGATTTGAAACAGGGTTATTGAATAAAACTATTAAACATCCCTGTTAATTCAAATAAAGCTAAAGTAAAATATGAATATAAACCAAAATTAGAAATGTTGCATTGGCAATAAAATTGTTAGCTGGACAAAACTAAAACTGAAACAAAAATAAATGAAAGTGAAAAAAAAAAAAAAAAAGACAAAAGCACATAAAGAAATGACTAAAAATTAAACTAAAATTATGACTATGTAAGCGTAATTTTCATGCTTTTGCACGGCTGAATACAAAATATATGTTCCTCTACTATTGGTAGTGGAGTATATTATTAAAAACTATGCAATCATATTTATGTTGAAGCTTTTCTTGTTACATAGTTCTTGATTTATTTTTCATAAACAACCGGAGAACAAACGCTGTTTGTGGTTGAGTTACTGGCACTACAAACATACAGTTCATATTTCCAGTGCACAGCTTAATAAAGAGTAAAGGTGTTCTTTTCTCCTTTGGATCCACTTCCAGCTGATCCGTTATTGTTCTGTGCCATTTGCAAAGCTAAAGCCAGTCTGCTCTCCACTGTCTGCACAATGCAGGTGGACAGCTGACTGCTGTGCACGGCAGATTGATCACTGCCCATCCATCTGTTTATGTGTGTGTGTGTGTGTGTGTGTGTGTATGTGTGTGTGTGTGAGAGAGAGAGAGAGATGGAGAGGAAAGGAAGAAAGAGAGAAGGTCTTACATTCTCTAATTCAAGGTCTATGTCCTGTGTAGTGTGTAGTTATATCCACACAAATGAATACCAATCACTCACGTGTATTAGAGATTCCAGTGCTTTCTATGGAGGGAATATTATTGAGAAAAAAACAAAAAGGTTTAGTGCATTGTTTGATTTTTTTACTTTTTTGTCCTTTAGAAGATTCTGGATCTGCTGTGTTATTCCCTCAGTATTTATGTTTGGAGTATTTGTATTATTTTTTTTCATGATGAATCAGTTGTGCTGAGAGAACTTCAAAGCGTGACTGGCCCGACTTCAAAGCCCAATGCTTTTGTCCGTTGTTCAGCGGCTGCGAACCCCTGCATGATTTCGTGCCACAGCTGTCCTGATACCTCTCCAGCCTTCACTCCTGCGTTTCCTCTGTCCATTATTGACTTTCATTTCTGTCCTTCTCTTGGGTTGCTTTGTGGACAAGCAAAAGTGGGAGAAAATATCAAACCCTAATGATATTACAGATTACATTTTGTCCATTGCGCTCTCTCTTTCTATTTCTCTTTCTTCTATTACGGTGATTTTTTTTCTTTTCTTTTTTTCTCCCAGTACTAGCAGTGCAGTGATGAAATCAGAAAATAACAGCATGCCATGGTTCTTTGATATATAATTTATGCGAATAAAAAATATAGAGAGATTCATCTGATAATGTGTAAATTAACTCACTTACATACTGTATATCATTTTATCACATAAAGTACATAAAAAGTAATTTGTATTATTCATTAAGACAATCAAACTTACCACACACGAAAGCTGCAGTGTGTAATTATTTTTTCTATTTTAAAATACACTACTGTAATTAATATTTATTAAAATAGTAATTTTATTCAACAAGAATGCATTAAATTGACCAAACAGTGTCATCACAGGAATGAATTACATTTAAAATATATTAAAATAAATACAGTAAAAACAGTAATATTGTGAAATATTATTACACTTTAAAATATCTGTTTTCTATTTTATCACATAAATGTATCCATGGTCAGCGTAAGAGACGTCTTTCAAAAACATTAAAAAATCCTACAGAGAGCAAATTTTGTGTACTTACCCCTATCCCAGCTGACACTGTCAGCTGCCACTGTTTATGATTTTTATAACACTTTATTTCTTAGAGCATAATTAAAATGACACATTTATATATAATACCAATTGCCATTGCCTGAATTCAATATCATGGATTCATGACAGCAATTGTTTACAGTGTCTGGGATTTCAAACAACAAACTGAGGATACTAATTAAAATTTGGCTTCCGTAACAAATTATGAATAAAGTGAGCAAAAAGCCTGAAATCTGTAAAAAGATGGGTACACATCTTTTTGAAGTGATGTGAAGAAAAACTCTTTTAGCACATTAGCTGGTGGAAAGTTATATGTGTGACTCTTATCAGTAGTAAGTTTATAATTTGAAGAGTAATGTGTCAATCATAATGACATGCTCACTATGAGGAATAGCCTACATAAACCTTGCATGTGTGGGCCTTAGAAAAATTTGATTTAATGTTATCTCTGCTTAATGCTAACTGGATCTGTCATAAATTTGACAGTATGTCTGCCTGACTAGATGAGTTTTATCGATAAGCAACTGAATCAAATAAGTCTCACAGCTGAAGGGATGTACTTTCTCCGCAAATGACAAACTAAATCATTAAATCAGAATGTAGCTTTAAAAATGCATCCAAATAGTTTTACAGTTACAGGTTTCCATGCCATTGGTTGGTCAAGATAGTCCCTTCCAAACTCGTGCCATTGGCTGAGCCAGTGTTGCTGTGTTAAGTCAGAAGTGCAGTCAGAATGTGAGTATCCCATAGGCTTTTAAAGGGATAGTTCACCCAAAAATTGGATTTTTTTTTTTTTGTCATCATTTACTCACTCTCATGTTGTTCAAAACCTGTATTAGTTTCTTTATTCTGTTGAACACAAAAAATAATAATTATTGTACTGACCTCAGACTTTTTAACGGTAGTGGGTATTCCAATCAGGTTTATGCATTGAGTTTATAGTATTTAGTATGTGTAATTGTATTGTCATGGCATAAGAATATTCAATCTGGATTTATGTGATGTGATACATGTCTTGTCTACTCAGTAGGATTATTTGAAGGTCATCGCACAGTTGTTGTTCCTTCTTTTCTAAGTAGAGCCTTCATGTCAACTCAATCTGTTGTTGGTGCATCAACACGTTTTTTTTTTTTGTTTTTTTTTTCAGTACAAACAGATTATTGACACTCAGGATAGTATCATAATTCCTTACGTACCTGTAGTGTTGTTGGCTCAGTGTCTCCTGGGACTGAACCACCACCTTTAGCATTTGCAAAGCGCATATTTACTCATAACAGGTTATGAGGTCACTGCACGCAGCTAGATACATCCTTGGGGAATTTGAAGATGTTTGTTTGGTGAGCTAACACCACCAGCTGGATTCATCCATCTGCAATACTTCCTTCTTATCTTCCTTTTGACCACACTTCCTTCTGTACTTACTTGCATTTACATTTTACATTTATTCATTTAGCAGACGCTTTTATCCAAAGTGACTTACAAATGAGAACAATAGAAGCAGTTAAACTAACAATAGGACATAAATATGCAAGTGATATGCAAGTGACCCTTCCCAGTTTAATCTAACGCAGTACGTTTTTTTTTTTTTTTTTTGCGTGTTTTGTTTTTTTGTAAATAGATATAGAATAGAAGAGAAAGTGTTAGTATTAATGGATCAAGTGCTGCCGAAAAAGATCTGTCTTCAGCCGTTTCTTGAAAATGGCTACGAACTCAGCAGTTCTGGTTGAGTTTGGCAGATCATTCCACCTGCAGGGAACAGGTAAAGGACAGAGAAAGAGATTTTGTGCCTCTTTGAGATGGCACCACAAGACAACGTTCACTTGCAGAGTGCAAGTTTCTGGATGGCACATAGATCTGAAGTAATGAGTTTAAGTAAAAGGGAGCAAGGCCAGTGGTTGTTCTGTAGGCAAACGTCAGTGACTTGAATTTGATGCGAGCGGCAACTGGCAACCAGCGCAATTTAGTGAGGAGAGGAGTGACGTGTGCTCTCTTCGGCTCATTAAAGACACTCTTGCTGCAGCATTCTGGATCAGTTGCAGAGGTTTGACAGTGCAAGCTGGAAAACCAGCCAGGAGAGCATTACAGTAGTCCAGTCTGGATAGAACAAGCACTTGGACAAGGAGTTGTGTAGCATGCTCTGATAGAAAGGGCCTGATCCTTCTAATGTTGTATAAGGCAAATCTGCAGGGCTGGGCAGTTCTAGCAATGTGGTCTGTGAAGTTCAGTTGATCATCAATCACAACTCCAAGGTTCCTGGCTGACCTTGAAGGAGTTATGGGTGACGAACCAAGCTAAATGGAGAAGTTGTGGCGTAGTGTTTGGTTGGCCGGGTCCACAAGCAGCTCTGCCTTTGCAAGGTTTAGTTGAAGGTGGTGGTCCTTCATCCAGCCAGAAATGTCTGAGATGTGAGCAGCTACCGTTGGATCATCAGGCTAGAATGAGAGGTAGAGTTGTGTGTCATCAGTGTAGCAGTGATAGGAAAAGCCATGTTTCTGAATCACAGATCCAAGTGATGACATGTAGATGGAGAAGAGAAGTGGTCCAAGCACTGAGCCCTGAGGCACTCCAGTAGCTAGATGTTGGGTCTTAGACACTTCACCCCTCCAAGACACCCTAAAGGACCTACCTGAGAGGTAAGACTTGAACCATTGGAATGCGTTTCCCGAGATGCCCTTCGTCTGTTGGATTGACAGAAGGATCTGGTGGTTAACTGTGTCAAAGGCAGCAGACAGATCCAGCAGGATGAGAACTGAGGATTTGGAAGCTGCTCTTGCCAGTCTCAGAGCTTCAATTACTGAGAGCAGGGCAGTCTCAGTTGAGTGTCCGCTTTTGAAACCAGACTGGTTGTTGTCCAGGAGATTGTTCTGTGTAAGAAAGGAAGATATCTGGTTGAAAACAACTCGTTCAAGTGTTTTCACGACGAATGGAAAAAGGGATACCGATCTGTAAATTTCCAATTGTGCTTGATGTAGAGTGGGTTTCTTAAGCAGTGGGGTTATCCGAGCCTACTTAAATGCTGAGGGAAAGGTACCAGTGTGAAGAGAGGTGTTGATGATGTGCGTGAGTGCGGGTACAACTGAGGAAGAAATGGCTTGAAGTAGATTAGTGGGATTAGGATCAAGCGGACAGGTAGTAGGGCGATTGGAATGGAGGAGTTTGGAGACTTCTGCCTCTGAAAGCAGAGAGAAGGAGGGTAGAATGTGTGTGTTAGCAGGTAAGATGTGCGTGTCAGTTTGTGGTCTGGTAAATTGGCCGCTGATGGTGGTTGTTTTAATTATGAAAAATCTGGCTAAATCATCTGCTGTTAGGGTTGATGAAGGGGGAGGGTTGAGAAGAGAGGAGAAGGTTTTGAAAAGCATGCGAGAGTCAGAAGAATTGTTAATTTTGTTGTGATAATAAGTAATTTTAGCGGTAGAGATATTAGCAGAGAAGGAAGAGAGGAGGGATTGATAAAGACCAAGGTCAGTAAGATCATCCGATTTGCGCCACTTCCTCTCTGCACCCCTGAGTTTAGAACAATGTTCGTGGAGAACATCAGATAACCAGGGGGCAGAGGGTGTGGCGCAGGCTGGCTGGAGGAAAGGGGGCAGAAGTTGTCCAAGCAGGACGTTAAAGTGGGAAAAAAGAGTATCGTTGCACTGTTAGTATCTAGTGTTGAGAGCTGATCAGGTGGAGGAAGTGTGGATGAGACCAAAGAGGATAGGCGAGAGGGTGAGAGTGAGCATAGGTTTCGCCGAAAGGTGACCTGTGGAGGAGTGTGTGTTGTGTTCTGAGGCAGGTTGAGGTTGAGAATGAGGAGAAAGTGATCTGAGGTGTGCAGCAGAGTGACCAATGTATGGTCAGTGGAGCAGTAGCGCTTGTAAATAGGGTCCAATTGGTTACCTGATTTGTAAGTAGCCACAGTAGATACTCGTTTGTGATCGAATGAGGCAAGCAGAGTGTAGAAATCAGCAGCCTGAGGTTTTTCCAAGTCTCCAAGAACTATGAGTGGGGTACCATCGTCCAGGAAGGATGAGAGTAGCACATCAAGCTCCTCCAAGAAACTGCCAAGCTGACCTGGGGGACAATAAACAACTACAAAATGGATTTTAATAGGACTAGTGATGGTAATTGAATGCGATTCAAATTAGCTAAGTGTGGAAGTAAGTTACTTCCTTCTACACTTTCTCCCATCCTTTATAATCTTCTGCTCTTTCTTCTGCCCTTCCTTCTTTACTTCCTCACTTACTTCTGCATTTCCTTCCATAATTTCTTCCTTCTACACTTCTGCCTTCACTCTTTCTGCAATTCTTCTCACACTTCCCTCCACACTTGTTTTTTTTCTGCACTGCCAACTGTCGCCCATACTTCCATCTTCCTTCCTTCCTTCCTTCCTTCCTTCCTTCCTTCCTTCCTTCCTTCCTTCCTTCCTTCCTTCCTTCCTTCCTTCCTTCCTTCCTTCCTTCCTTCCTTCCTTCCGCAGTTTCTCAGTTCTGCCCACAAGCAGAAAATAATTAGCAGTATATCTGACAATACACTCGAAAAACTTTGCAGCGCCTCTTCTTGGTGGCCCATTGTAGTGTGGCGTGGGTGGGGGTCTAACTTATGTCAAGGCCAAGGAGGATTCAAAGGCAGCCTTTTAATACCATATTAGTAATAGCCTTATTATTGTTATTGTTGTTATTATTATTATTATTATTATTATTATTATTATTTGTCCTCTTCCTTATCCTCCAACCTCCCCCTCATTCCTGATGAAAAATCTAGTTGTTATTATTATTGCTACTACTATTACTATTCTTACTATTATTGTATTATTATATAAGACTATATTATCATATCTTCCTCATCCTCCAGTTATTATTTTCACTATTATCATCATCATCATCATCATCATTATTATTATTGTCATCAATATATTTTTTATATTTATTATTATTTATTTACTAATTTGTATTATGTCTGTTGTATATCTGCAAGATGTTCTTCTGTTAAGATACTTCCACTCACACACCCAGTTACACTTGCACACGCGCACACACACACACACACACACACACACACACACACACACACACACACACACACACACACACACACACACACACACACACACACACACACACCATGTTGGCTGTTGTTTTTTATGTTTTGTTGGCCTTGGTGTTTTTTTTTTTTTTTTGTATCTGCCACCTGTAAGTATTTGATTGCATAAAAAAAAAAAAAAAAATTAATTTGCAGCAAACATGTTTTATTTGTAACAATTATGCAATGTTCACCAGAGGTTTTCCACAGGTGTTTGCTGGAACATTATATTTTTATAACAACATGAAGCTTTTCTCGAAGACTTAAGGTCACAGTGAATTGCCAACTAATTCAATCAGTGAAAATGTACCACACAAGATAAAGCATTATGGATTGACTGCTGCACAGACTAGATTGACTGCTGTATTTCATCTCAAAGTGTGCCACTTAATCGCCAATCAATATGATATTCTGAGCTGATGAATTTGTTTGACACTGAAGAGATTTTAGATATATATAAATTTATAGAAAGTCTGTTGTCCACTTGAACTTAGATAAGCTTTCAACGGTAAAACCCTTTCACAGACCTGCAGCCCAGTGTCCGTAAACATTATTACTTTCATTTAAATGCTATTGCTTTTTCACAATATCCTGTTCATTTGTTTACTACGAGCAAGTCTTAACTGGGAGGCCTGAGCACTGAACAACGAAGCCTGTATTAATATGAAGTAACTGAATACTGAATTGGACCAGCATGAGGCCCCAGGGGCCAACTGTGTTTGGGCCATTATCTGATGCCTGGGTAATAATTTACCTTTCTGATTCAATGATTCACATACTCATTGAGATACATTACAGATACATCATTTTCAATGAGAGCCTGTTGTCGGTCAGCTATGGTCAAGGGTATTTTATAGCAACAGTACACTGTTGGTAATCAATTCCACTTTGGGCATGACAATTTCATGAATCATTGGAGAGGCATGCGAATTAAAGCTGTAATCAATGTTTAGCGAGTTTCAATGGAGCAGTTGATATTCTATGCATCTGTAATGCATCTTCACAAAAGACCCAACTGCGCCATCACATAATTACTCTGGGTTTGTTCCAATAGATCTCTGGGAAAAAAATGGGGTAGAAAATGATAAATTTCCTTTTTAATGAATAAATTTGATTAAGCGATTATCCAATGTGCTATTTCATGTGTAAGCAAATATGCAGGGATATATTCAAGTATGTGACTCTATGTAAATTTGAGAGAGAGAGAGAGAGAGAGAGAGAGAGATCATGCAGTAGTACAATAAAATATGGCTATATTATCTGTACATTTTTGCTATGTTAAATATTTAATTTTATGGCATTGCTAATATAATTAGCTTTTCCCCCTTCCTCGTATGTCAGTTTTGGTCAAAGTGATTTGCTTAATGAGTACTTTTAATGCTACCGTAATGTACTGTATGCCAAAACTTTGGTCTGTCTTCCAGAAAAAAGATTTTCAGACTTTTCTAGATATTTTGTGAAAATCAGACGTTCTAAAGCACTAGAAAAATGTCAAGTAAGTCAGGGCATTTGAAAAGGGTGTCAAATACAGTACGGTTATGTCGCTAGAAAAAAACATGGGACATCTAGTCACCTCATGATAACTGTGATTATATCATTTCCAGGGGGCTCTTTTTGACCGGTACACAGTATATTTTCCCATTTACACAGGTCATCATTATGTACTGACATGACTACAGAAACCCAGCAGCCAGCTCTGTGTACAGTGTACCTATGGTTCGTGCGGTTACATCCACTGCTATAATTGTTGCCGCTGTCCTCTCTCTCACACAAACACATCGAGATATATTATAACTATTATCTGGTATAAAAGACAAGAATTTCCCTCAGCCTTTTGGAGTGTAAGTAGTGGTGTAGCATCTCTTTAAAGTGAAAAAAGAGGCTTTGCAATTATGACGCTATTAAAATACAGAAAAAAGAAAATTAATGTTTTTATTGCAACCTTAATTAAGCTGTAAAAGCTATAATAATATTAAGGAGTGTTATATGTCTGGGATGGTCTAGTAGGAGCCATCGAGCTGTGCAAAATATGCATCTACTATCATCTGGGGGTAAAATGATGAAAATCAACCAGGGGAGTATCTAATTTAATTGAAATGATGATGCTACGGCTGTGGATTTTGGCATATATTTCAAGTGACACAAGAGCTTTTGATTAAAGTCAACCTAAAATGGTGTTCACAAACCCATTTTACTTCCTTAACATAATGTATTTTGAGGGCAACGGGATGTTGAACAAGATAACTGAAAACACAAAGAAATTGAATTATTTAATTTGAGCATTTTTATCTTCAGTTATATAATGTGGTATGTGATCTGTAATTTAAAAGACATAGGTAATGATTATGATATTGAATGATGAAATTTACTTCCATAGTAGGTTGTTTTTTTTCCATACTAAGTCAGTGGGGCCATCTGTTTGGCTACTGACATTCTTCAAATATCTTCTTTTTTGTTCAGCAGAAGAAAGAAACTCATACAGGTTTGGCACAACTTGAGGGTGAG
Source organism: Scardinius erythrophthalmus (assembly GCF_964197995.2). Lineage (NCBI taxonomy): Eukaryota > Metazoa > Chordata > Actinopteri > Cypriniformes > Leuciscidae > Scardinius > Scardinius erythrophthalmus. The sequence goes on along the minus strand of NC_138245.1, from coordinate 25,372,168 downwards.
TAAGTGATGACAGAATTTTGGGTGAACTATCCCTTTAAGAGTATGTTTATTTTAAAAATAGTTTAAAGAATGCTTCATGTGTCAGAAGGTGACAATATCAACAGAAAAAGAATCATACATAATTAATACTACAAAAGTAGTGGTAAATTTCAGCAAACAAAAGTTACGATTGAAAGTAAATTTGCATAAGTATTTTTTTCACATACGTACAGAAATATTTCAAAGCTGAATCTGTGTGCCTCCTGTGATCAAAAGGGATAAAAAACAGAGATTTTGCTGTTGAATATCCCTGTGTCCCTGTTCAAGGGCAGCTTTTTCTGCACTGCAGAATCTTCCAGGTAGATCTGCATCCAAATCTTCCCCGAAGGTAACCTTATCACAAGTACAAGAGCAATTGAATTCAAGGCCCAGCCTCAAAGGCCTGCCTGCACCTGCTGCCCGTCCGTATTGAAGTTTAATATAAGCCCTTTAGTACTGAAACTGCAAACCAGTTATTTGCCATGGCTTGTTATTAAAGTGGTAAAAGAACAAAATCAGCGCCCATTAAGCCAACAGCAGACGTTCTCTTTGACAAAGTTGGTGAGAGAAAATGTTCAAATGAGAAAGTTTATCTGTGTTTATTGCCACAAAATATCTTATTTAAGCATCAATTGAGTGAGTCAAAATAATGTCACCGAAGACGATTGAAGATTTTCAAAGAATAGCGAATATGGGGCAGCTCTCCGTGTTTGAATGGATCTCCGACGGTTTTCTTGTGTAAATAATTAGATTCCCTTATTTATCTTAATATCGACCTGTTTGAAGTGCCCCTCCTGACTGAATGTGTGAGAGAGAGGAGCACTGCAGGGCGGCCCATTGGATGGACTTCTATTCATCTCTCTCTTCCTCATTTATGTTCTTTCCTCTTTCTGTCGCCGTCTTCTCCCCTCGTTCGGCTTGCCCTGAAGGCCACGCTGGATTGTGTGAGCTTTCTGTGAGTTCAGAATAAGAGAAATGCAGTTATAGTTTGACACCCATGATTCACACAACTGGGAAGTGATAGAGAAAGTTTAAATGGCCATTGTCTTCGAAGACTAACAGCCACCAGAGATCATTCCCAGGATCTCGTAGCCCTATTTCTCTTTCAGAGCTCAGGGGTCTTAATGGTACTTAAATTGATAGTTCATCCAAATATTAAAGTTCTACCATCATTTACTGACCCTCATTTCACCCAAACTTGTTTGACTTTTATCTGTGGAATAAAGCAAGGATATATTTCGAAAGTCAGTGGAGTTTTAAACATTGGATCTCATTGACTTTCATTGAATATACAAATAGGGAATTTCGAAGTTCTCTGACGTAAATAATGACGTATCAACTTAATGTTCCTCCCCATATTTCTTAGGATAAAAATAGATCTACTGTTGTCAAACAGATAATATAGATATAAATTGAATATTAATTCTGCTCAGATCATTTGGTCTTGTATGATTTTGATGAGAAATTCTGGAATTCACTTTGGAATCTCAAACTTCTTGACAAATTTGATATTCTTTATGAGATTCACGTGTGACTAGTCTTTTAGGTCAGGAGAAATAATTGGACCGGAGACTTGAAGAAAAGTCTCCATTTGCTTTCCATTTGATCTCATTGCTATTGCTATTGAAGGGACAATTGAACTCCTTTGTGATATTTCTTTTTCTGTTTCTTCCTTTGGGTTATCAGATGAGTGAGTCAAAGCAGGTCCTATAATGAAATGTTTGCTCAAGACCCGTCAGCCAATCAGCAAAGAGATAACACAACACTGGCTTTACATTACAGCACATAACTTCCAGGCTCCAACAGTGAATTTAATTTGGTTTTATTCACCCCAAGACCTATATTTTTGCCGGTGGAATGTAAATTTCCTGCCGGCAAAACTGATATTAAATCAATGGGCCTGCTAAAATCTATTTGAGTGGAGTTTTGCTAAAGCGTTGAATCTGGACAAACTCTCTCAGCAGGCTCTGATCTCTAATTCCAACAGTCTGTGCATATGAATTATTAATTTGGCCATTATGCTAAGTCTCCCTTTCTGGATCAATTCATTATTAGCTTTGGCGATTATAGCACAAGGTTGCATAGAACATTCAGAGTGAAACACAATTGATTTATGAACCATGAGAGGCAAATCTACGAAACGCTTTTAATTTCAGTGCAAAAACCTGCGTCTTATTCTAATACTAATGTCCAACAATCCAGTTTAATCTGGCACTAAATGCACAGTGCCGTGAATGAATTAAGTCATTGTAATTTTTTAGCAAACTGTTTTTATGTAAATTAAGCTCATTCTAGATTGTCGCAATTTAAGTTGCTCTGTCCTAAACAGAAAGCAGGCGGTTAACAGATTGTTTGTTAAAAAGAGATGGCAGAATGAAGTTTTGGCATTTTAAAGAGCTGACTTGGGTCCCTGGACTGCTGCAATGGAGAGGTGATGCACACTGTACAAACTTTGCTGTTTTATATGGTAAAAAAAAAAAAATAACAACACCAACTGTAAAATGGCCAGTAAATGGCTATAACAGTCAGTTACAATAGATTACAATAATTTGCATTGTATAGGCCTATGCATTATTTGTTGCATCTAATTAAATGTCTGTAGATTTAATGATTCCAATTGCATGGAAAAAAACAACAACAACAACATGGACGTTCTCTATAATTTATTTTGTATTTAACAGAGAAAAGAGAAAAAGTCACATGGTTTCAGAATAAGATGTGAGTGAGTTTTCAAAATACATTTTTGAACTATGCCTCAACTCAATAAAGACTGTCTTCATTGTTTGAGGCATTTGTATGTTAAAAACGAAGACTGTAATGTTTAAAGTTGAAGGCTTTCATCTCAATTTCACCCTGTGTTTTTTTTTTTTATTATAGCTATCTTGAAATCAGATTATTAAATGGACCATATGCCAATGGTCTTCTAGTAGCATTTTAAAAATGTTCTATTCACAGTTAACCATGATTCATTGATTTTTATGAGCAAAAGTATCTGATAACAGGAAGATAATTATGTGAGAGTACATCATTTTAAACATATTTTACAAAAGTACTGTTTATTTGTTAATGTCTAAAACTTTTTTAACAAGGGAAGAATTATGCAGTGCACCTTTATCTGAACTCCAGCACAGACCTTCTTCTCTAGACTCATCCGTCATGTCCTCTCATTTTGAGCAAGGATGCATAATTTACTGAACCTCAATATGAGTCTCAGCTTATTCCTCTGATATCCAGCGCTGGTCAATTATCTCATATTATCAATATCTGCCATCTATATTGCATTGGCTCATTTGAATTTCATAACCAAACACTAATATTCTGCCTTTTTATGAAACCTTTATGGTAATGCGGCCAAGGTTCTCGGGGCTATCAATTACTTAGTGTGTGTCTGTAAAGCTGCAGTGAGTGGGAACTAATGTCTTGGCCCTTAAGGTGGCAGGACATACCATCTTTTACCTTCATTACCGCGGTGAAGTGATGGTTTCCTCCTCAACCCCCATGGCAAGTCATTTAACCTATCTACACCCCAGTCGCACAGTTTGTCAAAGAACATTCATGTGACTGCGGCACGGCTATTAGAGCCACACTGGCGATCATGTAGGAGTACGAGAAGATGAAGTAAGTGATGATAACCAGTTTGGCTCTGGGTTTTGCTTGGGTGATATATAGTGTGTTTTGTGCATTAAGACCTTCACATTTCTTTATATGTTGTAATTATTTTAGTATACTGCAACATGTGGGCTGTGGTAAAGCATACAGTAGAATGTGTATTTCTGTTATGGTTTTGCAACCACTTGACATCACGAACATACACTTATTCATCTTGAATTGGAAAAACGGGATGAACCTCAAGACAAATACTGAATTATTTATTCCAGTCAGTGTATGTGTGAGGATGTACACGATGATGCAACGGTGGCCTTATCCGTTAGATTCATAATTTCAGATGAAACTGAAGAAAGAAAAAACAAACCTTTCAATAACAACAAAAACCTCTGCAAAATTCATAGGTAATAGCTCACAACTAAAGAACAATCACTTCACTGTGTGCATGCTCAGATAAAAGGCTTTCATCTGACTTTCTCAAACTACACGAGGAGAACTGTAACTGAACACCATTGTCATAAAACTGGGACTCGCTAATACCTTAAAGACTAGCAGGACAAGACGTACTGACTGTAATTGGAGGTTTTGTATGTTGATGGCTGGCAACCATATGGTAAAAATCACCACATTGAATGGCAGTAAAGATTGAGAAAATTAGCTCTAAACAGCCTGTCCAGCATTTGTACTTTTCGTGAAGTGAATTTAGATTCTGTGCAACACTTGATTCTAGGGGTGTTTTAGCTATGGTTTTCAGTACATGTCTTTGCAGTTGTCAAGGCAAGGTGGTTTCTTAAAGTGCCAAGTCAAAAAAAGCCCATCCCAAGTCTACTTACATTTGCAGGGCCCAGGATAACTGCTGTATGAATGGGAAATCTCTGAGAAATACTAATATTGATGCTCCATAGTATCTTTTACGCTTAAATTCCAATCACTGCGAAACACAAGTGGCATGAGCTGTCAGACAACATTGATGCTCTTTTGTACTCTGCACCATTTCGCTGTTTAATAGCTATGTGCAATATTGCTGTGGAATCCACTCTTAAAATGCAAAACTCATTTAATGGACTGTTCTTGAAGCAGAAATGCCCATGTAGTGTAGGTTAAGCAGATGGAGCTCTTGTGTATTCTAATGCTGATTGACAATGAGAACATTATCCTATCACTGGTGCAATGAGGAAACAGCAGAACAGGGAGACCTATAAAGAGAGCCAGTGTCTATGGATATATGTGTCTTTTTTGGAAAGAGGAAAAGTGTGAGAGGTCATAAATTATGTGGGAGCTAAACAAGCTGTTGAATAATTTACCATTGTAATATGGCAGTGAGAGGATAAAAGAAGTTTTGGCTGCAGATTACTCACTGTTAGAACATCTCTGGAACAGAAGTGAACGTTACAAAGATGTTTTTCATGAAATCAAAATTACGTCTATGTGGATTAGATTAAAAAACACCTGGCTGCCAAACTGACCGGCCATTTTGAAAAATTGCGAATTTCGAATTTCTTCCTGAGGTGGGTCTTCTTGTTTTATCTTGGTATTTTTGACCTCCTGTTGTTATTCCAAAGATTCGCCTTTGTAATCTTTTAGCAAAATGTAATAAATTTCTCCACCTGTGTTACTGCTCACTTACACTGTTAAAAAGTATGTTAAGTTTAGTCAGCTTGGAATGTGAAGTTGCATTAAGTGATAAGATATTTGCATTATCTCAGCAAGTTCAATTCTATTTCAAATAAATGTTGTTCTTTGGAACTTTCTATTCATTGAAGTATCCTGAAAAAAATATGTATCAAATCAAAGTTTTTATAAAAGATCATCAAATCAGCATATCAGAATGATTTTTGTAATGATGTAGAAAATTCAGCTTTGCCATCACAGGAATAAATTATATCTATATAATAGGGACTACTAAATCTATATAGTAGTCAAATCTATAATAGTAATCTATATAGTAGGGGGTATATATATATATATATATATATATATATATATATATATATATATATATATATATATATATATATATATATATATATATGCCTTGCTGAGCATAAGATACTTTCAAAAACATTTAAGGTACCATTCAAATTTGTGGCCCGGGAAAGTTATTCCAACTCTAAATTTTAAAAGCATCTGCTAAATAAATAAATTTAAATGTAGAACGACAACACCAAGACATCTTATTTTTAAAACCGTCCCTTCCAAATATCTGTCATACAGAGATATTTTAGTATGATTCAGTGTCACCTCTAAATAAATCACAGTATGCATGTAAATGGGTTGTGTCATAATGACATTGGCATGTGCTCCACAACTACATCTAACACCTTAACGTGCTATTTACACTAGTCCAACCTTTTTCACAGTTTTCATAGGCATAAAAACAAAGAGTGGGTGTAAAAAAGCCTGGAACATTCTCCTAAACATTTACATCTTAAATCAATGGGAACAATCATGTTTGATATTCAGGACAGAGCGATGAGCAGTGGGTTCTCCCGTATGCTTTTACTCAACTATAATTAGGTTAATTAATCTTGTTGCCGATCCAGGACTTGACAAGATTAAACATCCGTGATGTTGGTAGCTGGACTTTCCAGCCCATCAAATTTGCACGTCGCTCCCAAGAGATCAATTTATTTTCAATTAGAACAGCAGGATCTGAGAGCCGATTGGATGAGAGGAGTTTTTCCATTCAGAGTCTAGTAGGGAAAAAAACTTCTTTAGCCAAGCTCTCAGAATGTGTCAGTGCATATAAAGAGTTATTGAAAAGAACAGAAATATGCAAAATATTATTACCATATACTATTGTTTCCAGTGTTAGAACTAAACTCACAAGGTACTCAACTAGTATAGTTGATATATATATACATATTTCTGTTCTTTTCAATAACTCTTTATATGCACTGACACATTCTGAGAGCTTGGCTAAAGATTTTTTTTTCCCTAGACTCTGAATGGAGAAACTCCTCTCCTCCAATCGGCTCTCAGATCCTGTTGTTCTAATTGAAAATAAATTACAACAGCTAATTGTTAATTAGTCTCATTAGTTTCTCTGTTTGTGTATATATATATATATATATATATATATATATATATATATATATATATATATATATATATATATATATATATATATATATACTGTAATCACGTGCTCATGTGTTTTGATTCATGTGTAGTTCTGTTCTAGTGTTTTGCTGTCTGTGTGTTAATTAGGTCAGTCTTCCTCAGTTCCCTGCCTGTTTGTGCCTTGGTTACAGATTTGATTAGAGTCCTTAGTTCAGGTGTGTCTTGTTAATTAGTCTCATCAGTTTCTCTGTTTGTGGTGTATTTAAGCCCTGTGTTTAGTCCTGTCTAGATGTCTGTCGATGTCACCATATGCTTGGTTGTTCTGTTTGTGTTTTTGAATTTCTGAACAATCCTGAGTATTTCTGCTGGTTTAATTTTGTTTGCAATAAAGACTGCTGCATTTAGATCCTGTTTCATCTCTTCTGCAACTAGACCCGTGGCATTGTTTTTTTAATAATTAAACACTGTATTATCAAAGTTGATAATGTGGCACTTGCATGTGTCATTATTAACATTTTACCAAATTTAAGCTCAGATGTAGTTGAGGTTTTTGACCAGCGAATTTCTGAGAATATCAGACATATGTGTTTTGTCCTTCATTAGAATGGCGCCTCTGAGGCACACTGTAAGTAAGTGCATCACATTATGTTTTCATCAACTTACAGTTCAAATTTTTATTTTTTCTATCATTTGGCCAAAAGCTCATGTTATTAAAGACCAAGTGTTATGTACTGGCTATTTATTTGCTACGACTCAATGGCAAATGCTAGACTCTTCTCCGTTCCTTAAATACATTCAAAATTAGCCTTTATATGTTGTTTCTGATTAAAGAATATGCTGTACTAATTCAAAGAACCAGGGGCACGTTCAAGTTCAAAACGGTGCGCAACGTTTTGCTACGGTTTCCAGGTTGAACGTCATGTTTCCTGGAAACGGCGTGCACCGGTGTGCAACGGGGTTTGAGATACGTTTTCACTTGTTTGGTGGGTGTGTCAGAACTGCAGTCCAATCAGCAGCAACATGTATATAAAGCATGCGGTATTAAAGTGAACTCGCACAATGGGTTCAAGGAAAGTAATTTACAAATGTGTTCGATGCAGCTCGGTATACGCAACAACTGAGGATATTAGAAGACATGTTTGTTGTTTTATTGTAAAAATATAGGATATCAACATAATGATGTAGTTGTTTCTATTTTTAGCTTCATTGCAAGTGTATGACATTTGGTATAGAAATAAACAATGGTAATTAAGTGCTTTTCCTAAAAATTAGAAAGAAAATACAGGGTATTAAAACAGTATGAACTACAAATAAAGTCAGTATGTGAGGCTAAATAGATGTGTTTTAGTCTGAATTAGGTAAGATGTGTGCTTCCATTTCAGTTTCAGCAATCCCTTCACTCGATTGGGATGTTCTCTTTTGTTCTGGGCGGCAAGTGCAGTAACTGTAACATCGGGCATATTTTGTAGTATTAAACACATATTTATACCGACTTCATCAGGCTCAGAAAATTCTTCACAAAGAACACAAAGAATGGCCTTCTCAGCTGCCATAGTTGCAACTCTTGCGTCATCAGAACAGTGTGTTCAACGCATCACCGTTTCTGTTTAAAAAACGTTGTGCAACGTTTTGTCAGGGCTGAACGCAGCCCAGTTCTTTTTTTACCCTTGCATTGCAAACAAGCAGAGATGGTCCAAACTGTTTACAGAACTTCACATACGCATTCAAACGCGCATGTCTATTGACTAAATGCATAATATTTCTGTGCATGCCGTCATTATTTTCACAGATTCACATTTTTGAAGTTCTCCAAAAACTGAAGAAGAAAAAAGACGAAATGTGGAGATACAAGGTTTCCACCCGACAGCGACAATAATTTAGATTTGTCATGAATTTTGTATTTGTTTAAATAAAATATTACTAAAAGATTCAAAATGCTACATTTATTGAACCAGTTATTTTAAATGAAGCATCCAAATGAATCAACTGACTACAATTATTCAAAAATTTAAAGCTTCAAGAGAACAAATGTAGATATTTTAAGAGAGCATTTGATTATCTAATTTCACTTGACTATAAATCTGCATGTTTTTCTTCTGTAATGAGACTTTTTTTTTTTTTTTTTACAAGAAAGATCTGTGACCACGACGTCACATTCACCCTTGAGAGTGTCTCAACGTAACTGTAATGCTTTTTGCTTTAAACTTTATTACAGGAACATTAGCCAGTATTAAATTGCTGTGATAATTACTTGCAAGATTTCACAAGGCCTTCATTGCCTACAACAGCAGCCTGAAACAATGCATAAATAGCTTTTTGGCTAATGGTTAACATTAACTGATGTAATGTCAGCTAAAAAGGTTTTCAGAGGGAGAGAAAGTGCATTTTGATGAATGTTTTTACACAATAATTAAACAAATTTAAAAAGTAAATAGGATCGATTTTGATTTTCTGTTGAAATACATAATTACACATATTGAGTTCTTTGAAAACCCATGTGGCAGATTGACCGATTAAAGTGCCTAAGCATTAAAGTGCAATTGAGCAAGTACCACTAACATTTTAAATTCATTTGGCAGATCGGCAGGTGTGTATGTGTGTGTGTGTTAAACAACACATGGACGGTGACCAAGCCCTTTGATTGTGTCCCGCCGACTAGCACACAGATTCTCGGACATGCTCACACACTCTCTGATCTGTGTAAGAGACTCCCTTCAGAGCGGCAGCTGTCATCCAGAGCTCGCCACCACCTGTCACATCCACTCCATCAAATATCACACACAGTTCAAAATGGAACTACAGAATGGCCGTCAATCAGGTTGCGAGTATTCATGAGGAGAAACAAGAACTCATCTGAGATGGCCAAACAGTGGACAGAAGCCTTGATATGCTCAAAATACGTTCCTTTCTAGGATACGTCAAGTTAAACTGTGATTTAACTCGGTAAATAGCATTACTAAAGATAATTACATTAAGAAGATTAGCATAAACTCCTTAAAGCTTATCATGTCGTAATTATTATAGAGAGTGGCACAACATAGCTGCATCAACAGCGAGCGTGAAAATGATTTTAGTCAAATGTTCATCTATAGAGGACACAATATCCCACAGGAATGACAAATCGCAAGAAGATCTTTCTAATATCTCAGTAGTTTCTCCAGTTGAATCAAATGGAGAGTGGACAGAGTCAACTATTAATTTGGCTTAAACTGACAGTTCACCCCTAAAAATAAAGTTGTATCTTACTCACCCTCATGTTGTTTAAAACCTTTAATTATTCCATTGAACACAAAAGATAAATGTTATAAAAATATCCTGTCCTATCCTTATCATTTCAGTGTAATGAAAGTGTTTGAGGACTAAGGCTTTCAATCTCCAAAATGGCAAAGAAATACCATAAAAGTATAATAAAAGTGGTATTATGTATCACTTTTGCACTAAGTGTTTTGAAGCTAAATGGGCGTTTATAAGGAACAAATCAAAAATTCTAAATCTAAAATTCTATCTAGCTTTAACTTATTTATTTAATTTACTTGCTAAGGCAACATTTCTTTTTCAACAAGTTTTTTAAGTTTAAGTTTTCAATCTAATTTTTATTTCAATTATTAATGTTTTAGTAAGCAAAAACAACACTTCAATAAAACAGATGATTCAGTTCACAAAACTGAACGATTTAGTCACAGATTAGTGACTCGCTCTTTTGTGTTGTACTTTTATGTTGTGTTTTTCCTATTAATCTCACAAGTGTGTTCTGTATAGTTCCAGAAAAGATCTCAACATCACCTTTGCCAAGATCCAAGGTCTGGAATCAAAGGTCAGAATTTTCAATATGAACTCAAAATTTTCTCATACAATTCTTCCAAGACCAAATGATCTGAGAAAAGCTTTCGAATGTTAATTTATACTCTTACTGCATGTGAACAATTGACTCATTTTGTCTAAGTTCTCCTCATTTCTCCTAAATTATTTTAAGACAACCATCTGCGACAAAGTTGATACATAAATGAACAATGACTGCGAACTCCATTAAGTCCCCCAAGCTATGAAAGAGCAACTTCTGAGCAATAAAAGTTTTCCCTGGGGATCCTTGTCACACTTCCACCAACACACTCTGGAAAGCGCAACGACTATGACCGTGTTGTATGTTACTTTATTACATTTGGTGAATACAGCTGAATAAAAACTGTGTCCTTCTGCGATCAAAAGCGAGGGCAGCTAAATGAATAATCTAGAAGCGATAAGCACAAGTATCAGACGGTTTATGACTGAACTGTGCAGCCTTTGTTTGGCTTTCAGAGTTTGGCCCTGGGGCAGCACCAATTCCTTTTTCATCATGTCTCTATGTGAACAAATTGGCTCATTTTGACAAAAAAGTTTTATGAAAACGGGAGGGAGGAAGGGCAGGTTGTGGGTCAACACTTCTGTTCCACCCACACATTGATATGAGCAGGCATTTCAATCACACTTACACACTTGCTTACAATGACCTCTATTGATCACAATAGCCAGAGCAAGAGAATGGAAGGACATGTAGTTATCGTAGAGGAATGGACAAGAAAAGACAACTTAGGAGCGAGGAAGTAGGTAGAGACAGACACAGAGACGGAGATGACAAAGGGGAGGAATGAGGCTTGAAAGAGAACAAAGAAACTGTAATAATGAGTGCCATGGCCAATTATTGTTTCCTCCTCGGCATTGATCGATCATTTTGTGCCTGTCCTGCTCAGTGTTGCGTTCTGCTTTTAAGGGAAATCCAGTCAAAAGAAACTTCAGAGGCATCGCGCCGCGGACATATTTGAGATTGTACTGAAGTCTTTAAAACCATTATTTCGGTCATGTCTTCAAGAGCAGTGCTCCTCAGCCTTTTTTCTCAGGAAAACCCTTTAAGGCCGTGTATCCACCAAAGCGTTTTTAGCCAGCTGAAAACGCCTAGCTATGTGCGCTCGAGAGCATTTTGGCAGCGCACGAGCGCAGCGTTTTTTTTCAGTTGAGACACTTTGCTTGTTATGATCCGCGAAAGTGTTACTAGTATCTCATTTTACACATATTTTGTTTCCGTGTTGATTCTATATTAAAATGTCGATAACGTATTTTCTCTAGCTCTTGTTTTAAATGATTTTGTTCCGTTATTATGCTTGTTGTTGTCATCTGTTGACGTTGTACAAACAGAATGTGGCGGTTGGTCGGTGTGGTATTAGTCCCGCCCCTCCTCCGCTGTGATTGGATGGTTGTCGGGTTGTGGAATGCCTGAGAAGTCGCGTTGTTCTGCGTCTGTCAGTGCAGTGTGAATGAGCCTTTATTCAACAATTCAGGTCCTTTAATCTGATTGGTCAAGATGTGCTTTGGGAGTGTTCTCTCTCGCTCCATGATTGCTTGGACTGGGGTTTCTCTCTCCAGTGAGCATGGAGCGATATTACAGTAGTTATTAGTTATTTCCTCTCAGAGAGGAAAGATATCTCTGTTGAAGGATTTTTTATTTCAGTTATACATGAAATCATTATTTTCCCTAAAATCAAGTAGACTAGGTCACCCCAAAGAGAGGTCTGGTAGGAAACCCAGTACAAGATAAAACCGTGGTACACTGTGGACTGAATTCACTAAAGAATTTAACACTTTTTCTTACAGTATTTCACACACAAAACCTGTGTCTTTTTGACTAGGCTGAATGTTTTGGGAAAAGATTAAAAAAGGAGACTTTTTAGGATTTTAAAATGCCATTTAAAAAAAAATCCAGGTATGCTGGTTGTTTGTACGGCTACACTATCTGTCCAAAAATGTGTGATTATATGTCAATATGGCTATAAAACAATAATAATAGACAAACATCAGTGAATAATGAGCTGCTCATGTGTAAGAACGCAGTGCCACGCTTCACTCTGAAACATCCAGGACATATGTTTATTTAATTCAACCTTTGCGATAATTGCACTTTCAATATCACAATTTCGTTTTTATTTCAATTTATCGTGCAGCCCTACTAGCCACTCACAATTTGGTTTAATCCTTGACTAAATTCACTGAAAATAAAGATTATTTCTATTCAAGTTAAATCTTCATTCTTTTTAGCGCAAATTATTTTCTATGTGAATGAGGCTCACTAGTTATTGTGCTTTATAAGTGGACTAAATGATTGCAGAAGTCCACCATACATTAGCAGAGAGAAGTCTGTCGTTTGACTGGAAGATAATGACGTTTTGATTAAAAATGACAGTGTCCAAAAAACATTGTTGGATGAATCGTTCAAAATAAGCTAAATAACATGCATTTAGATTATTGGGTGATTTTTATTGTTGTTGTTGTTGTTTCATGCCAGTAAAAAAAAAAAAAAAAATGATGTACATTTTCTATTCATACTGGCAGCCGAAATTCATCAAATGATGGTGAAAGCATTTGTGTCGTTACTCGATTTGCATAATTTCTTTAGTGGATTGTGTGCTAAACAATACAGACAGTGTATGCAAATAAAAGCGTTATCAACAACTGTAATTTATTCTTGAATCCCCATTTTCTTAAAAGCTAACCACTTATGTTTTCCGTATTTAGCAAGATAAGGAAGAGCAGAGATGTAGAAGTATGAAGCACTTGCCTGACTTGTTTAATCTCCCTCTATCATGCATCATGTTTCATAGGTTTTGACATGCTTGGTATTTATCAAACGTAATCTTTATTAGACACAACGTAATGTGTATGTGCACGTGTTTAGCATACCAAGGCAGTATGTGGGCACACAGATGAACCGTGCCAAGACAAACATCTCAAACACAATGATGGAGGGATATTATCGCAAAGGCGCAGAGGCTGACACACTGCTTTCTGTCTCTTCAGCAGTAAACAGCACATCACCCTAAGAATATGGCAATGTATCGAGATGTGCAATCATTTCCCTAATTCAAGGCTTTACGTCCATAACGCAGACAAATGAGCGGGTTTTATAGATAACGGATGATTTATGCAGCTTTTATGTGAATTCAGCCCTGAAGGGAAACCCTGATAATAAGGCGGTCGAGCTGATTTTTGGAACATGCTAGTTGATAAATGTGATCTACTGGGTATAACCAGTGATATAAATGTATTTTATCTTACTGCATTGGCAGAATTATTATTATTTATTTATTTATTTTTTGCAGTAAGACAAAAATACAAATGAAGGCTTGAGATATTTTAGCTGGAAAATTAACTCAATAGGAATATGGGGGGATGGGGATGAATAGGACTTTTTGAATTAGAAACTGTCTACCACTTTAATCTGGATTTCGCAGAAGGGAATATCTGAAACTTGCCTGAAGTGGTTGATCTAAACTGACTGAGCTGGTTTAGATGGTTGACCAGCTGATCTCCCTTCAACTTTGCCAGCTTGACTTGCTAGCTGACTGTAAGATTTTGGCAGGCGTGACGATTCTAGTTTTCTCTTCTCCTGAAAATATACACATTGAACCTCTGAGGCAGTCATCAGGGAGATTAAGACCGTCATTGGCACACCTAATTGCCAATGTGTTTCAACTAGGGATGCTTTTAAGTTGGCTACAATGCCACTTAAATCACCCTGTTGTGAAAAAAACCTTAAAAACTTAAGCCAGTCTAAGGCAGTTTTTGTAGTCCCTTTATTTATGCCCCAGTCCCTCAAGGAGGTTCTGTCATAGACAGTCATCATTCAGACCCCATACCCTCAACCAGCTGGCCCTTAATTACACACACACACACACCACACAGCTTATATACCCATTGACATGCATGTATGCTCACACACTCTTTCACTCCCATGGGCCTGCTGTTTGATTCCGATCTGCCGATAAATATTCAGGCCTATCATCATTTATTTCGAACGCTATTGGTTTTACATCACAATATGTTCATTTGCATGCCTGCATGGGCCGTGCGTTACGGTAAACCCACTGCAACGCTGCCAACAACCTCCTGCCGCACCCCATAATTTATAACACGCATCCTCTGTGCGCTTTCCATGGCCTATAGCGTCTCCAAAAAAGCTCAAGGTCGCTCTTAAATAACACTCATTTTTCCCAGCTTGGCCCACCATAATAATTTACCCCCCAGGCTCCTCCTCACAACAAAAAAAGCATTTCCAAACGCCCCCCTCTGCCAATCCTCATGGGCTTTATTGATGGCCGGAGCTCATCTCTGCTCTCAGGTGCCCGGATTGTCAGTGTATCAGTGTGAATACATCATCAGTGAAAGGCGCAAGCACCTAAACCCACTCCAAGGCAATAAATCTGGCAGCCGAAGGGTCCAGGTGATATAAGAAGTCCCTCTTGAATGGAGACGATAGGTGACAGTGAAGGACACTCGGTATCAAGATGCTGCACTGTCTGTGCGACAGGCCCGAGCAATAGGGATTAAAACGTTGCAGGAATGGACAACAGAGGCAGGAGAGACGGGGAGAGAGGGAATCGAAGGTGGAGAACGAGAAACGTTTTGAGGGGGATTTATGAACAGGGAAAGGACAACCCATACCTGGAATACTATATAAGCTTAGTCTCATAAACTAAAGTCAAGTTTCTTCTTTTCACTGTGACTTTTATTCTACTGTTGGATGTTCAGAAGATTTTAGCTGTTCTTTCAAAGCTCAGGAGGTTTTGAGGAGAATAAGTTCTTAGATATATGTTTCATGTACTGTATCAACTTGGGCGTAGATGTTTTTTTGAAAGTATCTTACACTCTTAAAAATAAAAGTTCCAAAAGTGGGCTTTCACAGTGGTGCCAGAGAAGAACCATTCTGGGTTCCCTAAAGAACCTTTCAGTGATCAGTTCTTAAAAGAGCCATTTTTCTTATTGTTGAGAACATTTGAATACGCTAAAGTACCTTTTTCCACTATAAAGAATCTTTTGTGCAATAAAGCGGTTCCTTGTATGTTAAAGGTTCTTTATGGAACCATAAATGCCAATAGAGAACCTTTATTAACCTTTACAAATGCTCAGTGATACAGTCTGTTGTCGAGCTATAAAATAACATTGCATAATCTGGTCTGGAAGTATTGGATAAGAAATGTTTGAGATCGATTGAGAATGTTTGGCATGTGACATTATTGAGATCTCTCATCTTTGGACTTAACTTTTCCTGTTGTTTTGCACCTTTAAAGCAGTATCACTTATTTATTCATTTCTATTGGGATGTTATAAGGCTATTTATGTATTATTAATGTTTTGTTCTGGTTTTTAATTATTTGTTACAGAGAAAATACATTGAAAATAACAGAATAAAAAATGGCTATTGCAAAAAGTCAGAAAGATCAAGTTTTTTCATTATGCATTAATTTAAAAAACAGAAATGGATGTTTTCACAGCAATTAAAAAAACTTTTAATTAATATTGTATGGTCCTGTTTTTGTCTCATTTTTATCAGCTTAATTAATAGATGTGAATTATTTATCTTATTTATTTCATTAATCAACCAGTGTAACATTTGGCTATCCAATTATGGAGTTTTTTTGGACACCGCTGAAAGAAAGAAAGAAAGAAAGAAAGAAAGAAAGAAAGAAAGAAAGAAAGAAAGAAAGAAAGAAAGAAAGAAAGAAAGAAAGAAAGAAAGAAAGAAAGAAACTCTTTTTAAGGTTATTATAAGAAACAGCCCCCCCCCCCAAAAAAAAAAGAAAAAGAAAATTCATTTAAATTAATTTACTAACCCTCTTGTGATTTTTGTAATTTTAATTTATGTTTTAATAATTGTTATTTTCTTTTATATATAAAAAATCTATTTAGATTTATTTTAACTTCAGTTTTAGTTTGACTAATTTTAGTACTTATTTTATGTCAGTTGCCAAGTCACCATGTCTCATTTCCTTAAAAATATAAATTTATATTTTTATTTCGACTTTTTCAATTAACTTAAATGTTTTTTTTTTAATAGTTTTAGTTAACAATAACAACATATGCTGTTATTTTTTTTCTCTGTCAAACACAAAGAATCTTCATCCATAACATCTGTCCATACTGACCACAGCTGTCAAGCTCTAAAAAGGACAATCCTCTCCTCCATCGTTGTTTTCTAATCAAATTAGGCACCTTTATGCCGTGTTCAGATTACACAATATTTTTGTCTGTTTTGGTCAGATTATGTGATTTTGACTCCTAAATTCTTGTTGTGTCGTGGACAAGAAACATGTCACACTACACTTTGCTTCCCAGCCAATCATCGCTTGCCGCTTTTTACGATGTGTGTGACGTCATCGAGAAGGTGGAACTAGCGACCGACTTCCGGAAACAAACAGCGTCTGAAGCGCCATGTTAGCTTAATGCTGAAGCGCCACTGCTATCGTTTGCCAGCATTTGTCTTTTTTCACTCTGTCGTGGTATACGTCCTTCGAGGAAAGGCTGAAGTATTCTTGCCATAGTTCCACAAAACTTTTCCTCCATTGCATAATTCCACCTACCAGCACCAATATCATTGTCTTTCTTTTGTTTCGCCATATTTGAAAGCTGTGTACGGAAGAGCTTCTGTGCTCCTATTGGTCAACTCCACAGATGTGACGAAGCCTGTTGCGGACTACTGGTTTTTTTTTTAACCCTCTGTTGCTCTTCGGTCAATCTTGACCGAATATTTTTTTTTTCTTCATTGGAATGGTACAAAACTTTGTAAAGGTTTTGGCACTTGCTATGTGAACACACACACACACACACACACACACACACACACACACACACACACACACACACACACACACACAAATAATGGACATGATTCGAACAGGTTAAATGGTCCTGAAAAAAATAGTCACACTTGTGCTCAATGCGGTCTAAAAATGGCCGCATTGGAAATGAATGGGAGACGAATTTCATCTAGTGAAAACTTTTGGTACAATTGCCGTCCAAACAAAATCTTACTGAAAGTTCATATATATATATATATATATATATATATATATATAGCTCAAATTTTGCACACAACTTGTTTAGATTTATGGCTTTGATTTGCTCACAGTTTTAGAGTAAAAAATGTTTTGGAAATATATATTTCATTAAAAAAAAATGAAAATAGTTTTTTTGCACATTTTTCATAACAAAACAAAAACTTCTGTAACTTTAAAGGGATAGTTCACTTTGAAATACAATTTTGGTATGTTTTAGCTTACCTCAAGGGCATCCAAGATGTAGGTGTCTTTTTTTCCGCAGTAGTTTCAATTTTGATATTTTTAGGTCAAACCGTTCTTGTCTTTCAGTCATATCATGCAGGTCTATCACCCCCTCAAAGAGCATGCACAGAGTCCAAATTAAAATAATTCCCCATCATCCAAATTAAACAATTCCCCATCGTAAGTACACATTGATGGCCTAAGACACGAAACGAGCGGTTTGTGTGAGAAAACGAACAGTATTTATATCGTTTTTACCTCTTGTAACACAGCCACGTCCAAGTGATCTGAGGGCGTGAGCACTTCCTTCTGTGTGACGTGTGCGCAGACTGGTGCATAGATATATATACACTAGATGTCGCCTTGGCTACGGCAGTTCATTGGAATGAATGTCTTTAATGTGACATCTAGTGTATATATATCTATGCACCAGTCTGCGCACACGTCACACAGCAGGAAGCGCCCGCGCCCTCAGATCACTTGGACGTGGCTGTGTTACAAGAGGTAAAAACGATATAAATACTGTTCGTTTTCTCACACAAACCGCTCGTTTCGTGTCTTAGGCCATCAATGTGTACTTACGATGGGGAATTGTTTCAATTTGGACTCTGTGCTTGCTCTTTGAGGTGGTGACCATAGACCTGCATGATATGACTGTCAGACAAGAACGGTTTGACCTAAAAATATCAAAATTGAAACTACTGCGGAAAAAAAGACACCTACATCTTGGATGCCCTTGAAGTAAGCTAAAACATACCAAAATTTAATTTCAAAGTGAACTATCCCTTTAAGTTCACTTTTTAAAACTGTTTACACTTCAGCAATAATCTGCCTAGTGTCATCTTTGAAAAGAAGAAGTTCTATGTTTAAGTTCTATGTCCAAAAAGTGAATAAATGGATTATAAATAGACGTAACGTAAATATAATTGTGTACTATAAAATCCCCTAAAAATACAAAATATTAAATAAAAAATGTTATCGAACTAATATAGTACATTCATTTCATTGAAATTAATTTTTGACCGACACGCGAAGAGCACTAGATTAAACATGCAAGTCTTTCTATTGTTGCATTGTGAAGTGTCGCAGACGCACCATTGTTTGTCATCCACTATAGCACACTGTATGAGATGATACGATTGATTCTTGCGTCCCTAAGACCATTGTCGTTTACAAATCACCACGACAGCATACGTCAGACAGATTGTGCCAAAATCGGGCTGATATTGTGTAGGCAATAGACATGTTGCATTAGGTTGGAGGTTCATGACACCAAATGTCACGTGTCTTGTGTCCTCTGCATGCTTCTTCCACAGGTGAACTCCATCAAGGACCAGTGAAGGACTGATTCATATGCTGATGCTAATGGATCGATGTGTCCCTTTCTGGATCCTCTTCATTAAGTAAATGCACTTAGCGACTTATAATAAACAGCCTCATTTTGGATGTCATAGTGACCACAGATCCGAAATTATCAACATGTGAGAGCGAAAATGTAAGGACGTTCTCTCTCTCTCTCTCTCTCTCTCTCTCTCTCTCTCTCTCTCTCTCTCTCTCAGTGTATCCTTCTCACACACATACACCCACTTTTTCCTATTAGTGAACAACAGTTTTGTGATTACACTGAATGATTTAATTGACCTGACTGGGTTACCATGTATTTAAGAGAATTCAATTAATCTGCGGGTAGACCGAGCTCCTGTCTGACAGATTACAGCTCTATTTCCTCAGAAGCAGGTCAGGGATCTAAAAACAGACACGCCAGTCTTTTGCCCGCGTTCAGGGATTGCTTGGTGCCAAATGAACGAGTTTAATGAACGAACCGTCGCTCTTGTTCACATCGCTCGGCTCTGATCGGCTGCCGTCGTATCTGGAGGGATGTCGGCTATTTGTTATGCTAATATAACATCTTCAGCTCTCTGGCACTTCCAAATATGTTAGGCAACACTCCACCTATCGCAAATGAGATTCGTTTGGTAAGCAAATTGGAAACCGCTGCCTTAGGTGCTATTTGTGTGCTTTATAACACTGAGAAAGAAAGAAAGAGAGAGAGATGGAAAGAGAAGTGAGTGATACGGAAAAACCACCACATCTGTCAACAGGCATCTATAACCAAGACACAGCATCGCCCGTCTCTTTTAATTAGCTCCTGAGGCAATATGTTTCAATCGAGCCTCATTCACTGCTTTTTCAAATGAGCTATGAAACAAAGCCATTTGTGTTTCCTGTAAAACGAAGCATGTGCTCCGGAGCCGGATTTGTCTCGTGCCTCAAATTATTGTAATCATATTTAAATCATTTTCTTCAAAAACCTGTTGTTAAGCACTGTGTATTTTTATTTCATTCAGAGGGCAGTTTATATAGATGAGGACGAATGATTATCCGTTGACCCCCGCGGACTGTCATTTGACTCTTTATCAAGATCTGTTGAGAGCGAATTCTACAAACCGAAGCCATAAAACACATACTTCTGTTTGCTGCTGTGGAAGAGAAAGTTCAAGGCAACTCTCAAGGTTCAAGTAACATTTCAAAAGCATTTATTTTCTGTGCCTTTTAGGCATTTTATAATAAAATCAAGGATTTTAGATTGCAAAACAATTTTTAGAATTTCGTCTTGACCTAAAATAACACAGAGCGAGGAATCATTTGGAAATTTGTACAGTTATCTTATTATACCTTCTGTAGTGTGCGTTATTGTAGTTTCAATCAATAACTAAAATTGTGCATCAAGAAATGAAATACCAATATATGTATTTAACAGCACAATTTGATGCATATAAAGTTTGCATGGAAATTCTGGGATTTAAAGTCCAATTTAAAGCTTGAAATGGTTTTATTTCTGTCTTGACTATTTAGAATGTTTGGCATGGCAATGTGTATGACAATGTTGATATATTTGGTCTTGGCTTAATAGATCTGCTACGCTGCTGCTGCTTCAGAGCAAGTACGGGACTTGCCACTTCCAATTATGTTAATACTTGGCTAAAGAGATGCGTCCTTAATCTAGATTTAAACTGGGAGAGTGAGTCTGAGCCCCGAACATTCAGAAAGTCTATTCCAGAGTTTTGTGACCTTAAAAGAATAGTTCACTTAAAATTGCAAATTCTGTTATCATTTACTCACCCTCACGTTGTTTTAAACCTGTATGAATTTCGTTCTTCTGCTGAACACAAAAGAAGATATTTTGAAGAATGCTGGTAACCAAACAGTTGATTTTTCCCACTATGGAAGTCAATGGGGTCCATCAACTGTCTGGTTACCGACATTTTTCAAAATATCTTTCTTTGTGTTCAGCAGAAGAAAGAAATTCATACAGTTTTGAAACATCTTGAGGCTGCGTGAATGATGACAGAATTTTCATTTTTAAGTGAATTCTTCCTTTAAAGAATGTGATGGATAGTAGGGCGATAGAAGATCGGTTAAATACACAGGAGCTAAACCATTTAGGGCCTTATAGGTCAGTTGCAATACTTTGTAATCGACACGGAACTTAATAGGTAACCAGTGTAGAGATGATAGAATTGGTATTAAATGATCATATTTTCTTGATCTGGTAAGAACTCTAGCAGCTGCAAATGCTGAGCAGGAACCAATCAGCTGTGCCCTATAGAGAATAATGTGTGTTTCAAGCAGGTTGAGTGAAGGACCTATTAGCCTGCGCTATCTAGAGTGACAAAACTTTGTATTTATTTTGAATAATTTTAAACAAGTTCATTTAGAAATATGTAAGATTTTGCTCTATTTTAGATCACTAATGCAAAAAATGTAATAAAATAAAATAAATAAATTTGAGGTATAGATCTACGGAGCAGGCTTGTGCAAAATTCAGAATTTCAGAATTGGCCTCCATTCAATTCATGAATTGGAATTTGAATTGAATTTACTCCGCCCCACAGGACATTGAATTGAATTTGAATTGGAATGACAGAAAGTGGAATTAAATTCATGGCAATTCAAAGAAATTCCACACAGTCACACAACAGAAAGAATGTGTTGAGTCTCGCATGCATTCAGTGTTAGGAAGGTTACTTTGTAAATGTTATTGCTTACTGTTATTAGTTACCCATTATAAATGTGGTTTGGATTACTTTATTTGGATAACTTTATCAAAGCAAAGCAATTTCGTTTTAAGTTGATTAGTAACTAGTTGAATTAAACATTTTACCTCAGTAATACAACTAAATACAATTACTTTAATTTTTTAATTTAATAACAGAAATTTCATTTCACATAACTATTTACTCCTCAACCCTGCGTACATTTTGTTCTAAAATATATATTGATCAAATTCTTGAAATAAATTACCCCCTCAGTGTTGTTTAATTAGTTTTGTTCCAATGTAATTTTCATTTCAAAGTAATCACACAAACACAAAGTTGTTGTAAATGAAGTTATCATTTATTCCAATGCAAAAAATTACTGAGCAACACTGTTGCATCTAATTCTCAATAGCTCCTCAACTCCTTTTCATTGAGTCTGCACAGTTCTGGTCTGAATATCTTTCCTGCAACACTAAAGATTCTCTCAACAGGTGCAGAGTGAAGTTGTAAGTGTTGGCCATCAAATTGTGCTTTCAAACAAATGTCCACCTCAAATTGTTTAGCAACCATTTTAAATACTTGGTTAAAGTAAAGCATTCTGGGAAATGGAGTCATGTTCCATCATGTTCCAAAAAATTACAATTACAATAAATCAAACTTAATTATTTGTTCTGTGACTAAATGGTAAATGGACTGCATTTATATAGCGCTTTCACAGACCTATGGCCGCCAAAGCGCCATAGCCTCACATTCATTCATTCATACACCAACGGCGTCAGCCATGCAAGGCGCCAACCAGCTCGTCTGGGGTTAGGTGTCTTGCTCATGGAAAACCTCGACACTTGGTCAAGTGGAACCGGGGATTGAACCACCAACCTTTCGGTTTGTAGACAACCTACATGAACCACTGAGCCACTGCCACCCCACATATTATAATGCAATCATATCTAAATATACAAATATGTATATGAATTTCTTTGAATTTTTATTGAATTGCAATTCTGCTTCCTTTAATTCAAATTCGAATTGTAATTCTAGATCCTGTTTTTGACATCAATTCAAATTCAATTCAAATTCAAGAATTTAATTGGAATTAAGGAGTCATTCTCAATTCAATTCTGAATTGTGCACAAGCCTGCTACGGAGCCCCTAAAGGGACATGGTGATGGTAAAAATATGAGATGGGTGGAAAAAACATATTTCAATGCTATTACGTTCGCTAGCAAAACCTTTGTGTTCCCTCGCAAAATCTTTGCGTTCCCCAAAGAAACTTTGCGTGTGCTTGCACAGAACTCAAATATTTGTGAGAGAACACAAAAGCATTGACATATAATTTTTCCTCCCATTTATTTTTTTTTTCCTTCACAATGTCCTAGGGATTCTGAGATATTGTTCTTGTTATTCAGATTTTCACTTAAATTGTAATGCTGATTATATAATTTGTAATGGAATTTTTTTTAATCAAATTATTAAAAAATGCAAGCCTTTTAACTACATTTTCACTCTTGTTTCTAAAAATGCAACAATGGACTTTCTTTTTGCCATCTGGCAGATTGTGCTTGTGCCATTTTGGACAGGTGTAGCGTTGCCTAATGAAATATAACACCATTGCTGCAAACTGTTTCAAACAACTGACAGGATTATCTTTGGAAAATCGCCTCAGGATTTAAATCGTTTTAGGATTTAAATACAACTTTCGGATATTTTGGCACCATCAGTGAGCAATAAGGAGGATCAGTGCAGATTTGATCGTGGGGGTCTAGGGATAGAAGAAGGTTCTGGTTGAATTTGAAGACAATATTAAGAACGTTTCGAGGGCAATCAGTAAATAAAAACAATTTGCAGAGTGGGTGAGGAGTGTGGGGCTGAATAGTGTCTTATCTGGGGGAGTAATGACAAACGCAACAGGGGTGTGAATAGCCCAAACCAAGGCTTAAAGCCAGCTGTGCACACATTCAGAAACACTGGATATTAGAGCCTGTGTACCCTCAGAAACACGCCTGTACACCTGATCACACATTCAGTCGAATGTAAACATTGATATTTATTATTGCTTTCATACTAAATGGGACTGTCGGATCTAAAAGCCAAAAAATGCTCTTGTGACGTGAAATGGTATTAAAAAAATGTTAAGGTAACAGCTGATGAAAGATTATGATAACATGTTTTATCAGAATCAAAGCAAATTTTTCACTAAGTGAGTAAATAATGATAATTTTCATTTTGGTGTGAACTGTTCCTTTAAGAAGGCTGCAATGAAGTCATAACCTGGGCTTGTGCATCTGTGGTCTCCAACAATCCTTACCTCAAAAAAAAATATTTCTCTCCATCGTTGCAATGATTTTGATTAAATCTTTTAGAAGATCAAAGTATTAATATGTCTTTACCTCCCTAATCTCTTCAGGTTTCATAGGTTTAAACTGAGTGGAGTGGGAAATCACACAATAAAACACCAGCCTGGCTTCTTCATAAAAGCATTAGCGCTTTAATCGTCTGCCTTTGTTTACACCACAGGAGTGGCACGATGACGCTATAATCACTTCCAAGTCAAAAGAGAAAGCAGCTTATGTAAAGTTTATCACTGATGCCTGGGCAAATCACTCTAGTCTACACTGGTTATCGCTTCAGTATCAGCCAGGCTTCCTGTCTGCTGTCATGTCGGTATGGTTGGTGAAAATGCTAACACTTTGCATCGCAGTGCCCATGGTACACATATTACATGTTCATCTACTTAAAGGGGTGGTTGATTGTGATTTCACTTTTTTCATTTTAAATAGTGTGTAATGTTGCTGTTGGTGCATGAACATTATCTGCAAAGTTGCTGCGCTGAAAGTTCAATGTAAGCAGAGATATCGACTTTTAAAAATCAGGAAGTTTAATGCCTACAAAAACGACTCGAATGGGACTACAACGAGGTACTTCCCGGGTTTTATACGTAACTAACCCATGCAAAAAAGGGGGCATGGCCATATTTCTGCGGCTTTGTCGAAGAGGAGGAGTTATAGTGGAGAGCTGTAGCCATGCTGTCGAAAGTGTGTTATTTTCACCCAGCTGCCAGGTCTTCTGTGTTCGGGCTTCATACGGACGCTGTAGTTCGTCAACAATGGCTAAAATTTATGTTTGATTATGTTCCTGAAAATTTCAATCGTAATAGCTCTCTGTGCTGCGCATTTTACAGAATCCAGAATCTCCACGAATTCAATGCCGGATTCAACAAGAAACTGTTACTAAAACATGAAGCAGTTCCAACTTTACAACCAGAGACAGCAGTTGTTGGGCCACAACCTGTAAGTAAGACTTAATAATTTGAAATGTATTTGCATGTATAATTACAGACGTAATGTTTTAGTTTTATCAAGGACGTAAACAAATGCCAGCGCTGGCTTTAGTAGCCACTTACACGTACAAACGCGTACAAACATTTTGAACCTGAATTTGTAATTATGCACTAATTTTGTAAATGTATTTTCCATGTATATTTTATGACGATCGATTTGATCAAGAACGTAAACCAATGCCAACGCTGTTTGTTTATAGCCAATTAGTTCGATGCTATTTTGTGTGTATAAGACAAACGTGTATAAAGTTAAAAAAATATATATGTAGCCTAATCGCAGCAGCAAACTTCAAACTGCTGAAGTTAAAACAATAACTTTAAAAAACGGTATTACTCAGTCATTTATTCAGTTATATTAAATGTTTAATCAGGAGAAAACCGTATCTCAAAAGCTAACAAGCAGCAGTAGCATTTTCAAGTAACAGCATATCGAAATACATATATAATAATAGTAGATTAGAATAGAATAATAATAATAAAAAATGTACCATTCAGAAACGTTTTGTAAGAGCCGTTTTTGCGGAGGTTGCTTGACTCTCTTCATTGCCGCTTTCTGGGTCTGATATTTACATTTGACCGGAGCACATGCAACTTTCGCCCGTAAAGGTAATGGGCGTAAAGTTTCCGGACAACATGCACTACGCAGTTTAGCCAATTACAACACACAGGCCCAACTAACCAATCTGAGCCCATTGCCTGTTTCCGAGGGAGTGTTTTCATAGAATCAGGAAGTCAACCGGTCGTTCAAATGACAGAGGAGAAAGCGGCTTACAATAAAGGTGAAATTTATGAAAAATAAGACTTAAACAAAAAAAAAAAACCCCGAAGACATGTTATATTGCACCCCATAAACACAATCATGCAAAGAAAAAAAGCAGTAAACCACCCCTTTAATAAAAACAATAACTATCAAAATGTCAATGTGTTTACAAAACAATTACAAGTGCATACTAAGTATATGTTCATTAGTACTTAGTACTTACTAATGGACACTCAGTACTGATGGATGGGTGGTTGGATGGATGGATGGATGGATGGATACAGAAGGTAGAAGAATAGACAGTTCAATCGATAGGTATGGATAGATAGTTTGAAAGGTAGATGTTAGTTTGATGGATGGATGGATGGATGGATGGATGGATGGATGGATGGATGGATGGATGGATGGATGGATGGATGGATGGATACAGTAGATAGAGAGATAGACAGTTCACTCGATTGGTAGACGGCTAGACAGTTTGAAAGGTAGATGGATGGATGGATGGATGGATGGATGGATTGTTAGAGTAGAAATAAGAATAGACAGTTCAGTCAATGGTCAAGATATCAGAGCCCATAGATAGGTATAATAGGAAGTTCAATAGGAAAAATATATCAGAGCCCATAGATAGGATGGATAGATGAATGAATGGAAAGTTGGATTAACAGGAGAATAGATGGATAGACAGTTTGAAACATAGATGGATAGACAGTTTGAAACATAGATGGATAGACAGTTCGATGGATATATAGATACTGTAGATAGATAGATAGATAGATAGATAGATAGATAGATAGATAGATAGATAGATAGATAGATAGATAGATAGATAGATAGATAGATAGATAGATAGATAGATAGATAGATAGATAGATAGATAGATAGATAGATAGATAGATAGATAGATAGATAGATAGACTGGAACTTCTTTTTTACATTGCTAAAACATTTTAAATCATTCATGTTAAAGGTGGCACTGGTTTACGGCTTACTTAAAGCCTAATGGTTTTAATTTAGGAATGGGCATTCAAAATAATCTTAAATTCATAATAATTATGGCACATCGAACAAACCAGCCAGCGTAACCTCAAGTCTTGTTAGTCAAATAAATGATAAAGTGGAAAGAAGAGGTAAAATACTTGACATTACAACAGATGATGTACAAAGGACAAGAATAATGTGAAAATGGAAAGGGGTCCTTAAATAGGACTTATGCTTTGTAAATGGACCGTATGAAAGGTCACCCAAACACATTTGGTCATCCAGCAATATAAGGAGAGAGAAAATTAAGAAGTGAATGACTCACTGTCAAGCACATTAATTCTTATGAAATGCCACGAGTAATATGTTAATGGTTAAATGTATTTGAACACATACATAGTTCTTTCATTAAAGTTCAGACTATGATTGTGGCCATGTGTGGGCAGGTTGTGGGGGCCAAATGTCCCAAACGGCTTAATAAACGTACTATACTATGTCTTAATGAAAAATATAAAAATGAACATCAGTGTGTGTGTGTTTGTGTGTGTGTGTGTGTGTGTGTGTGTGTGTGTGTGTGTGTGTGTGTGTGTGTGTGTGTGTGTGTGTGTGTGTGTCTGTGTGTGTGTGTGCGTGCGTGCGTGCGTGCGTGCGTGCGTGCTGTGTGTGTGTGTGTGTGTGTGTGTGTGTGTGTGTGTGTGTGTGTGTGTGTTTACTGTAATTTAACCATGTACATGTAAGGGTGGATTTCCTGCAGGGGTTCAGGCTGCAAGACTTCCGAATGACTAAAGAAACGTTGTCAGCAAGATGGTAGAAAACTGTACATTTCTTGTCTATTACCACCCACTGCTACTTATACCAACGATGGAAATAAGCACAGTTACAATAGCTTAATATGTGGGAGAGCGTTGCTATAGAGAGTGATATTGTATTGCAATAGGTAGCACTTCAAAGTCAATAGCAAATCAAAACTAGTTAGCACATTATTTGTAATTGAAAGGGTTTAATGTTACACTTTATATAGTTATATAGGTTACACTTAAAGTAGTTACAAAATAGTGTATGAGATGATAATAACTTATACAATTAATTGTACCTAGCATATATGTAAAATGTTACCAGAGAGAGGCCTACAGGCCTTGATCACTATCACCCCCTCTTGTGCCTTTAGGAACTCCAAATGGTCATTGGGGAAAGAGGGGGTGGAAAACAGTAAAGCAAATGTCTTTGTCCATTTCAAATATCTTGGATTATTTCCAATCCTACATACATGTATCTTTTGTCAATCCCTTGAGTACAGCTACTAGCACTGGCCAACAAATTACTCTCTGTGCCAATACCTAGCACTATTCGCACATACAAAACAACATGCACACACACATACACATAAAATATGTATGTGTGATATGTGTGTACATCACTTCTAGATGATCCCAATAGGCTTATTGCTCATATTTTACTGTGTTCCTGTGGTCTTGCTGGACTCTTAAAATGACTTCTCGATAATGTCACTGCCATTACTGCCCAAGTGGGCCCTTGAATCTCTTTTAAACGTTCCCATCGCTTTCCGGTTGAGGCTGGAGCCGTTTACGTCAGGTGGCGATTGAACGCTCTGTGTGTATGTGTGTGTGTCCGTGTATGAATACTTGCAATGCATCTGTGCGATATATATTTATGTGCTTGGCCATATTGGCCTGGCTTCATGAGTTTTTAATGTGTAATAATGCAGCAGCGAGTGTAAAGGAATAGCTCATTGCCCTTTTCACAGTACAGCCAGATGCTGGGGCCCTTTGCACCGAATGGCCATAATTATGATGGGCAAATATCAAAATGCTGTGAAAAAAAACATTTGGTTATCATCTGTGTCGTTAATGTTGTCATCATGTTAATGCCCATATTAACTCTAACATTTGTTCTCTGGTAGACATACAGTAGTAGAATAGAAATGGTAATGGTATACCATAGCAAAATGTGGCCAATGACAACAACAACAACTACAAAATCCTATATATATATATAGGCTTGCTGGGACATGGAGATGCACAAATGACATTTTGAAACTGAGGAAGGGGAAGTTTATTTCAGAGGACCAAAAGAAGGACAAGGAGTAAGAGTCCATTTGGAGACTTGAGTTGTTTAAAGGATGTACTGACATTGTGACGAGAAACAGTGACTACTGTATAAGGACAGTGAAGAACAGTCAGGGAAAAATAGTGAGAAGGCCCGAGGCCTCTGTCGTCCTGGTTTAGTCTGTGTATGCGGTCAGAGTGGACGAGAGGTGTCTGTTGGGAAGAAAGTGACTGACTTGTCTCCTATGAACTACTGAAACACAGCAACCGTCCAATTGGCCAATCAGAAATTCAGATTAATGGCTGTTAGCATGTTGTTACGCGGTTGCTAACGTGTCCTGGGTAAAAAAGACAAATGAAGATCTTTTTGATGAAATCTGAGAGCTTTCTCCTCCATTGACAGCTACGCAACTACCACTTTGAGGCTTTACAATGAAATCGTAAAACTAATCCACATGAATTGAGTGGTTTAGTCCAAATTTTCTGAAGTGACTCGATCACTTTATATCATGAACAGATTGAATTTAGGCTTTTATTCACGTATAATCATTCATCAACTCACATCAGTTGTGGTAAATGGAAGCTCAAGCATGTTCACTTGATGTGCGAGAACCAATGAGGATCATTCTCATGTTACGCAGCACGTTTGAGCTTCCGCAAGAACCAATGAGTTTCATTCTTTTGTTCCGCAGCACGTTTGAGCTTCCGCAAGAACCAATGACGTTTGTTCTCGTGCGTCAAGCATGTTCGGTTGAGCTTCTGTTTATTTTCACTGATCAATGTTTATATGTGAAAACAAAAAAGCATGTCTGTGGTCCATTCCTTTTCCACATATTTTAGTGTCTGAGGCGAAAAAATCTGATCACTCTGAAAATAATAGCACAATTCAAAATCCCTGTCCTTAACTACATTATGAGCAGTAGTGTTAGCATTGCTCGCTAATAATCTCCATCTTTCTCTCTCTTTTGTTCTCAGTACTGGTGTTTTTTTCCTCTTGAAGTAACGGTTGCCAGGTTACGGCTTCTTGAAATGCACAGTCATAATTATTTTGAATAAATAACGAGAGGTCTATTCAGAATAGACTTGAAGAAAGATTGGGATTCAGCTCATGGAATAATGCAGAGGTAGCCATGCTCCGATGCCCGCTGTGTGTGTGTGTTACAGAGTCAGGATCCATTAATCACATCACCTCATTAAAACACAAGCGCAGGAAGGACGGCAAGCGTGCGAGTGTGTATTTTACTTGTGACTGCACATTACCTTAAATTTAAATCTTAATTTGTTTAGTGCAACAGCTTAATGTGTGTGAACGGCTGTAAATCCCACCAACCTCCATTGGAGTAGCGGTGCAAAAAAAGGTCAGTGGAAGTGTGCGAGTGTGTGTCCTTGTTTCAGATGAGTGCTCGAAGTGAACGATGTTGGTAAACACATTGTCTATTAGAAGTCCTTCTCTGGACGGGGATGTGCTCACAGATAATGTTCATTTGCAGCCTGCCAGTCCATAAACTCTAGCCATATCGCCACTGAAAGAGCTTTTCTTTTTCCAGATGGTCAGCTCCACTATTGAGTCCCACAGGCGTGCATATACAAACACAATCTGAAAAGCACTGTGTAAGCCTGCCCAGGCGTGGCCATTTTTCTGTGAAACAGAACAATTCAATTAGGAACAGAGAGCTCCCCTCCAAATTACTGATGGAGGATAAACAGGGTATTTAAAGGTCTCTCTTTTTCTCGGTGTGTGTATGTGTGTGTTTCCATAAAATCATCTGTAATCTCGCTCCAACCTGCCCCCAACTGGCTTTTTCTAATTATGTTATAACTTATTTTAACAAAGAAAAGGTCTCGTCTTCTGCTGTTTTGATTAACATTGTGTCATGCTGAGAGTGTAAAATGTCGGCGCCTGTGACATTTTAGGTCACTGCATAAATTAATACATTCCCACCAAAATTGAGTGGAGCTTGTCCAAACAATTTTTCCTGTTGTATTCTTTTCAATTCGATATCGATATTATCAAGACAAGTACTGCTGCTATCAATGCCATTCCTCTATCAAACTTCTTTTTTCTTTTATTTCTAAAAGCAAAATGAGTAATTATAGCCATTTATATTATCTTTGAAAGGCATCTTTTTTTAAAGGCAGTGTAATTTATCA
Organism: Scardinius erythrophthalmus; assembly: GCF_964197995.2. NCBI lineage: Eukaryota > Metazoa > Chordata > Actinopteri > Cypriniformes > Leuciscidae > Scardinius > Scardinius erythrophthalmus. The sequence goes on along the minus strand of NC_138245.1, from coordinate 25,341,062 downwards.
GACTTATGTTTTTGTTTTTGTTTAATTACTTCAATTTCAACGTCTTTATTAGTATCATTTAAGCTTCAGTCAAACAATCACCACCTAATAATTCACATTCACGCTTTGAATTCAATTATTCTTGAACAAACGTTCTGCATTTCTGTGCATTTTTAGATAATACTCCACAAGTATTACTAACACAGGTCATTTTTCACCTTATATCATATTTGATATGTTGATTTTTGTCATGCTGTTTTGGAATGATGTGAGGGTGAGTAAACTGTGATTTTTAATTATGATTATGATCTTAAATGATGGTCTGTCCCTTTAAAATCCATAATTTATGTGAGAATTGAGTATCAATACTTCAGATCAATCTGCCCACTCCCAGTTTTTCACCTGAATGTTTATAATATTTCAGTTCTATAAGAGAACAGGATAAAAAGCAGAGTCTCTTGCTAAAGTTTAGTTTCCTGAGAAAAGATTCTAATTAAAAAAAAAGGTTTCAGGAGAAATCTCAACAATGTCACCAAACAATGCTCAGATTTGCCATGATACTAAATCTTGATTCAACTAGTTTGAAATAATAATAAATATTAAAAAAAGCATATAAACAAAACTAAAATTACCCCATTTGACATGATACTATACTATGGTAACACCATGTTTTTGTAGCCTGACAAGCCAGACCCACATCAAGATGTTGGGTCTGGGAACACACCATTGGCAGGGCTCAATCCGATAAACGGTTGTCTTTCAAATTCCCTCTGCACGCAATAGGATAGCGCTACAACCAATCAGAGCGTTTTAGATTAAACTTTTGCCATATCCGGTCAGCAAAACTCAGAACACATCTTCCTTTTTTAAGAATGACTTCAGTGCCGTTCGTTGTTCTTTTCTCAAAGAAAAGCTTAACTCCAAGTCTTCCAGAGTCGTGGCCAAAGCCAATTTGAAAGACCGCTGTTCGGCAGCAGCAGCTCTTCTTTGTTTTCAAGTAGTAGGGAAGTAACGAAACCGTCACAACTCTGCCGTCATTATGTTAAGCCCGCCCACCGACTCTATACACAATGTGATTGGCCTGACTAGAGTTTGTTTTTTCCAGCTTGCAAGCCAATGGAGAGTTGCTAGACGACACTGGCTGCAAAATACAATTTGTTGCCGCTAGGGTGCGTCTAGATTTCTAGGCTAATGTTTTTGGACATAATATAGTATAATTTTTTTATATCAAATTGGGATCAACTGTGGGATCACCATCTGATACCATGACTGTACCATAGTAATTTTTTTGGAAGATTTTTCTGACTCAAACTCCTAAATTACAGGTGGCAAACCAAACCTGTGTTCCCTCCAAATCCCTTTTATACTCTTATGTTTAATTGAATAACTTTTAGTGTAATAACAGAACCTATCGGATTTACAGTTGTATTCATATGTCCATTGTCAATATGACAGGTTGCATCTTGTAAACATCATCTCATAATTCATACAGATCAGTTATGTTGTTGTTCTTTTCATGCTGTTGTTTTTTTGTCTGTGTGAGTATTTTACAAGTGTCTGAACGCATGCATACATACAGTACAGTAGAGGGACAAATGTGTTTTGTTCAACTCAAGGTCAAGCATTAGGGTCAAGAGTTCCGCTAGCAAGGCGCTAATCTGCTCAAAATGGAAACGCAGGAAGTGTACTTAGTTGCCAAAAGGTCATAACCTTCCTATTCAGTACAAAAAAATAGGTCACTGCTAGCAATAAGGCACAGCCGGCATCATAATAAGTATTCAGGTGACACAAAAAAGCAAAAGTTTTGCTCTCATTAAAGCACAAGAAGTACTTTATTCATCTCCACAATGGCTTTAAAACTGAGAATAAAGCGCTTTAGCAATCCAGTAGTTCCAGAAGCATATTGGCAATCCGTTCTGTATCCATTCGTAGCCAAAAAAAGGCTTTGATTGTTGGACGATTGTAATATTTAAACGTAAAATAATAGCAATAGTGTTTCTCTATCATTTCAAAGAGACATGGTGTAGGCAGATGGTGCTCATTTTGTGATTATCAAAACTTCTCATGCTTTGTGTGCAAACACAAATATCCCATCATGCTCACATTGATGTTTTAACTAATTAAAAATCTCATTAGAAGAACTGGAATAATTATTTAATGATCCCTCCATCGGCATATACTGTAAATCCGGTCATAGGTTCAATCAGATTTGCGCTGATTATGACTCATTTCAATGTCAAACGGGTCATAAACAACTGATTGTTGATTTATTTTTAAACCCTGAACATTTCATTTCATTATTTATCTTTTTGAATGCCATCTCAAATCCCTGTTTGACTATTTTTTCAACTTTTTCAAGATGCTGTCAACCATGGCTTTTCCCTGGAGAGTGTGTGAGACGAGGTATAATCCAGGATAAAGTTTTTAAGTCATTTTTTCAATGTTCTAGGCCAAGATTGTCGGTTAATCACAAATCTGAGATCCAATCTGGGATCTGTGGCTTACTTCGGTAAGGTCTTGATGGATGCTGTTGCTACGGATTGTTCTAAAGCTCCCACAGCAACAGCCATGCAACTTGCATGCAACCGGCCTGAGCAGAATTCCAAATTGACCTTGGAGCGATGAGATTGCCACAGGCGTTTTTATCCCCCACCTGTCCGGAATTGGGCCTATAACAGGGCGGTGTGAGAAAATGCTTTGCTGTTGATCCACTGACACTGTCTGCCATGGCTTTGATCTCGTTGTAATAATCTCATTGTTTATGGAGATGGAATTTTGTTTTCCAGGAAAGTTGTCGCTGTGTTTTCAAATGAACTGCGGTGAGAATGCGTGTCCTGGAGGTGCATGTACCGTATGCATGCGTGTTCTGAGAAAAAAACGTCGGCTTGAATCTCATTACGTTTGATTTTACATGAGTTGACAAGTGTAATGCATTAGCTATGGGAATTACAACAAATAGAAATCTTGACAACGGAATCAATATAGTTCATAAATGAATTAGATTAATCCCCCTCAGCCATAGTTTCAGATACTGTACGATTCTACAGTCAACATACCATCTGATTCAAGATAAGGCCTGATTTACCCACAATCCCGAGCAGTTATTAACTGCTCACTGTTGTTTGATGAATCGTTCTCATATAGTCTCATATGTCCCCTGTCTTTTCAGTCCCAATACCATGAACATTTTATTAAATAATATTGAGTGATAGTATTAATCTTTTTCCCATTCACGGGTATTTATTCATTTATTTTTATTTACTAATTTCCCGAGTTTAAGTGGGCTATATGCAATGCATTTTATAATTTAACTGCTTTTTTTATTGCCTATGTTTGATCAGCTTGTAACAAAACAAGACCAAAAAAAAAAACTCTTTTGTTCAATGATACATGAAATAAATGCTTATACAATGTTCATGATAATGAAAGAACCATTGTGTACTGTAATGTCAATGTGTCATACAAAGAAAGGGGATTCATTTAAACATAGCCAGATCTTTAGTCTCAAGTATACTTTAGAATCAAACTATCACAACAGTGTAATTTTATTTAGCCTACCTCATCATCTGTCGACATGATGCCGGTGAATTGCAGTACTTGTGCAAACATATCCTCATTGTTATGATCAGATGATTTCTTAATTGCTGTTTTCTCACTGCTGTCATTGTTTGTGTGTGTGTGTGTGTGTGTGTGTGTGTGTGTGTGTGTGTGTGTGTGTGTGTGTGTGTGTGTGTGTGTGTGTGTGTGTGTGTGTGTGTGTGTGTGTGTGTGTGTGTGTGTGTGTGTGTGTGTTTGTTTGTTTGTTTGTTAATGAGAGGAAAGCGCGCAGCACATATTTACATATTCATCTAATTGTCGTTCTCAGCAGCGTGGACGTTGTCGAGATGTTCATTAAAAGTATAGGCTACTGTTGCAATGGTATTTTCAACTTCTTTTTATTTCTAAGCCACGAACAAAAAACAACTTCGCCTTGAGTATATCCTGACATCAAGACAATTCGTACGTATTTTACGAGGTGGCTAAATCGTACCAATTCATACAACCTCACCCGTACGATTTTGTATGATTTTTGCTTAATCATACATATTTTTTACGAGTTGCCCAAATCGTGTTCATTCGTACGACTGACATACCCTTGACCCCACCCCTAAACCTACCCATCAGACAAATTGTATGAATTCGTACGAATTGGTTGTGAGATAGCGTTGGTATATCAGGGAATCATGTTCAGTCCCTTGTACGTTAAATGTGCATGAGTGTGAGCACGAGCAATAAGTGGCCAGATGCAGTTCACTGAACGGCCACCGGTGTCGCTAATAACAAGGGTTTTTGAATTCCACATACTGTATGTTGCCCCATTAAGTAGACAAATAACAAAACAAAGTAACTATTAGGCTATAAAAATATTATATAATTTTAACTATTTTTTTTTTTAAATACATGTACGCTTTTCCCTTTCTTTCAACATTATTAATTTACCTTAAAACATTTAAAAAAGTTCATCTAAATGTGTCGTCGTGTAAGATTTTTTATTTTAAATAGTGAATTCGAAACATGTCAGATCTTTTTTGAAAGCCATCTTGGGCATGGATACTGCAACAGCAATAACTTCAGTGTATTAATATAGGTTTGAGACGATTTAAAATGTACAAATGATTCAGTCTATTATCAGTCTAAGGATAGGGCTATAGTGCTATATTGAATACATGTTTACTAAGCACCAACATGTTCTCAACAAAAGGATATTTTATTTATAAATGAGCATTGTTAACTGCACAGAAAGGAGATAACGTGTTGATGCAGTTTTAACAAGCTTCAGGCTATTTAGCAGTTCAGCCTCTGAGGACTGTGCTGTTGTTACTTAGAATGCACTTATGGAAATGTTGTCAACAACACAATTTATTTATTTTATTTCTAAATTAACACTGTCAACAGGAAGAAAAGTTTGCGAAATTGATTAAACAAATTGCCTATGGATGCTTTCAAGCATCTGGGTCACTGCAGAATGTCAGAAAAACATTATTAGAGCATTTAATTTTCCATTTGTTGACAATGTTTTTGACACTCAAAACTAGAGAATGTTTTTTTTTAAAGTTTACCAGACAATTTGTCAAAGGTCTACTCTGTGCATAGCTGTTGCAAGAACACTTCCTATGTGAATGTCCCCTTATACTGAGGCTGAAAATGGAACTTACAAGTTAGTTTACAGTTTTATGCAGTGAATGTAAGAGTAAAAAGCAAGTTTAGCTCATGTCAGACACCCAGATAAAACACGTCTGTTACCATAGCAAACTGAGTCGCGCACAAGAAGTCCTGCAGTGATGTCCGTTGAAACGGTGACGCGCGAAGGATGCGCGTTTCACACTCCTTGAGTGACGTGACGGATCCCATTGAGCGCGCAAAACCGGCCAGAGAGCGCGCGTATGGCGGCGTGCGGCAGCGCTGTGACAGTTCCCCCGCTGGGTTAAAAGATGACAGAGGAAAGAATGAAATGAACACACATGCTGGGACATCTTGTGTGAAAGGCTCACCAAAACTACCCAGACAGTTGTGTGCGTGTGTGTGTGTGTGTGTGTGGAAAGAATAAAGATAAAGAAGTGAAACTGGCGTATTTCTTAAAGCTCCCCAAACGGAGGCTCGTTGTTTTGTTGTTCCTGACTTTAATTTGAAATTGATCGCGTTGACATTTTAAAGGCTATTGCGTTTGCCAGTAAGCTTGAGCCAAATAAATAAATAAATAAAGAAGCTGCAAACCTCAGCCATAGACACAAAAGCATGTCCCGACACATTCTATTTAGCTTGATGTTACTATGACTTTCCTCGTTTTTGTCATTCTAATCAAATTTTACTGTTCTTTAAAAAACATTATATGGATCCAAGTTAAAACGTAAGGTTTTGTCCTACTTCATATGGCATTGTCTCATGTTTCGGTATGCAAATACACCTGCCGGATTCAGACGGACATTATACTGCATAATGCATAGACACTGACACTGGCGAATTTTAACGCGAGTGTCTATTGGGACTTGCGCGATCCCGAGCTCACTGGGGTGAGACCTGTCAATCAAACACCACGCGAATCAGCATTTCTCTGTCGCCGCGACCTTGTCAAACGGCGGTTGATATCTCCCCCAGGAGTAGCCTTATTATCGTTACTCATTATCTCCCTGGTTGAGAAGTCGTTTGTTATGATGACTGATGGACCTTTTAATCAGAGGAACGAAAGGAAGTTGTTGGAAACAAACAAACTGTGCAGGGTCTGAGGAAAAGCGTAATGTTAGCACCTATGTATGTCATGGCAGATACCACTGTAATTTCTCACACATCTCACACATCAACAGACGCTTATGATGTGAAGTGCGCTTACTCGATGATGTCAACCAGAGGACAGATTGCATTATATGTAGACCTGAAGGATTGTAAAAACAAAACAGCCCACATACCCCAAAACACAATTAAATACAGTAACACTGTATTTAAAAAAAAAAAATAACATGCTGACTTAAATTTTTAAGTACAATCAACTTGGATGTTTAAGTCATTTAAACTTAAATTGCATTAAACTGACTTCAAAAATTAGTCAATCTTATAACGTAAAGAAGTTGAAAATTGCTTAACTTTTTTTTTTTTTTGATGATGAGTTAAGGCACTGGAAAAACATAACTTATTGATCAGATTTATTTATTTTTTTTTACAGTGAACTGATTAGGGAAAAAACTAAGACACATACAATTCCAATTAAAAAACATCAAATGTCATGCAGATTTAAATCTTTTGCTCTGTATTATAAGATGACTCGTTCTACACATTACATGAAATGTTCCTTTACATCTATTATTATTATTAGACCTATTATAATTTTTCACCGTAAAGTAAGGGAACTTACAGTTAACCAATGAAGAGTTTTTTTTTTTTTTTACTGTATATCATTTTTACAGTCTCAAATTAAGATATTTTTTCCCTGTTGCATGCCTGCTTTACAAACTGAGTAATACATAATGACATAGCTGTAAATTTCATAGAAGCTGTCCTAAAACAGGCTTCTCCTCTATTTCATTTGATTTTGAAAAATGACTTTGACCCAGTAAGATGTGGTTGTATGCATTATCTGTTTGACATGACTCGGAGACAAAGTGTATTGTTTATTTCTGTCCACATCAATCCGTCTGCTCAGGTTAGGAGTAGGGATGAGAGAGAAGAAAGAGGGAGAGGACAGTGGCCCATCTTAAGGTGTTCTACAGAGCTGCCATGATCCAATTAGGAGATGATTGGGTCTAAGCTTCTAATCCTGAGTTTAGAGTGCTGAGTGTGAGTGTGTGCTTAAACCAGCGTGAAAAACAAACATTACCCCATCACCAAAATCATGAGGTGGAAATTCCTTGTCTGTTACGCTGCTGTTGCACATCGTTCACAACAACCTAACACATCCCATTCTGCCTGAGCACAAAATGAAAGCAGTTCATCTACAGACTTTGTTCAAAGCAGCGCACGCACACACCTTGATGCTGGCAGATGCTCCAGTCACTGGGATGGTAGTTTGAAATACCTGAAACAGCAGAGAGTAATGATGTCTAAAGATAGAAAGACACTATAGGTAGCGATTATCACCCCACACACACACACAGATACACGCACATAAACAGGCGGCTGTACTTAAATTGGTAATTTTGAGTAGAAACAATATTCAAGGCAAGGCAAGTTTATTTATATAGCACATTTCATACACAATGGCAATTCAAATTGCTTAAGAATACATTTAAATAATAAAAAGAAATAAGAATAATTAAAACAGTTTAGAAAAATAAAATACAGTACAGTACAAACAGTCGGACGAACAGTGGCACAGTGCTCATTCAGTAAATGCACAGCTAGACAGATGTGTTTTGAGTCTGGATTTGTATGTGACTACTGTAGGAGCACTTCTGATCTCCTCTGGAAGCTGGTTCCAGCTGCGGCTGGCATAATAGCTAAAAGCGGACTCGCCATGCTTAGAGTGAACCCTCGGTATTTCTAGCTGATATGATCCTAATGATCTGAGTGATCTGGTTTATATTCAGTGAGCATATCTGCAATATATTGAGGTCCTAGGTCACTGAATGATTTATATACCAGTAATAATACTTTAAAATCAATCCTAAATGTAATTGGGAGCCAGTGTAAAGACCTGAGGACTGGTGTGATGTGTTCATATGTTCTGGTTCTGCTCAGCGTTCTGTATGAGCTGCAACTGTCTCATGGTGCTTTGGGGAAGGCCAGTGAGGAGTCCATTACAGTAATCCACCCTGCTGGTGATGAAGTCTTGTCTGGAAACAAAGCATCTAATTCTTGCAATATGTTTCAGATGATAGTATGCTGACTTAGTTATTGCTTTGACATGACTACAGAAACTAAGGTCTGACTCAAGTGTCACACCGAGATTCCTGACTTGATGTTTAGTTGTTTGACCCCTAGAGTGAAGGTATGCGTTCAGCTTGAGAACTTCATCTTTGTTTCCAAACGCAATGACTTCAGTTTTGTCTTTGTTTAACTGAAGAAAGTGTTGGCACATCCAACTGTTGACTTCATCAATGCATTGGCACAGGGAGTCAATGGGGCTGTAATCGTTAGGCGATAGGGCTAAGTAGAGCTGTGTGTCGTCTGCAGAGCTGTGGTAAGCAATTTGGTTCTTTCTCATTATTTGGCTCATTGGGAGCATATACAGGTTGAACAGGAGTGGCACAAGGATTGAGCCTTTAGGGACTCCGCATGTCATGGATGTCCATTCAGACTTATACTCACATAATAACCTCTCCCTCCTAAGTATGACCTGAACCATTTTAGGACTATCCCAGAAAGCCCCACCTTGTTTTCCAGCCCATCAAGAAGTATGTTATGATCGACAGTGTCAAATGCAGCACTGAGAACGAGTAGTACCAGAATTGATGTTTTGCCTGTACCAGTATTTAAACGAATATCGTCTATTATCTTTATGGGCGCTGTCTCTTTGCTGTGATGCGGTCGGAAACCAGATTGAAAATTGTCAGAGTATCCATTCGAGCATAAGAATTTATTCAGCTGATTGAAGACAACTTTTCCAATGATCTTGCCTATGAAAGGAAGATTTGAGATCGGCCTTTAGTTGCTTAATATGGTCTTATCCAGATTGCTCTTTTTCAGGAGGGGCTTGACAACTGCAGTTTTCAGGGAGTTTGGAAAACTCCCAGAGAAAAAATTGTAAGTAAATTGTTTAGAAAATTTACTCAAAAATTGTTAGTAAATTTCACAAATAAATAAATGCCAAGTACCATTGAATTAAACATGACATTTTGAAGTAGAAAGAAATTGTACTTTCTTGTAAATAACCTTATTTTATTCTTATTTACAGTTTCAAAAAATAATTTTACACTTTTTGTTTTATTAGTCTTTTTTACAGCAATTATAGCTTCATTGATGAATGAATGAATCAAGTGAAGGAATTAAAGTAACAAACACATCATGTTTCAATTACAAATATGGAGTTTTATTTGTTGGAAAAAAAGTCTCCTTGCTTTGTTCTGCTCATTTTTCGATTTGTTCCTGAACACTTAATTTCCAAAGAAAATGTTTGGAGTGTCCAGATATTTTCAGACAGATGAGAATTGAATAATGGGTATACATAGAAATGTGTGTGCGTGTGTGTTTGTGTGGCTTTGTGAGAGTTCTGTTTACCGTTAGCTTGAATTAATTGTGTTGTTCTCGCTTGTGTTTGCTCATTCACTCACTCAAACACATACATACACACACACACACACACATACACACATACATACAAACACACAGAGCCTCCCCAGAGCCATGTACCCACACACAAATGCATTTTGAGCAAACCCACCTTCTGCATGTACATTGTCTGGAAAGAAAGCACTTCATATGCGCTTTCACAGGAAGTGCATGAGTGATTTATGCAATTTATGATAGGGGTCCTATTGACCCTTTTCACATTCCCGTGTTTCTCAGAAGCGGAAGTCGTTATAGTTGGGTAAACTTTTATAGCGGTGAATGAGAGATTACATTAAAAACAATTTTTTCAAAAATAAGGAAAAAAAATAGAGAGAGATTGAGAACGGCAGTCAGAACTAGAGAAAGATGTCATTTTTACCGTCACTCCTATAGCCGCTCACAGCAGCGGTAACTTAAAAAAAAAAACAAAAAAAAACAAAAACAACAAACATTTTTTTACTTATTTTACATTACTCCTCTCTCCCCTATCTGGCTCGAATGTGACATTAGTTCCTGTTTCGATGAAGCCCCTTCTTCCGAAATACGAAATGTGCTGTGATTGGTTAACTGGCCCAGTGTGTTGTGATTGGCACCACTTAGCATTTGTTCTGGAAAACCGCCCGCCCCTCCATAACTGTGAGTTTCATCTGCCCAGGTGTAAATATGAAGGATGGTGTCAATTTCAAACCAATTCAAGAATGTTAACAAACAATAGGATCGTCCAGAATCGATTTCATGCGCGCACTCTGCAAGCACGAATTTCACAGGACGTTTCAGAGTGTTATGTTTTTATTGTTTTTTTTTTTTTTTTTTGTCATTTCCTTATACATTTTATATGGATATACACCATTTAATTATGCTATTTGTCAGAAAATTATGGTAATACAAACACTAATCAATCACAAAAACATGGTTAATTTTCCTAAGGGGCGGTGAACAGCCTTACAAAAGCTAAAGTAAACATCAATACTGTAATGTTAGTTAGCAGGAGAGCGGAGGTAAAGCTTTGCCCTTAGTTTGCATCTTAGCAACTACATAAAACGTATACTTCGAATCAGTTTTAACCACTCTCATCAGCCTTAGGAAGGTCAAACAAATGAATTTTGGAAAAGGGGCGGAAAAAACAGCGTCTCTGACATAGCATCAGCTCAACCAGGCCTTGTCCCCATTTTTGTGTATTCTGTGGGCGGGGATTATTTAAATGAGTAACCTTATGACTTCACAAAGCCCTTAGAGATACGCACTGTTGTCCAAACGAACCACTCGTTGCAGTTCTTGGAAAGTGGATTCTGTTAAATAAAAGATCTCCCTTAGGAGTGGACTTTGAGCTTTGTAACCTTGTAGAAGATTTAAAGCTCTCATACCAGCAATGTAGTTTTTGCAGCAAAGCTGCTGCAAGCCAGACTCTTTAACCTGTGAGGCCCATATGGAACGATGCCTAATTAAGAAGGCCTTTTTCCAAAGCATAGTTCAAAGACCAGCAGCCATGCTTAGCCATCTAATGTGCATTCTCAGTAGAATAAGCAAGTAAGAGCACCTTGGCATGCTTCAGGCAGGTACATCGTGTGCCTATGTTCTTAGACACCATGTAAGCTCCTAAGCGGCTCCTTTGATTCCTAAACACCATTTTGTGCACCATTGAAAATCTAATTTAGAATGCCTTTAAAATTCCAATTCACTCCCTAAATTTGAGTTGAATTTTAATTGAAAATATTGCAGAATCTGTCTGCAGCCTGAAAGACTTCAAGTTACGCCCCTTCAAGTTATACCCACTTATGCCCACTTCAAGTTGATCACTGTTTTTTTCCGACTTAAAGCAGCGCTGCACAGACCGGTCGGTGTGTGACATCAAAGTACCACGAGAGCGCTTAGAGAACAGACAGTTTTATCAATTATTCGTCCCACCTCAACTAGAGTGTGGAGCAAGCACTAATATATCCTTTTGGAATTGGGCTTTATTTCTTTTATTTTTTTATTTTTTTTTTATTTAAATAAATAATTTTAATTTTAAACATCTTTTGATGTCTGATTGTATGCCTTATTTGCTGATGATTAAAAATTTTGACTGATATCAACAGCACTAATGCACAACTAATGATACTTTTGAGACAAATGAACAACAAGCACACCCATAGCAAAATCTTTTAATTGAAAGGCAACACAATGAGGGTTTACGCAAACCCAATCTAATATGTTCTGGCACTAATATTGTCTGTTCTGGGCTACTGCGGCAGAATTATATCCAATAGAAAATCAGATCTCAGAAAGTGCCCCCAGCCACATAAAAGCAGTAGAATCTAATCCTTGTAGTTGTCCCCTCTGTCCACATCCCCTGTAGGTTTCACAGTCTTTGTAGAGAGAATTACATTGAATGCAACAGGAGATTAGATACGGAGTTCTGTAGGTCTTTCTATGCTCCTTTGAAAATGTGTTCCAGTTTACCACACCTGTTGACAAAAGAAGAGATGGTTTCATGAGTAAAACATGTTCAGATTTTTATTTTATTTTTTAATACAAAATGTTCTGGTAGCAGTGTTTTGAAGGTTAACCTTATTTGAGGTTAACCTTATAAAGCCTTATTTGAAGGTTTTGAAAAGTTTAAAGCCTTAAAATTTGAAAATGTAGATAGATAGATAGATAGATAGATAGATAGATAGATAGATAGATAGATAGATAGATAGATAGATAGATAGATAGATAGATAGATAGATAGATAGATAGATAGATAGATAGATAGATACAGTGAGGAAAATAAGTATTTGAACACCCTGCTATTTTGCAAGTTCTCCCACTTAGAAATCATAGAGGGGTCTGAAATTGTCATCGTAGGTGCATGTCCACTGTGAGAGACATAATCTAAAAAAAATCCAGAAATCACAATGTATGATTTTTTTACTATTTATTTGTATGATACAGCTGCAAATAAGTATTTGAACACCTGAGAAAATCAATGTTAATATTTGGTACAGTAGCCTTTGTTTGCAATTACAGAGGTCAAACGTTTCCTGTAGTTTTTCACCAGGTTTGCACACACTGCAGGAGGGATTTTGGCCCACTCCTCCACACAGATCTTCTCTAGATCAGTCAGGTTTCTGGGCTGTCACTGAGAAACACGGAGTTTGAGCTCCCTCCAAAGATTCTCTATTGGGTTTAGGTCTGGAGACTGGCTAGGCCACACCAGAACCTTGATATGCTTCTTACAGAGCCACTTTTTGGTTATCCTGGCTGTGTGCTTCGGGTCATTGTCATGTTGGAAGACCCAGCCTCGACCCATCTTCAATGCTCTAACTGAGGGAAGGAGGTTGTTCCCCAAAATCTCGCAATACATGGCCCCGGTCATCCTCTCCTTAATACAGTGCAGTCGCCCTGTCCCATGTGCAGAAAAACACCCCCAAAGTATGATGCTACCACCCCCATGCTTCACAGTAGGGATGGTGTTCTTGGGATGGTACTCATCATTCTTCTTCCTCCAAACACGTTTAGTGGAATTATGACCAAAAAGTTCTATTTTGGTCTCATCTGACCACATGACTTTCTCCCATGACTCCTCTGGATCATCCAAATGGTCATTGGCAAACTTAAGACGGCCTTGACATGTGCTGGTTTAAGCAGGGGAACCTTCCGTGCCATGCATGATTTCAAACCATGACGTCTTAGTGTATTACCAACAGTAACCTTGGAAACGGTGGTCCCAGCTCTTTTCAGGTCATTGAACAGCTCCTCCCGTGTAGTTCTGGGCTGATTTCTCACCTTTCTTAGGATCATTGAGACCCCACGAGGTGAGATCTTGCATGGAGCCCCAGTCCAAGGGAGATTGACAGTCATGTTTAGCTTCTTCCATTTTCTAATGATTGCTCCAACAGTGGACCTTTTTTCACCAAGCTGCTTGGCAATTTCCCCGTAGTCCTTTCCAGCCTTGTGGAGGTGTACAATTTTGTCTCTAGTGTCTTTGGACAGCTCTTTGGTCTTGGCCATGTTAGTAGTTGGATTCTTACTGATTGTATGGGGTGGACAGGTGTCTTTATGCAGCTAACGACCTCAAACAGGTGCATCTAATTTAGGATAATAAATGGAGTGGAGGTGGACATTTTAAAGGCAGACTAACAGGTCTTTGAGGGTCAGAATTCTAGCTGATAGACAGGTGTTCAAATACTTATTTGCAGCTGTATCATACAAATAAATAGTTAAAAAATCATACATTGTGATTTCTGGATTTTTTTTTTTTTAGATTATGTCTCTCACAGTGGACATGCACCTACGATGACAATTTCAGACCCCTCCATGATTTCCAAGTGGGAGAACTTGCAAAATAGCAGGGTGTTCAAATACTTATTTTCCTAACTGTAGATAGATAGATAGATAGATAGATAGATAGATAGATAGATAGATAGATAGATAGATAGATAGATAGATAGATAGATAGATAGATAGATAGATAGATAGATAGATAGATAGATAGATAGATAGATAGATAGATGGATGTGGGGTGTGTCCAATTAAATTCAAATTCATGCTTGTAAATTGAAAAGGAGCCAGTTCTTCAGGCCTGAATTTGGCGCAGTCCTGCTGACCGCAGAGAAACTTTCAACAGACCTCCATCCGATCTGGCTGCCCCCAAGTGACCTCTGCAGAGCAGAACGGACACATCAGACCGGTCCATCGGAGAGATCATTTTAGATCTGCCACCTGTTCCGCTGCTGAAACCGCCAGCAAACACAATGCACTGTGAAGGACAGGCTCAAGCCGACCTGTTAGCCTGTGCTTAGACGTCACACCTGACTGGCTTAGGGCCAGACAGAGGCTGCAGTGGCATCGGGTCTTCTTCCTAAATGAGTCACTCTTTAGCCAGCTTTAGAGAGGTGGAAATGAGACGTATGTTAATGCCTCGCTAGGAAACTAACCCCTGGGGTGCAACCATGGGAAACGATGTGGGTTGGCGTCTACCACACAGATGGGATGGGAGACTCGCCACCCTAACCCAACATGCCAGGCCAAAAATAGGTTCCCTGATCACAATAGAGAAAACACGGTTTGCAGAAGGTAAATAGTTCCATTCAGTTTCGCCATCTTTAAACAAAAATCGTATTTAAACACCTGAATTCCTGGTGAAAACTACTCTACACCCATCTGATGCATATTGCATACAGAAATTTCAAGATTTTTCTCAATTTGACAAGCTCTAAACTGATTGGCTGGCTTTGTGAAACTAGCAGGAGTCTGTCACAATTCAAATGTTTTTTTTTTTTTTTTGTGCTCACCAAGGCTGCATTTATTTATAAGAAAGTACAGTAAAGTACAGTTTTATTTATATTATAACAATTTAAAATAATAGATTTTTTATATTAGTATATTTTAAAATATATTATATTCCTGTGACTACAATGATGAATTTTCAGCATAATTACTACTATTCAGTGTCACATAATCCTTTAGAAATCATTCTAATATGCAGATTTTTTTGTGCTCAAGAAACATTTCTCCTTATTATCAAATTTGAAAACAATTGTGCTGCTTAATATTTTTGTAGAAACCTTGATAATTTGTCCCCCCAAGATACTATGAAGAATAGAAAGTTTAAAAGAACAGCATTAATTTGAAATAGAAATATTTTGTAACATTAAAAATGTGTTTACTTTTTATCAATTTAATGTATTTGCTGAATAACAGTAATTTATTTTAACTTTACAATTATTATTATTTGTTTTCTGTACAGCTGTTTGTGGACAGAGACTGCTGTGCAATCACATTTGAATGATTTTTTCGCCTGTTTGATAATCCCACCCCTAAATGTCTTAAAGGTCCCATGTTTTACACCTTTCTGAAGTTTCATTTTAGGTTTTGATGTCCTTAAGAATATATTTTTGCGGTATAAGTACCAAAAAAACATCCCAGTACATTTTTACAGCTCCTTTCTCAGGAGCTCTGCTAAGAACAGGTCAATTTTGACCTGTCTAATTAATATTCCTGAGCCTCTCTTCTGATTGGCCTGTTGTTTTCTGAGTGACGCACGGCCAGGCCAACCACAGGTAACTAGGTTCATGTATGCTGTAGCCTGCTGTGGATTGGTGATGCTCACAAGTAAGGTAAATAAGACACCTGTAATGATGGACATTGCTGAGGGAAATGTTATCCGGCCTTATATGTTCGAGACGGACTCAGACCCCGAATCGGCGTCGACGGGATACAAACAACCACCTCCTTACTTTCAGTGTTATTGTAAGAGTATTATAATTAGCATTACATGCAACGTGATCTCATGAGAATACGTGTGTATTTTTACGTAAAGTGTAATTCTACCATACGTACATTTACTTACGTTTTATACACACAGAAACGTATAATACTGACGTATTTACAGCACTAAAACGTAAAATATTTACGTATAAACAGCAAAAAACGTAAATTATTTACGTATGAACAACTCTACCGACGTACATATTTGTACGTTTTCTTATTTATGCCTATTAAAATCGTGGCATTAATGTTTTGACTCTTTTGCATTCAAATGTCTTATCAATTACGTTTTCAGTCGCATTTATTATTATTAAATGCAGTTTACTCAAGAAATAGGCTAATAACCATTCACTCTGTTCGTGCCTTCTGCTGCAAACTCGTTTCGGAGGATTAGCCTACATGCAGTTACACAAGAATACACTTTAAAACCTTAAAAATACCTTATTTAATCGTTTAACCATTTTGTAATATTTAGTTTATTTACATTGAGACACAAAATGCCTTTTCTCCAATAGAACAATAATACACCAAAACCCAACATAAATTCACAAAAGACATCAATTTTATTATCTTGATAATCCAAATCTTTAGAATTCATACGTTTGCAAGAAAGAGATCCAAATTCAGCCCTTTATCCAGTGAGCGATCTTCATCTCCATTTGACAGGCTATCAGCAGCGCAGTCCGTAACCGTCAAATTCCGCGTTCGTGATGAATTCAAATTCAAAAATTGCGCCCTCAAGAAGCGTTACGACATGTTTTACGGCAGTGATATCAAACGCTCATTGGCTCTCGCCACAGATTGCGACATGCCGTATTTCAGTCGGTAAACTACATTTGAAATGGAGAAGCGCGCGCCTTCACACAGAGCAAAGCCGGATTAACATTTTCTTGGATTAATAATTTAAATTCTGCTCTGTACCTCATTCAAAACTATTATACTGAAAGAGAGGACTGTGACTGCAACACATCGTCATGTGAACGACTTCATCGTCATGTGAACGACTTTTGGTACCTGTTTTGACATGTTCGCAATAAATAAATTATTGTGATTACACGTACTTTTTCTTCATAATTGTAGCCTATGTAGTTTTTAAGAAATTGTTATGGGTAGGTTTAGGGGTAGGAGTAGGATTAGCTGCTAAAAAATCTTTTAATGCTATATTGTTAATAAAATTGCCATGTCCCACACATCTCTGTACGTTTTGTCCTTTTTATATTCTGTATAAAATGGGTAACGTTATGTTTAGGTTTGAGAGTGGGGTTAAGGGATCTTCCATTTATCTATAAAATGTACGTTTTCTATCTTTGAAAATTACGTATTAACAATGAGACCAAGGCTGTCATGCATTTATGGAAATACGTTGAATCTATACGTATTTTAAGTTGTAATACGTACATATAGATACGTATCGAACCTGAAATAACGTCCATATGATACGTAAAAGTCACTATAATACGTAAATATATATACGAATTGGATCGTTTTTATTTACGTCTAAATATGTACGTTTCGTGTGTGAGATCAGGCTGTTACATCAAAGCTGCACGCAGACACCGAATGCAGTGTAACTATTGCTTTCATACTGATACAGTAAGTTGATGTGCTACAATTTCTTTTACAATGTTACTTTTTTCTGTAAAAGGTGTACTTGTGGTAAATGTGCAAAGATGCCCACAGAACGCGAGAACATGCTGCAATTGACGCCCAAGGTAAACTTGTAAAACTATGAACTGTAGGGACTGCAGCATCTTTGGTCGAACTAAATTGCTGTGGCGTTTCTGAATAAATAAACACTAGCCACTGTTCTCTTATATTAATGTTGTTCGGAAGCCTGTGTAATGATGTAGTTTCCTGATGGTGGGCAGTGCTCGGGGTGGGGACTGTTCTGACGTCACATTTATACGGAAGTCACAACGGCTCGTGCATTTTTCTGTGGTTGACTGTTTTAAACTTATATGGTAGGTTCATAGCCCCTAGACCTCTGTTATCATTAAAAAAAGCCAGGAAATTTCAAGTTTTGACAATATGGGACCTTTAAAACTAAACAAAATGCCATTTTCTGCTTTAAATGTCATTCAATCAGTTGTCAGTTCTTGGCTGGAATAAGCTAATAGTCCAAAGTCTGGCTCTACCAGACTAAATTGTGTAGTTATGAGAGGCAGTCACAAAAGATAGTCAAAGACTAATGTGCACTTTGTCTTTTGTTTTCAGAGCTTTGTTTGTTTATTGGTATTGTCAGCAATGAAGGCTGAAATTTCAGTCAGTCATTTCTTTTATTCCATCAACATTTGCGTGTATGTGTGTATATTATGTGTGTGCATCTCTGTTCAGACTGAAATTCCTTTCAGGTCAAGGGCTCAGTCCATTGATCTGGATATTTAATTTCATTCAGGAAAGCCCATTTGCAGAGGGATTCCATCTCTCTCTCTCTCTCTCTCTCTCTCTCTCTCTCTCTCTCTCTCTCTCTCTCTCTCTCTCTCTCTCTCTCTCTCTCTCTCTCTCTCTCTCTCTCTCTCTCTCTTTTCATTCAGCAGTGTTTCCTTAGTTCAGCTCCTTAGTGTAGTTTTCAGAGGGGAGGATAGGCTGGTCTTCTCAATGACGATAACAGGAAAATGAAGAAGAGAAGGAACAAGGGAGAAAATAAGAGTGTGTGAAATGGCTTGAGTCAGTCTCTAGCGAGTGGCATCAGTCACTCAAGAAGGAGAGACAGGAAGGCTGTGAGAAACACTAGCCTTTCTGAATGCAGAAACCAATCAAAACTTCTATAGTGTACTAATTTTTAGCAAATTCTGACTTATTTGTGTGCAAATGACTTACTAATACAATTATCAATAAAATAACAGTTACTGAACTTAGTCAACTGTTTAGCATGTGTTGCAAAAGAATGCATAAAAATATAACCATAACAGTTGCACTTTATTTTACAGTACTTGCACTTATGTGTACTACTAAGAGAGTACTGGTTAATATAAGGTATAGGTTAGGTTTAGGGGTAGGTTCAGGGTTAGTACCTAGTTATTGTAATTACTATAATAAGTACATGTACATGTAAAATAAAGAAAAAAAAATCTGTTTAAATGTTTTTTTTTATCTATATTTGCTAAATATATGTCCCCGTTTATCACCATTGCATTTGTTATATAGAATATCATATACATAAATAATAATGTACAGCTTACATTAAAATAGCATCCTTGTGGTCTATGCAGATTTTTTCATGCATTCAGTGTTTTTTAGTGTGATTTATTTACCATTATATTATTTATTTATATTTTGAATTAGCTTTTATTTTTAGATTTTCAGTTTTCATTTTAATTTAAGTTTTACTAATTTTGCTATGTGTGTCTGTCTTTTTCATTCGTTGCTTTTTATATTTCTATTTAGCCCTATTTTATTAATAAATGCACAAAATAAATTATTATGTTAAATAATAAACTTCTTGATAAACTTTTACAGAAAAAAAAAGTAAAAAATTGGGGGGGCACAAATGACAAAATAATAATAATAATAATAATATGTGAATAATGTGTTTGTAATGTGTGGTTATTTGCTAGTCAGACATTTTTGTACTACCTTTGCAACACTTTAACTTTATAACATTCAGCTCTGATGTGTGACAAAACAAAAATGTTTTGTTTGAAATGAATTGACAAACCTGGTGAAATTGCAATGGTTAATTCATGTATTTCAACAATGCTGTAAATTGGGAAGAGCCATGGGTGTGTGCCGAGTGTGCCAAGTGTTTACATCTTATACAGCATCAGTGCGACTAGCAAACCAAGCACAGCCTTTCCAAACACTTCTGCTTGTCACAACATTCTCTGCTCTTATTTGTCTCAGCTAATGCTAATAAGCCTCATGTCTCACCTCTGTTCTAAACTAGGAACTGCAGAAAATACTCTGCTTGGTTTGTTGCCCGCTTTGCTGAAATCATGTGAAACCCACACATCACATCTTGGCTGGTGCTCACTGACCTGTTTGCGAGTTGTAGCCCCAGACAGAAGCCAGTGCTAAAAGCTTTGGCTCTGCGGTGTGACGGGAGAGAGATTGTGGGGGAGTTTGTGTGAGATTGAGGTGTCTCGTCTCAGTTTAATTATGGCCTGGAATGTAATCCAGTGTAGAGTTTCTCTGCAAACTGCGCTGCCCTCTGCCTTCTTGATTGACACAGGGGTTAAAATGAGTCTCAGTCAGAGATAAAGTTAGAAGGACTGCAACTGAGGGAAGGCAGGAGAAGAGAAGAGTGCAAATTGTAGATGTTCACAAATCAGCGCCGTCTTTAGTGGTCACTTACGGACAGCGTTTGGGGGTAACACATTACAAGTAATGCAACTTATGTAATCAGATTACTTTTTCAAGTAACTAGTAAAGTAGTGCATTACCTTTAAATTTACAACAAAATATCTGAGTGACTTTTTCAAATAAGTACCACAAGTTGTTTTGTTCATTGACACCTCTCCTGTCCCCATGTTGAGAGAAATCGAGAATAAATGCAGAGGCGTTATGTGCGCTGTGTAAACATGATGGTTACTGTAGTTAAATGTGAGCATGTATTTACTCATCTCACTTGCACAAAAACAGACTCAGTTTTCCTCAAAATAAATAAAAACACTGAAATGCAAACTCACAATATTATGCAAACCTGCAATAATTAAATATGTTAAACAACACAAATATACTTTATGCATTTAATCTCACTTTATTAACCAATGTCTTTACTGCTGATCTTTGATTATCCAGTTCAACCATAGGAATAAGCAAAAAAATGACTTTATTTTAAAAAATGATTATTTTTTTATTTTTTTTTTACTGTTGAATAAAGAGAACTTTCTTCTCCTGCCCTATTCTTCTGCAATCCAGAATGGCTGCACAGATGAAAGGCTTGTTTGAGCTGCGCCCTCTACTGTACAGGTGTGAATTTGCACTTCCTTCAGCCAGAGGCTTATTCACTTTTGACGTGAAAGGGCCTTTTCAGTGGCAAAAAGTATAACTTTTTTTGTTATTAAAAAGTAACATAACATAATACTTTCCAAAAAGTAACGTAATTATATATATAGGCTAAGGGGCAAATCGCTAGGCCATTGAGATTTTTCCCTGTGCTCCCGATTTCCAGTTCAGTCCTGGCGATCTGCCTAAATTTGTGGATGAATGGGTCTGTCTGGATCAGAAAATGAAAAACAAATAGAGTGCAATTTATGGTCTTTTAGAAGCCATTATCACAAAAGAAGATCAACAGGGTGAACTTTCTTCCTTCTCTCACTGTTTCCATGCTCTCTTTTTCTATAAATGTCACTTATTCTGTTGGGATTCTGTCATTTTTCTTCTGAAGGTGAGGACACAACACACATTCTCTCTGTCTCTCTCACGCACACACACACACACACACTAAAGTAACCTTCAACAGTCCTCCTCCACAACCAATAGCTGTATTTTGGAATTGAAATTCTGACAAAATATTCTTACTATGTAACTATGTATAGTATATCTAGTAGTAGGTTAGTGTACATTGACCTTCCATTTCCAGTGTGATGAATGAATCTGACTTAAAGGGGTGGTATAATGCCCTTTTCACAAGATGTAAAATATATCTATGATGTCCCCAGAGTGTGTGTGTGAAGTTTTAGCGCAAAATACCCCACAGATATTTTTATATAGCAAGTTAAAGTTGTCACTTTTTGAGGGTTTGCAAAAACGCACCGTTTTGTGCCTGGCCCTTTAAATGCAAATGAGCTGCTGCAGAGGGCGGGGTTTCAAGAGCCCGTGTCTGTTAGCAGCTGCTATTACCTCACGCAGACACACTAAAATGACAGAAACTGTTCTGCCTTTAATGTTAAACGGAGTCAGATAAGGATGGAGAGACTCAAGAAGAAGTGACAACATGTAGAATGCAACAGGACGTCTCTGAATGGTTAGTTGAATTTATGTTGCTGATGTGGAGTTAACTATCTTCAATTAGGATATTCTGTCATGATAAATAAATCTATAAATTGCTCACACAGAGAGATGCACACAGAGTGACTTTCTATTGCATGTGAAAAGATGGATGCTAAAGTTTGAGCTGACTCACAAATGTACTCTTATACAACAACTTTTCCTCTTCTCAACATGGACTGCGTGTTCCCGGGGGCGGGGTTTGTGTAAATTCTAGGGTTAGTGATGTCACTAACCCGAGAGGAATGTCGTGTAGTCCCAACCAGCCGTTTGTTGTAGTCCTTTTCTTTAAAAGCAAATATCTTCCTTTGCTTTGAACTTTGAGAGTTGTAACTTTTGCAGATGTTGTTTATGATCAAACAGCAACATTACACACTAACTAAAGTTAGAAAAGTGAAATCACACTCAACCACCCCTTTAATTACAGCCGCTACATGTATGTTTAACTCTGTCTCTCTGTTAATATCTCTGCTTTTATTTCCCAGAAGCCATTCACAAGCTTAAACACTTAAAGCGACAACGATGCAGCATACTACTCTTCGAAGAATTTATCTTGGAATAACCCCTGCTGTGTCAAATACTGTTTATAAAAACTCTTCCATTCCGAACATAGATATGCAGTTTAAACAGTTCTTACTACTTCAAAATATCATGTTTAGTTCAGTGTGTTACTTGGTCTTTCTTTGTAATTATTTTTGACATTTACTAGCAATTTCTGAGTGAAATAGTTTTTAGTGTGGAACAGCATAAATTATACGAGCACAACTTTGCCGTTGCAGGCAGGACTAAAAGCCATTTTAAGTTGTCTTTAAAGTGCAGAGACAGTGCAAAGTTGATTTCTGGAATAGTCTGAAAGAAATTGTAAGTGTTTAGGGGTGAAAATCTGATGAAACTATCATTATTTTGTTATACTGTTTGTTGCTGCAGAAATTCGGGTCTACATCTTTAAGCACTGTCGCTCTGACTGTCCTTTCAGCAGACGGATGGTATCATTCAGCCACCAAACAGCAGTGTCATGATCACACCGTATCGCAGGTCCTCTAAAATGACCCTTAGCTGCAAAAAGAGAGGGAGAGACCGTGAGACGCCTAAAGATGATGAAGTGCTTCCACAGGCCTAGCTGATGGACTGGGGGTCAAAGGTGACAGGAATGTGCTGTTTTCCCTCCTCTCTCCCTCCCTTCCTTTCTCTCTCTCTTTCAATTTGTTACTCTCTGTTACAACCTCACATCAAAGAGGACTGATAATTCTATCAATTTCAACCTGGGGAAATACCAAGATACAACAGAGAGAGAGCAAAGGAGATGAGAGGGAGCGAGAGGGAAACAGAGAGATGAGTGTGTTTGGTTGCTAAGGAACTGCTTGGTCGAGCTCAGATTGTACTTTCTGGTGTGTGTCAAAGTGATGGTGTGGAAACAGGAACATGAAACCACTTTCTCTCCTTATTTTCATCTCCTGAAAAGAGAGATAACCTCCAATCAGAACACACGCATCGGGTCCAAGACCTCTCTTTAAGAGGTTAGACTGTAGCTGGGCCGCTTTACCTCATCAAACTTTATGGTTAACCTCCCATCTCTGCCTTAGCACACCGCTGTTAACCTCACATCTGTATCGGTGTGAACTTTACCGTTAACCTCTCGTCTCTACCTCTGCAAGCTTTAGTATTCGCCTGTGTGGCGCACTGAAGCACGTGTTTTAAAGTGAATAAAAGTCATAAACGGAGAAAGTATGAGGAGGACTTGATGCTAGAAGATAAGGAAAGAAAGTCCCATCTTTCAGTTAAAAGAGTTATTGGTAGATTAGCAGGGCCAACCTGAAAAATAAAATTTTTCATTTAGATTGGTTTTAGTTAAAGTCACAATTATGATGACATTTGTCCCAGATGTTATTGGTGATTTGAGAAATGTCATTGGAGCATAAGCTCAGCCACCAGTTCTGGAGATCTCAGTCCATAAGTAGATAGGAGAGACTGCGTGCTTTTCAAAAATCGAACACAGAAATAGCCGCCAGGGACCAAGATGGCCACCAAGTGAACTGACTTGCTTTAAATGGAACTAAATCAGTCTAATCTGATAAGCAAGAAGCGTTTAAAGCTATAAAGTCCATGTAAATCTGAAATTTTTCCCCCTAACCAGATACGACAGGACATTTAGTCTTTTTCTTGGTTTCTAGAGAGTGCATGCCTGATGTATTTTTGCAGGCCATCCAAGCAGTTAGCATCACCCTGATTCCATTGACAAAAAGCCAACAGGATTTTTCCATTGGCTTTTAGAATATTGCAGAAAATAAGCTGTGTCCAAACAAAGTTTATGATCCGTGCACGTTTTGTTCACATATGAACGCAATCTAAATTTTGTTGGAATCTACAAGTTGAAAAGTCTACCGGTTTGCCATGTTGATGATTAATGTCCCCACAAACCTTTGTAGTCCCATTAGCCACTTGAGTCCCCATAATGAGTTTAAGGTGAGTGTTATTTTAGAACGCAACGTGTGTCGATTCGAGGCTTCTCGCAAGCAACTTTTTGTCCAAACGATCCTCAGTTGTGTGGTGTCATTATGATTATTTTACTGCTCCCAATCGCGTCGCTGTACGCACAATCCCAAATCGTAAATATCAAACATGTTTTTCTTCTCAAGTCATGTTCGATCTTGTGAGTCTCTATGAGATCTCAGCACTGTGAAAATGTTACAGTCGACAGATGTTTGGTCTCGTGGTCCGGACGAATTTTCTAGTGTGTGCATTCGGAGGATTATAATGCTAAAAATCGGTTTAAACTGTACCGTGGTCTCCCAGAGTTTTAAAATCGGTTAAAATCGTGTTTCAGGGGTGGAAGGGACAAATTTAAACTGAGGGGGCAAAAAAAAGATCTGAGGGGGCAGTATCCCCTTTTGCCTCCTTGTGGTGCCGGGCCTGATGCTTACCCTAGGATGCACACAATATATTAAATTATTTTTTATTTTTTTATCATGGGGGCTGAGCCCCCCATATTGAAATCCTAGAATCGCCCCTGGGTGAGTAAATGATGACAGAGTTTTAATTTTTTGGTGTACTATCCCTTTAAAGCTACACTGTGTAGGATTTACTCCCATCTAGCGGTGAAATTGTATATGACTACCAACTGAATATTACTTTCTAGCCCCTCCCATTCCGAGGCCGTTTTAACTCCTACATTGGCCGTATTAATTCAAATCTGCCGGCAGTCGTGAGTAATCTCCCCCTCACATTCGTCACGGTGCCACTGAGTGTAAAAACGTGAAAGGCGAAGCTTGAATTTCCAGGTATGTCCCTCTTTGGCTAATGTATTTTCAAGATGGAGGCGCAACAAGGCTTCCGCCATTCAAGCGACTCGCTCGTATGTATTATAAATGGCAGATTCTACGCTTACGAGAATACTTGTTTAGTTGGTAGAAGTAATTATACATTAATGAGCACATATAATTTTGAAAGAACAAAGTGTTTTTTTGCTAAGAATCAACTTAAAAAATTACACAGTGTAGCTTTAAAACATAAAATATGTCCACATTGGCTGTGATTGCATGGTTTTGCATGGTGTCACAGACAAACGACGTTGCTGGAAACCTATAGAATCACACCTGGTTAGGATGCTTATATGGTCTTTGAGAGCGACAGAAATACATGTACGGTAAACAGATTCGACTAACTATATGCAATGTAAGGGATTGAGGCCAGTGAGCTCTATGGATGTAATTATGGAGAAGGCGTGGTGGAGGGATGCCAGAAGAATTTTGTTAGGGGTGAGTTGAGCAGCCATGTATACAGTACATCCCTAGAGATGTGATTAGCATACTTCTATGAACCTTTTGTTTACTTTATTATTATTATTATTATCAATTTTTCATGCCACCGGTATGAGAGTTATAATCATTTCTTGGTACCATTGTCCACGTTCATAATGTAGGCCTACATGAACATTTAGAATACAAATCAAGTTATGTAATTCCTGTGGTTTTTTTTTTTTTTTTTTTTTGCTTGTTTTTTCACACATGAATTCACACCTCGTTCCACAGGAGGCCAATGCAAATAACAGCAATTACGATAACCATATTCACGCAAAATAACTGTGTTTAATACCTGCTCCTTATGGGTCACACACACACACACACACACACACACACACTCTGTTTGTGTTTGTATGTGCGTATGAAAAAGCAGAAAGTTGGGGACCAGCAGGGCCACGGGTTAAAAGTTATAAATAAAAAGAATATGAAAGCACAGAAGACAGTGTCATGGTTGAAGGCAAAATAAATAAATGACAGTGAATGACAAAAGGTTATAAATCATCATTCATTGAAGGTAAATAAAATGAAGGCCTTGTCATTTGAGGACAGCTCTCAAGCACCAGCATAGCCAAAATCTCGTTTTAAATTTCTACCTGGCTTGTTTATCTGATGAAAGAGGAAGTCATTGCAATGCTACATAAACAACAATATTGTGTTACAGGCTTCATTTGCCTAATGCTTACTGATGAGATTTAATCTGTCCTTCATGCACAGACACTTTCACAATGTACTGGTCTTTGTCCTTAGTCCCTTAGTAAGAAGAAAGAAAAAAAAAAAAACATAGTTTCTCAAAACCATATATATATATATATATATATATATATATATATATATATATATATATATATATATATAGATAGATAGATAGATATATACATATATATATATATATATATATATATATATATATACATACATATACTGTATATATATATATATATATAGCCCAAAAATATATATATAGCCCAAAAATATATGGGGTCCAGTGTTGTTTAGACACCACTGACATTCAAAATAACTTATTTTGTGTTTCGCAAAAGAAAAAAGTCATAAAGGTTTGTAATGAACACTGGTAGCACTGTTTTGTTTTTTTTGTTTTTTTTTACATGCTGATTGAACTGTTGCATTTCTCCCTAGATTTGTTCTATTCTATTTTTCTACAATGTGTTTTTCTTACAATATTGGATAACAGCCAAGTCTTTTTGATACTACAGAGAGTTAAAGTTTTAAAGCAAACATAATATGTTGATTTTGAAATTATTGTTATTACTTATTTTTACACAGAATCATCTCAGTCTCTGAGACCCTAAACAAAGACAGTAAAGTCAATCTAAAATGAATCAGAATCAGAAAGAGCTTTATTGCCAAGTATGTTTGCGCACACAGGGAATTTGGTTTGGTGGCAGAAGAAACTTCCAGTACGCAAAGACAGCAACAACAGTACTCACATGGTAAAATAAAATATTAACATATATGTGAATAAGATATTCAGATAGAACAGAATAATGGAAGTGTTCAATTATGCAAAACAAGTGTGCTGCCCCACAACTCTTCTGTTCAAACACTGATCTGTTTTCCACCATCTCTCAGACTGCTTAAAATGAGTGAACAAGCTTTGAATATTTCATTAGTTCACACATATGATTACCTGAAATACAGAAGCTCTTAAGATAAGGTGCAATTTGTGCTGAGGCAGTTTTGGAGGTACCACTAGGTGGGGTAAAAGAGCACAATGAGAAGTGATTCATGTTGAACATAAATCATTAAATGCACTGTCCCAGGACTATTAGCATTGAAATTGATTTTTAAAATGAGCTATACTAGAAATAATTAAGCCTAAATGTGGATAGGATGTAGGGCAAAAGAATAGCTTGCCCAGATGTCTGTTCATTTGTATGCAGTGCAAATATTGGGTCCAGTATATGGAAACCAGGCAAAATGGGCTTGTACTGTATGACATTTAAATTCAACAGAAAATATTGTTTTTAAAAATATTTTTTTAAACATATAAAAAAAAAAAAAAGAAAAGAAAAAGAAAAGTCCTAGTTTGTGATTCATCAGTGCATCAGTGTAAATGTTTGGCTATGTATATATATATGATTTTTTATGATCAAGTCAGGTCCCTCCTTCCATTCTTTCCCTGTATCCGGTTTCATTTGACCTATTATGTCCTTTTACAAAGTCTTGATTTTGTTTTTGGGATCTACTCGAATACGTTTTCGGGTTGGGGAAAGCCCTGGCAAACTACTTTGGAAAACCCATTGCCAAGAGAATTTGTGTACAGTCTCTTGCGTTTGGCGAGAGATGGCCATAGAATGACCAAGAGTTGGATACGACTGAAATGGTAATATAGACAGAGAGAATACGCTTTCATGCTTGAATGTTAAAAAAAAGTATTTTTTCACAAATGAAATATTGTTGCAGCACCTCTCTTCCCAGTCTGTCAGTAACGCTCTGTTTAGTTCCTGTCTCTATGAAGCCCCACTTTCCGAAAAGCACAATGTGCTCTGA
Source organism: Scardinius erythrophthalmus (assembly GCF_964197995.2). NCBI lineage: Eukaryota > Metazoa > Chordata > Actinopteri > Cypriniformes > Leuciscidae > Scardinius > Scardinius erythrophthalmus. The sequence goes on along the minus strand of NC_138245.1, from coordinate 25,312,869 downwards.
TTGGTCAGCTGGACCAGTGTGTTGTGATTGGTCAACCGCTTCAAGTGTACTTCAGAAATACCACGCCCCTCACTATAACTGTAGCTGTGTCCCAGTTCAGGGGCTGCATCCTCCGAAGACCGCATTTGAAGGCCGATTGCGTCACAGCGGCGCGACGAAGGCTATCCAAAGTTGAAGGATCCTTCTAATGCGGCCTACCATCAGTGTTGCCAAGTCCGAGGTTTTCCCCGTGGAATTGTGCTGCTTTTAAGTTGTTGCCGCGGGTAAACATCTTTTACGCTGGTTGATTTCCATCCCCGTAAGCACGATTTCAACGCTCCAACACCCCCAGAGCATCCCTCAGACGTACAATCCGGTGGAGAATTCGGCCGCCCGATAGAGAAGAGCCGATGGGCTTTTTGGGCTACTTTTGTTGCACAGACCTGGCAACCCTCCGTTCTTACCTCCCTACCGTTCTTTTTTCCTCGGGCCACGAAGGATAGAACGAGGAACCAGCACCAGCCAAGTGAAACGAGACTGAGAGGAGGAGCTGATCGATATATTTAGGGAGGACATAAGTTTCAGAGAGAGAGAGAGAGAGCAGGGAGAGAATGGACAGATTGTTTTCTCTTCTTGACAGATTGTTAGAGAATTACATTTTTGGTTATGTGAATTAAAATTTGTAAATCAAACAATCTTATACATATTTTTTTTGGTAAGTTATAATTTGTAAATTAAACAAGAAATAATTTCTGTGCATTGTTTATTTTTGTAATGCAAGTTATAACTTGTACAAGATAAGTTACGTTTAAGATAAGAAATACAAAATAAAAATTTAAATTAACAGTATGTATATAAAACAGATTGGAAGAAAGCATTTTTCTGTAGACTTTTATTGAGCTGAGCAGGAGATCCTGGTGGTGCTGCACACACAATAGAGACACCAACACTATCTCACGACCAATTCATAACAATTCGTACGAATGATAAAAAGTTGGCTAATTCGTATGAATTCGTACGACCTCACTCGTACGAATTTGTACGATTTGTCTAAAAATCGTTTAGGGGCGGGGTCAGGGGGAGGTCATTCGTATGAATTCATACGAATTCGGCAATTCGTAAAATATGTACGCTTTAGCAAAAATCGTAATAATTCATACGAGTGAGGTCGTATGAATTCGTACGAATTAGCCACTTTGTTAAATTGTTACGAATTCTGCCGGTGGGACATCATCGGGGATGAGTGCATATTTCCACTGTCTACCAACAGGTTTGTAGCGCCATGTCACTGAGATGAGGGAAGAGGGAAGAATAAAAGAAATTAACTCACATACTCAAAAATCAAACCATAAAATATTTTAACATGCAAAACCGTTCTATGAGCTAAACTCTGCTGTGAGGTAATGGGTAAATTTAGGTCGTCCCTGTATTTCCCGAGAGAATAAAATCACTGCTAAACATCCTTAACCACATAACACAGCTGACACTCAACAGTTATAAATAATAGAGATGCTAGTGTTTTGCTCTTTATAGACAGCACATTGGGTATGGAGGAATGGGGTGCCAGGAAGAAAGTAAGGAATACTGTTTATTTCACTCCTCCTTGATTCCGCCTGGCATTAAAGAGTGCAGAGCGATAGGGAGAGAGTGAGAGCACATGTGAGCAGGCAGAAAGAGTGAACACAGCTCATGCATGAGGGGACACGACACTTGAAATGGGTTACATGCCTGACTTGGCTTTGTAGCTGAAGATAATAGCAGGAACCAGCTGTGAATTGCTGGTTCGATACCTGCACAAGCACGCTTCCATTTATACACCGCGGAAACACAAGCCGGCGCGTAGAACGAGGGAGAGAGAGAGAGAGAGGCAGAAGGAGAGCGAGAAAGAACAAACACTTAACAGCTATTTAGGGAGAGGATGAGAAGAGGAGAGAGGAAGGAGGAGGCAGAGAAAGTAAGAGTGATTTGTTTTATCTCAGTGGTGAGAAGCATCAATCTCTAATCATTGTCTCTTCACAGGTGCATCAGTGGGACATAGATCCGTCTGACAGCTATTTAAATAGGTGCTATTTTAGGGGGCGGAAATACATCAAGAAAGATGGATCAATATGTTTGGGCGCAGGCAAATTTGCCTTTGAAATCCTCCGAACAGCTGGATTCAACCAAATGTTTCATGTGCGGTATGCTATTTTGTCCAATCAGCATCTAGAACCGGAATTATCTGGTTTATAGTTAGCGATTGACTGATTTTGATCCTCCTTCTGTCAGTTCCAAAATCTGTTGGTAGCACTGATATACATATTGAAACTCAATGGGGTCGAAACCACACTAGACTCCATTGACTTTCATTGTATGGACAAAAATACAATGAGACTCTTTAAAATATCTTCTATTATGTTCCACAAAAAAAAAAGTCATACAGGTTTGGAATGACATGAGGCATGGCAAAATGTTTTATTTATCAAATTTCTGCAGGGAATCCTGACGTATCTTCCCGTTGAAAGCCATGGAGTGCGCTGGGCTGAGTGGTTAACCCCACCCTGTTAACTAACAGTCAACCCTTATTTCCACATCAAAGTGTGCGAGAAGGCATTGTGAGATCACAAGAGGCTGCTCTTAACGGAAGCGCACTGGCAAAAATACGAGTCAAGACGAGTTCGATGTGACTGAGTGTCTTATTCTCAGAGCTCCCTTTTTCCTCAGAAGTATTTTGGACAGGTTTGTAACGTGATCCAGCAGTGCCTCAATGGAATTATGGCCTGGTTTTCATGGGTTTCTGCCACTTCAGTCAGAAAAGCAGTGTGCAATTTGCTGATGCTCAATTTGTCCCTTCATAATATGAATCCAAGCTTTTCAAAAAAACATTTTTTCTTCTAAATTCACACCAAAAAAGGTAACACTTACTTAAGGCCTTTAAATATAATGCATTATAAAAGTATTTTAATATGTTAATTATGCCTTGAAATGCACCTTATAATTCATTGTATGTTATAATAGATATGATATTTTAATGTATTAATATAACAGTTGGAATACATTATAATACATTATATTATCTATTCATTGTTACACCTTTAGAAAGTATAGTGCTTTAAAACACCTTACAAACAACCAACTTCAGAATCTGCAAATATTATACTGCATTTTAACTTTGGTTTCAGTTAATATATATATATATAATGCATTAAAACAAATGAATGCCTTTATAATGCACTATACATAAAGGCTTTAAGTAAAGTTTTTCAAAAAAAAAAAAAAAAAAGGGACAGAAAGGTCACGTTTTTTCCCAAAATCAAAATATGTAAATAATACATTTTAGTTTTCTTAAAGGAAATTAAGCCTATTTTAGGACAATACTGATTTTTCCATTGTATTTTATTTACTGTATTTTTTTTATGTTTCTCTTCAAATTCTTATTAATGCACTGCAATATTGCATTACTCCCTAAAAAGTAACTAATTGAGTTACTTTTCATGGAAAGTTATACATTGTTACTTTTTTGTTACTTTTTTAATAATATTATAATAATTTATTACATTTATATACAATTTTTTGGAATTATATATTTTTAATGATCACAGAGAGTCGGGACCTTGGTTTAACGTCTGAAAGGCGGTGGCTTTTTCTCACCCGGTGCAGGGCTGGGCTTGCTTTTTTGTTTTTTAATAACAAAAAAAGTTCACATTTTGGCAAATGTAAAGGTATTTTTAAACCAGAATTGAAATGTATAGGCCTCATACTGAAGGAAATGCTAATTTAAGCCTGTACAGTAGAGGGCACAGCTCAAACAAACCTTTCAGCTGTGCTGCCATTCTGGATTGCAGAAGAATAAGAAGAAAGATCAACACCCTTACTGTACATCAGCAATACAAACAAAAAAATGTGCTTATTGGTATGGTTGAATTGGAAATCAACGAAGGTCAGCAGCAAAGATATTAGTTAATAAAGTGATATTAAATAGTGTTAATTATTTTACTGTAGGTTTGCGTAATATTCTGTTTTTATTCATTTTGAGGAATACTGAATCTGTTTTTGTCCAAGTGAGATGAATAAATGCATGCTCACATTTAGTGTAGAACTACAATAATCATCATGTTTACACAGCGCACACAACGCCTCTGCATTTACTCCCGATTTCTCTCAACATTGGGACAGGAGAGGTGTCAGTCAATAAATGGGAAAACAAAGTACATTTTGTCACTTACAGTATATGAAAAGGCAACTGTATTATTTTGTTGTAAATTAAAAGTAATGAGGTACTTTACTAGTTACTTGAAAAAAGTAATCTGATTACTCGCGTTACTTGTAATGCATTACCCCCCAACACTGTTTGTAAAATATGTATACATAAGTGTAGTGTTAAAATAAAAAGGTATTTCAATAAAAAAGAAAAACATGTACTATAGTAAACAAAATTAGTATTATTATGATGAGAACCTAATGAGGTCACCATTGAGAATAATTGGAATAAAACAAAAAAAAATGTCTAGTAATTATAATTTTGGGCAAAATTTTGCTTAAATGTCTTAAAAAAATACATCTTTTTTTTTTTTTTTTTTTTTTATCTGTACATATTGGGATGAACTGTGACTTTTGTCCCAAATTGATCCTAAAAGCTTTTATATGAAAAAGGTCTGTAATGGATTACAGTATAAAAAAAACAAAACAAAAAAAAAACAATTTAAACAAAGATGATGTACTGTATATGATTTCCAATCTTCCAAAGTAACCGAAGATAAATAAGTGGAGAAACCCAATGAATTGTTCTCCTCTTCACTTCCTGCTCGGTCTCTTTCCTCCAAAATGACCCCTTGTCCTCGTTTCTCTCTTCGGGTGAATAATAACAATAATTGTAGGCTAAATTGCAGCTTGAGAACAGAGTCGCCTGACAGTAGCTTCCTCAGGCACGATTCAGCCTCATCCTGGCTCTGTGACAGAGTCTCCAAATATCCATCTAAAACATGTATACACATACCTTTCATTGTTTAGTACATTATTACATTATATTTGTGTAAATGCATGACTCTGTCACCCTTAAGTGGTTCTCTCATTTGATATATATACTGTAAAGACTCCAAGCAAAAAAACTCAAATAAAGTGTAATTGAGAGGACAAAAAGTGAACTAGCTTGTGTGAATTAGTCAAGGACAAACTAAATTAAGAGCTAAGAAAAGAATTTCATCCTTGATAGAGTCTTTGACCTTGTTATAATTACTTTGTTGGTTGGAATGAAGAAAGGAGTGAATGTTTGGTTCTTTAGGGTAACCTGACGGAATATGGAACGGAATAATTTTAACCTCATTCAATCCGATTTTTGACACCAATAATTGCAACGTTACATTGATAAATCATGGTGTTCTCTGGGAGCGATATTGAGAGAGATTTTTTGTTTCTGATTAAAGTGACTATGGATTTTTGAAGATTTCGTGTTGATTCACATTATTAATTCATGAGTCAGGCTGTCAATCATGTGAAAACACTTCTGTGAGCTCTCAGCAGACACACATACACACTTGTCATACAGTACTGTAGATGTGAGAGCGGGGGATTTATTTACTGTGAATAGGATGCTTCACCTACAAATATGCAACCAAGAGCATAAAAGTGACTTTTTTAAACATTCTCCATGGCATTCTGTTTGTGGCTCAACTGGTAGAATAGCAACACTAAGGTTTGATTGATCAAATTGATCAAATCTATACGTGCAGGTAAAGCCTCTGTTTATTTAATGGCTCATGATTGCTTTCATCACTTAATCTGTCAGTATTTATCTGCATGTTGATGAGACACAAAGTGTGTCCACTGTTGCTCAGTGTGTCCAGCTGAATGCTAGTTATTTTAGTCAAGTAATTTATTATGAAGGCAGTATTACAATTTTGTGTTATGGATCTGTGAAGGAGAACTCAAATGCAGGATGACAATTAACAGCTTTATTGATAAACAGATAACACGACGAGGTAGGAGAAGGTAGCAATCCAAACAATAGGTAGAGATGAGACAATGCCAACAGCAGAGCAGCAGATGTAATGAGGTATCCGTAGGCCGGAGTGAAGAAATGGCAGATCAGAGTGAGACCAGAGGTAACCAGCTAAAGCCAGACAGGAACTTCTTACAGCTTGACTTCTTACAGCTTGACACTCAGGTATCTCAGGCTCAGAACAGGGCTGCTTGCTGGACAGGACTTGGACAGGACTGGACCAGGACTGGAACAGGGAAACAAGACAGAGCCAATGGCAGTAAACAGAGCACTAACAAACTTCTACAACAAAACACTAACGACTTAAGAGGAACGATACTGAGACACATTAGTACTCTGAAGTACAACATTTAACGAACTGGCAAATACAAGAGGGAAAGAGCAAACATATAAAGGGAGCTAAGAACATGAGGAACAGGTGAGCACACTCAGACAAACAAGGACTTAACGAGACGACAGGTGCTAACACTCAAACAAGGACTCAACTAAACAAGGGGGCGTGGTAACGGGAAACAAGGAGGAAGGGACAGAGGAGCACATGGCAAACACAAACAAAGACACAGCCATGTGTTAAAGCACAACACAAACATAGAGACATGAAACAAAGACAACACAGACAAAGCTGACAGGGCAGAACCCTGACAGTACCCCCTCTCTAATGGACGCCTCCAGGCGTCCAAAACAGGCATAGAAGTCCACGGGGGCAACAACTGGGGAGGTGGGTGGGGTGAAAACATTGAAGTCCCAAACTGACCAGGGAACACAGAGGGAGGGACGGGGCGGTTGGGAACAGAACCGGGAAAAAAGTTCAAGGCTGACAAAGGTGCCAGCTTAGGGGAACCATAACCAGGAAACACAGAGGGTGGGATGGGGGGAATGGGAACTTGATTAGAGGCACTCTGGGAACCAGGAACTGGCCTAGCTGGTCTGGGCCTCCAAGGGGGCTTGACAGGTCTGGGGGCGAAGACAGGGCTGGTAGGATCGGGGAAAGTCTTGGAAACAGGTAAGGGGACTGACTCGGGGACGCCCTCCTGGTCTGTGCAGACGTGCACGGGGACACCCTCCTGGGCTGTGCAGACGTGCACGGGGACTGACTCGGGGACGCCCACCTGGGCTGTGCAGACGTGCACGGGGACACCCTCCTGGGCTGTGCAGACATGCACGGGGACTGACTCGGGGACGCCCTCCTGGGCTGTGCAGACGTGCACGGGGACACCCTCCTGGGCTGTGCAGACTGGAGCAGAAGGCTTGAAAACAGTGCTTTCTGTAGCTTCAGCGGGCTTTGGGACAGCCCTTTCAGTAGCATCAGCGGGCGCTGGGACAGCATCTTCAGTAGGATCAGCGGGCGCTGGGACTGCACTTTCAGTAGCATCAGCGGACTCTGGGACAGCGCTTTCAGTTGCATCAGCGGGCTCTGGGACAGCGCTTTCAGTCGCATCAGGGGGCGCTGGGACAGCGCTTTCTGTCGCATCAGCGGACTCTGGGACAGCGCTTTCAGTCGCATCTGCGGACTCTGGGACAGCGCTTTCAGTAGCGTCAGCGGACTCTGGGAAAGCGCTTTCAGTAGCATCTGCGGACTCTGGGACAGTGCTTTCAGTAGCATCTGCGGACTCTGGGACAACGCTTTCAGTCGCATCTGTGGGCTCTGGGACAGCGCTTTCAGATGCATCAGCGGGCTCAGGAAACGCCCTCTCTGTAGCAGCAGCGGGCTCGGGAAACGCCCTCTCTGTAGCGGCAGAGGGCTCAGGAAACGCCTTTTCTGTAGCGGCAGCGGGCTCGGGAAACGCCCTCTCTGTAGCGGCAGCGGGCACGGGAAACGCCCTCTCTGTAGCTGCAGCGGGCACGGGAAACGCCCTCTCTGTAGCGGCAGGGGGCTCAGGAAACGCCCTCTCTGTAGCAGCAGCGGGCTCGGGAAACGCCCTCTCTGTAGCAGCAGCGGGCTCGGGAAACGCCCTCTCGGGAAACGCCCTCTCTGTAGCAGCAGCGGGCTCGGGAAACGCCCTCTCTGTAGCGGCAGCGGGCTCGGGAAACGCCCTCTCTGTAGCAGCAGCGGGCTCGGGAAACGCCCGCTCATTAACAGCAGTGGGCTCAGTTAACGCCCTCTCAATAGCAGGCTTGGAACTAGTGGACAAGACAGGATTAACAGGCATCTCTAGGATCTTGACAAGACTAGTTAGAAGTTCAGATAAAGCCTCTGCAGCAATGACAATAGGCATCTTGGGACTGGGATCAGTAAACATAACAGGACTGGTAGAGGTTGTCTCTGTGGGAATGACATCGCTTATCAACGGCATGGGAATAGAACTCACTTGGCTTGACACCTCAGAAACCATTGGATCTGGGGCTTGGGAATGGAGAAATGTAGACTGTTCAGCACGTACCCCTCTCCTCTTTCTCTTGCGACGAGCTGATACTGCTTGCTGGGCTCCTTCTGTAGTATCTGTAGCCAACTCGGCCAACCCAGGCGGAGAAGCAGTAACCCTCGTAGAATCAGCACTGACTGAAACAGATTGAACAGGCTCTGAAGACACAGGATAGTTCTCGTTAGTAACAGGGAAAACAGAGGTTAAGTCGACAGACTCAGAGATGACTGGAACAGGCATAATTGACTGAGGGAAGACATCGGTTGACTTGGCTGTGTCATGAAGAACAGATGGAGACTCAGATCTTGAAGTGACCGGGAGTGACATAATTCTCTGAGAGATGACTACGGTGGATCTGACAGTGTCTTGAATAACAGACCGTGACTCCGATCTTGGAGTGACTGGGGCTGGCGTTATTGTCTGAGAGGTGATAGCAGTAGATTTGACTGTGTCTTGAATAACAGATGGTACCTCAAATCTTGAAATGACTGGAACTGGCATATCTGTCTGAGAGACGACAGCAGTTGATTTGGCTGTAGCTTGAATAACAAATAGTGAGTCAGATCTTGAAGTAATTGGCATAGTTGACTGAGAGATGACAGCAGTTGACTTAGCTGTGTCTTGAATAACAGATAGTAATTCAGATCTTGAAGTGATTGGCATAGTTGACTGAGAGATGACAGCAGTTGACTTAGCTGTGTCTTGAATAACAGATAGTAATTCAGATCTTGAAGTGATTGGCATAGTTGACTGAGAGATGGCAGCAGTTGACTTAGCTGTGTCTTGAATAACAGATAGTGAGTCAGATCTTGAAGTGATAGGGACTGACCTGGATTTCTGAGAAGTGGTGAGGGTTGGTCTGACTGGCTCTGAGGTTGATGTGGTGAACTGGACTGCCCTATTCCGTCTGGATCTCAGTCTTCTCGTAGAAGCCAAAGGAGGATCATAAATGTGACGAGACAGGCGGGGAAAGTTGAAGGCAGATGCAGGTGGGCTTGGCGGCATTCCCCACTTACTGCGATTACCAAGGTAACTAACGAAACCCCAGAAATCCAGAACACGGAGAGAATCCATCTCCCATGCAGGCAAGGGGTCATCCAGGCAGGAGTTAAAGATATCCTTGAGAGCTGCATCATTATAATCTAGCCCCCTAGACCAGGTCCAAAACATCTGGGCAAAGCCCCCAACTCCTAAGCCATCCTGGCGAAGAGCGGTGAGACTACAATGACGGGCCAATCTCTCTTGCATGTTGGCGGGTGGCAGGACCTTGATGCTCATCCTGCTGAGTCCTGTAGGGGCCAGTTCGTTCTGTTATGGATCTGTGAAGGAGAACTCAAATGCAGGATGACAATTAACAGCTTTATTGATAAACAGATAACACGACGAGGTAGGAGAAGGTAGCAATCCAAACAATAGGTAGAGATGAGACAATGCCAACAGCAGAGCAGCAGATGTAATGAGGTATCCGTAGGCCGGAGTGAAGAAATGGCAGATCAGAGTGAGACCAGAGGTAACCAGCTAAAGCCAGACAGGAACTTCTTACAGCTTGACTTCTTACAGCTTGACACTCAGGTATCTCAGGCTCAGAACAGGGCTGCTTGCTGGACAGGACTTGGACAGGACTGGACCAGGACTGGAACAGGGAAACAAGACAGAGCCAATGGCAGTAAACAGAGCACTAACAAACTTCTACAACAAAACACTAACGACTTAAGAGGAACGATACTGAGACACATTAGTACTCTGAAGTACAACATTTAACGAACTGGCAAATACAAGAGGGAAAGAGCAAACATATAAAGGGAGCTAAGAACATGAGGAACAGGTGAGCACACTCAGACAAACAAGGACTTAACGAGACGACAGGTGCTAACACTCAAACAAGGACTCAACTAAACAAGGGGGCGTGGTAACGGGAAACAAGGAGGAAGGGACAGAGGAGCACATGGCAAACACAAACAAAGACACAGCCATGTGTTAAAGCACAACACAAACATAGAGACATGAAACAAAGACAACACAGACAAAGCTGACAGGGCAGAACCCTGACATTTTGTGGCTGTTGTCCATGATATAAATATACATGCACATCCCATAAAAAAAGAAGAAAAAATAGAATGTATATGTATGTTGTATTAACATATTGTTTATTAATGATTTAAGAGTACACATTATTATTATCCTTTATTCATGCGCTCTTGTAATCTTTAAATAACTTTCCCTCCATCTTGCAGCAATATCTCTTTCACTGTCACGGTTTCAGGACCACTTGACATCACAACAATCCAATTGATTGACAAAATCAAGTCCCACCCTGCAATTTAAGGCTCTGGTTTTAGCACATTGTTTGATTGACAGGTGAGTAGGTGGTCCATTGCTATAGGGATGCATCAGGATAGATTACAGTTCACACTGCACGTGTGATGTGGTCGCATGTATTTTTCACCAGCTGTTTTGAGTGATCAGCTCTCCATTTTACACAGCCCGTTTGTGAAATAGGTGTAAATGTCTTTTCGTCCTGATTTTTCCCTCTTCTATTAGCTCTGATGTGATATCTCTTTCTTGCTCAGTATACAGTACATATGGTATCAGACATTTAAATGTTATTATATATTGAATAATTACCATGAATTGCATAGGTCTGTTGTATTTTGCGGTATGCAAAAATATTAACGTGGCATGAGCTAAAAAGGTAAATTGACTAGTTTTACTTTATCTTTACAGTTTGAGGTTTTTAAATTTTGTTGAATATTCTCAGTAGATTAAATTCTCAAATCATGTTTAACCTCCTGGCAAGCTAACCTATATTTACTCCAGTCTGCGATGTATTTTCTTTTACTTTGTGTAGTTTCATTCATAGTTTTCGAGGATGGCGGCATCGTGGCTTTTTGTTACATGCAAATCTATCAATCTCAGACTTTTCCCAGTGAACTATTAGGGTGCCTTCATTAAAAACTTTAACGATTTAAAACAATTTCTTTACATATTTAGGGCTCATGTGCCGCGCCTGAAATCATGTGCTGACCCAACTCCCCAGAACAAAGAAAAAAAAATCCCTCTGACCCATTTTAGTGTGAAGTAGTGCAAGTTTCTATTCCGTCCTTACGGCTGAGATGAACAAATGAGAGCGCGGAGGCCATCCCCGCCTTCTATAAAGAGCATTGTCTCACACAAACCAATTTATTGCAATTCCCACTAGGACAGAAATAGATTTGAGTGTAGTGATTGTGCGCTGTTTTCATATAGACAATGATCATGCCCATAGGGCTGGAAAATGAGAGAAACACAGAGAGCAAGGCAGTGAAAACGGATGTAAAAGTGCTGAGATGTTGGGCTGTGGAGACTGGTTAACTATCCCACATCTACAATGAACACACTCAATGGGTTCGTACCGTAACGGCTCGTCAACACCTCGAGCGCAAGACACAACAAAACCAGGAAGCGTGTATGGAGTGGAGTGTTTCTCCTTGTGGCTTGCTTGCAGTGTTGACACTTCAAAGTTGGCTTTGCTTCAGGGCTGATCAATAATCACATGTAGAGCATTAGTTTCTCCTGCCAAGTCTGTGTCCTCTTTAGATATATACACCAACCCTGTTGAGGCTTAAAACAATGGGCAACTCAATATGATGAATGCGGAACAACAGCATTACACACCAATTACAGTGAGCGGAAAATGTGGGTGTTTGTGTTCAAGTGGGTTTTAGTTTAAAAAAGCAAAAACAATATTCTGATGGGTAGATGTACAGTCTGTACTGATCTGAGTTAGGCTGAAAAGAGCTTTTAAAGGAATGTTCCTGGTAAAATACAGTAATTGAGGCATAAAACTTGTGTCTCAGTTCATAAAATCAAGCAAAAATCAAGTACAGTTATGAACTTGAAATAAAAAGTTTACAGTATGGGGCAAGGCTTTTCACCTGAACACACTTTTAAGAGCATGATTTGGGATGAACTAGACAATTTTCTAGCACCAAATAATTCATTTGTACCAAATAATTCATATTAGGTATACCAAATAAGTAGTAAGTACTTTGACAAAAAACACAAGCTTTTTTTTTTTTCCCTGACATGTCTTGTCCCATAGACTTCCAGTGTAAGTCTCTGGAATAACTTACCAATTTATGTTAGAGCGGCTACCTAGTTTTAAGAACTTGCTTAAAAAACATTTATTTTCAATAGCTTTTAACCAGGTATAACTTATCTACTGTATTGTTTGAATTTTATTCCTATTTTGTCTGACTTTACGTGTATTGCACAGCACTTCGAGTTGTGTTAAAGGTGCTTTATAAAATAAATACAAGAAGAGATTAAGTGCATCACTGCAACAGATGCTGTCGATAGTTAATACCATTACAGTTTTTCTCAGTCGCTTTGGTGCATTTCTCACATCACTATTTACATTTGCACAACAGTTAGTTCAACCTCCATAACATTTAGTCATTTGTGCACATCATAGTAGCAGTTTCTCATTCCTTCCAACAAATTGCAAATGCTTTTGGACATGCATCTATTGCTTTCATACAACTCTCTGCTGTTTTATAACATTATCATTTGCTTATGTCATTTCAGTCAAAATCAACTATACTTGTGAATGATGAATAGTCATTCCATATAAAACTAATAGTCCTCATTTCATTGCTTGAGTCATTACATACAAAAATGTTGAACTAGTTGTCAAAATCTAGCAAAAAGCAAGACCCTTTCTCTTTTTCTGATTGCAAGAGATGATATTCGCTGTGATATAGATGAAATTACTGTATGTGGCCACTGGCCAGACAGAGAGGAACATCTGGACGTGCATGAATGATTACAGTACTATGTATGTTGTATGTTCAGTTCCAATATGTAATGCAATATTGTTTACAGTTGTGCACAGCTCTACCCAACACTGTAAAAAAATTACATCCCCAAGTCAAAAATTTCTAGTGACTGATAACATCTAAATTTTTCAATTAGTCTGATGTATTATTTCTTATTGAGCCAATGTTACTGTAACAGACTATTGCAACAAGAATTGCACTTGGGCCAATTTACTGTAAAAATTTAGATGTGATTTTTTTCTTTTGCACAATGCTGTGAACAAATTTAGAACTGCAAAGAGCATATGCAGTAAAAATGTGAAACATGCATATATTCAGTGTCTTGTACTCAGTTGCCTCACTAAATACAGTAATGTGTAACTTTACTGAATTTTTCAAATGGCTGTGCAAATAGTAGTGTTGTCTTGAGCATTTTCAGGTAGTGTCACCAAGATCTGACTTTTATCATTGGAAAACATTTACAGAGTAAACTGTCATAATGAAAACATGACAAAGCCATTTGACTATCTTGTTCATAAACGATGGTGTCAGGACTTTTCATTTTGATGACACTGACACATTCATTGACATAAATACTTGCTTTTGAGGAATGGGCTATCCATTTTGAGCAAGTGACAAGCTTTTGCAGGTTATCAACTAGGTTTTGCAGTTTGTACTAATTGTTTTGAGAACTGCATTAACTGTTGTCCAAATATAAATAGTGTTATGAGAAATGCACCAAAGCGACTGAGAAAAACTGTAATCAATATTTTATTTGGGTTTGTTTATGGGTAGATCTTTGATGGATACTACCATACTGTCAAAGCTTGATTTATGCAAATGTTGCATGCCGTGCTTTTTTTATTTATTTATCTTAGATTTTCTATAAATGTATAATTTATACATACTCATTAGAAACGATGCATAGTGGACATTTGCAGTTGACTGTAAATAACAAGTTGTGCAAGCTGTATTTATTATTTGTTGAGCTTGGGTTTAAGGTTATAGCGGAATGATTTCACTAATGATTGATGTCATATGTAACTTCCTGTCATTATGAGAGTTGTTAGTCTCATAACACAGTGGTGATTACAGTTAAATGGTTTGTCTGTGTGATGTCTATAAGGTAGAACGAATTCAAGCAAAAAAAAAAAAAACGATTCAATTATATTTGTTTAAGAAAGCGAGGAATTGAATGTGTTTTTATATGGCCAAAATGGCTGCTTTTAATATTAGCTCAAGAAACTTTCAGCTGTTTATTTCTGAATTGAATCTTCTTAACATCAATTAAAGTGGTATATTTGTATGTGCATGCAGTTTAAATCACTGTCATCCACTGATCTCACGTTCTCAGGGTGTTTCAGACTGACGAAACATTAATTAGAATTTCGCCTTTGTCAGCTTATCTCACACCTGCAGGACAGAAGTGAAAGAGAGAAAAAGAAAGAGAAGTTTGGCTCCACTGGGAGCAGGTAGAAGAGTAAAGAGAGAGAACCCTCAAGTTCATCAAAGTGTTCCCAATTTCTATGGCAGGGCGAGTTTAACTAAGATTGAATCAATGCATGCAAAATCAGAAATAAAGGTAAATTGTGATTTTGATTTTACCAAGTATATGGTGCCATTTACGCAGAAAGCGAATGCGGGATGCAAAGCAGTGAAATGAAAAAAATCGCAAGGTTTATAGATGCGCTTAAATTGAACTCCTTTTTACCTGAGCGCTGTGTTTTTAAGATCAGTCAAACACGTCTGTCTACTCTAGCGAAAAGCAGAGCAGTGGAATGTAAAGGTGCGTTCAACCCAACCCTAAACTTAACTACTTCTACAAGCATGGATGGATGGATGGATGGATGGATGGATGGATGGATGGATGGATGGATGGATGGATGGATGGATGGATGGATGGATGGATGGATGGATGGATGGATGGATGGATGGATGGATGGATGGATAGATAGATAGATAGATAGATAGATAGATAGATAGATAGATAGATAGATAGATAGATAGATAGATAGATAGATAGATAGATAGATAGATAGATAGATAGATAGATAGTTTTGTTAAGTCAATATTTTTACTGAATGCTTGAGTGACACTCATAAAACAGACATCAGCCGTTTTAAATGAATGGGTTAAGTGAATGATTCAGTGACTGATTCATAAGGACACTTGTTTCATACATGAATGAATCAGTGTATTGAACGAATCGGTTGAGTGAATGAGTCAGCATCTAGCTCAAAGAGTCTCTGAAGAAACCCCACCACTAATGCCCAGACAGATAATGTGTCTTAGTATAACATCACCTGCTAAATTAATAAATGTAAACTTAACTCTAAAGTCTAATTGGATGCTAGCCATTTTGTTCCATAAGCATGAATATATAAGGACGTAAGATGTTGATAATGGCATGTGATATCCAATTCTGAGCTCTAACCCACATCTGTCCTCATCACAAGTGCGCACATACAAACATATAACTCATGCAAATATTATGCCTGGCCTGACTGATAGGTCCAACCAAATCTGTTTTCAGTTCATTCTGTCTGTTCAGTGTAAATTTGTGAGATCTCTGGTAACTCAGGTAACAAAGTTTCATGGTCTGCTACAAAACAACACACATCCACTTTCTTGCACTTTTACTTAGAATCCAGAATGGCACACAAACACCTCAGCGTCATGTCTCTGAATCCAGCTTGGCAAGGTTCTCACAGACAGACATCACCTCAGCATCATTACCAGTCCTCTGAATGCAGCATGGCAGGGACTCCACACAGACAGAGCGAATGAAGCCAGCAGACCTGTCGCTCTCTACTCCTCCGCTCAGCCAAGGCCCTCCTGCTGTTAGGCGGATTGAGGGTGGCTAGCAGGGTAAAGTGGAAACCTTCTTCTCTCAAACTGCTCCAGGTCTGACCCAGACATTTATTGCTTGGCTCGCGGTGAGATGGAGCCTCACACTGGAGCTTTTTTTCTTGAGGTGTTGTGGTGTCCGATCTGAAAGCCTGCTTAACTGTTCTCAACACTGAATGCCCAGTAGGGGTGGGTGGGTGAGACCAGCTGTGTACTTCTATCACTAGTTTACTGACCTTTCGGTGTGTGGGTGGCCTGTGAAACAAGTCATGATAGATAGATAGATAGATAGATAGATAGATAGATAGATAGATAGATAGATAGATAGATAGATAGATAGATAGATAGATAGATAGACAGATAGACAGACAGATAGACAGATAGACAGATAGATAGATAGATAGATAGATAGATAGATAGATAGATAGATAGATAGATAGACAGACAGATAGACAGACAGATAGACAGACAGATAGACAGATAGATAGATAGATAGATAGATAGATAGATAGATAGATAGATAGATAGATAGATAGATAGATATCTGTCTAATTATCTGTCTAATATAATATTAGATAGATAGATCTATCTATCTATCTATCTGTGTCTGTCTGTCTGTCTGTCTGTCTGTCTGTCTGTCTGTCTGTCTATCTATCTATCTATCTATCTATCTATCTATCTATCTATCTATCTGTGTCTGTCTGTCTATCTATCTATCTATCTATCTATCTATCTATCTATCTATCTGCCCGTCCGTCCGTCCATCCATCCATCCATCCATCCATCCATCCATCCATCCATAGATGTGTGAAATTTTCTCTGCTGTCATTTTGCGAGTGCAGGGACAGAAAAGCTCTGATCTAACACACCCCTCCATTCCCTTACCATTGCAAAACAGAACAAGAGGAGAAGAGAGCAAACGCAGATGAAAATGTTACTGGAAAGGGCAGCTACACTGAACAAACCGCCTCCTCTGAGAATTGTTCTCGGCAGACATTAAAAAAAATTTCATTTTGTAGCACATAAAAGCCTCATCTCCATAGAAGGAAGAGAGAAGCAGACAGAGACTCCGCTTTTCAGGCAGCCAGTCCAAAAAGACCAGGCCCTAGCACAGTCTTAATACCTGAAGAAAAACTGTGCCATTAAATTGAAATTTAATCTGCCAAATTGTGTTTTAATATAGCTATTTGCTTCCATCCGTCCAAATGTGTCTTCTTTCGCGTGTCTTAAGGCAATTTAATTGGACTAATAGAGACAGCTGTTAATAACAGGGCTTCTATTGTGTGGCATTGGTGGTTTTCCATCAAGGCTGGACCCTCAGGACACACTAGAGTTTGAAGTAGATTCAGTTGGAATCCAGAAGGGAGCTTTCGGCTTCTGCAAGCAACAAGAGATTTGACTCAGCACACACGCAAACACATGTGCCGTATGGCTTCTCTCATAAAGTCCCTCAAAATCCACTGAATTAATTCACATGTGAGATTCAGCTTGCCAGTAACGCCATATGCATCTTCTATGTCAGAGGGAAGATGCAAAAAAGATGGATAAACACCCCCATCCTTATAACACCTCATGAGTAGGACATATGTGCGCCACTTCCCAGAGAACAGAAAAACCTCATCATCGAAGTCAAGAGAAAAGGTCACGCTCAAGGTCAAGGATACGGCAGCCCACATTGAGCCTGAACGGGAAGATTTACAGCTGAAGCACTATCAAACGCTGCTCTATCAGCGCATAATCAAAGGGCATTAGAGACAGAGAGGCTTCAAACAGCCTGCATTACAGAGGCAGCCCTGTAATGATATGACAATGGAGAAGCATCTCTAGAATATTAAGGGGGCCGTGCGCTGGTATTCACAATGAATTCAGACAGCGGCTCCAATCCCCATGTCGGCTGATGATGAGCTAGGCCCATGCGATCAGCAAATGAAAACTTGCGTCAGACAAAGGCAGCGGATCTAGAACCGTTTTTTGTTACGTGTCATATCAAAAAGGATTACAGAACATGACTGACGCTTGATCAGTGGATAGAAGTGAGTGCTACCTAGATGTCTTTATTTTTGTTTCAGAGAATTGCACTACATTATAAATGTATTAAATATATAATTATTATTAAATACTATTAAACTATAATTATATAAATTAAAAAATGTTATAATTAATATTTTGCTATTAATATATATATATATATATATATATATATATATATATATGCAAACTGTATATATAATATACTATATATATATATATATTCAATATTTATTTATTTGTTTTTTATATGGATAAAGTCATCTATATGAAATACACAAATAAATATTTTATAAAGATATTTCATAAAATATGTACACAAATAAATATTTAATATTCAATAAAAATAAAAATACAATATATAATACAGTATATACGCAATAATAACAATACAACTTTAAATATACTATAAGTATGCTATGTACAATAAATTTGTACACACACACACACACACACACACCGCACGTAATGTGCCGTAACAGTGAAAAACAAGGGGAACTCTAGTTGAAGGTTCAAAGATGTCCACTAGAGGGCCTAATGAGCTGATGGAAGCATCTTGTGTTTTTCTATTCCATTTTCATCCTTCAGCTGCTTGGCACAACTCATAAAGCATTTATATAGCATTTTAAAGCTAAATTTTGTGTTCCTGAGTGTAGGCTAGTCTGAAAACCTTAAATATGTTCATGTTTTTGTAGTATACAATCCTATGTAAAATATTCTAGATAATTTTAAACGTGGCTGTCTGTCTTAAGAGACATTCTATAAACTGTTTTATAATCTCTGTTTCTACCGGACATAACTGATAAACATATAGAAACGCATAGATGCTACCTCTCATGCCATACTTTTTCTCCTATCCAGTCATTACAGATATTAAGATTTACTTCAGCTAATGGACAACTCATTTAATAGTGACTCTTCAGAACTCCTGTTTTTTTTTTTTTTTTTTTTTTGTCAGTTCTAAAAATACCCTTTCTGTTGTTTTTCTCTCCTTTAGAGCTGAAGGTCAAATGTAAAGTCAAAAGAGCACCAACATTCTGAGAAAAAGGAGAAACAAGACAGGCATGCAACTTCAACCAATTAACTGCCAAGTTAGTTCTAGAAAGCTCAGTGAATAAACCAAATTATGATCTTGTGTAGCCTACAGGCAAATAAATTTAACATTTCTGCTTGTTCATTCATCTAGCCGTGTGTCTTTTTGAAAAATTTGAGTACCTCTTCATCAACTCCAAAGCAGAAATATGCTTTTTTTAAACTTGTATTATACTAGATATCATTCAGTATTGTTATGAATAATAATTAATATGAATAGCCTATTGTTAGTATTAATAACAGTCACTAGAAGTATTAGTCACTATGATTCTAGTAAAACAAAATAAAAACCACCCCATGCTGTGGGTGGGAAACAGACTGACCAATTTGCGAACATAGCTTATTCTGCCATGAGAGTCGCACAGTTTCTTTAACGTAACCATTTCCAACCCCGCTTGTAGCTCTCAAAGTACAAGAGTCTTTTATAAACTCCCGTCTGCGCTCAGAATCGCGTCCACATCACTCACATAAAGGACCTCTTTGAAAGCCCCGCCTATAATTTGAATTCCTAGAATCCGATTGGATACGTTACCTCCTCCTCCTTCATCCATTGGTTGGCGGCGGATCAGTAACAATGTTTAATGCACTATGAGACAGAGTGAGACAGTCAGAGAGAGAAACGCACAGAGGAGGCTGAAGGGACACCGGCACGCCACAGTGCATTTATTCCCGTACCGTTATTGACAGCTGGTTTTTAGTGACAGTCGGTTTGGACTGAACACTTTCGGTTGATTTCTACATTTAAACTTTGGACTCTCTTGTGTTTCCTCTTTTCGGTTATTTTCTACTGGGGACTAGACGGATAGCCTCCCGAGGGGCCAGGACGCATTTATCACGGGGATGTCTCACCCCGCATCATTGCAGTATAAGAGGCTGTTCGCGCTGGTGATATCAACGGTTGTGGATGTACATTTTACGCCTGGGACAAGATATCTGTCCTGAAGCGTCTACAGCCTGAGTCCACGAGCGCAGGAGAGTCACTGCATCCTAATCAGCCTCATTGACATTACAAGCGCACTTTTGGGGAGCACTTTATTTTTCCATACAGTCTAGTTGGAGTTTTTCCCACTCATCGGAAAGGTGCATTAAGGATGTAACTCGTCTTTGGTGATGGTTGTGCTTAGACTGGATAGCAGGCTACAGGTAAGTCTGTGTGATGTTTCTCATCATCATTCTGTTTCAAAGTGTCATCCTGGAAGAAAAAAAAAGAAAGAAAAGATGAGACGACATGTCATACATGCTCCCTGAGCTGCTGGATGCGCACGGTGTCAGTGAGGATGCAACAGCTTATACTCGTATTTATTCAATACGCGCAGTATAAATAACCATCTAGGATTGTGTTTCATTTTCTCTGCTTTATGCGACTATGTAAGAATTGTATTTAACAGCAGGATTATGCCGGTTAAGAGGCTTATTTCAACGCTTTTGCATTCAAGGGATTGCCTTTAGACAGCAAGGTAGGCTATAGATATGGCATCAGTTAAGCAGCTGTTTCAGGACGCAGGGACACTGAAAGAGATTTGTCCGTTCTTATTTGCTCACCACCTTTATCCATAATTGCGCGTTTGATGCGCGTAACGCTCTTCGTGCCACATGGCGCATCCTCGACGCATTGCTTAGCCTACATGTTGAGAGCAGAATAACACAAACATCCACCTGTGTTTAGTGGTTAAAGAGCTCGACGCATCTCAAGGTTAGATTGACATGCCATCCACGTCGTTCGCCAGGGAATGAGGAATTACGCATTAGAATTACGCGGTCACAGTACAGAGGAAAAAAGCGCTTATGTTGAGACACGAGGAATGAATGTTTAAATCATTATGTCAGGATTTACATGATTAAGTGTAATATTACATGCAATACTATGAAATAGAAATGTTTTTTTCTTTTCTTTTTCCATTACAGGCGAAGAGGCTGGGAAAGGCTATTTCTTTGTGGAAACTGGATTGTGATTATGCCTCCAATGCGCCTGGGCGTTCAGCAGAATATAAATTAGCTGTACAGCCTCACCGTTTGTTGTAAAAACTCAGGATAAAGGGATCTCTGCAAAGAAAAGAGCATTTAAGCTTTAAAAAAAGCCCACATAATGACTTTACACATTTTTTATCATGAATCAGCAGCATGTGTGCTCAGTAATTGAAAGTATAAATTGTGATATTTCTGGGAAGATCAACAGGTCGGAGGCGTAAAACGCATCACAAACCTAAGGCACTCTCACTGAAAGGGATGCATCTTTCTGTTTTCCTTTTCCTACTTTTATGGGCGCAAGCCCTGACGTTGAAAAACTTGAACTACTCAATACCTGAGGAGAAAATTCAGGGCGTCATTGGAAACATTGCCAAGGATGCGGAGCTGGAACTGGGAGAGCAGGGGAAAAAATCCAACTTCAGGGTGTTGGAGAACTCCGCCCCACACCTTATTGATGTGGATCCCGAAAGTGGGCTATTATACACTAAACAGCGGATCGACAGGGAATCACTGTGCAGACAAAACTCCAAGTGCCAGCTCTCTATGGAAGTGTTTGCCAATGACAAGGAGATCTGCATGATTAAAGTTGAGATACAGGACATAAATGACAATGCACCAAGCTTTCCTTCTGATCAGATCGATATTGACATATCTGAGAATGCAGCCCCAGGCACACGTTTCCCCTTGGCTGCTGCCTACGACGCTGACACTAGGGAAAATGGCCTGAAAACATATCAGATCACGCGGGATGATTACAGTATATTCTCTTTGGATGTCAAATCCAGAGGGGACGGAACTAAGTTCCCTGAATTGGTCGTTCAGAGGTCCTTAGATCGAGAGGAACGTAGCCATCACACTTTAATTATAACTGCCACAGATGGAGGGGAATATCCCAAATCAGGCACAATGCAAATCAATGTTAAAGTCACTGATTCCAATGACAACAGCCCTGTGTTTGATCAGCCCTCATATGTAGTAGAGATCCCTGAGAATGCACCCCTAGGCACAGTATTGATAGATTTAAATGCTACAGATACCGACGAAGGCATTAATGGGCAGGTTACTTATTCTTTTAGCTGTTACGTCCCAGACAGGATCAAAGAGTTGTTCTCAATAGACCCCCGAACGGGTGTCATAAAGATTCAGGGTAAAATCGACTTTGAGGAGAACCCAATTATAGAGATTGATGTTCAGGCAAAGGATCAAGGCCCCAACCCAATTCCTGGCCATTGTAAAGTCACTGTAAAAGTGCTTGACAGGAATGACAACTGGCCGTCAATAGGTTTCGTTGCGGTGCGTCAGGGGGCGGTTAGTGAAGCTGCAACTCCAGGGACAGTTATTGCGCTTGTCAGAGTCACAGACAAAGACTCAGGCCGCAATGGGCAGCTCCAGTGTAGGATTTTGGGAAACGTTCCCTTCAAGCTGGAGGAGAACTATGATAACTTCTACACAGTAGTGACTGACAGACCTCTGGACCGGGAGGTAAAAGATGAGTATAACATTTCTATTGTGGCCAAAGACAATGGCAACCCTCCCCTGAACTCAACAAAGTCTTTCACTGTTAAGATTTTAGATGAAAATGACAATGCGCCCCGCTTCACAAAAATGGTCTACCTTCTCCAGGTGCCTGAAAACAACATCCCAGGGGAATACCTGGGTTCTGTTCTGGCACATGACCCAGATTTAGGCCAAAACGGTACTGTGTCCTATTCCCTCCTTCCCTCTAATGTAAGCGAGGAATCTATCACGACATATGTTAACATCAAACCGACTGATGGTGCAATTTATGCCCTGAGGAGTTTTAACTATGAACAAACCAAGTATTTCGACTTTAAAGTCCAGGCGAAGGATTCTGGAAACCCTCACCTGGAAAGCAACACCACTGTCCGTGTGAGCGTGCTGGATGTTAATGATAACATTCCTGTAATTGTCCTTCCATTACTTCAGAATGACACTGCTGAGATCCATGTACCTCGGAATGTGGGAGTCGGACACATTATCACCACCGTGAGAGCGGTGGACAACGACTTTGGCGAGAGCGGTCGGCTCACCTATGAGATCTCGGATGGGAATGAGGAACACCTGTTCGAGATTGATTCAGTGACAGGCGAGGTACGGACAGCCCAGCCACTTTGGGAGGAGGTGGCACCAGTTGTGGAGCTCATCATTAAGGTCACTGACCATGGCAAGCCGTCACTTTCCGCCATGGCCAAACTTATCGTCAAAGCCTACTCAGGGCCCTTACCGGAGGGTGAACCGCGCATCAACGCGGAACACCACAACTGGGACATGTCGCTCCCGCTAATAGTAACCCTGAGTATCATCTCGATCATGCTCCTTGCAGCTATGATCACCATCGCAGTCAAGTGCAAACGGGAGAACAAGGAGATCCGCACATACAACTGTCGCATCGCTGAGTACACTCACCCACAACTCGGCAAAGGCAAGAAGAAGAAGCTCAACAAGAATGACATCATGCTGGTGCAGAGCGAAGTGGAGGAACGGGACACCATGAACGTGATGAACGTTGTCAGCAGTCCCTCTCTGGCCACCTCGCCCATGTACTTTGACTACCAAACGCGTCTGCCCCTCAGCTCTCCAAGGTCAGAGGTCATGTACCTCAAACCCACTGCCAACAACCTCAGCGTTCCTCAAGGACATGTTGGCTGTCACACCAGCTTCACCGGACCTGTTACGAACACCACAGAGACGCCAGTGAACAGGATGTCAATAATACAGGTAGGAAGGACAACTTATATTCTTCTTCCTTATTACCCTCCATCCCCCTCTCATCTTGCTCTGTCTCACTAGGTCAATACATGAATGGATGAGTAGATGTGTGTGCATACAAAGCAGCGAGGGAATCATAATGTGGGGGGGGGGAGGAAGGGGATCACAAGCAGTGATAATATGAAACACGAGTCGCTCTCCACTCCTCGCCAGATGCCGAAGAGCACCTTGCTATCGTTTTTTGAAATCTAGCTTTGCTCATATTGTTTCAGGTAATGCGTTAAGAGGAAATTGAGTATGGAACATAACTCTGTTCTGGAGATATTGTTTTGA
This sequence comes from Scardinius erythrophthalmus, assembly GCF_964197995.2. NCBI lineage: Eukaryota > Metazoa > Chordata > Actinopteri > Cypriniformes > Leuciscidae > Scardinius > Scardinius erythrophthalmus. The sequence goes on along the minus strand of NC_138245.1, from coordinate 25,288,756 downwards.
TGTTACCTCTGGTGTGGAGAGATTTGATGCACTGACAGGTTCAGCCCTGAAGGTTTGTTATTTCATAACGGCCATACAGTGATGATTTGCTGCTCTTGCCTAGAATATCTTTCCAGCTACTATATTGCGAATGAATAGAGCTTCAATCAATATGTAGTTTCCTGTGGCGCTTTGAATGTAAGGTTCCTACACTTTGCCTCTTACAATGACAGAATTGATGTTTTCATTTTTTTTCCAATACATGAAAATGTGTTTTCATACAATGTAATGTAATTTTTCTTGACCTCAAACATTTCAATTTTCAGTCTAAACCTAACACCCTTAACGTTTTACTTATTCAGCAAGTTTGTCACCTTCATACTCAAGAACGTTATGACAATCCTCTCTCTATTAAAGACGTTCAGACCGCATTTCACCACAAGAAAGAAAGAGCTTTCCCAGATTTTCCTCATTCCTTGCTAATGCGTCTTTGTGTGGAGCGATTTGGTTAAGCCAGTGACAACTTATGTGTGTCTGTGCTGCTAAGCCAGTTTAAAGCCAGTTTGAAATCTGTCGTGTCAGATGAGGCTAAAGTCACCTCTTTAAACTCTGTGCATCAGGTGTGCATGTGTGTGCAGCATCTGAGATTACAGCTGAAAAAAATTAATTTAGCTCTCTCTCTCTTGCTTTATTTTATATACATATTTCTTTGTAGTATTTCTATTTAGGATTGTCTTTTGTAGTTAACTCTCGGCTGAATGTGTATACTATCACATATTGCTTTTGCTCATATTCAGGGTTAGTGATTTGAACAAACCTCCAACATTAAGTATTTAACTTTGGCGCAAAACTCATCCCACAGTGTTGCTATAGAAATGAAGTAAACAACCACCCAGAGCACATTAGCATTGTGGCTAACTGAAGCATTGTGTTTTTGTGGATAAGCATGAATTTGTTAGAGCAAGTATTGATAGTAAAGAGCATGTTATTCTCAACAGAGCATCTTGAATTATTTTGTGCATGTTTTGAATGGGTATCTTGTGTGATTAACATTCTCTAGATCTGTGTGTTTGCTTCTGCATGTGTCTGTTCATGATTGTGTGAGTGAGTGTGTTGCTATTCATTGCTATTCATTGCATCCCAGCTGCAGGTCAGAGGTCAGAGTGAGGCCCATTATTCTGGGCCCTTTATTAATAAGCAGAATAACTGCAGAGGCTTCATCAAATCACAGACTCAGGCACTACAGCATAGATACATGCTCTTCTCTCTCACTACCATCACTCTGTCACTGAAAACAAACAAGTCCCAAAACACATACATAGAGTGCATGCTGTGTTTACACAGATCCATACAGTACAGGATATACTCTCCATTATTTACAGCAGAAGTGTGGCAGGAGGCAGATCTGCTATCCTGTTACTGAGCCCGTAAAACAATCTGGCTCTCCTCTCCTCTGGCCTGGAACAGAGAGAGAGAGAGTGGGATTAAAAGAGAGCCATAGAAATGTGAATCCCAGTTGAGAGGTTATAATTTTTTTTAGAAATCTTTCCCTTTCCAGTCCCTGTCGATCGATGTGTCCAGGGGGCTGTCATTTGCATCTGTCATCAGAGCTAGAGATAGCCTGAAAGGTGAAAATAAATGGATATATAAACAAATATATAAATACAAGCTCACACAGTCCCCACTGCTTGCCACACAGCTGCACAAGGGAATTGTAAATGCTTTCCATCAGTCCCGGCGACAACAAGAGGGTAAGACCCGGGGCTCCGTAATGGTGTTTTATAATAACTGATCCAGAGGTTGCGAACAGCTGGCCGTTGAAGTAATACGTCTGAAATGAAAAGAGGTTTAGGGTCAATTACAGCGCCAGGGCTGTCTGCCCTCAGAAAGCACAACAGAATGAGGGGTATAATTCGATTGGCCGAGAAAAGTTTCCTGGATAAACGGATGTAATAACGTTTAATTGCACCACAGGCATCCAAATCTATTACTTAATGGCGAAGAGAGGTTTAAGAAAATCTTCAGTGGTCGATATCAGGGGATTTTCCTTTTTTTTTTTTCACCTAGAGAGCATTTAATATTCGTCCTCATGTTTTAAATATACTTAACCTCTAAGGCCAGAAAAAAAAGCTAAGATTTATTTTCATACTTTTTGTTAAATCCTTTTTTTTTTTTTTTACACACTCAGGAAAATTAATTCCCTTGCTTTATTTGGGCTTAATTTGCTGTTAAGGTAAATATAATGTTTTTACTGTTACTTACCTTAGTTTGAGAGAGTGGAAGAATGTGTGTGAGAATGAGCCAGAGGCTGCTGTGAGCATCAGCATTGGTGATCCAGGCTATAAAAGTGTCCCCAAGGTGGCGACAGTCTGCCTTCAGTTCAGAGTACTCTGAGCACATAGCAAAGTGAATGAGGCTTGATTTGAATGCACATGCAGTGTTCGCTTTCAAATGTATGTATTTTTTCTCTATGCGTGTCAATGTAATGATGCTTATGAAGTGAAAATTGCATGCATTTTAAAATCTTTTGATGCTTTCATCTGTTTGTTTATCCTAAATAGAGAGGTCAAATGAGTCGCTTAAGGTCAAACCGGTAAGGCAGGAGTAGTAATTCATGTAGCGCTGGGGGAGGGCACACACTCCAGTTGTAAAGGTCAGCGGTTGGAGGGAGTTTGCTACTGGACAATAGTGATGCCTCTCCAGGGATTGTCCGTCTGAGTTGTTTCTTTCCATTAAATGCACTTAATGCAGAAAGAGAGGAGTGGAAAATAGATGACAACAGATCACGCTGTTGAGTAACTGCCTTGATATGAGGGCTGTAGTTGTGCTTGTGGCATAATGTTGTTGTGTCGTGCAGTGAAGTCGCAGTGTTTCATGGAGATTGGGTTTCTGTCAACTTGTTTTTGCAAAATTGTGCGATAAAAGCAGCTGTCAGGTAATCAGATTGCTGCACGAGCTCTAAATGTATTGCTTTGGGAACTGAAGCGAAATACTGTCAAATGGCAAGGCATGAGACTGAGAGTCAATGTCTGACAATCTGTTTAGTGCCCTCTCTCTCTCTCTCTCTCTCTCTCTCTCTCTCTCTCTCACTGTGTGTGTGTTTTGCAGTGGGACAGCAGGAGTGTGAGCACAGTCATGCATGCTAATGGTTCTGTCCTTCCATGCTGCATTATACGATACATTGTGTGTGTGTGCAGTGTGGGAGGGGGGATTAGTGTGTGTGTGTGTGTATGTGTGCTGGCAAATTGAGTCATAACAATTCCCCTTGATGAGTGTAACAGCCCATTGTTTGTCCTTCAAGTTCTCTTCTCTTCTCTTCTCTTCTCTTCTCTTCTCTTCTCTTCTCTTCTCTTCTCTTCTCTTCTCTTCTCTTCTCTTCTCTTCTCTTCTCTTCTCTTCTCTTCTCTTCTCTTCTCTTCTCTTCTCTTCTCTTCTCTTCTCTTCTCTTCTCTTCTCTTCTCTTCTCTTCTCTTCTCTTCTCTTCTCTTCTCTTCTCTTCTCTTCTCTTCTCTTCTCTTCTCTTCTCTTCTCTTCTCTTCTCTTCTCTTCTCACTTGTAGTTTGGACTGAGGCTTGTAGATTTTCATCTGACAACATCAAATTGCAATTTCTGCTATACTTCAGTGGAACGAGTCTATAGAAAAAAAGTAATTGTAAAGATGCATTTTCTCCCCTTTAAGCCTGAGAAATAGAGCATTTGTTTATGGTTCTGAGTTAAAGACAAAAGACTGAGAGAGAGAGAGAGAAAGAGAGAGAGGGAGAGGGAGAGAGAGGAAAGATAATCATGACAGTTTTAAGAGGTGTTTTTTTTTCTGCCCCAGCTTGTCCTTCTTTAGCTCTTGCGTATTAAATTTGTTCTTTCTTCTGCCCTTGGTGTCTTGTTCATATTTTCAGATGCCGTATTTGCGCTGAATTATTGATAGCCGGTTTTGATATACGCGCGTGATCGATGTGTTCTGCAGTGTATGAGGGAAATCTAAACAGTACTTGTCTGCTAGGCTTAAACGGTGCACATGAGACCCTATACAGTAAATCCTGCCTTTGTTTGTTTGATTTCTCCAGCTTTAGTCCTTCTAGAGTTGCAGGGGTTTTATTTCTTTACCTCGTGATTTGTGTGGCTGTTTATTGCGCGCGTGTGTATTACGCACTCATCCGATCCTCTGCTATATTTACCGGCTCATTAATAAATAATCAGATTTAACAGAACAAGACAAGACCAGAATGCCACGATAAACGTCTGAAATTTCTCTCACTACTTCATGTTAACAGCAGAGAGCGTCGCCACAAAACCTCACTTTTTAAAATCATATTTCAGAGAATGTGTTCATATTTTGGATAAATGTTGTTCATAAGAATGCCTTCTTCTGAAATAGATTGACGCACGACCATCTATGTTGCACAAGTAGACACCATATTTGACAAGTTTTTTTGTATTCATCTGTGAAGAAGCCTTGGGTTTCAAGTGGTTTAGATACAGATTAGAAGAAGGATTGAGATTAGCCCAGTTCTTCGGGAGATGAAAATCAATCCTGCAAAGCCAGAAACAACAAAAAAATCCATCCGTCTGTCCTCCCCTCCCTTCCTCCTTCACGTGGTCGCTGAGTTTCTTTGGGTGCGCTGGAGTGTGTCAAAACCTCGGCATGAAAAATGTAGCAGGGAGGGTGAAAAGATCTCTGTAGTTTTTTGGCACTCATTTATGTGATTAATTACTGCAAAGCTGAAGTGTATAGATATGTGTATAATAGCAGAGACATTTGTTGAACTGCATATATAATGTATGGCAATTCTGGAAATCCAAGTAATGCCGTTGAATTATTTATTGAGTTGTATACTTAATAACCCAGCTCCATCCACCCTACGTGGATTTGGAATCCCAGACCCGTTTGGGAACCAGCGGGCCGAGGCCATTAATAACTCATAAACGCATTCGTAATTTCACCCCGCCTTTGTACAGTTCCGCTTGAACGATGGAATTAATCACAAGAAAGTCATTGTGCCGGAGTCGTTGGGCTAGATTGACGACGTGGCTTCAAATGCACAGACGAATGAATGAATGATACATATGGTTTTGAGAAATGAACGGATATGAGAGGTTGTCGGATTTCTTCCTATTCTTTTTCGTGACCAAATACATCTTATCTAAGTGAATTTGGAGCCAGAGACACTGCAATAGTTTACAGTGTTCCAAGTGTGCTGATATTTCATATTTTGTCAAACTCTGTAGGCCCTGTGAACATTCAGAAAAGAATCTTAAATATCGTATAACTCAAATAAATCTTTAAACACTTTATTTTTAGGATGCTTAAAAGCTAGAATTGTATATATCCTACATAAAATGAAATTGTTATCAAACTTTTTTGCATAATTTGAAAAATAAATAAATAAAGAAGCTTGATTGAACTTGTTTAGGAGACTTTTGTCTCCTAAACAAGTACATTTTCTTTTGAGAACGTTTGTTAGGATTTATTTGTTGGTGTGAAAACGATGCCACAAGTGTGAGGCAGTTTTTGAAACATTTATAAATAATTTTCTCATAAATATTGAAGTGGTTTATGATTATTTCAGACTTTGTTTAGATCATTTTATGCTTTTAATAATTAATTTTAATGATGGATTTTCATATTTTAAGATTGAAAGTCTGAGTCTGGGACAAGAGCTGTGTTGATCTAGGAGAGTAGTGTAGTTTGAGACGTTAGTTTTGTCATTTTTGCAAAGGGTTGCAAGTAATGCTCCCATAGTGCAGAGGTTATTTAATTACTTAAGCAAGCACCAAAACCTAAAGTGTTAAATGTGAAAAAGATAAATAATCCAGCAAATGTTATAAGAACACAAGATTTGACCCTTGAGGCAGAAAACATTGAGGCACTTAAACTAATTTGCTTGGTCAATGGAAAGGAACTCATTGAAGGACATACTGTATTGGTGTGGAACATCCTAAACTGTTTTATGTTCAAGTTTTTAAAGAGTTTGGAGTTTGTTTGAACTATACCTGCATTAAAATGTTCTTTCTCTTTTCTATTGATTTCACAGTAAACACCATGTTCCTCTTTCCTTGCCCACAAGGATGTTGCACGATGGGGTGTTTGGGAAACAAGTCCTAGTTACTCACTGTCAATATTTGTAGCAGTAATGGCTAAAGCTAGCCTTGCTAACGCTTCAAGGCATTGGCGTTGGAGTTGCTGTCAAAGGTTTGGTTGCTTATGTGCTTGTTTGTTTTGGATGGTTGGATAATCTAACCCTGATGTACATGGTTTAGACTGTGTCAGTGATGTCGGGCAGAGTGACGCCCACATTTCAGATGGCTTATGGTTGTGTGTACTCTCTCTCTCTCTCTCTCTCTCTCTCTCTCTCTCTCTCTCTCTCTCTCTCTCTCTCTCTCTCTCTCTCTCTCTCTCTCTCTCTCTCTCTCTCTCTCTCTCTCTCTCTCTCTCTCTCTCTCTCTCTCTCTCTCTCTCTCTCTCTCTCTCTCTCTCTCTCTCTCTCTCTCTCTCTCTCTCTCTCTCTCTCTCTCCTCTTTTTCTGGCACCATTTTCCAGCTAGCCTTTTTAGCCATGTGGCGCTTAGATTTTGAGATGAGACACTCAATCAGACAAGTGCTCTTTAATTAGAAACGAAAACATCATCTGCATGTTTAAATGATGCGGATGCTAAGCTAGCAGTCTGCTAGGTTACATGTGTCAAATGGCTGACCTTTGCCATTGTTCCTTCACTCTGAATGCTGGAGCAACTTGTAAATAGTTGATGCAACAATGTGGCGGCTAAACACAAAGTCAAATCAAATTACAAGTCCTTAATAAAAGAATCCAACACTGACAGGGGACAAATAATTGAACACATGGCCTAAGTTTGTGCTGGATGTAATGAATTAAATGAAATCCTACACACGAGTGGATAGTGAAAGACTACATTCAAATTGTAACAGAATAGATTAGATCTGTTTAAGTGCTTTTGCTTTGAGTTGTGCTCTTTTTCTTTTTCTACATGAACATGCAGTAGAGAGATGATTTAACTTAAAAAAAAAATAATAATTGGGGTTAATTGTGAAAAGACATTCAGGTGTTACATTTTTTTTTCAATGTCTTTTAAAATGATTTTGATTGTCTGGTTCCATTTATTTATTTATTTTTTATCTCGATGTATCTTTTCTGTATGTCTTTGTAAAGCACATTGAGATGCAACTTTTAAAGGCGCTATATAAAATAAAGTTTATTATTATATTATTATTATTATTATTAAACATTGCCATATTTGATATTTACTTCAATTGCTGTGGTTACAGGTGTTCACATATGGACAGAAAATGGGTCTCATTCACTAATACTTGCATGGATTATTCGTATCTATATGCACAGCACCATTTGAGAAAAAATTCTGGTTACACTATTTTACCGTATTTAGTTTACTTACAGTGTACTTCCCCAAGAATGTACTGGTAATATAATGTAACTATATAAATGTGTATATATATATATATATATATATATATATGTTACATATACTATATGTAACATAGGTTAAGTTAAGGTTTAGGGGTAGGTTCATGGTTAGGCTAACTATAAGCCAGTTATTGCTATAATAAGTATGTACATGCGGGAAAGGACTGTAAAATAAAGTGCTCCCAAATTTCCTCCTAATTCACAACACATGCGTACACACATGATTGTCTCCCTAAATTCCCTAAGTTCTGGTGTTAATGAATGTAGAGTATTCTAAATGAGCAACTATGTAAGGTTAGTAATTTACATAAATCACATCCAAACCATTCCCATATAAAATCTTTTAGAGTTTCTTCACTCTCAGCAAACATATGACACTCTCTAAAGACATGCGATTATTGCGTCCATTTGGTTTCAGTTCAGTTGTTCCTTTATTTGAAAAGAATCACGAAAGTGATTGAGACCCAATATTCGAACCACTACTGCAAGATAATTGAATAAACAGGGAAGCCGCGAGTCACACCTGTTAGTAAATGTGGTTGTCAAATCCAGACTTTGTAGCCAAAGAAAACAGCAGCAACTTGCTTCTAAATTCTACTCTCAATCAATGCAAACAGATCGTTTTCTCTTCGTATCCACGGCAAAAACACACACAGCTGTCTGTTGCAGCGCGTTTGGCCACAGGGAAGCGAGTCCTCACAGCTCTCTGCTGCGTCCTTTCTCTGTGTGTCAGAAATCATGGAGCATTGTTCAATCACAAGCTGTGCTTTCAAGCACCATCTCTCCTTTTATTATGTGCAGATTGCGTCAGTTCCCCTGCAGGGCCACTCTAGACCCCGAAGGGTTCTTGGAATACTTCCCACGGGGCTACTTCTGCTAAACTGTTTAAATGGCAGTATCCACTTAAGGATGTTTGTTTGCTTCTCTTTTATTTACTTCTTTCGTTTTCTTCTTTTCCCCTGGTTTATTTATCAAAAGACAAAGTTCCTGCATTAGCATTATATTTCACAGAGCACACATCTGGGAATTTACATGTAGATGCTGTAGAAGGTAACGATAAAAACGGCATCCTGTTTCAAAGTCAAACGATGGGGAACATGTTTTATTAAGTGTTGGCAGTTGTCCAATCAACAGATCTTTTTTTCTTTCAACAGATGTTTTCTCAGGTACATTATCACAGTGGGAATTGTGGCCTTTTTTTCTGGGAAATAAAGAGAGATCCATTTTCCAACTCCTATCCTTCTTCTTTTTCTCACATCATGTCGTTTTACAGTTTGAGGAACTCTTTGCAAATTTCCAACGGACATCTTGCAGGTTGCCAACGCACTTGTCCTGATGTCTTAAATGTTGTCAGAGAAAATAGGTAATTAAAGAATTCCCGGTTGTAGCATAAACAATAATTTGGCGCAGCTCTCGTCCGCCTCAGGGTGTTGTTCGAACAAGTTCTTCGTTCTCCTCTCAAATCTTATTCCTCATGCTATCCACTAGCTTTAGTGAAATACCTAAAGATAGCTCCTGGCTCTAGGCCTGTCTTTCCAGTGAGGTGTTGGGCACAGAGATGATGGCTCTCTTTTGAGATATCGGATTGCCATGTGACAGGACCGGCTGGTAACATAAACCCTGCATCTGTGGCCCGGTCAAGTTTAATGAGTGAGCTTGTCAGCACTCATGTTTTGTACACAGTCTTATCTGTCTAGAGTTACATCTTTTCACCTGCAGCTCTGCACTGATGGGCTGAAGGCTGTCAGCATCTAAAGAAAATGGCTGGCGGTTTATATGGGGCTCTTATTTCTGTTTGTTTTTCTTAATCCTAGTAAATACAATGTGAAAATGCTTGACTGACAAAAACCTTCTATTTGTTTATGGTCTGTTTTTTTCTCTCTCTATTTCTCTGTCTTTGAGGGTGATGTCCTTACCTGTATGCTTGGGTTCAGTAATGCAGCCTTCAAGCAGAGACATACAGTAAGAAATATTTATAAGTTGACAGGTGACAGAATTCTAATAGGAAAATGAATGGGAGAGATATCAACGCTGGAGGCTGTAGGAATGGAAGTTCTGCCTTTTCATTATTTTATTTTATTTTATTTGCTGTAGAACACCAGTTTACTTAAGCCAGAGTGTGATTAGTCAGATTTGATTTGCTAATTCGAAATATGTTATTGAAAATATAACATAATAGAAAAACAGTTTTGGAGATTCTAGTCTTTCCTCATTCAAGTACACTCTCAGAAAAAAATGGTACAAAAGCTGTCACTGGGACGGTACCCTTTTTTTAAAAAAGGTTCCAATGTGCCATTTAGGTACCAATATGTACCTTTACGGTACTAATGTGCACTATTTGGGCAAAGCAGTTCTACTCTCTTGCATATTCTTTGCTTCATTTCTTTTTGCTTGCTTTTTCAAAAATATGAATACGCCCAACTGTATTCATACCAAAATCCTTTTAACAGTAGATTATTGCATTCATCTTTTAATTGAATCAGTGTACAAGATGCTGGCATATTATGAAATATTTACTTTTACATAGAACTCAGGCAGATAATGTTGAACTTTGAATGACTGTTCATCAGTTTAGTATAGTAGACTAATGCAAAGTTTCTGAAAGTTGATTGTAAATCAATGCCGCACTCAAGTATCTGTATTGTATCACAGCACTTAAACACCAGACCAAAGATTACCGTATAGCCATCCACTTATATTTACAAAAACAGTATATCAAAACATGCTCAAGTTACAAGCAAATATCGAAATTAATGTCTTGAAGGCCGCCCCATCTTCCGTCTTTAAGACAGTCATCATTGGCGCCCTTTTAAAGTTAGATCAATCCACAGTCTCTGCACGATTGATTGATCCAAAGAGTGAGAGGTTCATAAAGTGCCGATCTAGTCGGAGAGTTGTTTTCTAAGAGACCACTAACACACTCGGAGCTGATAATTACAGCCTCGCTTTCTCTTACATGCTCTCTCTATGCTTTTGTCATTTCACATCAGAAGTGCAATGGCTCATGTCGCTGACAACTAAATCCAAATTTCGGACAATTAGATTATCTTGTCACCATAGCAAACTTCACACCTTTTCATCAATTGATTTTGTTAATAAATGAAGTGGTGCTCTCAAAATCTGTTGCCTCCATTCTGAGCCGGATCTAAGGTCAGTGAATATTCAGGGCTCAGAGCTGCCTTTCTGACGGGTTGTTTTTAAAGGGATAGCTCACCCAAAAATGACAATTCTGTCATTTACTCATATCAGTCAAAGCCTGTACACATTTCTTTTTACTTTGTGTGTTTTTGTCAATACAATAAAAGTCAACCCCTTTGATTTTCATTGTATTGGTACTGTTGATACATTCATGAAAATATCTTCTTTTGGAACAACACAAGGGCGAGTATATGAGATAATTTAAAGATAAAAGGATAAGAGTAAATTTGGAAGGGTAAACTATAATTATTGGATTTTAAGTTTGTAAAGTTCATATCTCAATAAAAGCGGTTTGCAAGTACTGCAAATGTCCTGGCTTGTCTTAAAGTTTGCCATCAAAATCCTCAAGCACATCTATATATTTGTATGTCTGGATAGACAGAAAATTAGACCGTAAAAATGCGAACAGGTTTAATATCTCTGGTGTTGACTGTAGAACGTAACGCTAAACGATAATTTATACAAGCTTCAATAATGATATTGTAATTTATGCCGATAGTCAAAAGTCTATCTTATAGAACATACAGTAATTACAGCCCTAAACGGATTTAATAGTGACAAAAATGATCAGACATGAAAACCAGTAAAGACAAGTTGAGAAGAAGAAAAAAAGATTTGTTCAGGCCGGAATCCTGATGAGAAACCACCATGATGATGAGTCTAGACAAAGGAGTCAGTGTTTTCACAACAAACAAAAGGTATAGCAAAGCCAAAAGTGGAGGTCACATTCAAAAAGAAAAAGAAAAAAACTCATATGGAATTGTATTCAGAACTATTGGGAAGGCGAGTGGAGAAGTCAATCATTCCTCTTTATAGGAAGAAAAGATTGGAGGGCAGAAAGGAGAGAGAAATCTATTGACTCAGTTCCTTTAGCTCTCTCAATCTCCCGTTTGAAGGTGGAAATTTAAGCGCGTTTGAAGGCAAGGTCGGCCGAGTTTATAGCTTTAGATTATGCAATTGTTTCTTCAGGGGTTTGCTGATTAATTCCATACTCTGGCTGACAGGTTCTTAATGCTCAGCAGACAGGGCTGCATCGGGACGTTCTGACAGCATTGCATTAAGCAAACCATGCTTTTCTCAATTTATACACACACATAAAGAGAGATGCACGTAGCTGACCCTGAGAGAAATGGAAATGGAAAGAGAGAGAGTCACCTTGGAGTGAAAGACAATTGTTCTGAGCGCTGCCACAACAGTAGTGCGTGCAGGCTTTTATGTGCGAACGTGTGCGTTTTTGTGTGAGGCATCTCTTTCTGGAGTTGTTTGGAGAGCAGTCTAGCGGCTTAACAATGCTTTCTTTCATTACTATATTGAACCATATTATATATTTAATTTTCTTCTTTGCTTATGAATTGTTTATCATCTCCCCATGACCTAAATTGGAGGCTCTGTTGCTCTGTTGAGTCATTTGGCAACATTTTAATCTTTATCAAAGCATGTTGGATTGCAGAGGAAGGCTGCTGCACTAATGAATGGAGTCTAATGGAGTCTGGTCCCACAGTTTCTGTATTCTCTGCCTGGCTCATGGGAACCACTTTATGTGGTCTGCTATAGATTAGCCTATATCATGTAAAAAAAAAAAAAAAAGTGGTATGCTGTAAATGAATTTGGGAAGAGTTCTGAAACTCATTTGCTCAGCTCGTCTTCCAGAAAGCTCAGAGAGTGGAGATGTTTAACCACCCTCCTTTCATTATGCATCGCAAAAAGCTGTAGCTAGTTTGTTGTTTTGTAATTAGTGGTGCTTGCTCTAAGGTTCATGCTATCATTCATGCTTAGGGATGTGAACAGACCATGAGAACTACATCTCAGCATAGACATGACCCCCTAAAACAGCTTAGCAGCCACCTAGAACACCCTATCAACTAGAGCTGCACATTAAAAAATCGTGATCTCGATTCAAACACCTACACGATCTCATTCCTAAATGACAACGATTCGCCTGTGTCACAGGCTCTTTGGAAAAACGTTCCTGTGGAAAAAAAATTGGAAAACACACAATACGTACCAATATCACTGCAGTTTTTAAAAGAAATGAACACTAGAGGCAGCAAAACAGCAAGCACTTTTAATTGTTTTCACACACAACTATGATTACAGGGGAAAATTATGGATTAATCACCGACAGGGGGAGGGTGTTGTGAGGTTTTGTGCTCGTGCACGGCTGCATGCAAAGTCAGAGCTGAAGAAAAAGCTGGCTCAAAACCTCACAACACCCTCCCCCTGTCGGTGATTGGTTGGAACACTATTTGTTTTGGTTTTGAGTGTTTGGCTAAACCATTTGTTTTTGTGTGCAGATCTCAGAGCCTAGGCTGCCTACAGAGACGCGTTTTTTTGACGGCATGCTTATGGGGCGGGCAGCTAGCGGATCGTTAGGAAAGATTAGATGAATGTGATAAAAATATTTTTGGGCCTGAAATCACTGATACCACCTTTAAACAATGATGGTATTGATTACATTGTTACACCACTAGGTGGCAACAAGTGACTTAAAACATTTATTTGTCATTGAATCATTCATTCAAGAGATTCGTTCAAAAATGCTGATTCATCCAGTAATGAAGCGAGTAAATTTTTATGAGTCATTGAATCATCCATTCAAACTCAAACTCAAATATATTTTTTTAATAATTCATTCAAATTAATTAAACATTTTAAATAGACTGCAGCAATTAACATTTTGTCAGAACCTCTAGTAAATTACATGTTGTTTTGTTTAGTTGTCTGTTGAGAATCGTGGGAGAATCGTGATCTCTATTTGAAACTAATAAAATATGATTCTCAATTTATCCAAAATCGTGCAGCTCTACTATCAATCAACCCCCCAAAACACAATAGCTAGAACACCTTAGCAGCCAACTAAAACACTACAACCCCTAGCAACCCCCTCAAAATCTCCTAGCAATCACACAGAATGCCCTATCAACCACCAAAAAGCACACAAGCAACCAACTAGAAACAGCAGCTTTTGCACGAGTAAGCAACACTCATATTTGTGAGAAAAAGAAAAACAAAGTAAAAATCTGGTTCTATATAGTCTTTGTGGCAGAACGTAAGCGTAAGCGTATCACAAAGCGTAAGTAAAAAAAAAAAGTGGGAACATGAATGTTTTCAAGGGCAACAACTACACACAGTCTCTCTTTCCTATCTCCTAAACTGCTACTAATTAATCTTTTGCTGGGACTTGGATTACAGGGTTGAGGTCTGGAGCCTTTAAGAGCCAATCAGAGATTAATTGTGTTGGACATAACATACTCTGAAATTAGTTTTCTCCTCCATTACTTTGTTTTCAAGCCACCTAGTTATTTAATAATTTTTTTAACTGATTTCACACAGTGGCCTGACGGGTCTGTGGAGATAGTTCCTGCGTGACGGCGGGAAGCGGTTTGGCGTGAAACAGCCTCTATTTTGAGAGAGCGTGTGAACTGCTGTGTTAGGCATTTCAGGGAGAAGAGGAGAAGAAAAACGATATTTCATTCCCAGAGGCTGAACATGTCACTGATGAGGTTTGGTGATACCAACACAAATGGTCCAGTGACATAGCCAGCATCCCATTTTATACTTCTCCTCTTCTTTGAAGAAGAAAAAAAAAATAGCTTCCATTAACAATAGCTGTGCTCATAAAAGCATGCTTATATGAGAGATGAGAGGCCAGCTCATATAGTCATCACTGCGCGTTGATGCATTAGTATTTTCAGCATTCGGACCTCTGAGAGGGTTGCACATAAATAATCCATCATTTCTCCTGCAGAGATCAGGTTCGTTCATTCATTCGCATAAGACTTCCCGATACGTGCATAGGGTTTCTTAATATTTATTTATTTATTTTAAGGTCAGTGGTTCTAAACAGGTCCTTCACATTCTGATATGTTCAGATAATCATGCATATTTACTAGGATGGCAAGATAAATATGCTTAACACACTTCTTATAGTTTATATATATATATATATATATATATATATATATATATATATATATATATATATATATATATATATATATATATATATATATATATATTAGAGGTGCCCGATTCTGGATAGTAAGAGGAAAAGTGAGAATCACAATTTTTTTGTTTCAAATAGAGATCACGTTTCTTCCACAGTTCTGAACAGACAACTAAATAAAATAACATTTAAAGAGGTTCTGACAAAATATTAATTGTACAAAATAATAATTAGGATGAATATAAAATTAAAAAAAAGATTTGAATGAATGATTCAATGACTCACTCATCAGTTGTTTCTTTTCTGGATGAATCAGCGTTTATGAACGAATCTCTTGAGTGAACGATTCAATGACTCACTGATAAATACTTCACTTGTTTTATTACTGAATGAATCTCTTGAATGAATGGTTTAATGGCAGTCACTTTTAACAACATAATCTTATTTGAAGGGCCATGTTTCTTTCAAAAGGGTATTTGCTCTATTTTTATCGCTACCGTAGACATCAGTGTTTATATCTGAACTCTGAAATTATTTTAAGACAGAAATAATGATACTGTGTGGTTGAAAAGCCTGTTTGTAAAGTTGTTTCATTCCTATGCATTGCAAAGGCTCTCTCTGGCTCAGTGTTGCGGATCTAAATGTTCCAGTGTGATTTTGTCAAAGGATTAATCGACACAGGCGAATCGTTGTTTTTCAGAAATAAGATTGCATGTGTGATGAGAACTGCTAATTTAGCTAGTTTCTTCCATACGCACACACACCCACGTTGCAAAGGCCAAATGCAGCATGACACCAGGGGGTGGCTTAGGCAAAGCTGTTGATAGCCTCATCTCCCAAATCACTAACAGGTGGTCAAAGACTGGGCTGTGCTCACCGTCTGCAAACTGCATGGGGTGTTTTTCAGTGGATGTCTTTTCTAAGGAAAGATTAAGAGGTCTTTGACCTGGTGCACACTAGTTTTAACACCTTCTTTAGCAGAGTTAACCCCATTGGTGAGAGCTGTACGGCTATTGGCAGAGGGGTTATCGTGCTTAAATAGGTTTAGCTTGGCTTGCCCGTTATCTGTTTTGCGTTTGAAAGACGACCAAGTGTTGTTACCTCAGTTCAACTCCGGATCCAACTTCCAACACGCTCCCACATTCAACCTCTCAGATACTTATCCAGCGATAATTTGATCTTCTGCGTCGAGGCCGGAGAATCCCGACCACAGCTCCATTTACGTTCCCAGCTCCAGCCTTTTAACAGCGAGCAGATAGGGCCGACATCGAGGGCCGACGTCTAGTTGGATGTGTTTTGTGGTTTGGCTTGAAGTTTTCAAAAGGCCTCCGTTACGTAAAATGGAAAAACTAATAATGGAGGCTCCAGCAACACAGAGAATTGCTTCGTGCACTTCTCACCAACATGGGCTGTAAAAGTTTGATGCACAAGTTGAGCATTTATAGGGCTTAGATTACAGTTTGTCTCTCAATCTCGCTTTCGTGTCATGCCTCATTGTCTTTAATGAGGAGATATATTTGGGAAGAAGCAGGTTGATATAGCTAGCTGCTAAGAAGCTTGGGCAGATTTGAGTGTATTGATTTTCCCTGTTCTAAATCTGTTGTCTCCATCTTACGCTCCTTAAAGGTGCAGTAAGAGATTTCTGGTAAACGTTGTTGATATTTGAAATCACCAAAACAAACACGCCTATACCCAAAAGCATCACACCCATATCTTGATGCCTCTGCCCCCACATTCACGTACAGTACATGCTATGTAACACAGGCAACGACTGTTTGATGTCATCAATAAGTGAAAGCTATGATAATTCCAACGCAATCTCTCAGTAATCCGTTTGTATTTTACGAGGTGGCGACCTCACTTGTATGTTTTCATAGCATTTGTCTTGACCCAAGTGATGGGTAGATTTAGGGGAGGGGTTAGTGTTGATGCCACTTTCTGAAAAATCGTACGAATTCGTACGAGTGAGGTCGTAGGACTTTGTACGAATTAGCCACCTCTGGAAATACGTACGAATTGCAGTGACATCGGGTTGGATAATTTAGGTTGAATGTCTAATTCATTCCGATATTAAGGCGGGACCTCCTGCCTGATTTTAACCGTTCTTTTTAAAGTTATATCCCCCTGACATTTTCCTCTTTTGTATTTTCTCTGCCATCTCCCTCTTTCTATAGTCGTTCTGCTAATGTCCATCTTGTGCACCGAGCTCTCTCTCCTCCGCCATCATGAGTGGACACGCCCCTTACTGCTGATTGGCTACAGGTGTGTTTTGGTGCTCGGTCCCATCCACTTTTCAACAACTTTTTTCAAAATATCGCTTACTGCACCTTTATCGTTTGAATTCTTCTACACTAATATGTTGTGCCTTCTCTGTATGCATTATATTTTTTTGTTCCCTTTCAGTTAAATGTCATATGGAGGCCATCTCTTCCCTCAGCAAGCTAGTTGTTCAAACAGTAGAGCATGGTGCTAGCAAAGTCATGAGTTTGATTCCCTGGAAATGCATGAAGTGATACATTGCATTCAGGGCATTCATTTAAGGATGATTTGAATTTGAGCGCATGAATGTAAAACTTGTTTTGTTATGATTGTTTTGTAATGTTAATGATTATCTTTGGGTTTTGTGTGTGAAATGTTAAGGACCGCTATCTTGATTCATTTTAAGATGCATGCCCCAAGATGTCTTCTGATTCTGCAGAGATCCTCATTTTAAAATATTGCTTGCAGTAACTTCTCCTCATTTATTCAAAATGTTATTCTGATAGCAAAAAGCAACAAAAAGCTGTGAGGTTCAGTTGGATCGTTTGTCTTCACATACAGCTCATAAAAAAACAGGCTGTGCGATGAAGTGTTTATGTTTATGAATGTGAGAGGCCGCAGTGGACCAGATCTTTAGCGTGTGTCTGAGAATGTTTGTTTTTGAAGTGCTCTAAAAGCTTTTTGCTCTTCTGCGAGGTGTCCTTGGGGAGGTCTGGACCACCAGTGGTGGAGAATCAGGAGGAATCCACAATCTGCTGTGTGAGGCTCTGAGCTTTCAGGAGCGACCTCGGACGATTAACAAATCAATTACACGCCGCTGCATTTCGTTACAGAGGAACATGTGCCATAGCTCTGTAACCTCAGCATGAAGCCGTGCCGATTCGAGACACCCTGCACTCTGACCAACCCCTGACGGCACTGCTCCAGCCGTGAACCCAACGGGTGACCTTATCCAATAATAGAGAGAGTAGATTGCACATGTTTGTTTGTCTTCACATTCACTGAAGCAGAAGTGTGCTTGACATTTCCAAAGCAGTACCTCGACTCTCAAAGCCCCCAGCGGAAACTTTTAACACCCTTCCGCTTAAGAAACACGTTCAAGAAATGGTGTCATAAACCCATAACCACTCTTAATTAGTGCACGGTCCATTTGTGGACACCTCTATTTCGAATAAACCTACATTATCTCAAGTATCATGTTTGCGTTTGTAGAAACCAGCTTTTCTTCTGAACTACAGGGTTCAAATAAGGATTAACTGTCACGCTGTTTGATGTTAACCGTCTCATCCTGGGTTCTCTTCTGTAACACCTTTTTGAAATTCTAATTAGTCCCACACACTTCATCCAAATGAAATAAAATTATGTGGGAGATTTCTGCACAAGTAATACATGCAGTGCAACGTGGGAAGTGAGGTTGTTAAGCTGGGCACATTTCGGCCGAACCGCAGGGCTCGCTACTTGAAAGGGAATAATACAGGAACGAGGTGCACATCTTTGAACAAATTCGTTTTGGATTCCCCCCCCCCACCCCCCACCCAATTTCATATCTTTGAAAAGAATGAATCAGATTTAGATTCTCCATCTATTGCCTTCTTTCCCTCAGTTTCCTTTAATCCTCCAATATATATGCACATTATTATTATAAAAATATGAATATGAACTAGAAGAAAATGTAAAAAATTTGTTTTGAGCAGGATTATATATATTATATATACACACATTTTATGGGACAAATATAAATATGAAAAATGTTTACATTCTTTATTATTTTAAAATGTGTGTTGTATATTATTTTTTCATATTGTTTAGAATGGGATGGCACAAAACCGTGTATAAACTCTTTATATATTGGAATGTTATATTTCATACTGTATAGATATTTTTATTAATTGGAAAAGCCACCTGTTTCCTACAATAACCCCCAACACTCTTGCTCCCTAAAGCCTAAGAATCGTTAAACCATCCACCATGTTTCGAGAGGTTATCCCTTGTATCACACCTCTAATGTGCTTAACTGGAAAGCCAAGCCACCTCTCTCTCTCTATCTCAAGCTCTCGTTCTCACTCTGTCCCTCTATCCTTGACGTCTGCCTCAGGTCTCACCGTTGTATCCTATATTTCCTAGAGAGTCTGAGCATGAAAAATGACACTGGCAAGAGCCTTTTTATATCTCATAATGAGCTTAAGAAATGTATTTTCCACTTCGCTTGTTTTTAAGAACAACGACCAGAGCTGTAAGGACGAGTTGAATGTCAGAAAAGCTTTTGTTTCTCACTCAACAAACCTGAGAGGCTTCAATAAAGCAAATGAAAGTTTTGAAATGTGAATGATTTTTTTTTTTTTTGTCAGTGTACTCATACTCGTACTAGAAAAGGACAGCTGCCATCTTTTCTGTTAACATAGTTATGGGATTATGTTCTGCATTTCCCGAGAGAAAATTGGGTCTTATCTAGTCTGTATGACAGTTGCCACTGACTGCATCCATGTCAGCCGGACACAGGCGGTTGGGAGATAGAAGCAGGTCTGCCCTGAAGCATTTATAATCCCACCCGGGATTACTGTAATCTCCCTCTCTTCATTTTTCAAATCGGGATTTGTGAAAAGAAATGGTGACTAGATGTGGTTATTGCCACTGAGATACACTGTCTGGCTCACATATGTATAAGGGCTTCTTTTGTGGCTCAGATCGCTTGTTCTGTAGTTATGACGAGCGCTGAAACTGAAAATCGCTGTAATTGCTCTCAGAAAGGATTTCATGTATTAAAAACACAAAAGAACAGACATGTAAAAATGTAATGCAGATTTTAGCCTAATTTGCCCAGTGTTCTTGTTCATGCATTAAAAAAGGTTTTATTCCAAAAGGCTGCTTGATCAGAAAATCGTGTGAGGGGAGACATAATATAATAATTATTAGCTTTTCTTATGAATATTAAGTAAGTCACATGACAATTGACCAAGACAACCCACCCTTATGTTGTTTCAAACCTGTGCAACTTACTTTCTTTTGTGGAATATGTAGTAGGGTCGTTTATTGTGGACGCCAGTGTTGTTTTCGACCCCATGTTATTCGTTGTTTTCGAATAAAAAACATTTTTTGAAGATCATGAGGAAATCATGAGGAAAAAAAAGTTTAGAGATTTTTTTAGAGAAGTAAAGTGGATAGTCACAATGGTTGTTATGCACCTGTCTGGGACCGTTTTAGGACAATGATATCCACTCATAAGTGGACATTTGGGACACAGATTAGACAGCATTAATGGCGATTTAAACCCTTAAACAACAGAAAGCGGAGTGTCGTGGCTATTATATTTAAAAGGTTCCTGTCAAATCCAAGCTTAGATAAAAACGGATGACCTGCGGTGTCTGTTGAGCTCCCCGTTATTAATCTCGATGAATATAACTCTGACCACAAACGTCTAGAGTCATGTGGCGTTAATTTCAAAGGAAGCAATTAATTTTTCAAAACTTTTAACTGGGGAGACCAGAAGCAGGAAATGGCATTTGGTTCGTTAAGGCTAGACGATAGATAGGCCCAGTAACCACAGGAAAACATGACCGGCTAATTGAATTTGATCACTTGGTAATGCACCAGAGAAATGACCTAATCAATGCCCGTGCCATTGAGTAGGCCATTCTTTGTCTCTGCCCCTATAATGAATGCATCGCTTGAGAGTCCGATTATTCTGTTATTCATTTGAGTCGGCTCGGCACGCACTGGGGTAACTTGTCCTGCTCTTGTTTGTTATGTAGTTGTAAACATCGATCGCTCTTTGTTTATGAAGCTTTATTGTGTACATTTCGCAAATGCGATTCCACCCAGGGGCTCGGTGTTCAAACAGCCAAACAAACAGACGCAAAAAACGGCTTGTTTGCCCTTGAAACCTTTGATTCTCGATAGCCCGTCATGTCAGATGGTTGTTTTACACTCAATTAGAGAGCTATTGGACCCCAGTCTGTTTGCAGTCAGAGTTTGGTTTGTTTAGTTGCTGTGAAAGTTTTCTTCTGGGGTACGGTTAATGTGGAGATATAAATAAATCTAAATTATGGACGTGAGCTACATATATTTGACGTTCATTTTTGGTCACATTTCCTATAGTATAATGCATTTCACATAGTTGCTTGTCACAAAGTTTTGGTGGTAATGCAACAAAATATGAATAAATCAGTGAAGCTGACACCTATGGTGTCAATAGTGGTAAGCTATGAGAGCATTTTAGTGCAAAATTAAAATAAAACATTTAATATTTTGATAATAAAGTCATAATATTTAGAAGATAATCTCATAAGAATAGTCATAACATCACAAAATAAAAGTAATGCTATTTTTAGAATAAAGTTAAAATAATGAGAGAATTAAGCTTTTTTATTTCATTTTATTGTATTTAAATATTTTATATATGAATTATTTCGACAATGCACAAAAAATACACTAGTAAATGGTGGTCACTAATCCTTATTGTGGCAGTGACATTGATGATGAAAAAACAGAAACAACTAAAAAGTCTGTTTTAAACAAAGTGCAAACAGCCTTAATTTTACTTTGCTATGGTCCAGTGTAAACTTTTACATATAGGCTACATTAAATTGTAATTGTACACTACTGAATGTTTGTCTGTATGCTAAATATAGCCTTTATAGTTTGTCAGTAAACTATATATATATATATCTGTCCACTTGGCAGACTTACAAGGTTGAATTGAACGTAATGCACACATGCTCTTCTCCGAGTTGTGTTTGTATTGTCAGACAGCAGAGGGCACATATCTGGCACGGCGAAATACCCAGATGCATTTCACAAGCCAGAGAGCTCCAATGACGTTCGAAAGGCAGATGGGCATATATGCTGCATAAGCATCCCTTCCTTTCCCTCATGACACCTTCCCCCCCACCTCCATACCTATCGGTTACAATGCCTCTATATTTCATTCTCTGTTTGTCTTGTAAACACGCTTATGCACACACACACAGACACACACACACACACACACACACACACACACAGAGAGAGAGATTTGCCTGTCTTTTGTTCATTTGTCTCTATTGAAAGGAGGCATCTGGCTGGTCACTGTGAAAACACTCAAGAGAGTGTAGTGAGGATTCCTTGAAATAGATGAGCCATTTTCTGCTTCTCTCTTGAGAGAGTCTGTTTTTCTCCCACACACTCCCTTAGACAAAGTTCCTCCCGTTTTGTTGCTTCGCACGAGTTTGCTTACCTGTTGTTTGGGGAGTTTATGTTTAAAAGTCCTACAAAACCTCCTTTGGAGAGTTTTGGGGATCACACAATTCAAATCATATACATTTTTATTAGTATTTATAAATTATTATTTAATATATATACACACTAGGGGTTGAGCAACGTTTTTAAAGTCGACATTTATGTGATGAAAGTCGATGTCGACCAGTCGCTGATGGCGTCATCGATGAACAAATAAGCCTGAACTTTGAGCAGAGACTCGAACGCGAGTTGCCTTGTGCACAGCTATGGCATATGACAGCGCTCCTACATAACAGTTTTTTTCTTTGGGTAGTTATATTTCTCACAGATTTCTGCTCATTCTAAATCAGATAGAGATAAAGTAGCACAGTAAAGATTACATATATATGAATGCGTGAGAGAGCGATTGCGTGTGAAGTGCACGTGGCAGCGTCTCTCTAGTAATAGTGAAGCTGTGGGTTTTAGTTCCTAAGAAATATATGCTAGAACTTTTCAGTTTCTAAGCTATTTTATTGATAAGTCAAAGAGCAGAGTTTACAATACTTTTCTGTGCTAAAGGAATGATTCTGTGTGCGTGCGATCTTCACGTGAAATGCGCGCTGCTGTCTGAGTATGTGTGTGTGTATGTGTGCGTATGCAGCAGCAGTTTAGAACAACGATTAACTTATCTGTACAATAAGCTGTGTAAAATGTGCGTTCACTCGATCAATTTTGAGCAGCCAGATAGATTGTGGAGCGCTCTCTGAGTGTGCATTTATTTGTCATTTTAACTGAAACGGAGCGTAAAAATGGACTTCAAAGATTTCTTATCCTGTTGTGCCCTCTATAGGCCATGAATGATCAGCGATCAGGTGTGTGTGTGTGTGTGTGTTAACATCATTGTTTTATTAAATAACTAAGGTATTAGGTTTTCCTGTACACAAGCACCAATGTGCAAATATTGGTGATAGTTTGTAGAAATATTCAGTTAATGTACAAGCAGTGATGTTTTCTTTGAAAAATGTATTTTGAAGTTAGGAGTTAGCCATTAGCGTTTGTCTCTTTTAATAAAGAAGCATCTGGCAACTTTGAAAAGTCTGATAAAAATAGTTAGAAAACTGCTGAATCACTTACAAAACAAAGAAAAATCTAGAAATCAGTCATGGAAAGTCTAGAGTATTTTGCTAATGGCTCCAGTCGAAAACATGCAGATGGAAGCTAATCCTGTTGTTAATACTTGTTTGCTGCATTACTGCAAATGATGGTCCAGTGCCCTCATTTGGGAGTTAAACACTCAATTAAAACAAGCGTAAGTTTAGTAACAGTGATAAATAGTGTTAGTCATTAGCTGTCTGCTAGCCTGTTGCATGGAACAGCTGGACTGGATATGAAAATAGCAGAAACGCAGTTACCTGATGCCATACACCTCCGTGTCTCATTAAAGCCAGGACCTGGAGTTGTAAAAATCAGTATGTGCTAATTGGCAGGAGAATGTGTGATCTGTACTACTGTAATGTACTTTATATTAGCTTTTAGTTGTTGATACAAAGCGTTTATTTATAGCGGCTCACAGCAACACTGTTGGAATGAACAGGCGACGTTGGCTGCCAGCCTGCAAGATCGTGTTTAGTTTTTTTCATGATTGTGTATATTTTCTGATGAAGTTTTTGCGAAAGACACATGGTAATGGAAGAACATTTAAATAAGCAGGCTGCATGGAGCCGTGCATGACCCAGAGCTGCCATGGCTAACGGACACAGCGTGCGCAATCTCAGGAAAAGCCTCATGAATCTCGACTGAGACCGGCACTATCCTCTTCGTTCTCTCGCTCAGAGATTTTCTCCAGGGGCAGTTTGCACACAGGCAGGATGTTGTAAAACACTTCCTCTGAAAGTGCTCTTATCAACCTTTTAAAACGCAGACGTGTGTAGGTCGTATTGCTGTGATTCCTGTCGCTGCCAAGGGCACACTGGCGCTGCTATCAAAATGAGCCATCATCCTCCGTTCTGGCACCCCTGCGAATATTTAATTAATAGATAGTGCCTTTTTAACTTATCTTTTGTAATTGCTGGTTTTTGCATTCTGGGAAAATGGCTGTAGAGCTATTTGAATGCACTGAATTCACTCTTCTTTTACCTTGAAATAGCACAGCAATGCATCAACGCTGTGCAAAAGGTTGGTTTGTCCCCTGACCTCTGAAAAGGTGCTTTTTTTCCTCGGGAAATAAAGTTAAAAAAATCGAAATGAACCAAAGTTCGCTTTGAATTTTCAAAAGGCAATTACAACTTTAGCTGTAAAGCATTCCAATCGCTGATTTAGCCTTTGGTTCGGCTTGTGCATCTGCGCTTTTTATCTATGGCTGGAGTTGAAAGACGCGCTCCGTTCTGCGATAGAGAGTCTCAACAAAGCTCCATAAAGGTCACGAGGGTACAGAGAGGCCTACGTGACCTTTCACACAATCCCATAATCCCCTCCTGCTGTGGCTTTACCGTCTCGTTTCATCGTTTCAGCCGTCGGTGACATCGCGTACCATTCAAATATCTCCTTTTGAAGTCCAACAGTGCGTTGAAGAAAAATATTATATCTCTCTCCATCAAATAGAAATTGTATTATGGCGTAAGGTTTCAGAAGCGAAAAAAGAAAATTGAAAAGATAAACATTGCTATCGCACTTTGATTATATAGCAGTTCTTTTTTATGTAAAAGTCTAAGATCTGTTTGCTTAGATCTTTTCCTGGTCGCATCTTTCAAATGTCTTTGAAATCAACAGGTGCAATTACAGTTTTATACACCAAGTACATGTGGTAATGTCAGGCATAAAAGCATATATTAGTAATAAAGAATGTTCCAGCACTCCATTACTGTACCATCAAGATGTCTGAGAGGTTTTATTTTATGATGGTGAAGAGAGAGAGGGGGGGGGTGTACGGGAGGGAGAGGAGAAATAAGGCAGTGCATTAGTCTCTCTCAGTCTCGTGTTTAGCCGTGTCAGTATTGTCTGGACCACAGCTGAGTCCAGATTCTCTTCCGTTCCACTCCGTATTGACTGAGTTACTGCTCAAACACGCAACATTGATGTAACATTGAGTTGAGTAATTGAAACCTATAGAAGAGAGATCAGAGAGGGATTGTTTTTTTATATAACTCTGTAAAGAATGACAAACTGGTGAAGTTTACTCAATAAAGCGCTTCTTATTATTACTCAGCTTTGTCTTTGTGTGGCAGAACTGATTGGTAGACTTTGAGACGTTCTCCTTTTTCACATAATGATGATAGATATGCAAAATCTTCTCAGCTGAAGTAAGAGTAAGCACGAGTAAGCATGAATCTCCAGAAAGCTGTACACAAAAATGTAAAATAAATTATATATATTATATTTTTTGGATTTGGATATTTGGATTAAATATGACCCACACATGTTTATTGACATTCACACATAAAGAAAAAAAATAAATAAATACATGATTGTTTTCCATGAAGTATTAGCAAAGCATTAATACACACAGAAGATCAAAAATAAAACATGATGCAATAAAATCAACTCTCAGCAAGACATTAATTAGCATTAAGATGCTGGCAGATCAAATCACATCACTGCAATCCTGTTCACTTCTTTATTTTATACTTAGTCACTCTATAAAGTAAATACTATTAAGAACAGTAGTTGTGAATGGAAGTTCTCAGATGAATAAAGAAGGTTTTGCATGTGTGGGTGAGTGCGCAGAGCCTTTAACAACCCATCCTCTCATTTTCTCATCCCAACAAACTCCCTCCTCTTCATTCCATTTTCTGCCTTGCTCCTCCACTCTTATTTGTATCTAACAGGTCATTAAGTTCACAAATGTGCAATTGAGTGTTTTGGATGTTTAATTAGCATGTTTCCTTGACTAATTAAAATGCACAAATCTAAGGATTAAAGCCCCCCTCTTTTTCTGCTTCTCTCCCACCCCATTTTATGAATAATTAATCAATCTCTTTCACCAGGAGATTCAGTTGCACACCAGGACACATTTCAGTGTCGTGCAAGATGTAAACTCTTTTCCTTTTTCCTTCACAGACAGACAATTTTCCTGCAGAGCCCAATTATATGGGTAACAGGCAGCAGTTTGTTCAAAGGTAAGGCCTATTTAACCGTTTTCTCAGCTTTATTTGTCTTGAACTCCTCTGCACATGAATGTTCTTTAGTTTAGAACTAAAAACCCATGCCCGTTTGCTCATTCCCGTCTTGTTTTTTCGACTTGTAGCAGCTCCACGTTCAAAGATCCAGAGCGAGCCAGTCTCAGAGACAGCGGGCATGGGGACAGCGACCAAGCGGACAGCGATCAGGACACTAATAAAGGCTCCTGCTGTGACATGTCCGCTAAGGAAGCGCTCAAGATGAAGGCCACTGGCCTCAAGCCTCAACCACTTGAGCAGGGTGAGTCCTTCAACATCAGGAACTTAATTTAGAACCAAAAACTGAGTTGTTTAGAGTCCGTCTCTCTTCCTGTGCTCATTCTTATAGTGTTTCTTTTTGAAATTCGCTCAAATTCCTTATATATAAGGACGTTCCCTGTATTCCTTGTGTGTTTGTTGTCTTCACCTGGCACGTTCCACAAATGCTTACACTTTTGTCCCATGGTTTTATAGGAACTATTAGATTTTAGATACAATGGTGAACGTTCCACCTTGGAGGCCTTCTTGATTGTTTCTAACAATTAATATCATATGACATATACAGTAAATCATAATTTTAACAATCTGTTGAATTGATATTAGCCATAACGATTAATTTATTCTTTAATTCATTCATTCATTCATTCATTCATTCATTATTCTTATTTGTGGAAAGTCTTTCTCTTTGCTGTTTTCCTCTGCATGTCCCTTTCTCAATCGAAATGAAAGCTTTCAGTCAGAGGTCTCAAACGGTTATTCGTTTCCTGACCTCACCGCAGTTGAATCTTCATGCTGTCTCGCTCTCATTTTCGTAACAGCTCATCTCTCGCTCCCACTCTTTTGCTTTTCAAACTATCTTCCATCCTTTAGACTCCCTATTTTCCTTGTCCTCTTTCCTCCATCTTTCAACCCCCTCTCTCTGTCTCTCTTTCTCGCTCCCTCTCTTGTATTCCAGCCACGTTCTCAGTTTATCAAAGCAGGCAGGCCCATTATGATTTTATAAGCCAAACCACTCTAGCTGTTCCATTTAGTGAGTGCTGGTTAGGCGCTGGTAGGCGCTTCCTTAAAATTTTGATAATGGAACATGGAAAATGACTTATCATCCAGCAGGCCATGTCACATTCTCAACCTGATTAAATATGAATAATTATTCCGGCTCTCTCTTGGTAGGACAAATTACTCGTGACATGTTAGAACAATAACTTCAGATAAGAAAGCAGTCCCATACTCCCTTTCCATTGCACTCGTTTGCGAAAGAAGCATGTAAAGATGGTTTTATTCATCTATACCCAGGTCTGTTGGGCCATGTTGAAGACTATTACACTGGGGCCGTATTCCACAAAAGACAATCTAAAAAAAAAAAAACATGAGAGAAAGAAAGAGAATAAATGGGCCACAGAAAGCAATACATCAAATATAATGGCACAATTAATCAATAGAACAGAGGGGAATCTGCCGCTATCTGAGCCGAGGCAGCGGACGAGTACGCCAAGCCTGTCTGCCTTGATTTGGCTTGTGTGTGTATGTGTGTTTTCATTTGGATTCAGGAATAGACTGAATGCACTGGCAAGAGAAATTGGCCAATTAAAGGGGCCCATATGTTTCATATTTTGAGAATGTTGTTATTTAATGGTGCATGGGAAAGGGTTGGAGCATGGCTGAAATTAGCTAGTTTAACAGTGTGACTCACTTACACATACAAAAAGACAAAAGCCGCAGCCACAACTGTCACATGTCCAACCAGCTTTATAGTTACCTAAGCCAAGAACAATGAAAACCTGACAGTCAAAAGTGACAGTCTGCATGTGTTTTATCCTTATTTGTAGTTGTTGTCGACTCTTTCTGCATTTTACAATGTTACGGCAATAACTGATGACAAGTGTCAATCATTCACTTAACCAATTTGTTAAAAAACATTGGTTTATTCATACACAAGACAACTGACTATCTTCTGTAAGTAAATCGTTGAATTATTTACTCAACTAAAAACAATCTGCTTAAAAACTATGATTCATTCCGGAATTAAACGACTGACTGTCTAGTGAATCATTTACTCAAACCGAATCATTTCGATCACAAACACTGATTCATTCAGGAACGAAGCGGCTGACTTTCTAGTGAATCATTTTCTCAAACCAAATCGATTCATTAAAAAATGATGATTCATTCAGGAACAAAACACTAGAGCTTTGATCAGAGACGCCAACCCGTTCCGTTTTGACTGATTAGGATTATTTCCATTGACAGAGAAAAACCTGGAAAGAAAAACATGTTCCTCAATATTTTCGTTGTGTTTATTGAACTCTTATATAAAAGTGGTATTTTTCTGCGTGGAAAGATGTACAGTAGGCTGTAGTCAATGAAACATAGACACTGAGCAGCGTTAGTACGAAATCGCAATCAGACTGTAACTCACTGCTTCGTGTTTGCGTTCAGTTAAATATGTTGTCTACTCGGATTAGGTTTGTAAGGTTATCCTCTCAAACAGGTCACTTTTGATGACCAAACTCACTTTACTTCCTTTCCTCTCTCTGTTCTGTTTTATTGAGGATTGAAATCAATAATTAAGCTACAAGACAGTTAATTGGGAACGGCTGTCTGTTTTATCAATATATCTCCAGATATGTCCAGAGGGCTGGGTGTATCTTCTCTCAGACAGGCACACTTTAAACTCTCTCTCTCACAGAAATGACACATGACAGTCTAGAAAAAGCCCAGGCTAGCCTAGAGATCCCCTGTGTCCTCTTGTAAGCATTATCACATCCAACATTAGACCGTCTCCACTACCACCAGCTTCTAAATCTGTGTTAAAAGCCTCTGAAATGGATATTTTACAGTTGCTGTATGCTATAACAACATTGCTGTGTAGTAAACGTTATGTCTCACTACATATGCAGCGTATTATAGTGGTGTCTTTAACAGTGGAGTATTATAAGTGTTTATGGCAGCAGGTTATGGTCAGTGGATATCAATATGTGTGTGCGCACACGAGGAGCCGCTTGGGTTTGATGCATTATTTAGGAAATGGGAACTTCTCTTTTTCTGCCTGCTTTCCCCTACTTTATCACCCTCTCTAATCTCTCATTCATTGGTATTGACTCATATTACACTGTATATAATATTTATAATTATCATTCAATTATTAAAGTGTCCATTATTACAATTCTTTGTTTTAAAACTTAAAAACAATCAATACTGTGGGTGAAAAAGACTTACCAAGTATAGCTTACTATTCCTTTAATGAGACACTTGAGCTTGTTTGTCTTTCACAGGTTTTGACAGTTCATAGTGCAATTCTAATTGACGTTGTGAAGAATAGATAGAAGTATGGGTGAGACGAGTAGCAAACTGTCTTCTGCACAAATCAACCTCTGTGCAATGCCTTTTTGTTTTCATTTACTCACCCTCAAGTTGTTCCAAACCTGTACAAATTTCTTTGTTCTGCTGAACACAAAGGATATATATTTTGAAGATTTTTTTTAACCATATAGTTTAACTGTTTGTTTTACAAACCATTAAATAGCCAAACCATTGACTTCCATAGTATGTAAAAATAATAATAATAATAATACTATGGAAGTCAGCGGTGCCCCACAACTTTTTGGTTGCAAACATTCTTCAAAATATCTTCCTTTGTGTTCAGCAGAACAAAGAAATGTATACAGGTTTGGAACAACTTGAGGGTGAGTACAAATTTTGGGTGAACTATCCCTTTAAGAGCTAATGGATATTTCTTTAAAAGGATCCATCCATCCATTATTTGGCTTTATATAGTCTTTAATCAAAATCATTATTACTTTTAATAATAAGTTACATATAACTTTTTTGTTCTGTGCGATTCTAGTATTGAACGCCCACCTTTCAGTCAATTCCGGATTAAAAAAAGTCCCATCCTGCATGTTTTGTTTTCTCATTAAATGTGAAATACGTCACATTACAGAAGTAAAATGCTATTTGATGTTGACTTTAAGTACCCCCTGGGGTATGTTGTGAATTCCATTTCTAGATGCGTTTCTAGATAAGCATACATGCTTGGAATATTAACTAGCTGCTGTACCAACAACTGTTATTGCTGATGGCAAATTGTGCATTCATAAGGGCAAAATTAAATATAAATGCGAATGAAAAAAGAAACAGAACAAGATCTTAATCGCTGGACGGAGTCTTTCTTATTATTGCATGCATACACATGCGTGTTTTCACTTCCTTTCAGACATGCACCCTAGCTACTTTTCAGGGTTGTGAGAATGTGATGCCCGTATAAGTGTGTGTGTGTGTGTGTGAGTGTGTGTGTTTGCGATTTTTCATAGGTGATATTTCAGTCGAGCAGAGAGAGACCCAGTCTGTTCACACAGACACAAACAACAGAGGGTAGTAGAAGACAATACTCATTTTCCTCTCTCCCTTTCTCTCTCTCTCCCTCTCTTTCGCCATCTACTCTAATTATGTTCACCCTCTAGCGCAAACACATTCATAGAAATCATAACAGGGAAGACATACGCATTGTGAATAGAACTGCAGTCCCGCATGGATCTGGTGTCATGTTTTGATCCCTGTAGAGAAGAGTTAGTTTTATCTGCCATGTTCCTCTCGCTCTCTCGTTCTCTCTGCTCTTAATTGGATCAGAACCAAGTTGTTCTTAGAACAAACACAAGCTCTGTTCCAAAACCTAGTGAGCTTGCCTATACATAGACAGTGTTTTAAGGCATCATTTTCCCAATGGGAATGCTGTTCTAAAAACATGGGTTGCAATTTGAGATGTTGTTTTGGCCCAAATGTAAGTATCCTTTGCAGATAAGGCAATCCCAGAATGCATGATGATAATTAATTTTTTTATGTGATTTATAAACTCTTTTACTCAATATTGGTGTGATGTGCTCAATTTTATTAATTTTTTTTATTTAATACGCACTCTATTTTTCTTTCTGTTTCTGCATGTTTTCTTTCACTCCCCTCTTTCCCTTCCTCCATTACGTCGCCCGGCATGTGTCGTGAAATTGATTAATTAGGCTCTCTAAATTGGGAGCTGTGTATTAATTTAGCAGAAAAGTATTTTTCGTATTAATTGGTGATTAATTGATGTAAAGTTTTGCCTGCAGCATGGGCTAATCCTGGAATGTGTTCATCAGTGGCCATAACACGGTCCGATACGCACGTATACGAGTAACGCACACCGGACCATTATACGCAAGTGCCGAGATGTGTACCTTGCGATAATGTGTGCGTGTGTGAAAAGGTCCCATTAGATTGCTGTGTAAGTGTTCTAGATGACCTCTCTTAATTGTGTTTGATTGGAGCGCGATAATCAAATTGTCCCACCTCTTTTCCACTGTAATGCTTCAGATTATTCGTCTGAAGGAGCAAAACGGGAGAGAAGGATGGAGAAACTGAAACAGAAAAAGAAATTATTTAAATAATTGAACCCGTGTCTTCCAGTATGCTAGCTGGTTGGCTTGGGTTAGGGTTATTTTAGCATAGTATTAGTTTCTAGAAATATTTTAAATTAGTTTATATATTGTGGCGGAGCTGAAATGACAAAGAACAAATTAAATCAATGTCATCTCCACCTATTTCCGCTGCCAAATGGGGAAAAAGGAAATGAGGTAACCATATAAAAGGAGGAATTTAAACTAAAGGTTTAACGAGAAAGTGATGAAAAAGACTTGTAGATTGTGGTTATAACTGCACATCGACATCGGGGTGAGTAAAATATCAGCAAAAATTTTGAAAGTGAATCCTTTAATCTAGTGCTGGGAAAAAATTAATCGCGATTAATCGAATCCAAAATAAAAGTTTGTGTTTGCATAATATATGTGTGTGTACTGTGTATAATTATTTTGTATATATAAATACACACATATGCATGTATATATTTAAGATTTGTATTTATTTATATATAAATTATTTATATCTATATATAATATAAATTATGTATAAATGTATATACAGTATATACATGCAAATATTTCTTAAATAAATACATGCATATGTGTGTATTTATATATACAAAATAATTATACACAGTACACACACATATATTATGCAAACACAAACTTTTATTTTGGATGCGATTAATCGCGATTAATTTTTTCCCAGCACTACTTTAATCCTTTAACCCCAGCTATAACTACACCATTATGGTGGCAAAAGGAACATACTGCTAGTATTTCATTCATACACGCATATATTATATAAACACAAACTTTCATGTCAGATGTGATAAATCACGATTAATCGATTTGAGCGTACTCTTAAAAGCGTGAAATGGGTTTCTATTTTCCCTTTTCTTCTACATTTGACGTCACAGCACAGAATAATCAATGACGAAGGATTAGAAGTGTTTTCTTTTAGCCAATCAGCATCTTCGTGATATCACTAGTTGTGTTCAAGTTGAAGCGGTGCGGCGCAGATTGATCGGTGTATAACATCAAAGTCCCGAGAGAGCGATTAGAGAATAGGCGGCTTTTTAATCGCTCTCGTGATACTTTGATGTCATACACCGATCGATCTGCGCAGCGGCGCTTCAAGTCAAACACATCTATTTTTGTAAGGCTTCAGAGTGATTAGTCATATGGCATTGGTTCAAAATAAAAACGTTAGCAAGCCAAGCACCTGCCATTAAGATGAATGAGAATGCTAACGGATAGATTTCTCCAGACACAAACCCAGTCACCCATTTCCTTCTTTTTTTATTTTTTTATTTTTTGCCGTTGTAATCAAGATCTCTTTTACCCACTTTATCTATTGGAACAAAGCGCTGTGATGCTTGGTCACACACACATTATAGTTTTGAGACTACCTGAGAATGACGGCTGATTGATTCTCTGTGGCCACCGCAGCGCTTTGAATTGAATAGTCAGGTGGAGGCAGAGCTCTGGGAAACAACAGACGCTCCAACAAGAATCCAAAATGCGTCAGAAAACCACACAGGCGAAAGGTCTGATCAGACATATTGATTGAGATCCTGATTCTACAGTACAAGCCTTGTTTAACTTCCCTGCCAGAAACAAGATTCATTCATCAATACATGATTCATTCAGCAGGGCCTTCGTTAATGAAACAGGTGCTCGAAAACGCATGTGTTTAAAGACAACGTCAATCGGCATTCATAAAGCATGTTACTTGGAATAGTTCACTCAAATATCAAATCATTGTAAAATAACTGAAAATTTCATTGACATCAAACCTGGTGTGCCTAATGTTTTAATATGAGTGAAAAAATTCAGTGGACATAATGTTATCCATTGGGATCTGGTTGAATCAGATTCATTAAGCTATGATATTATTAATTTACATTATTTTTCCCTGCCTACGCAGGTTGTGTATGCATTAGCAGAAAAGAGTTTTTCAAAAGCAGAGAAGGTTATTACATTTTCCTCCAGAATATGCACTGATGATTCGTGCACATTAAGATCAAGGACGTTTATTTCGAATATAATGTCACGTTGTCTTTAAGACCAGTGCATTAGTTTCTCGCACTTGTTTTGTACGTGGCATCAAACGCTTCAACGGAAAGCACAGAAAAACGGGTAGCCAAGTTCGTGTGGTGTGCCATAAAGGGGCTGAGATGATATTTTCTTCAGTTAGGAAATAAATCAAGAAACGAGTAGCACTCTGAAAACCTATCTAAAGGGATTGATACATTTTTTGTGTGCATATCCCTCTTTGTGATCCTTAAACACATCCACTTCAAAAGAGCAAAATCAGTTAATTAATGACATTCTAACAGATGCCCTTTTCCCACTTGTTGCCTAGGTAACCTCCTCATCCTGGCACTCAGGCATTATTTGAATCCATATTGACAGATTTGAATGTTTTTTTGCTCCTTTTTCCACCAAAAAAGGTCATTTCCTGTCATTCATTTTTTTATGCCCATATAATGTAGATGTTTTGAGACGATGATGCCGTGTTTGAAATGGCTCCACACTTCTCCAGGGCTATTCATACACACTCTCAATGGAATACATAAGTACTCTTGGCTTTCTTCTTGTCAATTCTTTTCAGGACTCTTCATTCACCTCTTTTCCTTAAGTTCCACATCTGTTTTATTCTTTCTTTTCTGCCAAGAAAAGCGGGTCTGTGTAATACAGATAAAGAATGGTGTGTGTAAATGACTGCCACAAGACATCAGCCTGTTTTTTAAGACGGTAGAGCTGCAGTACACACACGCACACACACACACACACACACACACACACACACTGTTTGTGGTGATTCATATGTCTACTCACGAAAGCATTGGCTTGTGGAGAAAATGTGCAACTTTTAAAGGTTGCATTAATACTACAGTTGCTAACCTGCACTCACTAGTTTTAATTCTAAAATAAATTAAGAAAACAGATTGAAAAAGGCTGTCATACAAAAAAAAATATTAATAACTGATAATGTTTTAGTCAATGTTCAATGTATTTTTTTTACATTGTAAAATAAAACCTGTAGTTTGCCTTTTTTTTTGTCAAATAATTTTGTCAGAAAAATACCATAACTAAATTTAATGTTTTGTTTCATTTGTGAGAAAACGCTTCCACGCCATTGATGATAGTTTCGGCATTCCGTGTTTTCACTGTTATATGGTAGGGGGCGCTATGACACATCTTCTGAAAGAGTACTGAATCTACTGATCAAAACACATGCGAAGAAGAAGCAGAAACAAGCGATCTTATGTGTAATCATGTAAAATAACACGATCATTCATGATCATGGAAAGAGTTAAAAATAAAACATATTTTCCTCATATTTTGATGGTTCAATCGATCTTGTAGGGTCATTAAAAAACATTATTTTTGTCCACTACTGTATATTAGATTTATTTCAATTAGCCAAAACAGTTTTTCAACACTTTTAGTTTCAGTTAGCAAAAACAACATTGACCATAAGTGCCCTTAAAATCACTATTGATATCAGATAATATTTTGGTTGATAATGTTGCTCAAGCTTCAACCCTAACCTTAAAATTGATCCACATTCTACTCTGTGAAATCACTGTAAATGTTCATGGATCCTTTCCTTTCTGTAAAGCAGTTCTGTGTGAATTTCACTCTTGCACAACTCCATAATCTCCAAAATTTATCTCACTGAAGTTTATATTGCAGAAACTCTGGAAGCAGGGCTATATTTGAGTTTCACAGGAATAGACTCAGCTCTGTCATCAATGCTTTCGTGAGTCGACTGTCAGTAAGAGTAATCACTGTCATTGTCTCGCTTTAAAGGGACTCAAATATGCCTTAATATCACATAAATCTCACAGTTTAAGACGTCAGTTTATTTTTCATGTTTGACAAGTTTCGTATCTTTTCTTTTTTTTTTTTTTGAGGTAGAGCTGTCACAACACATCTGATTTAGCCATATAAGCTCTCGAATTTGTCCTCTATCAATTCCGACAACAACAGACGTGTCGCAATAATGTAATTGATTTGTAGTCGAGAGAAAAACGTAGACAAATTAAAGGGTCAGCAAATCTCTTCTGATTTATTTTGGTCATTTTTTGATACCTCTCAGCAGTGGTGCGGTGATTCATCAGTCAAAATCGCTGAATAGTTAATCACTTTCTATGCTGTATTTTTTAAAACTTGTAAATGAACTTTGTGCAAATGAGATTTTGATCAGAACATGCATCAAAACAGATCATCTGTTTTCATGAGTCATGTTTCCAGAAACGTGTGGGCGAGAGATATGGGTTAAAAAAAACGTCTCACAGGCATGCGAGCACCGGATCGGCCGTATAGCAGATATATGGCCTGTGACTGCGTGAGCATGAAAGCAGCTGACCTGCCGGGTCCCGTGGGGAACAACGGCTTTTCCCTCATAACGATTACAAATCGGCAGCAATGCAATTACCAGGGGCTAAGCAATGACTCTGGCGACTTAAACAATGGTAGCAGGTCTCGGACAGCATTGTTCAATGGCAGGATAAAGCTGGAGATTTGCTGCTCTCTCAAACGCAATAAGACACCATATTCATTCACTTCTACAGAGCTTCTGGGGCCATCAAAGTAATATTCATGCTATTAAGAGACTTATCCAAACATTTAGCATACTGGATGCTATGCTTTCCAATGGAGATATATGTCTGTAAGAAAAAAAATAATAAAAAAAAAATCTGGTAATTGGTCATTTTATGCTCGGACGTTCTTCGTTCTGTTTACGAATAATTTTCCCTTAACTCTAAAACACAAAACAATGCAATGCGTAATTGAAAATACATTGTGGGTAACCTTTATTTGTATAGCAGTTTATACAATACAGATTGTTTCAAAGCAGCTTCATACACAGAAAATGAACAGAATCAATGATGCAAACTTCATCAAATATAAGAAAAACACAATACTCTAACTTAAGCTCTAACAAGACAATGGTGACATTATTCAGCTCAAGTCTATTCAAAGTTCAGTTCTGCAAAATTTGTCTGTTATAAAGCAAATTTGATTAAGCTAGAAAGCAGCTCTACAGAAGACAATAGTGGTATCATCCAGCTCAGTTATGTTCACGTTGTGTTGTCATATGATAGTGTTAGTAGTAAAATCGATAATATTACTGAATATATTTCACTTTCATGGACTTTTATTTTGTTTATCACCTGTTTCCTGTTTCCTATGTTCTAGTTTTCCTGTCAATCATCTGTTGCCTTGGATATTCAATTACCACAGCTGATCATTATTGAGTTCATGATCATTGAGTATTTAAGTTTTGTTAGGTATTTGCTATGCACTTGAGTTGTTTGCTTTTTGTTAATAAACCTTGTTAATTTTTTGAAGCTCTTAACCTGCCTTCATCTTCATCATCTTTGGACTTTAAACGTGACAAATATTAAGTTTTTTATTTTTTTTTTGAATATTTTAGGCCTTATTTTTAAAGACTTTTCTTATATTGCATTACAAAATGTCCTGCGCTTAAGTGACGTCCTCGTTTGTTTGAAATACTCACATTAACGTTGTATTGTCGTTAAGAACAACAGCTGGTACGGCTAGCCTCGGCGGAGAACTCTAATTAACGTGTTTGTACGCATAGGATCTAAACAGGTACCATATGGGAGATTGTTGGTTCATATTTCTATATCACATCTGTCTGGTAAATGTGATTAATTGATGTTTAATGGCTTGCATCTCAATTCTATTGATCAAAAATGATGTCTCAGGAATGTTTCAATTCAGTGGTGTCAATAGAATCGAGTGAGGAAGTGAAAGTGAAAACTCTGCTCTTTTGCACTGGAAGTGTAAAACTCTTGTGTCAGATGGCAGCCTTTTTGTTGATGTTTCAGATAATTATTTCATCACCCCGAAATCGATGTGTTTTTTTTTCGTCCTCATTAATAGTCCCTCTCCTGCAACAGCCTTTGTTCTCTAACTGAATAAGCACGACCCAATTGATGCATGTGCATGTCAGAAGAAACATTTGGAGAGGGAAATTAGAAGCCTGAGCAATCTGGAGTAGCGTGAGTCTTATCATTCATGTATCACTCTTGCTGTTGTTGTTTTGTGTCCTCACCTCACTCGTTCACACTCCTCAGGCTCAAACGCACACACTTAAAGCAATTTAGTCCACTAAGCTAGCGCAATCCTACGGAAAGGCTGCAAATCTTTTTTAAGGGCAATATCAGGAGCTTAGGATTTTGTTTCCTTTATTATAGGAGATTTAAGGGATTAGCTTTTACTCTTAATACACAAAGTTTCATTTTGTTCCATTGTGAGTGTATTTGTGTGGCAACAGAAGCATTGCAGACATGAGGTTAAGAAAATATGTCTTGTGTCCACCATTCTATGTTGACTGATGACTATTTTTGTCTCATGACTCATGAGTATGAGAGCGTCAAGATCCTTTAACCCAACAAAACCTCATAAAGCCGCATGCAGTTTGGGCCGTCTCTGCTTGTTTGCAATGCAAGGGTGAATAAAGAACCGGTCTTCGAATCAGTACAGTGTTTTTATTACTCAAGAAACTCTCTATTAAGGCTATATATATTAAGGTTTTATGCATTTGAGGAGCGGAGAAGAGTGTCTCAGTCTAGCATTTGTCGTTGAGTTGTATTCAAACTGTCTTTAATAGCACAGTTCATCTTTTAGATTTTGCAGCCAAATGACAGAAAAAACTGAGCGCTCACATAGCTCCAAGGAACTTTATAATCTGTTAGTTGATGAAAACGTAATGCGTTGCTGCCTCAGATGCTGTCATTCTAATGACAGACAAAACACGGATGTCCGAAGTTCAGTGTTTAATTATTTTAAAGAAACACAGGTTTTTTTTTTTTGGTTTTTTTTGAAAAGTAGTGGTTTTGGACATACGAGGTTTCCGCCTGACAGCGACGATATTTAATATTATATTTGCAAATTTGTAAAGCAAATTATTAACATGAACAAAACTTTGCTGAAAAACCTGACATGTCTACTACATGTCTTCTGTCTACATTCAGATACTCATATGTATGTTATAACAATATTTCATTGATTTACATTACAAGCAATCAGAATTTCATCTTGCTTTTTGGCCATATAAATATTAGCAACTGCGCTGAATTGGAAAATAATGCATATTTTTTGCTCAGTTTGGGCTTCTGAATAAAACTTTTTTTTCCCTCCTGAGTTCCTTATTCTCATCATATGAGCGGTAAAATCTAAAAAAAATCTAAAAAAAATAATAACAAAAAATACAGGCAAACTTTTTTTTTCGAGATTTTTACTTATTGATTTAAGTTTTGTACAAAGGATCAATGAACGGTTCTATTTCTAATATATATATATATATATATATATATTTATATATATATATATATATATATATATATATATATATATATATATATATATTTCTATATTTCTATATATATATTATATATATATATATTTTTTTTTTTTTTTGTAGAAAGTTTTAGTAAATATATATAGAGATAAACAATAACCCTTTATTTATGCATTATGCAAAAAAGGGAAAAATCTATTAATAATTGCTATTAATACATTGCCTTGTTCATTTAGTAAAAAAAAAAACTGATTGGTAGAAAACATTGATTACTAGATATAGTTCTTAAATTATTATTTTTTTTATTTCTATGCCCAGCCCTTGTGTCTGTGTGTGCATATACCCACATACCTCTGTTTCATGTAATTAAGCTGGAACCTCATTAGCCCCGGGTATCGCGGTTATGATATTTGAGAGTCATAACGACACTGTGTCCTCTGCCTTCTAAGGGAGCAAACCATAAATCTGTGACATTAGCCCGCCGCCCCTGTCGCCGTGGTGACTAATTATGCTCTGTTTGTATAAGTAATGGCTTATTCTTCACGGTACAGGGTGATCATGATTAAGAAGGGACCCGCCGGAGCCGTAGACTCATTTTCCTTTGCTCTCATTGGCCGCTCGCTCATCATCTCCCTCTCTCCTTAAATGAAAGCTCATTATTTGACGTGTGCTAAATGCTATACGGAGTGTTTCTCCCACTAGCCCATACTGCAATGAAGAAATTAGGAGATATTAATCCATAAAAGGCTAATTTATACCTCACAAGCGAAGTGGACAAGGACTCGTTTCAAAGAGGAACTTTAGTGGTGGTAATTGGAGGCTAGTCGCAGTGCGACTCGCACGCTTGTCCTTTATGATCTTTTGCATCTGACCTTATCATTTGTTCAAACGCTTTGACATAAAGGTTGGAAAAAATGTTTTTCGGCAAAAATAGGCAGGCTTTAGAAAATTGATAAAAGGTATAAGCCCGGGCAACAATGCTGTTTCTTTCATTTTCTTAGACCACAAAATTACTGTCTATGGAAAAATGCTTTATGAAAGCAATCAAATTTGAGTACAGACAGCATTTAAACTGGGCTCAATGGCTGTAAACCATTACATCCAATATCCCAAGAATCAGCAGTAGATTAATATACTTTAACAGTGCTTGAGAGATCTTCACATATGAGTTCATAAAACAAGCCTGACAGCTCCAGATGTAGGCTGCAGTATTAATGCAAACATCAGCCTCTTTGTTTTCTGTCATACGTGACCCGTGGTAATTTTGTTGTAGTTTACACAGTTACGGACAGATGGAAATGCCCAAACCGTGTCTGATGATGTATGTTATAAGCCCCATTGTTTTTTTGTTTTTTTGGTGGTCTTTCTCACTAAACAGTCAGGTTGTACATTATGTAGTGTCTGGCGTTTTCTGTTTATGTCACTGCAATTTCTGACAAACATTTGCTCAGGGTCACTGACTGGTTATTGCATTTTCATGTGGCCTTTTGTGTGTGTAGGTCAAAAACAAATGTTATTTCCTGTTGCAAACAGAATTAAGAGAAAGATTAGACATAATAGGTGAGATTTATAATGGTGTCACCAGCCAAGTGTCAAGTACATCACTTTCAATTTCAATTTTCCCCATTTACTTTCTTAAAGGGATAGTTCACATTTAAAAGATTCTGTTGTCATTTGTTCCCCATTATGTCATTTGACATTATTTCTTCTTTGAAACACAAAATAATGTGTTATAAAATGTCACACAATGAATGTTGTTCGAGCCCCGATGACTTTTAGAATATCTCCTTGTGTGTCATACAGGTTTGGAACAACATGAGGGTGAGTAAATTACCTCTTTGTAATTTCCAAATGAATGATCCGTTACACTTTATTTTAAAGTGACGTAATTACATTGTAATTACTCAAAGAGGTACTGAGTAATATTAAATAACTACATGTACTTATTATAGAGTTACAGTTAGGGTTAGGGTTTGGTTTAGGGTTAATTACTTGTAATTATGCATCATTTACTGTTATTATGTATTAACGTGTAACTACGTCACCTAAAAATAATATGTTATAGGATGATCTCTTTAATGCACATTCAGTGGTGTTATAGTGCACAATTTATCAGTGCACATTATTCCTGTTCACAATCCAATCAAAAAATCTCAACGTGCAACATCCATTTCAGTCTGAAGAATGTCACTTTAGGGAAGTAAATGTTATATATAAGCAGTTTAGCCTATTAGCCTGATCTATTTTTGGGATTCAGAGTAGCTGTAGATCATTTTCTTCACATTTTCTCCATCCCTCTTCTATTAATGTTTCTTAAACTGATTATTAACTTTGATAAGCACACATATGTTGGATTAATTAATGAGTCTAGTCCCTGGGCGATTCGGCTCACGTTTTAGTTCTAACCTTTTACTTTAAGGCATTGTTGGGTGTATAATTACGCTTGGCTTAATTAGTCAGTTATTAAGACCTGTGATGAGATATGACAGGATCTAATGGGCTTAAGAAAAAAAACTGTCTGAAAGGAAGATTATAAAGGTTGTGTTGAAACTTATTGAACTGCAGTGCAGTTCGTACAAACAACTTGATTAAGTTGAAATTGCCTCTTAAATGGTATTAAATGGCAACTAGCTAGTAGCTTGGACTGTGCCATCTGTTTTCACAGACAGAGCTTAAGCGTACTCTCAACGCCTGGGAAAACTCCCCATTTGAGGAGGAGAAATTGATTGGACCTATCAAAAAATAATCCGGCCTTATTGTTTGTTTCCTGAGGTTTTTATGGGCTTTTGCAAAGACACAAATTGGAGACCTTGGTTCAAGTGTCCAATCATCTATACAGCCACCCTTCCTCATCAAGTCTATCAAAATCACAATCTCAATTTTTCTGTCCTTTCTCTCTCTCTCTCCATCCGTCTCTCTGCTGTAATGAATTATCCATTATTTCCCTTTTATCCACGCTGGCTTCTTCTGCGATAAACAGCTTGTGCCAAATGTGACCGCATGCTCGCAGTGATTCGCAAGAACCTTGTTCTCTGCGACATCCTCCATCTGGAACCAGTCTTACCCATATATATATATAATCCGTTCCATGTCTTTGTCAGATTGGGAGCAGGTTAGAAATAATTCATGGTCATGTCCACTTTCCTCAGGCACGGCTCCATTTCAGATTGCAATGTCTTACCGGCGAACCAGGGAATGTTTTATGAATCATTAAGAACTGTAGAACATTTATGCTAATGACTTTGAACTAATTTTAACTATTTCCTCAAGGCAATCTTCACCACTTTAAGGTCTGTTAGGAGTAAAGCTGAACATCAGATATTTAGTAATAGTTCAACTGTAAAAGAAAATG
This sequence comes from Scardinius erythrophthalmus, assembly GCF_964197995.2. NCBI lineage: Eukaryota > Metazoa > Chordata > Actinopteri > Cypriniformes > Leuciscidae > Scardinius > Scardinius erythrophthalmus. The sequence goes on along the minus strand of NC_138245.1, from coordinate 25,246,508 downwards.
ATATCATTTACTCACTCTCATGACCTGAATGACTGTCGTTATTCCTATGAACATAGGAGGAAACATTTCTGGCCACTTTTTTCCATGCGGTTTTAATGAATTGAAGATTTTAAGCTAAAGAAAATGAATACCTTAAAAGTATTATTAAAGTCTCAATAGTTTTGTGTGAGGAAAGATTTACTGATTTACTCATGAACTCGAGCACTGGTTCATGAACAAATAATACAGACAGGTTTTTTGAATCTGATCAACTGATTCATTGGAAACTGATTCACTGAATAAGTTGTTCATGAAGCAGGCAACTCTCATGAACACGCTAGGAGAGAGGTGCATATCAAGGTTTTTAGTGAATAATGACTTGGAATCACATTGACTATGATATTATATTGTGTTAAAGAAATGCATAGTGGCTTGGATCCACATACAGTATAGGTGAGTGATGACAGAATGGTGACAGAATGTTCATGTTTGGCTCAACTATGAGGCTCCCAAAGTAGAGTCCCAAAACAGCTTAGTTACACATACTGTTTGTGCGTAAAAATCTGACAGGATTAGTTCACTTCAGAATTAATTTCCCTGATAATTCACTCACCCCCACGCATCCAAGATCATTTCTTTCTTTCTTCAGTCGAAAAAAAAAAAGAAGGTTTTTGAGGAAAATATTCCAGGATTTTTCTCCAGACTTCAATGAGATACAACGATTTGAAGGTCCATACTGCAGTTTCAATGCAGCTTCAAAGGGCTCTACACAATCCCAACTGAGGAATAATGGTCTTATCTATAGAAACGATCGGTCATTTTCTACAACAAATACAATATACTTTTTAACCACAAATGCTCGTCTTGCACAAGCACAAGAAAACATAATGCGTTGTGTTCCAAAAAAAAACAAAAAAACAAATCCTTTTATTAGTCAACATATTAGTATTAAAGGAGAACTCCGGTCAATTTTAACATTGAGCTCATTTTTTTGTACATTTGGAGTGCTGTCAATACAGAGAACAACGACAAAAATCGGTGTTGCCTACACCGTGTTATCCTCTTTTTAAAATTTGCACCCTGTTGACTTCAATGGGGCAAGTTTTAAACCTGCTTTTAGCCTCTTAACATCCTTGATGTGTCATTACAAGTGCACAGCTAATGTGAGTGATTCCTTCAGAGTGAACACAAGTGAATCTGACTGCAGTAGATGTGAAAGATATGAATAAAAATGATGTTTATTCAGCCAGCGCTCATACCTGTATTTTCTTCCTGTTTTCGGTCGAAGTCCATAGTAATCAATTGTCGAGTTCACACGCGTGATCATAGGTAACTAAACCTATGCGTGTGAACTCGACAATCGATTACTATGGACTTCGACCGAAAACAGGAAGAAAATACAGGTATGTGCGCTGGCTGAATTAACATCACTTTTATTAATATCTTTCACATCTACTGCAGTCAGATTCACCCGTGTTCACTCAGAAGGAATCACTCACATTTTCTGTGCACTTGTAATGACACATCAAGGATGTTAAGAGGCTAAAAGCAGGTTTAAAACTTGCCCCATTGAAGTCAACAGGGTGCAAATTTTAAAAAGAGGATAACACGGTGTAGTAGGCAACACCGATTTGTGTCGTTGTTCTCTGTACTGACAGCACTCCAAATTTACAAAAAAATGAGCTCAATGTTAATTGACCGGAGTTCTCCTTTAATGAACGACAGGAACGACATGAGGATGAGTAAATGCTAAATAAATGTAAATGAGTAAATGCCAACCGAGGAATAATGGTCTTATCTAGAGAAACGATCTGTCATTTTCTAAAACAAATACAAATATATATACTTTTTAACCACAAATGCTCGTCTTGCACAAGCTCAGCGATGCGCCATGCATCACGTTGAAGGGTTGCACGTGTTCCGGTTCAAAAAGGTAGGGTAGGGCGAAAAACTCCATCTCGTTTTCTCCTCCAACTTCAAAATCGTCCGACATCATTAGTTTACCTTTTTTTTTTTGTGAACTAATCTTTTAAGATTTCCTGCTCTCTGCCAATTAAAGGGGAAACTGTTGCCAATAAGCTTTTTGTTGGCCATTGTTTTGCCATTACTGGAAGTTTAAAGTGACCCTGGTCTCTTATAGGAGGCGATGTGTAGTGATATGTAGTGAGCGATTAGTTTGATGAATCGTGCTGAGATGGAGTGTGTTGTGTGGGTAAGACAGGCCAGGGCAGAGAAGCGAGGCAGCCTTCGGGCCTACAGATGGCCTCCTGACCCGTCTTTGGCACATTACTCTACTTTAGCATGTATATTATGTGTACATGCTTGAATGAATCTGCACCTCTGCGTTAGTTTGAACTTGCGTGTGTCCGCCTCTCAAACTCTGCGGGGGAAACATGTTGTCCAGCATCGCGATAGCAATGATGCCCCAGGAGGAGATTATGATGATGCATCCGCACTTTCTGGCTCTCTGCCTCTCCTTCCCATCTGTGCTCTGTCTTCAGCGAGCGTTTCGGGTGCGCTCGTGTAGTAGTGGCATTTTTAGAAGGAAGTGCAAAAGAAAACATAATGTTGTGTTCCAGAAAAAAAAAAAATCCTTTTATTAGTCAGCATATTAGTATTAATGGAATAGTTCAGAGACAACAGGAACGACATGAGGATGAGTAAATGCTGACAGAATTTTTATTTTTGGGTGAACTATTCTACAAGGAACTAGACCAAAAACAAGTAGATCTGCATAATTAAACACAGTCATCTTGCATATTTATTGTTATATAAAGTGCGGTGCTCAACACTCTTGCTCTTGTCTGCCTATTCTGTTCTATAAATGATGACTTCCTGTTCTGACAGCTTCGGAAGATTCTAGAGGTTCTGCTCTTTAAGTGACATCTCTTATCCTTCATCTTCAAGCTGTGTTTAAGCGAGCCTAGGGATTTGAGAGAAACGCACATGAAAACAGTTTGTACTGTTGGGCTTATCGCGGTGCGCTTGTATGTATAGGTTTTTTTCCCCAATGGGAAATATTTTGTCTCAGTTTAGTGGGTATAAAATGCTCAAAACCATATTTTTTTCTGCCTTTACCTGCTCTTTTTCATTTTTTTGTTATTTTGGTAGCACTTTATTTTGATGGTGCATATTGAGGCTCTCCGGCTGCTTTCAGAAAAACAACATGGGTTTGTTGAGATAAGAAAAGGAAAAAGCTAGAATAGCGTAAAATAAAAAGCAGGTCAGAGCCATGGCTGGCACTTAGGATTTTGTCACAATGCTCCACAGTGATGTGAGTCACTGTTTTTATTGTCAACTAAAACTAAGACCATTACAAATAATTCTGTTAATTGAAATACAATATAAATATGTATAGGCCTGGTTTCACAGACAGGGCTTAGGCTAAGCCAGGACTAGGTCTTTGTTAAATTAAGACATGTAGCTTAAATAAACGGGCGACAAAACAATAGCACTGACAAATTTTAAGATACAGTATGTCGCAACACATTCTCATACCTAAGGCGTCACTTTTTGTCACTTTCAACCATGCTTCAATATCTGACGCTCAAAGCACCCTTTAGCGTCCATATGTGACGCTTCGGTTATGGGTAGGTTTAGGCGTCATGTAACTGACGCTTTCGGAAGCGTCAATATCTGACGCTCAAAGCACCCTTTAGCGTCAATATGTGACGCTTCGGTTGGGTAGGTTTAGGTCTGTGGTAGGGTTATGCGTCTCATATGGACGCTAAAGGGTGCTTTGAGCGTCAGATATTGAAGCATGGTTGAAAGTGACGCCTTGGGTATGAGAACGGGTCAGTTTAAACAGCTCAAACATGCATTAGGCTCAAGCCTTGTCTGTGAAAACTTATTTTATGTCCGTTTATATTTTGAAGTACACAAATTACTTCAACTGAAAAAATATGAAATTTAAAGCTACATAGAAGTATAAAAAAATGACAAAAGCACATAACAAAATTACTAAAATTCAAATGAAGCTAATACTACAATACTAAAATAACACTGATGTGAGTTTGAATCCAGCTTGATCCAGTTCCCCTACTTCTCACCATCATTTCCTACTGTATATAAATAAAAATCATAAAAAGATGATACTAAAAATTGTGCACATGCTCTAGTGTATTGCATAGATGCACTTTTATGTGTGGGCGACCAGGGTTCGAGACTGACTAAGGGTCATATCCCCATCCCACTTCGTCCGTCTGTATCGTTTCCTGTTTCCTGGAGGATAGACAGAGATGAACGGGCTGAGCGAGGAAGGGGAGTCGTGCTGTCTCCCCTCAGGAGGTGAGCTTAAGTACAGTTCTGTTGTTTCCTGAGGGCTATAAGCCACCTACAGTTCAAATAATAATCAAAAGACAAGCTGTTGAGTCACTGAGTCTGTGCTTTATGGTAATTCGATGGATCATTTCAGTTTATTACAGTTTACGTATGTGAAGATTTGGCTTACAAGCAGGGTTTGATGCTTCTACATCAGTGTTATTCACCTATCAATTCCCTCTGATTGTAGAGTAAAGTTATGGATTGGTTAGGTTTAGGGATAGGACTACATTTTTGGACAGGAATAATATCTTGACACAGGAACGCGTCTTACATGGCAAAATCACAGTGAACAGCCTAATTCCATATGACATTAACATGGGGTCATTTACTTTCTATACACAGTTGCTGTTTATATTTAATTATATATTTATTATAAAATTGTATATTTATATTGTAATATATTTTTTATGAAATTTATATTGATACAAAAATGTATATTGAATGTATACATTTAAAAATATGCTTATTTTATATAATAATATACTGTATAATCATTCGAAATATTTTTTCTATAATAATTTTACTCGCCGCTGAATATCAGTTTCACTTGAAAATGTCACATTACGGACTTAAAATGGGTTTCCAGTCTTTTAATTAAGCATTACTTCTTTTCTCACCCATGATCATAATTACTCTTTGACATTTCTCCATTATTCTCATTATTTTTTGTCTTTAGCAGAGAGTGACAGTCACTCAAACACGCAAGCTGCAGCACAGGTCTTTCTGATTATACAAGATGTATAGAGTCTAGTATTTGAATCTGTGTGTGATCATTTGTGTGAATGTTGGGAGTGTTTTCCCTCGATAACCTCAGCTTGTTGCATTTTTTCTGTTGGTTTTTTCTTTTCTCCTGCTGAATTAAGATAAGAGCGGTTTGTTAATTAAACTGTCACATGGCAGCACCTTGAGGAATCGCAGTGAAAGAGCCGCTTTAATTGGGAAGCTATTGTCTCAATACAGACACTCATCTTATCCAGTGACTATCATAACCGAGGACAGGGGGGAAGTATCACATAATACAACACGAAGTCAAGGAGCGAAGGGATGTGTTCCTGATATATGTTGTGTTCAGTTTGTTACCTTGTCAACATGGTTGTTTTTTTTCACCAATCTTTCTCTCCTTCTTTTTTAGAAACGAAGTGTTCCTGTTACTATTGCTTATACCTAAACGAAACCCGTCGTGTACTTTTGTCAATAAAACAAAGATAATTGGAAAGTTTTACAAGTCCAAATATAATATGTGTTGCCTAGCTACAGTGTTTTCTCCCGAACGTGAGTACGTGCTCCTCCCGAACTTTGTTACATAAAACTTCATTTTGTGAATTTCTGAGTGAAAATAGTTTCAAAGTAAATCCTACATCAATTTTTTTTAAGTGTTTTTTTTTTTTTACTTATAAAAATGATAGCTTAATTTGTGCAATTGTTTTTTATAGTGGATAAACAAAAAGATTGTAAAAAAAATCCCATAGTCTTACATTTGAGAGGAGAAAAAGGTATCAAATTAGAGACATATCATACACTGTAAATATATATTTATATATATATAGAAGTTGCAAATGGAGTATGTTTTACAAGAACTTTCTTTTTATTTTAAAATCGTGTTTATTACATTGTTACTTGCCGTTTCTTTGTAATTATTTGAAATTTTCTACCAGTTTCTAGTATCATGTACCAGTTTCAATTTTATTTCAGTAAAGAGACTCTTGTACACTTCCAGCAGTAAGCATCCACTGAAGCCCTAGCAACCACTGAGAACACCCTAGCAACCACATGGTGAATCGCCCCAGTCATGTAGAGTCCTAGAGGCCATTAGTTATCATATTTCAGTACCAGAGTATGTTGGGGGATGTTGGGGGGGGGGGGGGGGATTATACATAGATGTTGGGGTGGGCTCATGTGGTAGTGAATTTTGCACCAATAAGCACCTTTAATTTTTTCATAAAATGTACCTCTCGCTTTTCTTTTTTATTCTCTTTTATTTGCATCTGAGGAGTGTGCTCAGAGGATCAATGCTGTTAGGTGATGAACTTCCTTGGCCAGGGCTTAAACTGTAAATACCATCAGCAATTAACACAGAGAGAGAGAGAGAGAGAGAGAGAGAGAGAGAGAGAGAGAGAGAGAGAGAGAGAGAGAGAGAGAGAGAGAGAGAGAGAGAGAGAGAGAGAGAGCAATTTAGCATCAGAGTCCTGCATGGAGGATCAATTATTGAGATTCTCTATCTCTGAAATTTACATCCCCTGGTGCTCATTATATTTGTGGCTATATTGGGTTGTGTTTATGAATGTGTTTTGTAATGCGGTTGTTTTGGAGCTATAGATCCACAGTCACATGAAGGCTTGTTCCTCTAGTGTGACAAATTTGTCCGGCCATCTGGGCTGAAGGTGTTCAAAATCCGCCTTGATTAAAAAGTGCAAATCTGGAGATCACAGGCCCGTTGATCTTCTCCTTTCCGATCCCACAGAAGACCCCTTCAATAATCTCATCTGGAGATTATGATGATGCTTCTTTAGATGAGGGTGTTTTTAAAGAGGGGGAACGAGACACGGAGAAAACACTGCTGTTGTAGCTAGGCAACACATATTATATTTGGACTTGTAAAATGGAAAGTTCCAAATTTAAACTCTGATTGGATTAACCACATTTGAAAGTCAATATGTTTTTTGTTGTTTTTTTGTTGTTGTTGTTGTTTCAAACAGTGCAAAAAATAATTGGTAACACTTTACAATAAGGTTCATTAGTTAACACAAATTAAGAATGAACAATCCTTCTTCAGCATTTATTAATATCAGTTAGTGAATATTAATTTCAACATTTAACAAAGATTACTGTAACACATGTATTGCTCATTGTTAGTTCATGTTAGTTAATGAACTAATTAAACTTATTGTAAAGTGTTACCAAATTATTTTCTTACTCATTTTTTTATGTACACTTCTTAATCAAGGTGGAAATCTTACACATTATTAGATAAACAACTGTAGATAAGATGTGTTTACTTCAAATTTGTGTTTTATATATATAAAAATAATATATATATTGATCATCTATTACCATATTGCTGATGCCAGTTACCGTGTTTTACCAGTACCTTCTTGGGTAAATACAAAATCAAGTGTAACCAAATAGGTGGTAAAATCCCAGTAACACGGGCCACTCGTGGCGTTCCGCTTTATTGACCAACTGTGTTTATGAAATCACGTGTTCCGTAACCTGGTTTCCACCAGTTAAATCAGAATGAAACAAACATTCAGTTCATGCTTCGTTATCACCGCTGCCAATTACGGCCCTGTCTCGGAAAATCGTTTTTGCACAGATCGTGAGCTGCCTATCTGAGTATTTGCCTCCGAGCTTTGGTTTCCCACCAGCCGTTCACAATGGCCTCACCCCATCGCCTCTCGTAGGCACGTCTGCGTGCAGCTGCTACATCAACATGACAAGTGTTTCTAGAACATTCTTCATTGTTCACTGACCAGTAATCGAAGTGCAATGGCCGCCGTCGGGGGATATTTTCTGCTGTTGGGCTCTGAAGAGCGAGCACCTGGGCCTGCACTGAGAGAAGAGAGATAGTCATGCTCAAACACACCGCCTCATTGTGATTTCACTTCAGGCTTCGTCACTCTGAAAGAACTTGTGGCCAGCTTCAAATCAGTTGCGTTTTGCTCGTTCATTTGAATTCACTGTAAACCTCACACTCCAGTGGTGGAGAGGGACACATTCTTTTAAATTAGCTTCTGCTCAGTAAGTGCAAATACATTTATGACCTCTCTCAAACTGTGACCAAGATGAGTTTTATTGCTTAAAGGAGAAAGTGAGACCAATTACTCACTGTTTTTTGTTTGGTTGTATTCTAGCCCAGTCTTAAAACACTCAGTATTCCTTAATTCCTGAAATCTTTTTACTCACCTTCATGTTGCTCCAAACTGGACTGATTTTATTTTATTAAAGATATTTTGATGGTTTTTTTGTCCATACACTGAAAGTCATTGGGCTCTGGTGTTATTCTGGACCCCACTGACTTTCATTTTATGGGCAAAAACTATTTGAACTTTCTTCAAAATAAGTCTTCTTTCGTGTTTAGGTTTGGAACGAAATGAGGGTGAGTAAATGATAACAGAATTTTCATTTTTGGGTGAACTATCTCTTTAACTCTTTCCCCTCCAGCATTTTTGAAAATAGCTGCCAGCCACCGGCTGATCAAAGTTTTGATCACTTTCACAAAAGTTTCATGGCCCCCAGAATATTTTGTTGTATAAATATCTGAATATGCAATATATCAAAAGAGAGAACAGAGCCTCTGCAAAACAGTTTATCAACACTTGAATGTAGGTAAGTTTCATTAAAAAAGCAACATTTTGAGCAAAAGCTTAGAAAATCGCATTTGTGTCAAAGACTACATCCTGATCGGATTCAGAACGATGATCAAATCATAGATGGAGTAGATTGAGTCCATCAACACCCCCGAAGCTTCACAGTTCTATAGCTCGTCCTGGGTCGACATTGCATTCAGTAACAGGCAGTTTTGATTTAAATGCTGTTTAATGTTGATGATCGCGTTATTTTACATATGCATCTGCTTACATATGCTATCACTTGTTTCTGGTTCTTCTTCGCATGTGTTTTGATCAGGAGATTCAGTACTCTTTCAGAAGATGTGTCATAGCGCTCCCCTAACAGTAAAAACACAGAAAGCCGGAAATTTCGATCAATGACGGGCGTCTCATAAATGACAAAAATTGCCATCAATGGCACTGAAAGAGTTAATAGCATTTATTCAACATTATCATTTCTGGACATGGACCTGAAATGAATCACCTGACAACTACCCACAGGTGACTTTACATAGAAATACACTCAAAAACGAACAAACTTAATTAAATTAAGGAAAGGTTTTCCACGAAATTGAATTACATTTTTCCAACAAAATCAAATTAGTTTGAAATAATTTGTTGTAATCTTGTTGTATGAATTTAAATTAATTTAGTCATTCCTGCTAGATAAAGTTTTGTCAGGTTGACTACATTTAGTTTTTGTCCTGCCTTAAATCACCAACATTATAATTTTAGTTCATTTGACTCTACGGTCACTTCTAATGATAGACACTACTAGTGTTCAATTGAATTAAAACCACTTTTTACATAGTAAAATAATTTTACTTGTGCAGGTCTGCGAGACTGCGAGTGAGGTTTACACATAGTGTATACTGAGTGCCCACAACCTGAACACAAAGTTTAATATACACATATAGTGCATTACTGAGCCCACAGAATAAACACAGTCACCACTTTTCTGCATAATGGTAACCACAAAATTCAAAAACATTACAGAAAGTCCTCTAAGTTTCTAACATAACTGAACATTAAACACTAACATTAACTAACAACATTTTTCCATTTACTGAAAAACACATAAAATAACACTTTTCCCCTAAATTGACCCTCTTAATTCAGTCCCTTGCAAAGCATGCTGGGAACTACAGATCCACTGCCCAGTTAGATGTCAACAACAATGATTCATGTAGTTTCCACACAAATGAATTAGGTTGATTGAACACAATTAAATTAAGTTGTGACAATATTAAACAATCGTGTTACTTTTGCTTATTTTACTTAATTATTTTAACAAGAGGCCAAAATTCATTTTTTGAGTGACATCCGGTTAAGACGAACGAAAAATATTCGTTGATTCAATTAAAAAAAAATTGGTAAACCAATTTTTTTCAAAATTACATTGATTACATTTAATGAAATTAAGCTGGAATCATTTCTATGAAGGGTTGTGTCGTATATGCTCATTTTAATGAATGAAATTGAACAAAGAGCTAAAATCATTTTTTTGAGTGTAGAAATTACTTCTTTTTTTCAGTTTCAGATGAGAATGCATGATATTTTTATGGCTAAAAAAGTGTTTTTTAAGTTGTTTTTTTTTTTTACAAGGAAACTCAGCTCTGCTATACTCTGATTCCAGAGAAAACATGAGGACATTCATAAATCTAATCTGTAATTCAGAACAGAGAAGCCCGTGGAGCATAACTAATCCCAGTGAACTGGTTTTACTATGACCACAGTCTGTCATCAGCTGTGAACGTGCTTTCGAGAGCATGTCACTTCCTCTCCTGTTACTACAGCAACTGTGTTTTTAGATACTAATTAGTGGCTCCAGTAATGTGTTGTTTGGTTGTCAGTGTTAGATGTACATGTATTATGAGGTTGTTTACAAGCCAGGTGTTTTGATCAAATCTCAGATCTGTGTTTTAACATTGTTGAGCATATATAATCCCTTTCTTATCCTGTGTGAACCCGCTAATCTTTGACCTTAATCTTAAAATGACACAGATTTATTTTATTTTATTTTTTTCTCTTTAACACTGAGGAAAAGGAAAAAGGAAAATCATCCGTTGATATCCTTTTTTTTTTTTCATGGAGAGGAGTCAATAAAAAGTAATTTGAGTTTATAATGTTTAAAATTGTATTCTTCATAAACGGCATTATAAATTACCAACCTGCAAATGTGGAAAAATAAATAAATTAGCAGCTAAAAACAGCTGAAATCTGATATTGAAGTGAGACCTCCAAATGGGTGTCCCTTAACAACATAAAGGCTAAGCATCTCTTATTGCATTTCAGTCAAGCATCTCTTTGTAATTTGATCAAATTTATGAAGCAGAGAGTAAATATGTATTTATACGAAAGTTACAGAAGCGTTGGGGCTCTAGACGGCGCAGTGCTGTGCCTGTCAGAGAAGGAAAGGTCAATGCTAATGTAATAAAGTGAAACGGAAATCTGCTAGCATGCTAAGACTGGTAGCGCGGCAGGATATGGAAGCAGGATAAGAGCAGGACAGACGCGTGGTCGGAGTGTGTTCCTTTGCTTTTTAACCAAGTTAGGACCAGGATTCAGACATTTGATACTTTAAACCGAGAGAACACTCTCACTTTAGTCACGCTTTTCTTGTTTGTTCCATTTTATGGTTGTTGTCATTCACTGTGTGTGTGTGTGTGTGTGTGTGTGTGTGTGTGTGTGTAAACCCTTTAAACCATTCTAGCATAAATTGTTGCACTAAGTTCTACATTAAATTGAATTTATCAAAAACAACTGTACGGACTTTTATTATGTTACATAAGATTTCAATTTTAAATAAATGCTGTTCTCTTGAACTTTCTATTCATCAAAGAATCCTGGAAAAAAGTTTCACATTTCCAGAAGAAATATATATTAAGCTGCACAATGATTTCAACATTGATAATAATGAGAAATGTTCCACCAAATCAACAAATTGGAATTATTTCTGAAGCAAAGACTGAAGTACTGGCTGCTGAAAATTCAGCATTGCATCACAGGAATAAATTACATTTTAATTGCATGTAATATAAATGAAAATAGATCAAGTTGTACTAATATTTCACAGTATTACTGTATTTTTGATCAAATAAACAGTGAGCATAGAATACTTTAAAAAAAACAATAAAATTGTGTATATATATATATATATATATATATATATATACACATATATATACTGTCCCAATAAATAGAAATGTGTGTGTTCTTGTATTTATGGGGACACAAATGTGAATAATGACATGGGTATTAAAATGTAAAGAGAACATGGTTTATGAGGACACTTCCTACAGTATGTACTCGTAAACCAGTTGGCTTAAAAATATTCTAAAAATATTATTATTATTATTATTCTTTACGCCTATGGAGAGTCCCCGTAAGCTACATATTCGTGTGTGTGTGTGTGTGTGTGTGTGTATCCGCGTGCGTGTGTGTGTGTGTGGACCCCTGGTGTCAGCTGCAGAGATTGGCACTTCCGTCAATGGAACGCTTGCTTATGTTTGGCGCCCTGTTGCTAAAGAGATGGTTGGCATTGCAATACTGTCATAAACTGCTTTGATCACAAATACTATGACAAAATCTGCTTTCTAAAATGAAATGTATTGATTTATTCTTTTCAGTAATGTGAAAATTAGGGCTGTTAATGGATTTGCAAAATAAATTGTTATCTAAATTAAATTATATGACAAACAGTAATTCATCAGCAATTTGTTTTACATATTGATATTTCCTGGGAAAAGCCCACATTGCATTAGAAAAACACAAAACACACAAAATCACAAATAGTGGCTTTAGAAGTCAGTGCTTCATTTCATTAATCTTTCATTTTTTAAGACGCCATAAGTAATTCAACTCAGCTCATCGCTTACTGTGGACTGGCAAAAACATGAAGTGCCACTTCAAGCTTAAATTGCTTAAATGGTAGGAAATCCCTTATTACAGCATTTACAGGGTCAGGAGGCATAATTAATAGCATAACATGTTTATTGTATTTTTTTTTTTTACTAATCACACTAAATTGAATTGACAGGCGCAGTTTAAATGCATCATCTCAGCAATTTGTGAATTAGAATGAGGACGGAACGAGTGGACGGTGCAATGGAGAGGGATTAGGAGAGATGCAAGGAAGCCAACGCAAAATTAAAGGACTGGAACAGCTGTGTGTCAAGCTGTGTGAATAGAGAGGGATCTGGCTGCGCTCTCTTCCTGTCCCACTGAAAGCCACTCATGAGATTCAACAGCTTTCTCCCCATGACCCTCAATGTTCACACTGAGAGGGCCGGCTTCAATGGATCAATTACCCCAATGATTACGTTCATCAAATACTTGATTGAAACTCAAATCCCCTCACAGAATGAAATGTTTCTCTCTTTCAGATAAGAGAGATGGATTAAAGATGCTTTCGGTCTGTCAATCCATTGGTCCTTTTGTCTGTATTTCGTCTTTTCACTTATTCCCTTTCTCTATCTCCCCCCTCCATCTTCCTGTCTATTGTTCCCTCGTCTTCATTAAAAGGTCGCACCTTATCTCTTCAAGTTGATTTCTGATTCTTTTTTTCCCCTCCCTGCATCCTTCCCTTCAATTCCACCACTTAATGGGGTGAAAGCCATCTCCATTACTGTGAAGTTGTATACACACGAGTACAGATAACACCCGCTGTGTCTAGTAATGAGTGACTGGACATCGTCGAGTGTGCCTGTTTAGTTAGCTCGCGATCCGCCTGCGTCTCGGAGAAAAGGAGATAATTGACAGACGTATGATCCTCTTCCTCCGCATGGGGCTCCGAGGAACCGTCGCAGTGACAAAGTGATGACACGTAGAAAAAGTATTAAATTCAATTGTGGGAAAACAGCAGGAGAAGGAAGGAGCGCAGACTGAGAGTGACATTTACATTACATGAAGTGATTTAGAAAGAGAGTTGCTTAATGCCAGTCACCATTCCATTCGAATCACCTTTATTTAGAGTCATGTAGGGCAACGTTTTGGTGTTTTTGAGAGATGTAAATACTTGTTTCCAGGTTGTTTTGCCTGGTTAGCATTACCCGGTTAGCTATGTTATGCTAATGGGTACCTTTATATTATAAATTCAGGTATTATAGACATCCTTCGTCAACACTAATATGATGTTTCCAGATGAGTTAGTTATTGTCAAGTGAGGAACAGTCCTCTTTTACCACCCGCTGGGTTTTTTTTGTCACTGAAAAACTGGTGGGTTGCTTTTGTAATACTAGATGAGTCATTGCTTTCCGGGCTTAACATTAACAGTTTATTATTGTAGAAAATAGAATGCAAAGGTAAAAAAAGAGAATGGGAGAGAAAAACAAAACAAAACTGTACAAATGCCATGTGGGGAAATTAAAACAGATTAATACAATTAATGAAAAAGGCGTTTTGTGTGTTTGTTGGCGTAATTAGTCGTAGTTATTATAGAAGCAAGTGGGACTTGAGTCACAGTAGGTGTATGTGTGTGTGTGTGTGTGTGTGTGTGTGCACCTGCTATCCATTTCTTTCCCACCTGTGGAATCCCGCAGTGGTTTTTCAAGCTTTTCCAAGAATGAACTTTGGCTGACGCGGCAGGCGATCACAGCACAAAGACTAAAGGATAGCTTGAATTTGAACTGGCACACTCACTAGAAGGATATTACAAAAACTTCACCCAGCATGAACGCGACTTCCTCTTTTCCTAATTACAAAGGCGTAAACGACACAGAGGACTTTATTTTGACTTTTCCACCTTTTTCTCATCTTTCCCTTGGCCTCGAAATGGGCTGAATTTTTCTGAATGCACACACAGTTGAAGATCTGCACCTGTTTGTCCCGCCAGTCACAGCAGCTCTTGCATATTTACAGCACACATAAAAGGCATACAACAGAGTGTGAGTGAATGAATAGAAATCTCATCCTGTTCTCCCTGCTTCCCTTTTTTTAATTCTTTTTAGGTACACATCATTAGAAATCATGTTCTGCCCTTGTATCACCTCTGTGGTGCAATGGTTCTTTTGTGTTCTTCCTCTCTAGTTTCCTTTCAGCCATTGAACCTCAGTCCTATACACACATATTGAATAAACAAGGTCTCTTTAAAACTTTTAAAGCATTTTTAAAAGGCAGGCATTATTTTTATGAACTCGCCATATTAGGCACAGGCTTCACCTGATGAGCTGGTGTATATGGGATGTCAATACAGATAAATAGCTAAAAGGACAGGATGTGTTTTCTTTCTATCAGATAACAAAGAGAGAGATGATGTGATCAATTAATGAGTAGCTTAAGCACTGTAATGAGAAAGACGGCACATTGAACAGTGTACTTTTTGATGGTTGAGCATCTTTGTGCAGTAGTACAAAATTAAAGGTGTGCAATGTATAATTTTGAAAGACAGATTTTTGTTGCATTACTGATAAAGTTTTGTTGTTTTTTGTGGATTGTAAAATTTGTATATACGGTACTTGACATTAATATCCACCAACCCACCAAATGCGGGTGGATTTAAGCAGTGGCGTCCTACAAGCCACTTTGGTGTGTTGAAATTTATATATAATATACGTTTTTACAATTGCAGTCTTTTAAAAAAATTCTGAAATATGAAACATAATCCTACCTCTCAGTACTAAATTTAGTTATTTTTTGCTTCTTAAAGCTCTTAAACAGTGAAATGCACACAAAATAAAGTCTAATGGTTTAAGTGAACGTAAACAGTTGAGAAAGAAAACGCATGTGTAACAGTATAATGGATCCGTGAGTGAGGTCTTAAAGTGACAGCAGCCTAATACACCTGCTGCCAAATTAGGACATTATATAAAAAAAATCTATATGGGAGTTTTTCCCCATGGTATCAATGTCAAAATTGTGGCCAGTGAAAATGCTGAGTGGCTTCTAGCCACAGTGGCTGTTGAGCAAAAAAGTTAATGTCAAGCCCTGTAGTGGTTTGTAATTTGTAATGTGAGTTCAATCTTTGAATAAACACATCCAGAGGGTAGAGGACAGATCTGAGTGTCAGTGTGATCACTGAGATCAAAGATGCTGAGATTCTAAGTCCTCTTTCACTGCTGAAGTGCCCAATGATGCTTTCAGAAACTAGTCGCTGGCCAGACAAACATGTAAACACACTCAAGGGGAGGCACAAAACCACACAAACCTATACAGCACAGAATGAGCTAATTTCGCCCTATTCGAATCCACACAGGAACACTCGCACAAACAAGAATGCTTAGTTGAAATGCGACATCCAGTGATCCATAAAAGTAGCCCTGGCCCTCCACCCCCATAGTACCTTTCATGTGTGTGTTGTGAAGGTTAGCACATTCTCTTTGAAAGGCCAACAGATCTCTTCCCCGCAGGTGAGCGCTAAGGACCGTAAACCCCGCTTTGAGCCCCTGCTGCGCCAAGAGAAAAACATCTCTCGCTAACCTCTCTCCTCCACACCGCACCCATTCTCTCCCTTCCACTAGTGTCTCGTTCCACCAACTTCCGTCTTCAAGGAGGTCCTGCGTGTGAATGGCCATTGATTTCGTCTTTCTGTGTTTGTTTGGAGTCCTCTCCTTCGCTGTCTACTCCGGAGGCGGGCTACCCTGAGGCCTCGGCTTAGAGCAACTTAACCAGGCATTAGCTGCCTGCTGCTCGGCTGAGAATGCATAATGAAAAGGAGCGTTTGATCGAAAGACATTTGTCCTTGGCTTAGTTGAAGCATCTCTGCGTTCCCTTGCTGTTTTCGGGTGGCTTGTCAATGAGCCTCCCAAGAGTCCATTGGTATTTGCCTCCTTATCACCCCTGTCAAATTATCCTGGATCAAGGTGGTCTCTACAAAGGACTTTGGTAAAACAGTATAGGTACACATTTAAAAAAAAAAAAGGTTCCCTAGAAGAACCACTTTTGTTGGTTCCCCAAAATCCTTTCATGGATGAATGAACAGTGAACCTTTTTTTTTTTTTTTTTTTTTTTTGGGTATGTTCACACTTCTCTTGGTTCTTTTGGTCTGGACCTAAAAAGAAAATTATATATTTAACCCTGGCTTATAGAGTTCACTCTGTCATTTTTAACACCAAACCAAAAGGCATAAGGATAAGGTCTCAACCTGATTGTACAAATTTTATAGGAGGTATATTTTTATAGGAGGTATATTTTTTTAAAGGGACCTTTTTGTGCCTTATTTACTCATAAAAGTACATTGTAGGACCTTAAGTGTGCATATTACTACTCTAAGGTATTAAAATCCACATTATGGATAATTCTGACAGTGTATGGTTGTATTTTTACCAGTTGAGAACTCACAAAGAGCTTATAAAATGTGTGAGTCAAAACAGCACTAGGAATTCTTCTGTTGCGCACACAAACAAAGAATGGCGGTTTCAACGCCTGTACCGAACTGTGTTGAATGTGATTTCACCAAGTACAACATGATCCTGGATCAACATCTTTGTTGATCCTGGAACAACATTCCATTCAAACAATCAGATTTGAGGGACAAGTTTAGAGTGTATGTCAAGTTTAGGCTAAAAACCAGGGTTAGGTGCTTGTACATTGGTGTTATTTACCTACTATTTCCCTCTGATTTTAGGGACAAGTTATGGGTAGGGTTAGGTTTTGGGGAAGGGATAGAGTTAGGACTACATTTTTGGACAGGGATGTTGTGACCACCGAGCTGTAATGGGCAACACAGCTCCTATGATGAAAATTTTCAGGTATCTTTGAACATTCTGTCCTTTTTAGGGTCACATATTGTGACACCACATCCTGTTTTTTGGTTCATTTAGAATTATTTGGTATGTGTTGTGTTCAAATCACCAGAGTTTAAAGCAGAAGCAGTCCAATTGTTTAGTTATTCAAATGAACCACACCACTAGCGTTCGTTTTAATCAAACCAAACCTGCCCAGTATGAACACACCTTTAGTGTGAAGAACATTTTAAAATACCTAAAGAACTTTTTTTCTCAATAAAGACGTTTTTGGGGGGAATTGAAAGGCTCCATGGCTTCATAGACATGGCATAGATGCCTGTAAATAACCTTTATTTTTAACTGTATATTTACATATTTAGCTGCGATTTAGACCCGAGAGGAAGTGAGAGATCTGCGGTGAAATGTTCAAACACACAAACATGCACACAGGTGCAGCGCCAGCCTCTCATGAAGGCCTTAAGGCCTGTTCCAGATGTCCGCTGAGCCTTTAAGGTACAAGGCCGACTACACACACACACACACACACACATACATACATCCCCCTACCAACTGCGCCCCAGTCTGCCAGGGCACAGGTGCGAGCGCTCTGATGCTACCCTGCTCACGCTGAGCGGGCGTATCACACTTTCTACACAAAGCCTGTGTTCACGATCCCTACCCCACTGCGACTGTGCCCTCTCATGCACCCTCACTCGACTTCATTCCCAATGTAACACCTTTTCAGATGTAAGGCGGTCCACGTGAATGCTAACATGCAGAACTAGCTGCTAACATCATATTTAATATTTGATGTAACATTCAACAGAATATCGCCTTTTTATCACCAATTAAATATCATAAACAGCTCGGCCTGCAGTTAGTACTTCTTATTTATTAGTATTTTTATTTTCTATGATTTTAATTGATTGTTTCCTTTTACCTCACGGCCTAATGATAGTTCTTATAATGACATCAGAGCAGATTTATAACTGTTGTCTGAGACTATCAACCTCTGTTTGTGCCCACTGGTGGCATACAGCAGATTGAGAGAGAGAGAGAGAGAGAGAGATAGAGGGAGAAGTTGAAATTGATGTTGGCTGCGAGACACACTGTGGACCAAGGAAAGCAGGAAGCTGGTAGTGCGGTGCTGAGATCGGGAGGGGTCACTGGCGAACGAGCACAGAGAAACGGAACGACGGGACTGAAAAACGAATTGCTAATAAAAGATTTGGCAGGAGGCCTTAATGCACTGAGTTAGTCTCCTTCATTCTGTTTCCCAGCTGGAGAATAAAATAAAGCACCTAGTCACCCAAATTCTTCTGAGAAACGCTGGCATTTGAAAGCTTCCTCCTTCACTGAGAGTGCAAGGTGTTTGTTGAATGGCTTCAAACTCTTAAGTGGCCCAGATTTTTACTCTTTCTTTCACCCACCAGGCTCAGAGGGAAGGTCTACCTCTGGCAAATTCTTATGACATCACAAAAATGTAAAAATATGTCAAAAATAGAAATAATTATATATTTTTTAATAATTGTATGCCATCATAATTCAGTTTGTAATAAATGAAATGATGTCATACATATGTGTAACTTGTCATTTAAATGTTAATGTTTTTTTTTATTAGAGAAAATATTACAAACTGATTTATGATTGCCATACATATACTTTAAAACTTATATTCGATATATATATTATTTTATTTTACAAAGTCACATCTAATCACTGTTGCTAATAGCATAACATTCATTTCAGACAATTCATTTTTTTATGATTATAATTAAAACATAATTAAGATGTGAGAGGTTGTGCTAATATTGTGAATACAGTCAGACCTTAAGGCCATTGTTAAGCAAGCCATGCACTACCTACAACCCTTTCAGACTTGACTATGTTCATAATATGAGACAACTCAACTCAGATGCAGCTGGGAACAAACCAGAAAGTAGTGAATGTGTTATGATGTGACCTTCTGTTAGGAGTGTCATATAAATATGCCGTTGTCTTGAGTTGCTGCTTTGCCTTTGGGACTTTGTGTGCAAAGTAAAATGAGATTTGTCATACACACATCATTAGCTTGATGAGTGGGACAAGCGCTGTGCTTGCAGAAGTCTCGTGCTCTGCAACTGAAGTCTGTGATTCGCTGTAAATGGTGCTTGTGATAATAATTGGGCGGTTGATGTGACATTCCTGCAGAGTGGCCGATGAGCAGCCCATAGCTCACGAAGAACCATTCAATATATAGATCTGAGTGTGAACTGTCAAGAAAACACAGGCATGTCACACAATACAGTTATAATGAAGTGTCCCCAAAACAGCTTGTAACCTTGTGTGCTGACTGTACGTGATGGGGATTGGAGGTGGCAATAATTCACACCATGCCTCCTGCTCTGTATATCTGGCGACGAATTAGTGGCCTCAGCCGGTGTCACATGTCTTATTGTTAGTCATGGCGACCCTGCCAAGACTCAAGGTCACTTGTTCCGCCCAGGCATGAATAATCTATTGAAGGATTGGTTCCTCCTGACTGGCTGCATGGAGATGTGTCAGCATGGATTATTTATGCTTTATTGTGCCTCCACTCATTGAACGAGCAGTCGGTCCTGGAAAAAGCAAGTCTGATTTGCTTTCTTAGCGTAGCTGGTTACTAGCAACGTATTTTCGTTGTTATCTTTTCCGCTGGAAATACCAATATTTTTTGATAGTCTCTTCTGCTCACAAAGACTATTTAATTGGGGGAAAAAATCAGTAAAAAGAGTAATATTGTGAAATGTTATTGCACTATAAAAACAGTTTATTTCAATATTTAATTTAAAATGTTACATATTCCTGTGATAACAAAGCTGAATTTTCAGCAGCCACTACTCCGGTCTTTAGTGTCACATGATCCTTCAGAAATCATCGATATTTTTGTTTAATATTTGGATTACCTGATGAATAAAACTTTTAAAAGAACAGGATTTATTTGAAATAATCTTTTGTAACATTATAAATAAATCTAAATCTGATCAATTTAACGCATCATAGCTGAATAAAAGAAAAACAAACTGACTGTAAATGTTTGTTTTGGTAGTCTTGCGTCTAAAGGTACTATGAAAGTGTGAGGCAGAAAGATACGCACACGCACATACACTGTTTAGCATGCATACCCACGTTCATTTATGTTTAGGGAAGATAAATAGCTGCAAAATCTAGCAAAACAGCTCAGATTCAAAGCCTATCTGAAGTCTCTCTCTCTGTGTGTGTGCGTGTGCGTGGGAGATCTCATTATTTAAAGTGGACAGCATGTTCTTCCTCACCTTGTCATGCATGCTAGTTTGTGCCACTCAGGACTAGCCCTTGTCTTCCTCTTGCACAACACAAGAGCACCACATTCTAAATGTCAAGCTCTTTCTCCCCTCTTATGTGGTACTCACCCCGTCCTCACACACTCTTGCAGAAAGCGTCCCTGAGGACGTACCAGCCTGCTGACCCTCCAAATGCACAAACAAATTTTATACATGGCACAAAACCCTAGGTTTCCCCCTTGTATTGGTCTTTGACCCGCTACAGAACTCAACTTTCTCGGGTGGTTTTCTCTCTGCTCGGTCCACAGATGCACCGCAGATGTCCGTTTGTGTGTGTGTTGGAAAGACATATTTTGACCTCAGGAGAGGCAGGTGCAGTGTACCGTTACCATTGAGAATGGGTTGGGGAGTTTGAAAACTTTTTCAAGGTTAGCAGAAACCCCACAGACCAGAAACAAACTGAACGGAACCCCAGGGATGGGCTTTTGTTGGCCAGACACACGCACAGTGAAATCAGGAACAATAGCGACTCAGGAGCCGAGTTGCAGAGGATCATTTTTCATGACATGGCTTGGCCTTTAGCAGAGAAACATCTGAAAGAGCAATTTAAAATATGATTAATGATGATAATAAGGTCAAGTGGTCATCATTTATACACGCCTTGCTCATCATTTGAAGAAAGAAAACCAATTGACTACACTTCTGTGAAAGTAAACACAGATATCATTTCAACTATGAACACTTTAGCGGTGACAATTGGTGCACTTTCACTGAATGAGGTGAAGAGACAGTGATTTCTTTTCACAGAGAATGAGTAAATCTAGCTGGCTCCGTTTCCAAATCGTACTGCTTCCAAACTTTAACTGGCTTTATGAATTCCTGTGTCCCATTATTCATTTCATGAAAAAGAAAACAGAAGCGACGTGAAATAGAGCAAGAAACAAAGGCGTAAAGTGAGATGAATGTGGCATTTCCATAAGAAAAAAGTTTCTAATCTGATCATGCACCGTTTGAGGTGAAGAAGAGATTAATATTTTGGGGAAATCAATAACACGAATGAAGATTACTCCAGCATTTGCACTAGGCATTTTCCGATCTCATCTGTTATTCCAAGACACTTAAATGGGTGAGTGATGACTGCTAGATTATTGAAAACATTTCTTCTCATAAATTCATGAGGTTATTTGTGTTTCCATGTTTTTGTCTCCCAAAAGACAGACATCATCAAACTATTAAATATGAATGGAATACTTTTGTTTGTTCTGCTCAAATCACTGCACTTGACTTGTCAAACTCACATAGAACCGATGGCACGGGTCCCTAACTGTGAGGTCTGCGTGTGTTCACGACCCGGGTCTCAGCTTTACCTGAGCTCTTTGAGCATTTATATTCACAGGGCAACAGCTGTGCTTTCCTTTTCGCTTTTTTTTAACTTTCATGTTTTCCCTTTTGTTCCCTTATTTTTTCCCCCTTTCTTTCATTTCCCATTTTAAAATACATTATTTTTTAATCCTCTTCACAGTCCTGGACCCATTTGACACACCATCAGAACAGCCCACAATAATCCAAAATGTGGTTTCTTCTGAGCTGAGATGAAAGGGGGGAAGACGCGCAGACACACACACACACACATACACACGGAGTACTGCACTAGACACTTGGCTCTGTGATATGGCAGGGCTGCCTTGGGATAGCTTCAAAGCCCAGTGACATAAATTTATGATAGCAGCACCACACTTTTTGCCAAAACTGAGCTGTTGTTGTTCTACTGAGTGGAGGGTTGCGGAGAGAGGGAGGGTGTACTGTATGAGCATGATGGTGAGGAACGTGCAGATTCTTTGCCATCTTTTTGATCACGGTTATGGAAAATTCACTTATTTAGCCAGATAGTTCCCATTCTTCCTCTGAATACCTTCTTTTATATAATTCATGACTTTTTTTCGCTTGTTTCTGCTATGCAGAAGTTTGTTGAAATTGCAGATTTTTTTTTAAATATATTTTTGATAGAAGACTCTCATGCTCACCGAGGCTGCATTTAAAAAAGAAAAACTGTAAAAAAATATTGTGAAATATTATTGCAATTTAAATAACTATCTTCTATTTTTGAATAGGTTAAAATGCAATTTATTCCTATGATAGAAAAGCTGAATTTTCAGCATCATTACTTCAGTCTTCAGTGTCACATGATCCTTCAGAAATCATTCTAATATGCTGATTTGGTGCTTCCATGGAATTCCGTTTTATTTCAGGATTATTTGATGAATACAAGTCTTTACCATCACTTTTGATCAATTTGATGCATCCTTGGCTTGCTGGATAAAAGTACTAATTACTTATACTGACCCCAATGTAGTGTATACATGGCATATATATTAATAATAATTATTATTATTACTAATAATAATTCAGGAGAAAGGGCTTTTAGAATGATTCAATAAAAGCACCAGCTCATAAGAAACGTTTTATTCATGAATCAGATTAAACTAGCTTTCTGTATGAATGTTGATTGTGCTGGTACAGAGTCTTTTTATCTCACCAAATTAAATTTAGACTGCAAACTCAGATTCACAACTCAGGTAAAATGTGATTCCTTTTGACATGGCTCTGATGATTTAGCACTGCTGAAACATGGTGCAGGAAACATTGACTCAAGTGTTACGTTATCTCGAGATGTTTTTGCACTGATGACAGATTTGTTAATTTGTGACAAATAATCTCTCACTTGAAATTCCTTTCATTTGTGATGTTTTTACTTCACTTAATTATCCAAAATTAGTCCAAATTTCCAATGCTATCTCACGACCAATTCATACGAGTGAGTAAAAGGTGACTAATTCATACAAATTCGTACGATTTGTCTAAACCCCAGTGATTGGTAGGTTTATGGGCGGGGTCAGAGTTAGGTAATTAGTACGAATTCACACGAAATGGGCAACTCGTAAAATATGTACGATTTAGCAAAAATCGTACGAATTTGTATGAGTGAGGTCGTATGAATTCGTATGAATTAGCCACCAAATTTGTACGAATTGCCGTGAGATCGGGTTGGAATTTCCGCATGGCTATTTAACGTGTTGTTGATTTTCCAGAAAAATCAATCTTTTTCTCTCTCTCTTTTTTTTTAGAGGAGGATTGTGTGAACTGCACAGAGGAGTGTCGAGTGCTGGGTCACTCTGACCGTTGTTGGATGCCCCAGTTTCCCGTCGGAGCCGGAGGAGCTGGAACTCCCCAAGCAGAGGGCTCTGACTACCGCACCAATCTCTTCGTCCCTGCCGGAATGGAAGCGGTCACAGTGGAGACCGAGACTTACGAGACAGTTTGCAACCCCAATGGCAAAAAAACGTTCTGCACATTTGGAAAGGAGCGTCGGGACCACACCATCCTGGTGGCGAATGTTAAACCCTACCTAAAGACCAAACGTGCCCTCAGCCCTCTCTTGCAGGAAGTCCCATCTGCTTCATGTAGTCCCACCAAAGGCTGTAGTACAGGTTCCCCGTGCTCTTCGGCCAAAGGCATGGGTGACGGAGCAGAGGCCAAGCCCAGCACCAGCCACTACGGACCCCCAGACGGACAGTATATCTCCCCGAACAAGCAGAACAAAGAGCAGGGCTACTCCACGCTGCCTCCCTCTGACCCCGTGGCCAAAGTCCTGGCTGAAGCGCGTTCGCGGATCAGCCAGGAGACGGCAGTGGAAATGGACTGCGTCTTGGAGCAGGGCGGAGGAGAGATGGGCCGTGGCACCATGGACGCAGACCAGGTGGTCAGAGACATCGACAAACTCCTGCAGGATTGTCGGGGAAACGAAAAGACCCCAATCAGAAAGTAAAAATGGACTTTGAGCGAGCATAAGAAACTACATCGGAGACTACATAAGTCGAGACACTCTCCGAGAGAGTGCGGCGCAGATGGGGATGCTTTTTGAGAACAAAAAATATGCGTACTTGAAGATCTTGAAAAAAAAACGACAAAAAAAAAACATAAGGAGCAAAAAAACTGTTCGCTTTTGTTCGTCTGGACGCCGTGTTGTGTTTTGGGGGGCAAGGGAATTCCTTTGGAGTTGCAGAAGTTGCTGCTTCTGGCTTCTTGTGAGCTTTTTCTTCTTCTTCAAGTGCCCACCAGCTTCAAACTCTTTCTTACAGTGACGTCTTTCTGTCACTTACCCGCAAGATGGAGCGTCCCACCCTTCTCCTCCAGGGACTTTTGGAGGGGAAGCGGGTGGACGAATGTGGTTTGTTATGACAATCGCAAATCAAAAGGGTTCGGGGTGCATCGGATGCCCCAGAACAGATGGACCACACCAAGACAGAGACACTCTCTTTAACTTTTATTGGCTTTGTAATATCAGCATAAGAAGTGCAAATGATATCAGCAAACTCTGTGTGTGGGGCCTCAAATCTTTAAGGGGGTGGGGGGTGGGGGTTGATTATGAAATGTAACCATTCTTCACCTGTCATTTCTAGTCACGTGTAAACTGTGTCCTCCTCCCATGTATACGTACATATGGAACATTCCAGAACGGTGAACCTGTTACTCTCACTTTATTGGTCCTCTGTGATCATCTGTCTTCAGCTTTTCACTACTTTTAAAGTGACTCTCCACGTGTCCGGTGTTAAGTTATAACAGTCACTCTCTTGTATATTAGGGACATTTTTCCTCAACTGTGAAAAGATATATCTATATATGCATATAGATAAATATATATATAAATATATGAACTTATGTATAGTGTCCAGATAACACTGAAAATATTTATACATTTTGTAAAAAAAAAAGATGGAAAAACCATTAATCTCAAAAAAAAAAAAATGAGGGTGCGCACAGGAAGAAAATGCGGTTGAAGATATTTATTAAACTGCAAAGGACACTGTTTTCGATTCCAGAAAAACTACATTAACAACAACAACAAAAAATATTTAAAAAAAGGAAATGTCCCTTCACATTGTCACTTATACACAATATCATTTTAATGTGTAAAATGTATCCAATTTAATGTGTTTACATCAAAACGACATATTTTTATTGATTTTTCTGCAGTTTCTGTGCATTTGAGCCAAATTGTTACGTGTACAAGAGCTATATTGTGTATTTTATTAAATTAATATATGGTTGTGTTGTAATATACATGGGCTTATATTGTACTTGGCAACTGATGCCTTAGTAGTCGTCAAACTCTATGAGTTTAATTTCCATTCGGTTTCATTCTTGGTTCACTCTTTCGCTCTCGCTTTCTGCTTCGCCTCGCTGCTGTGCGTTTGGACAGGTTATGTTGTTTTAAACACGTGTTGGAAAAGACTGCTTAAATGACATGTTCACTACTTGCTGAGTAACTTGTTTTTGTCTACAAAAAACAAAACTAAAAAACAGCCACACACAACTACAGTTTGCCTAGTTTTTTTTACAATACCAGCACTGTTTTATGGGCAGCTAATTTGACAAAAATGTCCATTGTCAGAAGTTCTTTGCAAGTGTTGTTTAGCTTCTTGCTCTATTTTGATTTGATGAGCAGAAGCAAGTCCTTGGTGAATGTTTAGTGATGCTGTCTAGTCTTTTTAAGGTCATTTGTACTGCAGAGGTTTGGAAGGATTCAGAAGAACATGCTGTTCGTTTAATAATAAGGACCAAAAAGTGGTTCCCTCTGAGGAACTAGTGAAACAAATCAGAATTCATTAGTCTATCTTTCTCTCAACGCATAAAGCCTGCCACTTTTGGAAAAAAAAAATACATTTGTTGTGACTTTTGTGCTGTTCCACAACCCAATAAGCTGCCTTTTTTGCGTACTGCCTCAATTCTATGTTGATTTTAAAGTCACCATGAAATGAAAATTGACCATTCTTATTAAAGTATTTATTATAAATGATTTATCCATGCACATCATGTGCCCTCATAATCTTTAACCAAAATAACTTTCCCTTCCTCTTGCAATGACTTTTTTTGGCTTGAGGGCGGGACAACCTGTCACTCACATAAGATCAACCAATAGCAAACCACAATGATCCAACCATCCAACCAATACCTGCCAAAATCAAGTACAACCCAACGTATTTTTTCTTGTTTGAGAATCCGTTTCTCTCGGATATACCTCACAATAGGGAAGAAAAGACTGGCAACTTCCGTTTCACGCAGACAAACAACATGATATTTTGAAAGCATATACGTCCATACATTTTAATATTGAATCAGTTTAGTTAGAATCAACATTTAAATCATATCATCCACCATCTTGGTTATCCACTGAGCTTTTTGCAATGTATCCCGCAAAGTTTTCTTATTTGCTGCCTTTGAATATGGCAGCGAAGGGAACTTAAAAGACAGCATAAATAAACCTAACTTTTGAAACAACCATTGCTCACTAGGTTCTTGGGAACAGAACTGTCATTTTCATCTTTCCCGCATAAAATGGATCTCAGTTGTAGCAGTATTGGCAAGCTATCATTCCAATTTAGCTTATAATGCTCATAATGACCTTGTGCACTCCTCATATCATAGAATATGAGAATATAAACAATGAATATATGAATATATACATATATGTCTATATGTTATAAGAACGGTGCCCTGCCCACACAGTGTACTTTGGGATTTGAACTATTCCCAGGCACAGCAATTAAATGAAAAAAAAAACAAAAAACACTCCTTTTAAACGAACTGCAGTTATGTTATGTTTTCAACGTTTTGCCGCATTGTGACTAAAATGAGCTGCCACAATCACAAAAGAAGCAGAAAAAAAAACTCAAGGGGAAGAAAACCATTTTCATGATCGGCTATTTATGTCATCAGAAAGCGTTGCCCGCGGTGTGCGTTAAACACAGGTCGCCCTGCACAGCTGCCACAGGGAAGGGGAAAAAACTTCTCTCATCTTCCATAAAGACGCAATCGTGTCTGTTCCATTATTTATTTATATATTTCTTGTTTTATTTATTTATTCATTGTTCTATCCGTGCATGTATTCCTGCTTCAAAGGAGGCTCTTCTAGACTTTCTCCTTTTTTTTGTTGTTGTTGTTTTTTTCTCGTTTCATTCTTTATTTTCCACACAGTGGGTTTATCAGTACCTGGGAAAAAGAGAGCAAAAAAAGCAGTTTGTTGCGAGAAAGTGAAAGAGAAGCATATCTAAATGAGTTTTTTTTTTTTTTTCAACACAGTGATGAGTCTGACATGCCGACACACTTGACACAACCGCAACAAATAACAATACACAGCACGGCGGTTGCGTCTCAGATCTCGCTGTGGTGTGTGACACAATCACTTTTTATTTTCGACTGAGCCGATTCTCCGTGATCAGCGCACTGCCATGCTTCAGTCTGTTTCATTTACACAAACAACGTCTTCAAAAGACATCAAGGTTCTTAAGAACGCTTTAACCTGAAGCCACACAGATAGAAATAACTTCCCTGCTTGTCGCTCAGCTCAGTTTGTTTCCTTTTTATATCTTTAGTTAAAGTTCATTTTTTATTGCTCTTGAATGTGCGAGTCGAGCGCCGGCGGATGCCTCCATGTCTATATGTGTGTATGAGAGAGTTAGTTTGTGTGTTAAATCAAGTCAAGTCAAGTCAAGTCAAGTCTAAATCTTCTAATTACCCAAAATTCAGTCTCTCTACTATGACTGCCTGTTAACACGGGTTATGTTTGCAATAGTGGGGGATGTCGTGGCCTATTGGTTAGAGAGTCAGACTGGTAACCTGAAGGCTGCGGGTTTGATTCTCAATACCAGCAAAGACTGAGGTGCCCTTGATCCCCGATGGCACCTAACCCCCAATCACTCCCCGGGCACCACAGCTCTTAAAAAGCCAAAAGCTCCCTTGTTCTGCCTCCTCTGCCAGGTCTTTTAGAGCCTTCCTCAGGTTTGAGCCTGAGATTCCAAGATTCAGAAAAGTAGTAAGTATACCCATGTAGGAACATTTAAATTATGCCAGGTTGTGGTGAGCCAATCACTTGAACTGCAAATGTCGTGAAAGTCAAGACAAACCTTCACTAGCAGATGTTACATCAAAGGCTGCAGAGAGGGAAAATATGCCCAGTTCATAAAATCCCAATAAAAATATTTTCTATAATGAATATGATCAAATATCTGTGATTATGGGTACGTTTACACGACAACGATATAATAAAGGGGGGGGGGGGTTCCTTTGCGTTTTTCGCTTACAGACGACAACTTTGTTATACCGATCCCCGTTCACACGGATCCGCGAAGACGATTTAAAACACAAATTCATGTTTTTGTAGTTTACACGGAGACAATAACGGTATCGCTTTCAAAAACTTGCATTTAAAAAGTCGTTTTCAAAATTTGTCATGCCCCCAAAACGCTGTAGTGGAAATTAACAGCCAAAACGCTGAAAAAAGTTTTTATTTGAAAATGGTGTCATATAAACGGCCCCTCTTTTTCTGCTATTTGGAAAAAAAATATATACACAAATACACAGCTCATGCTAAACATAAAAGCTGAATACAACAGAGCACACTTTACTGTTTCCCACAATGCAATGCACGTTAGTTGATTTCCATATGAGGAACGAACCAGAAGCAACTGAGATAGACTTGCATTGTTTAATTGGACTGCCAAATGTTATGACAGGTTTACACAAAATTGGATTAAAATACAAAATGATTTTAATTTGTAAAAAAAAAAAAACATTTTATTTTCAATATAATTGGATGTCACTCACTGAATTAAACATGCCATATGCGTCATGATGAAACATTTAAAGTTAAATTATTTTAAATTAACATTTCACTACTTGTTTTGAATATCAGACAGTATGAAGTACAAACTGTGCAATATTTGTTAATTAGTAAGCTAGTGTTCTTTTCTTAACAGTCATATTGGTTTATTTCCTGGGGCCTCCAAGGATTTTCCATGAGGTCTCCAATGCAGCATATAGTCTCTAGGCACTGCCTGTACGTGTAATGCTTCAGTCCTCAGCTGAAGTGGAAGGCATGGTTTATTATGCTAGCCTTGTGAGCTATTTGCTGTCTAATGGACTATAAGTTGCTGAGGTCAACACATAGTTTGAGATCCAGCATAAAGCAGTTTCCTCATTATTGTCTAATTATACTCAGTAGGCATGGAGAGAGATTGATTGCAGTATTAGTGAACAGGGGTATTTTTGGCCATCAAAGTCTAAGATGTAAATCCATAATTGAATAAGACTTTATACATACCCCCTCAGTCGCAACACGCACACAAAACAACAAAGCATATGGATGAGAGCTATTGTCTACGGCTGTATTCTATGAGATCTATAACATAAAAAAAAAAAAATCTTATTAATAGATGCATCTCCATGCTTCTTGTCATCGCTTTGCCATGGTACACATTAAAAGATTAAAAAACAGTTAAGGTTTTGCGTTGTCGAAGATGCCATTTTTATTACAATCATCAAACATTGAGGCGAGGGGAATATATTTATATAACGTATCGCAAATCTGCAGTGAATTTCCATAGTATTGGTTATCGCATGTCATTCCCACCCGCCTCTTGTACTCCATTGCTTTGGGTTGAAGGAATCTGTTTTTTTTTGCAGAACATGGATGATATCTTTAAAGTTTAGCTCCAGGCTAATGATTCTTAATTTATCTCATTAGTTCACATTCCCACCACTCAGAGAGATTAAAGCGCGAAGGTAGCCGACAGGCATGAGTCAAGCAGTGGTTTAAGTCGAGCGTGAGGATGCTCTGAATCACAGCGATGGCACTTCTGCACAGTTCGGATGCTTCAGGCGCCCGGCCAGAGGAACCTACAGGCAGGTTTATACACTAGAGCAGCTTTACTAAAATGACAGACAAGGCTTATAACGTAAACATCATCTTTCTTTGCATAATGCGGGGTCCTTTTTTTTTTTTTGACCATTAAAGATAGTAGTTTTTGATTGTTGTTTTGAATTTTTTTTTCAGAAGGTTTAAAAAAAAACCTCTTGATAGCCTATTGCTTTAGAAAATAGTAATATAACACTGATGTTCAATTAACACTTATATTCATTTAAAAAAACATTATATATATATATATATATATATATATATATATATAATGCTTTTTTATAATATATATATATATATATATATATATATATATATATATATATATATATATATATATATATATATATATATATATATATATATATATATATATATATATATATATAATAAATAATCACATTGGGAATATTTTCCGTGGGTAAAAAGATTTGCAGTGGAATAAATTCAGTTGGACACTGATATCGTTAGCCCTAAGAAATTAAACAGAAAAGTAACTCACTTTCCCACTTCTAAGCCAATTAAGAATTTCACGAAAATGCATAATGCGTGGTACAATATTTATTTTTCAAAATAATGTTGGATAAAAATTCATTTCCATCTCTTATCTTGTATTTGCTTCAATTTGCTGGCGCATTTCATGTGCATTCCTTCTTGTTTGTATATATCAGTAGCTTGGGGGCAGGTATTAATTAATGAGAGGGAGGATTCTGGGAGAAATAAAATATGGTCTTTTGCACAGTGCTTTCCCGTGCAAAGCTCATTTAGCTCAGAGCTTTTTCTCTGGGTGCCTGTCCGCCGTAAGCTAGACACACCTCCAGCTAAGGCTTAAACACTGGGGCAACTAACAAGCATCACTATCTGAACTGTGCAAGAACTGCTTAACTTTACAAGTCATTAACAACCTAGCAGATTTGGGGAATTTATTTGAATACGATAAAGTCTTATTAGTAATCCACTGTGTGCACCAGTGCAGGCTTGGCATATAGGGCATATAAAAGAGGCGAAATTGTCTCATGGACTACATAGACTTGCACGAAAGTGCACCATTTGGGACAGAAATATTATGATCAGTTTGAGCATTAAACATTAATGTGCAATGTTTAAAAGGATTTCAGTCAAAAATGCCATCACGAAGCGACCACTAACAGGAAATGATGTCATCAGCTTCATAAAGGGCAACTATAAATGACCTTGTTTTGCACACCAAGGTGACAAACCACACCACAAAGAAATCGTAGCCACTTGCTTGCTTGAGTGCTGAAACTACCATGTCATCAAACAGCCGTAACAGAAGCAGCGGAAAACCGATACGCCTCAGTGTGAGAGAATGAGAATCTGCATTCATGGCCTGTTTGTGCATGATCGGGTGAGACCTTGATTAAACCAAATGAGGAAAATTCGCCTATGCGTCCTTTGAGAAGAGCCTTGCCTTGTTTTGCAATAAAAAAAATTAATGATATCTCTACAGGCATCAAAATTAAGCAGCAGCAGAACAGATATGGACAACAGCAGCAAAAAAAAAGTTCCAATTACCAATATCAGATCATTGCACAGCGACCATGTTGTTTTTATTGGATTAAGTGAAATGTCAGGCAGCTAATTAGAGAAGTCGAACGCGCTCTGCCCGTGTAGAGGAGGGGCGTCATATTCCCAACATTACATTCAAAAGGTTAATCTCCAAACCCTTCCAAAGTATTGTAGCCTGAGTGTAAAGTGCATTATTTGTCTGTCTGCCTGTCTCCCTTTGTGCTTTATTTAGAAAATGTCTTCCATTAAAAACATACCTGATGTCTCTGAGCTCTCATTCTGCTGTGCAACAAAAGCATGTGCTAGTAAATGGGAAGGTATATACTTTCTACTTGGCAATTATAGAAAGCAAAAGTGTACATCAGTACATCAGTACAGTACATACATTCATATTAGAATTAGTAAGTAGCTGAATGACCTCAAAGTCAGCATGAAATCTGTTTTCTAAATGTATGTCAATCTCACTGTGAACGATTCAACCAGATGAAAAGATGAAATTATGGTTTCCATGCAATCTGCCAAAAATCAACACTTTAGAGTTTAAACCCCCGAAAAACATGAGTCTACCTTTATTGTAGCTTGTCAAACACTAAAATATAAAATACATGCAAACTTGTCTGTTTAAGACAAGTAAGTTTAATTGAAATTGAACGCTTGAATCCAAAGAAAATTCACAGTTTCATTGTTCAGAGTTTCAAAGTAAATAAATCTGTCAAAGGATGTTTTTGGTAGCAAGTGGTTTTTTTTTTGTTTTGTTTTTTTATTTTTTTATGGGTCTCAATTATTAGACTAGCACTTTTTACCGTCACAAGTGTTTGAAAACCAGACATAAAAAAAGGCAGAGGCTATATATATATATATATATATATATATATATATATATATATATATATATATATATATATATATATATATATATATATATATTACTGTTTCCAAAAAACGATTTGCTATATGATTTGTGCTTCTAATTCTGTAGTTATACATACAATTTAGGATGGTTTAGGATGGTTTATCATGTGCATTTGGACACAACGTTGCTTTTAGACATCTTTCCATCCATATATGAATCTATTTATCAACTAAATGATCTACGCTTGCTTTGATGGGAAGGCAAAACCGCTGAACCTGTGGGCTATTATGACTGCCGTCTCCACCCAGTCGCTCAACACACACAGCAGCGATCCGTGACAAACAGGGTGTGCTCCCGTGCCACCCCAGGCTTCTATTTTGTATGCCTTTGTTTTACAGACTATAAACGACAGCCAGCACACACACACACACACACACACACACACAACTGCTCGGTAAAAGATGCTCTCTCTCGTAACAAAGCAGCAGTCAGGACATAATGAGTCCTGACAAGTCCATAGATGTGAAGGATCGCGTATGCCAGAGAAAATGAAAAGGTCAGTAAGCAGTGAGGAAACTTAATATGAAGTAGACATATGAATCCTATCCAAAGAATTATTGCCATTAGCAAAGACCAGCAACGCCCGACAGCGCCAAATCAATTCATAGATATATGCAGAGATTACGCTCTCCTTAATTCAGCTAGAAGGGATTTGCTTCATGTGACCTGTACCTTCGAGTGCCGCTCTTTTAGAACACAGAACGCTGATAAAATTGTTTTTGGGGCAGCAAATGAGAGCCTGTGAGATTCTAGGAATCAGAAGGGCAGTTTATTGCAGCCTTGAGTGCTGTATTAAAGGGTAAATTTACCGAAAAATTAAAATTCTGTCATCATTTACTCACCCTCATGTCGTTTCAATCCCATAAGACTTTCGTTCATCTTTGGAACACAAATGAAGATATTTGTAATAAAATCTGAGGGATTTCTGTACCTCCGTAGACAGCTACGCAACTGACACTTAGATGCTTCAAAAGTTCATAAAGAGATCGTAAAACTAATCCATATGAATTGAGCGGTTTAGCCTAAATTCAATCTGTTCATCATATAAAGCGATCGTGTCTGTGAAATTTGGACTAAACCGCTCGATTCATATGGATTAGCTTTAATTTCACTTTATTAATTTTTTGAAGCACCAAATTGGTAGTTAAGTAGCTGTCAACAGAAATCGATCAGATTTTATTAAAAATATCTTCGTTTTTGTTCCGAAGATGAACAATAGTCTTACCGGTTTGGAACAATATGAGGGTGAGTAAATGATGCCAGAATTTTTTTTTTTATGGGTGAACTAACCCAGGGCCGGCTCTAGCCCTTTGGTTGCCCTAGGCAAGATTGAGTTTTTGCGCCCCACTCACCCCCCCATCCCCCCCCCCCCCACACGCTCTTTATAAGAAAATAAGAAAATTGATAAGTGTCAAGCCTTTATTTGTTATAATTTAGATGATTATGGCTTACAGCTTATGAAAACCCCAAATTCAAAATCACAGAAAATTAGAATTGATATGAATTGATTTGCCATAAGCTGTAAGCCATAACAAAGTCTTGAAATATCTCACTTTGCATGTAATGAGTCTATATAATATATTAGTTTCACCTTATAAGTTGAATAATTGAAATAAATGAACTTTTGCACGATATTCTAATTTTTCGAGTTTCACCTGTAGTCACTCCAACACTTCAACAAGCAAAATATTACTTAAATGATACACTCTAATAAATTGCACTTACAAAAATGCTACAAAGAATGTTCATTGATGAACAAACAAAAATGCTCTAATAGTCACTCCAACACTTCAACAAGCAAATTATGACTTGAAGAATCAACTGTAAATTGTTTACACACAAATTCTACAAAGAATGTTCAAGGATATTTACCAAATTGGATTAATTTAAGCAAATTATGATTGCAATTACTGGTTTAACTATACCTTCTACAAACAAATGTGCTATTATGGATAATGTATGTACCACTACAAAATTAAAATATTAAGTTCTTTTAGTTCTATCTCAAATAATAAAATATTAATAGTTGTTTCTGCCATTCCTATTCACCTTCAAAGTAACTATAGCTAGCAAACTATAGCTTAGTGACAGCAATGAAACGTCCAATATTAGGTGATGTAGGCTACAATAAGTAGACTAAATTTATTTCATTGGTAACCTTAATAGCTAAGATGAGAAGACTTACTCTATACTGAGCTTTATTTTTTATCTTCTTCCTTTCTCCGTTTTCGTCCCTGTGCACCAGAGGTTTAGACCGCTTCATTTTCAAACAAATGCGCCAGCAGCTGAGCACTTCTCTAAGGGACCGTTCGGTATTTATGGAAGGGGCCACCGGAGGAAAATAGGGGAGGGTCATGTCTTTTTATTCTTTGTTGAGGGGAGGGTCATCCAACTTTTTTTAAGTCTAAGGGGAGGGTCACCCAACTTTTATATTCATGAAAATAGCAACATTTCAAAGTGGCTTGTTTGGTGATATTTTGTTCCATTTAGCTCCATGGCATGTTGATCTCGCGTTATCAGCCCCCCTTCGATATCAGATGGGTCTGACCCAACAAAAATCACGTTTGCCGCTGTTCGCGCACTTCAGTTCGTGCTTAGAAAAAGTGCATCATGTCAGAACAGAATGCCAAAGAAATGTTTTCCCGGCAAAGCTTTAAAGCACGAGCTAATAATGAACTTTTGTGAATGCGAATAAGTGCACAGTGTCCTGTGAGTGTACCTCTACCACTGCATTAACATGTGATGTGAACGTACGTCGAGTTAGACAGTATTGACTGAGGCACCAGAACTGCAGTTGATTGAATGTGCGCTAGCGCGCTACTACCGTATTTTAGTTTCTATTCTTATTTTGTTTCCACGATGTGTAAGATGTAGGGCTACCACATCTTTAAATTACTATTAGTATTATTTAAGTTAACATTAAATACATAGACCTACACCACAAAAACTAGTTGAGGATAAATTCGTTAAAATTGGGCGATTCCAGTGTTATGGACGTGACATTTGCAGTCAAAACTTGAAATATAAATTCTCAGAAAATGCATTTAATACCAATATGTTGAAACGTCTGAAAGGAGTCGAGACATTAGAAAAATATCAGTCTACAAATGCGTTTTATATTTAATATGAGGGAAATACACATGTGACGTGACAAAAAAAATCTTTAACTTTTAGGTGGCAAAATATTTGTTAGTAATTCTATAAATTACACTGTGCAAACCAAAAGATATATACCCACCGGATGAATAAAGATCGGCCTCCACAGAACATCAAATATTAGGCTATTTTTATTTTATTTTTTGTGTTCGCATTTATGTGAAAAAATAAAATAAAAACAATGTTACGGGCGTGACAGTTCTCTATTGCAGACATGACTGCTCTGCGTCTGAAAGCGACTTTAAAAATATCCCAGAGACCTCAAACAGAAAGCACAAAGCCTTTCTTTAAAGTGAATTTCGATTCTTTATTAATTGTATCTTAATTTTAATCAATGTTTCATCTGTATTTAATAAATAGCCTAAGAAGTAAATATAGTAGAACTGTCCAGGTGATCATGACACGGAGGCGCGGGCGAGTGAACTGGACTCTTGTCTCATAAATGAACCGAAACTCAGCGTAAGGTAGGCTATGCTACTTGCCTCACAGGCCTGAGAAATATATAGAAAACTTGAAATGTCTACTTTTAAACAGAACAATTCAAAACGAAGGAAAACAGACTGCTTTCTGCTTTTGAAATATGCATTTCTCTCTGGCGCGTTCTGAGAAGATCGCGACGCATTGTCAACTTCATTGTCAACTTCATCTTTGCAGTCGACACAGAAAACACTTGTTTATTAATAAACAATTAAAATGTCTCCTTGCTATATTTGCTATATCTGACATATTAGGCTAATAATCATTACTTTTGCCGGTTATTTTGTGACAGCTTTTAGATGCTTTATTCGCAGCGCCACCCACATGGTGAACGAGTCACACCGCATCAGCACCGAAAACATGATTTTTTTCAAATCTAAAATCAAAAATCTTGATACGAACCGAATCGTGGGTTTGGTCTATCGTTACAGCCCTAGTAAGATGAGAAAGCAAGAGTTTATGGTGTAAAAAAACAAAAAAAAACAATGGCTATCTGAACATCTTTGCAGAAGTAGGCTAATCGATAAATTATCGGGGAGGGTCATGCCTTTTTTCACAATCATTTTGGAGGGTCATAGAAAAAATTATTGCTGGCGAAGGGAGGGTCATGTCTTTTTTGACAACAGATCTCAAAACTCCTCCGGTGGCCCCTTAAATAAATAACGAACAGTCCCTAACGTAACGTAACGCAACGCTCCCACCCCCCGCCAATCCAGAAATGGTCGACAAAAATCATAAATTCAATCTAATAATCAGGTTGACAAGTAATTAAACGTGTGGTTGAGGGGGCGCCCTTTGATCATGTTTAATAAACATTTCGCGTTTCGTTATAATTTTATGATTAATATGGGAAGTAGATAGGGCGACACTAGAGTGCGTCCGCGCCCCCCAACACATTTGTCGCCCTAGGCAACCGCCTAGTTCGCCTATAGCAATCGCCGGCCCTGAACTAACCATTTAAAGTCGACATTAAATCAAAACTGACCCGATTTACTTTGTTAGTGCATATTACTAGTCTTGCGGTGAACAATTAATCCGTGCAAGTTAATACACAGGAAAAAATTGTTTGCCGTGGTAATCTTTAACTCAAAATCTGAAAAGTTACTTCCGGTCTGGAATGGCGTTCCTTTTCTGATGACGTAGGTTTGACGGCTTGGGTTGAAAATGCTTAACCACTCCCCTCAAACTGTTAGTCTGCTATGAGCAGAGATGGAGAGGAGGAGCGCTAGAGTAAAACCCTGCCCTCTGTTCAATATTCCGTTTCACTTGGAAATACGTCACAACACTGGAGAAAAGTTGTTTGCAACTTCCGGTTCACGGGGACTTGTCCATGTTTTGATCAATTTAATGTATACATACTGAAGAAAAGGTTTAATTTCTTTCACACACAAAAATTACAAACCCCAAAATTTAGAAAATGTTCTCCTCAAATAACAAATGCACAGAAGCGTTAATACAAGTGCTTTAACCATTTTGAACATTCCTTTCATTGTTTAGCTTTATACTATTACAATTGTTATTTCTTCTAAATCCAAGACACCCAAGATAAAGTTGGAAATAAAGCATAAATGAGGACTCTATTAAGTCTCAGGGGAAGCTACACCTTGCCCTACATACTTACATGGAGTGCCACTATAACAAGCAATGAGTTGCCAGGCAAAATCTGCAAACATATGCTCATCAAATGGCAACTCATAAGATCAGCTAAGGATGGATTTTTAAAAACACTAGGTTGATGAACTGTGGTCATGTAAGGAACACTTAAATCATTAAAAACTACACATTGTTTTTTGGTGATGTTACTCTCATGCATTGGCACAGAAACTTACCCATTATTCACAGTTGTGAATGTGGAGGTAAAAAAGGTGGAGGTGTCATTTTTCATGCTGCGTCGTAGAGCTTTGTTCAGAGCACCAGCCAATATGAGGACATTCCTCACTGGAATTAATAGACTGATCCTATAGACTGAATGGAAAAATGAAAGAAAAAGAAAAAGGTGCTGAGATAAACGAGGATAACAACCTTGAAAGAAGAGTTCACCCAAAAACACCATAAAAGCCTCATAGAAGTCTTCTGACAAAACCAAAATGCAAGTTATTTAGTGATCATATATTATGTCCATGTTCATATTTCAAAAATTCTCCGTCAGCTTTGATATCACTGCATGCTAAATGCTATTGGTTCTTAAATATCGATATTAAACATATTAAACAAACCAGACCTGAGAATGAGATTTGAGAGATTTGTTGGATATAAACAGTGAGTTCACACAGAGTGAGTTTTTCCATTCCACTGCGTTACTTTTCCATTGTTTTTCTATGTAAACACATGATAGACGGACATGTTTGACCATTGCGGTCATGTTTTGAAGTGTCTCCTGCATGACAAGGCATTCTAAAAACGGAGCTATCAGGGTAAAAGGTTTTTTTTTTTTTTTTTTTGCTTTTTTTCGTAAGTGGCCCCCCAGAAAGCAACATAGTGTCGGCCCAGATCCGGCCTACATCTGGGCCGTGTGGAATCCACATGTACAAGATGTGGGCCAGATCTGGGCCGACACTATGTTGCTGTCTGGGCCCTGACACTGTTGAATCTATAAATCTACTGTAGCTGTCATTGGCAAAACATGGTCCAATAGCACAGTCGTTTTCCATCAGTGATACAAGTAGGGTAACCTGGCAGTAATTCACACACCTTAAACAGTCATACACACTCTTTCTAATTTCCCTTCAGGCACCAATATCTGGAATGCAAATTGAAGACACATAATCACATTTAAATTAATACTTACTGCATTCTGCCCCCCTTTTTTCCCATTTAAACTTTGTGTTGACACTTGTGTTGCTCTCCCGGAGACCACATCCTGAGACATCTAATTAAGTTTGCTTTGTTATGGAACGCTAAGGCAAACAACAACACAAGGTAATTAAAGCCCGCCATCACCAGTCTTTTGTTTTGGCCCAAGTGAC
Organism: Scardinius erythrophthalmus; assembly: GCF_964197995.2. Taxonomy (NCBI): domain Eukaryota; kingdom Metazoa; phylum Chordata; class Actinopteri; order Cypriniformes; family Leuciscidae; genus Scardinius; species Scardinius erythrophthalmus. The sequence continues at coordinate 25,207,138 of NC_138245.1, read as the reverse complement.
CTGCTATGAGGCCTTGACGGGATTTTAATTCTCTTTATCTCAGGACGCCGGCGTTCGCGTCTCGGCAAACGGGCTGACATGGTAGCTGTCACACCTCGGAGGAGATTCTAGCCTGGCACGACACTGCTGACAGCGGGATGTCTCTGGTAATTAGGAAGATAGGGCACATCAGCATGCAGCACCCAGTACATGTCAGACGCACGGGATGAACAATGCCCAAAATGATCCACTCATGATAAAGTACTTGACAGAGACAGTGTATGTTCTGCCAGGACTTTCTTTGACACTTTTAACTCTGAGATCGGTCCCTAATTACACAAATGAGGAAAACAGATTCCCAAGTGTCAGCATGAGTTTGACAATAGTGTGGCCTGAAATCTATCTATCTATCTATCTATCTATCTATCTATCTATCTATCTATCTATCTATCTATCTATCTATCTATCTATCTATCTATCTATCTATCTATCTATCTATCTATCTATCTATCTATCTATCTATCTATCTATCTATCTATCTATCTATCTATCTATCTCCTATCTATCTATCTATCTATCAATAACCAGTCAGTATCTGGGGTGACCACCATTTGCCTCACGCAGTGCAACACATCTCCTTCGCATAGAGTTGATCAGGTTGTTGATTGTGGCCTGTGGAATGTTGGTCCACTCCTCTTCAATGGCAGTGCGAAGTTGCTGGATATTGGCAGGATCTGGAACACGTTGTCATATACGCCAATCCAGAGCATCCCAAACATGTTCAGTGGGTGACATGTCTGGTGAGTATGCTGGCCATGCAAGAACTGGGATGTTTTCAGCTTCCAGGAATTGTGTACAGATCCTTGCAACATGGGGCCATGCATTATCATGCTGCAACATGAGGTGATGGTCGTGGATGAATGGGACAACAATGGGCCTCAGGATCTCGTCACGGTATTTCTGTGTATTCAAAATGCCAATAATAGAATGCACCTGTGTTCGTTGTACATAACATACGCCTGCCCATACCATGCCACTCCACAACGTTGACATCAGCAAACCGCTCACCCACACAGCGCCATACACGCTGTCTGCCATCTGCCCTGTACAGTGAAAACCGGGATTCATCCGTGAAGAGAACACCTCTCCAAAGTGCCAGACGCCATCGAATGTTAGCATTTGCCCACTCAAGTCGGTTACGACGACGAACTGCAGTCAGGTCGAGATCCCGATGAGGATGACGAGCATGCAGATTAGCTTCCCTGAGACGGTTTCTGACAGTTTGTGCAGAAATTCTTTGGTTATGCAAACCGATTGTTGCAGCAGCTGTCCGGGTGGCTGGTCTCAGACGATCTTGGAGGTGAAGATGCTGGATGTGGAGGTCCTGGGCTGGTGTGGTTACACATGGTCTGTGGTTGTGAGGCCGATTGGATGTACTGCCAAATTCTCTGAAACGCCTTTGGAGATGGCTTATGGTAGAGAAATTCAATTCACTGGCAACAGCTCTGGTGGACATTCCTGCAGTCAGCATGCCAATTGTACGCTCCCTCAAAACTTGCGACATCTGTGGCATTGTGTTGTGTGATAAAACTGCACATTTTAGAGTGGCATTTTATTGTGGCCAGCCTAAGGCACACCTGTGCAAAAATCATGCTGTCTAATCACCATCTTGATATGCCAGACGTGGGAGGTGGATGGATTATCTCGGCAAAGGAGAAGTGCTCACTAACACAGATTTAGACAGATTTGTGAACAATATTTGAGAGAAATAGGCCTTTTGTGTACATAGACAGAGTTCAGCTCATGAAAAATGGGGGCAATCTATATGCTTTATATAATATGCTATTGTTATGTTAAAAACGTTTTACTCCGAGGAGGCAAGGGAGGTAGTATCTACTCAAAAAAAAACTGTATGAGAAAAAAATATATATATTGCAAAAATAAAACAACGCAAATATTACACATTGAGACATTAAAAAGTGTAAACGTCTCTCAGGTTACAGCAGGAGGCTTGCCTTCTCTGAGCCCATTGATATCTAATGCGTGCAGTGGGATTGGTGGGGGAAAGTCATGTGATAGGAGGCAATGCCTCCATCGCACAATGATTGGATATGATCGGTTATCATTGGTTTATACAATATATTGCACCTCTTGTTTTCGTGTGCACTCTCTAAATGGACATTATGCCCTAACCCTAACCCACCCTAACCCTAACCCTTCGGACTGAATGAAGATGATGCCGCTTAATGGGAAGACTAATTAAAAAGTAAGTAAACAACTCAGCCTCCTAGATATCACCGCTTTATGTCACATCAAAATCAAACTTGAAATAGAAAACATGATAACTGTGGAGTTTTTTTAGTGAGCAATCAGCTTGGGTAAATTAAAGGGATAGTTCACCCAAAAATGAAAATTCTGTCATCATTTACTCTCCTCAAGTTGTTCCAAACCTGTATGACTTTCTTTCTTCTGCTGAACACAAAAGAAGATATTTTGAAGAAAGTCGGTAACCAAATGACTGATGGACCCTATTGACTTCCATAGTAGGAAAAAAAATACTATTGTTGTCAATGGGGACCAGCAAATGTTTAATTACCAACCTTCTTTAAAATATGTTATTTTGTGTTTAGCAGAAGAAAGGAAATCATACAGGTTTGGAACAACTTGAGGGAGAGTAAATGATGACCGAATTTTCATTTTTGGGTGAACCATCCCTTTAAAGGTACATATTGTGTCTGTGTCTGTGACCAGTCTGTACAAGCTTGATGACTATTAAAAAGAAAAGCTGAACATTAGTTCACAAATAATATATATAGTTTAAATTGTAATTGCCTTATTATTTTGGAATGTAAAAAAGCTAAAACAAAAGAATTAATTAATTAAATTTATGCTTGGTTTTAATAAATACAACATTACATTGTTAGTGTAAAAATACAAATAGAATTGTATTTGCTCTCTCTTTTATGTAATGTTTTTTTAACCAGAAAACTTTAACAAATTTTTAGGAGTGTAACGATACCCTCATGTCACAATTCGATACATATCACGATACTGAACTCAATATTATTATATACAATATTATTGCAATATTTTAAGCCATATGATAAAAGGTTGAAATATGAAAAATGTACTGTTGATTTAAAATGCTCAATTTGATATTACATTGTGGGTGTAAATGATTAGGCTTTGTCTTGGTGTTGATAACCCAATGCACAGGACAATGGTGTCACCAGTAAAATATTCATGATTCTGAAGCTGAAAATACAGAATTATTTTATACTAATATGCTTGAACTCACTGACTAGATATATTTAAAATAATGTAGGCCACTTTTTACTGGTAACAAGACATTTGGCATTATCAGGACCCACAAATATTCCCCCATTGCATTATTATACTTTATACTCAACATATAGTAGTTTATTGGAGTACTGACACTAAAACTTTTGAGAATTCTTTTCTCACACAGTAATTTTTATTTTGGGTGAACTATACACAATATATACTGTCACTATCCATGATACATGATGTTGCAATTTTGTATTGCGATGTATTGTGACATGATATATTGTTACACCCCTAATAAATTTACATTTGATATAAGGCCTATAAAAAATTTTTGATTTTAAAACACCACCGCACCAGCACATTCCTAGTATTTGGCTCAAGATGTTATGAAATGTACCTCTTTCAGCGGAAGTATAAAACAAAGGTAAAGTGAAAATTGCACAGTTAATTGGCCTTGTAAGATTAATGCATTGGCTAAAGTGCAAATTATTAGTTTGACAATTCTTTAGAGCTACTCTTGCAATGGAAAACTAATCAACACTCATAGTGGTATTAAAGTGTCTGAGTCACCATCCTGGCATATGGGATTTACAGTATTTGTGATTTTCCCTCTCTCCTCATAACATATTACTAATAAACTTTCTGCCTATCTGAGGCCTGTGACCTGTGAAAACACAGAAATGCTAACAAAGCTGATTAAGCTCGGCACAATGTCTCTGGTCTGATTGGTCGGCCGCCTCTCTTTGAAAGCTCCCGCGATGACAATGAAAAGCAAAACGAATTGATGAGACAGGCCAGCCTGAGCCCCAGTGGACCCACTATCAAAGCAAATCAGCAGGAGACAAACACAGAGACAAAGTGATGCTAAGCTAATGGTCCAGGAACGCAGGCAGACCTACCAGTGAAAACAGCAGTTTGGAGCGGATGTTTTTGGTGTAAATGAATACATGGTAAGCCAGTGTAACCATTAGCTCCTAATATCCCTCCATGGTTGATTTTTCCTCTCCAGTCAATACAGGAGTAAAAACAGGACGCTAATTGGCCCTGGAAAGCTACTTGCATTCCAACACCAAAATATTAAAGGAACAGTTCACCCTTAAATAATGACATACTTTTATTTACTTACCCATAACATCCCAAACCCATATAGCTGTACCACAGGCTGTCGAGCACCAAAAATGCACAACAAAATTACTATTGAAGAAATCCATGCACTATATTCCAAGTCTTCTGAAGCCAAGCAATAGCTTCACATTGCAAATGCAATGCTGTACCAGGTGAGCTACTGTACCGAACAAGTTTACTACTGAACAAGTTTACTGTACAGAAAAGTTGTACATATGGAGATAGTTATGTAATGCAAGTGTAAAAATGTATTAATTTACAATAAATGTACTAAAAATATTTTGAGGTCATGACATGACATTTTGAGGCTGCAAGGAACCACGCAAAAATAAGGTTTTATTAAACGATAATCTGTTCCTGTAATCATACAACGCTATCTCACAACCAATTCATACGTAATTTTACGAGGTGGCTATTTTGTACGAATTCGTACGACCTCACTCATACGAATTTGTATGATTTGTCTAAACCTCAGTGACGGGTAGGTTTAGGGGTGGGGTCAGGGGTAGGTCATTCGTATGAATTCATACTCATAAAATACGTACGATTGAGCAAAAAATACGTATTTTACGAGGTGGCTATTTCGTACGAATTCGTACGAAATAGCTACCTCGTAAAATACGTAGGCTACAAATTGCCGTGAGATAGGGTTGTAATCATAATATGTCGGAGAAGACATATGATTTGACAATGGCTTGTTTGTATATGAAACGTTTCCAGAGTTTTGCAAAAAATTTAGGTAGGGGCACGTTTATCCACTGAGCCAGGGTTGGTGCTAACAGACAAGTTCCGACAGTTTATAAGAAGATAAAAAGGGCTTTGAAGTTTGAGAACCTAGATCATGTTCCTGTTGGTGTTAAGCTATGTTTTGTGGTCAACACTGCTTAGGATTTGACTGACAGCTGAACAGAAGAACTTCGATGATCGCCAGCAAAACACAATGTGTCTCTGAGGCTAGTGCTGATCGGGTTACACATGGTACATCTTTCTCTCTTCCTCCCTCCCCCCTCTCCTGTTGATGCTCTGGAAAAACTCGGGCCATTTAATCCACAAGCTCTATCGCCTCAGACAGACAGCTCCGTTGTTTGGCGAATAAATCTGATATGAAACTCAATCATCAGGCATCTGATAACTCGGAGCGGCGGTCATGCGATCACCTCCATGCTGCTGGAACGATTTTAGTGCTCTTTCATTCATCACCGAGAAATGTATAATGCATCTTGTCGAAAGAATGACGTTCATGGGAGCAAATTAACTTGAGTGATCTTCGAGGATCTTCGATTGTATGATCTGCAACTCCCTCATTAGTTCCAGAACTTCGACCCTCATAGCATAAAAGAGCTCTCTTCTTCATTACCATCCATGTGGTTATCAAACGCCCTCCCCTGGTGTGTGGGAGGCAGGCCCATGTCTGATCTTCAAGATCAGATTTTTTGATAATGATTTCATCCATTTTGGAGTCCCGGGGTGTCGTTAATTCAGAGTCGAAACATATAAACACCTCCCAACCCAGATGGTAGACCATTCTGCTTTTGAACCGTTCAATTTGCTGGGTTTTTGTCGTGCCATGGGTAGGAGGGCTGCAGCTGGTGTGGAGCGAGGAAGAGAGAGGAAGAGAGGAAGTGCGTATGTGTAACAGACAAAGCGAGTGTCAAAAGGGAAGAGATGGAATGCCGATGTGTGTGTGTAATTTCTAGACCACGTCAGAGCCTGATGGCCCTATGCAGAGATACTGGAGCAGAAAATTATCTCATAGGCCGCATCGCTACCATGGAGGTTTGTTCTGTTCCTCAAAGAAAAACAACAGCGGCAAAGAAAAAAAATTACAAAAAAAAATTACATTTGATGATAAAAGACTCCATCTGTCCATCTTGATTTCATTATTTAAAACAGCTTCACAAAGATCTTGCAATGAAACAAAAAACACAATGGAAAAAACTGTCCAGTTTTAAAACATATTCTCTGTATTTTGAACAATTATTATTTACAATCAATCAGAAAAAATATACATTTCAGCTAACGTCCTTTCTGCATGAAAAGGTCATATTTTTCCCTCAGAGTAAAAAAATGTATTATAATTGTGAGATAAATTTTAAAATAAGTCAGAATTGTTAGATTTAAGGTCATATTGTGAGATATACAGTTGCAATTGAGATAAAATCATAATTACTAGAAATATGTCAAATTACCTTTTTCATTCATTCAAATAGACTTCCTGTCTACTGTATATAGAAGCCTGTCTCACCCTTAGAGTAAAAAATAAAGCGTAACTGTACACTACATTTTAAAATAAGAAGTCGGAACTGTGAGATATAAAGTCGTAATAGTGATAAAGGCACAATTACAAGCAATAATCAATTACCTATTCATTCATTCAGCTGATGTCCTGTCTCTATGGAAGCCAGAGTAAAAAAAAAAAAAAAAAAAAATGTAAATGTGAGATAAAGCTTAAAATAAAAAGTTTAAAAATTGTCACAATTGCAAGATTACATGCCATATTGTGATATCTGAAGTTGCAATTGTGATAAAGTCACAATTACAGTCAATAATGTCAAATTGCCTATTTATTTATTCATTCTTTCATTCAGGTTGAGATGTGTCCATGGTCTCTTGCACATACATATTTAATAAAGTAGGCCCATGCCTGAATAACAGATTTTTTTTTTTTTTCAAAAATGTTGTTAGATGTGCTTGGATTTGCACACTTAACAAGTTGATGTTCAGCTAGTAATATATACCTGCCATGCAAACCTCTCACTTTGTTTAAAAAAAGAAATAATGCAATTTTTTCAATACATATAAACTTGCTTGCAAGGAGGTGCACCAGACCCTTTCTGCACCCTGGTTTTGATATTGAATTCAGGATCTCGACAGAACTCGGTGCTCTCTGTGTGCTGGTGGCAGAAGGGCTTGTGTTGGAATTTGTGATGAAGAGGGGAAGGCTGGGATGTGCTTGGCCCACTGAGCTCCACATTATGGATGTGTCCACGGCTGTGAGGCTGCATGTCTCAGTGACAGCTCTCTCTCTCTCTCTCTCTCTCTTTCTCTCTCTCTCTGTCCGTCTGCAGCACGCCGTGTTAGATTAGAAAGCCTGTCTGCTTTCTGCTCCGGGACGGCCAATGCATTATGAACACCGCAGATCTGACAGAAGAGAAGAGAAGGGTGTTTGTCATATGTAAGGCTGGTTATTCCTTTGCAAGTATAAAGAAGAGCACTCTGCTGTGAGCTCCAAAACACTGCGCCGTTGTAAATACTGCAGACAGAGGGTTTGTCACTCCGGAGTGCCGGAGTCACATTGCCTGAGACTTGGCAATATGCCTCTTGGCTCTGCGGTGACAGCGCCATATATTGTGATGTATTGTTGTAAATGTTTAAATGCATTCGCGTCTAAGCTGGCAGAATTGCGCTGTAATGTAATTCCTTACAAGCTATGGGGAGGAAATAGTTCTGGTGTGAGCGTGCGGTGACGTTTTCGTGAATGTGATCGATTGTATTCCGCTTACAAGTGATTGATGTGCGTGAGCGGGGCCCTGTGTATTACCGTGCATAATTTAGCCTTTTGCTCTGTTGATAGAGTAAGCTTTCAACCGAGCTCGTCTCACAGGAGATGGACGTTATCTGGGCGCCAAGTTTCCGTGGCCGTTTGAAGTCGCCTGTTTACTGTACAAACAGGTGAGTCACAGTTAAAGAACCTGGGCTAAAGCTAACAAGCTTACCGCGACGTGTCACAAAGCGTGAATCTGAATAACTCCTCTAAGAGAGTTTCGAAGCGATGATACGGGTGCCAGGACTCAGCGTTCGATGACACTTGTTTACGTGACAAGTTAAAAATCCGCCTTACGAAGAGCCACCATGCTGATTTGAATGAAAAATAACTCGTGCCCCCCTAAAATATACCATTTGCATAAAAGCTTTCATTTAGCACAGATGAACACGGGAGGCGAGCGCAGAGCTTGCTGGAGATTAGAGCAGTTAATTTGTCACATTAAGAAGAATTACGTGTGTTTGTGTCACTGAGCAGAAGGAAAGAGAGAGTTTAGTGTGAAGGAAAGAAACGACAGAGAACAAACGGCGTTTGCACGGGCAAACAAATAAAAGAATAAATGAACAAACCGAAAACAAACAAATAAATACATTTGAGCCCGCAACAACTAAATGACGAGAGTAACAGTATTAGGAGGGATTTCAGGAACTAATAAATGAGGGTGCTTAATGGTGGCTAAAGAGAAAAACAAATCTAAATGGAGCTTGACTTATGTGGAGGGAAAGAGTAAATTAAAAAATCTAAAACACTGACCGCATTCACTGTTTTGTGGTCTGATAGGGTTGGATAAAATGTTTTTTAACAAAACACGAGAGCCGTGAGAGAACGGCTTGGGGCCGGTCTCGTAACTCTCACAGAGGATGATTCGGACGCATGAAAGGAGGAGCGATGACATTGAAGGACGAGAGAGGACCAGGCCTGGACTATTTTACATTAAAACATTATGACATTCGAAACATCATTTAAGCACATGCAGTCATCCAAAGATAACCAAGGTGGTCCTTCAAAATGTGATTGAAACACATGTATGAATTTATGTCTTTAACTCAGTAAACACACGTGTATATATATATATATATATATATATATACAGTAACTCGGTATATAACAGTAAACACACGTGTACTGTATATACACACACTACTTTACTAATCCTCCTAATAAATGCAATACAACTTTAACCAAAAACCCTAAATATTTTTTCTGTCTGCTGCCTGGTCTGTGTGTGTGTGTGTTCTGATTAAAATGATTAATGAACAAACACACAACACTGGCGTCCTGCAGAACGGCAGACGTTTGAACAGATGATTGCTCTGACATTGACGGATGTAAGACAAACGTGTTTAATGTTCCAGGTTCAGACAAATCTAGAATGCCCTTATTACAGACTCCAAAGACAGCGCTTGTCTTTTGCAGCAGGCTGTTTATTGAATAGAAAGCACAAATGGATACAGAAATCCTCCTTTTAGTCCTTTGTGTTGTACAAAAATAAAAAAGCTTTGCACCAGATAGTAAAATCACCTCCCTCTTTAGCTCTCTGCCCCATAGTGGGTGGAAAAAAGAAGGTTTTTTTGCACCTGATTGGCATTTTCCCTCTTTTCTCCAGCATGGATGAAGGTCAAATGAATATGACCGCTGTGCAGGGGTAGCTTGACATGGCTTGGAGGAGTGTACTTCATTTCAGCCGGACTTGTTGGATAAGGCCTTTGTCACTTTATTTCTGGAACTCTCGCGCTAAACACAGGGGAGGGACAGCTCATGACAGGAGCAGGACCTTTGTGATTCTGTGGGCAGAATGACCCACACTTTAACAAGCAATTGCTTGATTTATAGGCCTGAAATCCACAGCACTGTATCAGATGGTCACTCAAGCAAGTTGTGGCCTCCTGCTAAGCAAACACACACAGATACATGTTTCTGCTCTCCATTAAAACTCATTTTGAAGGACCTCCTTGGTTATCTTTGGATGTCTGCATGTGCTGCATGATGCTTCGAATGTCATGATGTTTTTCCATAATGCTAGATAAAATGAAATAATAAAATAAAATGAAAATGTTGTGATAGTTATACATAGCTAACAAAAATATATTCTAACAGCGTTTTGTTAATGTTCCCATTAAGTTATGAAAATGTTATTTCCGAATGTTCCTTAATGTTTTAAAAACGTTTTTTTCTTGGTTATACAAATGTTAAGGGAATATTCCATTTTTTTATGGCAATGTTACTTTTTTAATGTTCTCAGCGTTCTGAAACAAGTACTTGCATTTAAAATCCGTTACACGGACATCCAACTAAAACATTTCAGAAATGTTTTTTCTATTAACAGTGTATAAATGACGTTTGTGCTAATATTTTGAGTTACACCTTACAACTTTGAATGAATATTCTAATAATGTTACTGAAAGAATGTTTGTTCATAACTTTGAGAGAACATTGGCCATTTTGAGAATGTTCCCTGATATAGATAGTTGAGTATACTGTACATTTGTGTACATTAGAAGCAAGCAAGTACATATTTGAGACCTGACACACGGGTAACTAATTTTACAGTACATTAACACTAGAATTTTGCATTTGTAATTGTGTGAATTGCTGGGGTTTCTCCATTCTGATGTATGACAGTGAAATAATGGGATTGTCTCACCTGTTTTAATGTCCACAATGCTGAAAACGCGTTTTCAGTGTGTGCCAAGATTGCACTGATCCACCTATCCCTAAAAAAAAAAAAAATTATAATTATAATACTAATCAACATCATCTCACACTGCATATTTTTTATTACTTTCTGTTTGGCTGTGGTTAATGACAGACCAATTTCTTGACACCTTTTTGACCCCGTGTGTCATCTTCCTGTCCAAGGGCGTCTCTGCGTGTGGCGGAACTGTGCGGGAGAGAACGGCTTTTGCGCGTGTGCCAGCAGTGTTATCTGGAACAGCTGGAGGTGTTTGAGAGAGAAGCGTTTTGGCTCGTCCTTGGTTGAGCAGCATATGGCAGCTGGCCCGCACCTGTAAGCCTTGACCTCCGCATTCAGACCCGGTGGACAAACACTTACCACGAAATATAGCACATTAGAGCACTGTGGATTCCAGGCTGGAAACCAAGAGGCTTTAGAGTTCAAACCACAGAAGAAGTGATCCAAGATCTGGACAAATGCTGGGTTACCCTTACACCATTGTGACCTTGAGCGAAAGGAGACCGGCCCATTGCTGCCATATACTCTCTGGGATAGCCTACTTGATTCTGATTGCAGCCAAGGGCTTTAGTTTTATTATTACTGTAATATTGTTGCAGTGTTCGTCTTATAAGGTTGTTTTGTATGACGTAGGCTAAGAGACTTTTTTTTTTCTTAGTGGAAGCTCTATGATAATATAATTAAATAAAAAATATTAAACTCATATAAATTTCCACAAATGTATTTATTGAGCAGTTTATGCATTCATAGCACATGTAAAATAATTAGAAAATTTTGAAAAGAGGGGCATTATGAATTCTAGAGGGAAATCAGATGCACTGAGATTAATTTGTGTCTGTAAAACTCTCTTTAATACTTCTTAAAGTCATATTTTAAGCTGATATGTTGGGATGTTCCACAGTGTTTTCTGTTCAGGAACAGGATTTGAATCCATTTATCAGATTTAGCCTAAATTTAAGATTTACGCATTTGAATTGCATATAAATTTCTCATATTTTTGGTTACATAAACTAATAAACTGTGAGCCATATTTGCCAGTCTTACATAAATGAAACTGAGAAGAAACAAGTAAGATTTCTGTAATATACTTATAAACTGATTTTTATTTATTTTATTTTTTTTTATAAAATGTAATTGTTTTCACTATTAATAGGTTTATAATGATTCTAAGCAATTTGAATAAAATCATTTTGAAAATATGGTTGTTTAAATAAAAAAATATGACTGGGTTTGTTTATGTTAAAATCAGAATTTTTTTATACAATTCAAATACATAAATCAGAAATTTAGGCTTAAATATTGTTTGTGTGTATAAAATGGACTAAATTTAGTTTCAGTGGCAAATTAATGCACAAATAATTATGACTCATAGTGGATAAAAATATATATATATATTTAAAAAAAGAAAGGCAAAGACATTACATTAAAGTCCAGTAGTCTTCAAAGTTGTGCTCAGGTCACCAAAAATCACACTAGCCGGATAGAAAAAGGGCAAGCGTAGGTTTGATACAATGTATGAAGATATGTGTTTTGTGTTTTGGCAAGCGTTCTTTCATCAATGTGTAACATTCTATTTGTTTCAATTCTTGTTGTGTTTGCGCCAGCCAGCATGCCCCATATGACCCCAATGCCATATTAGCGAGTTTCACAAAAGCAAAGCTGTGCTGTGAAGTTCGCAAGTGTCTCTGAACCATGTCAAAGCTGGTTTGTCTTCTTGTAATGGCACAACAAATATGAAACATTCTTATTTAGCTTTTTTTCTCTTTTCTTACACACTAAAAACGTAAACAATAAAGACTTGGCTCTCTTTGCTTTCTGGAATGATGTATAAGTTCTGCGTCTCTAATGATTCCGGGCGTCTGTGCTATCTCGCCTACTTCAGCAGGCATCTGCCACCAGTCCTCGACACGCGGTTCACAAAGTCGACGGAGGCCGCTTCTAAATATCAATTCATTAAAACACATCACACTAGCAGACGGCTGTGTAAGATCTATTTCTAGTGAATTAAACTGCTCAGCTCAAAAGTTGTTTGCTCTAATATCATCCTTATGACTCAACGTGCTAATGCAAAGATTTTTAAAGAAGAGTAAAAAAAACAAAAAAAAAAAACAGTCAGTTTAATGTTTCATCTGAATATGTGTGATTAAACTGCAACTGACGAAAAGTCAATAATGGTAATTACAGTATAGGTCTGCACACTGTAATTACCCTTTACTCTTTTGGGGTTAATTCCTGTAATGCCCTTGATAAGACCTGATGCAGGAAGAGGAAATATACTGACCCTCTGTGAGTGCCCTCTAGCCTGGTCAAAGTGATTACCCACAATGCACCGGCTGGCGCAATCTCTGAGCCATCTGTGTGTGACCAGGGAGTGGCAGTGGCTCCTGTCCAGATGTGACACGATGAAGGGATTGGGGGAGAGACTGAAAGGGATGAGTGGAGGCCGGGTGGGGGCTGAAGGTGCAGGGCGTCAGGACGAACGGGCTGTGGGGATCTGACGGTAGCAGCTGGTCGTTACATGTGTATAAGTTCAGCTGTAATGCATTAACCCAAGCAGCCGCCCAATCCCTTATACGGATACACTCACAGCTAGAGACACCTTGGTACAGGGTAAATGGGGCATTGTTTTGTACAACACGTGTACATATACAAAAATGCACACAGTCACGATCAGTGTAGTGGAATGTTACTTTTAAAAGCAAAGCTATTCAATATTGCATTACTCCCTGAAAAGGTAACTAATCGCATAGTTACTTTTTTGGAAAGTAATGTGTTACATTCAGCACTATCTCACGACCAATTCGTACGAGTGAATCCAAGGTGGCTAATTCATATGAATTCTTACGACCTTACTTTATGAATTTGTACGATTTGTCTAAACCCGAGTGATGGTTTAAGGCGCGGGGTCAGGGGTAGGTCATTTGTACGAATTCATACGAATTGGGAAACTCGTTTAATATGCACAATTTAGCAAAAAAACGTACGAGTGAGGTCGTATGAATTCGTATGAATTAGCCACCACGTAAAATACGTACGAATTGCCGTGAGATTGGGTTGGTTACATTACATTTGCTTTACTTTATCTCACTTGGGCCGGGCTTGTTTTTTAATAACAAAAAGTTCTATTTTTGGAAAATGTAAAGACCCTTTCACATCAAAAAGTGAAATGAATAAGCCTCTGACTGAAGGAAATGCAAATTCATGCCTGTAGACTAGAGGGCCATTCTGGATTGCAGAAGAATAGGATGCAGGAGAAGTTCTTACTTCAGCAATAAGAATAAGAACAAAAACATGAAACGCAAATGTGATATTTAACTAAAGTCATTTGGTTGAATTGGATCATTGAAGGTCAGTAGCAAAAAAATTGGTTAATAAAGTGATATTAAATACACAAAGTATATTTGTGTTTTTTAACATTTAAAGGGTTAGTTCACGCAAAAATGAAAATTCTGTCACCCTGTCACAAAATTCTGAAAATTACTCACCCTCATGTTGTTCCAACCCCGTAAGACCTTCGTTCATCTTCGGAACACAAATTAAGATCATTTTGATTAAATCTGAGTGCTGGATCACTCCTCCACAGACTTATGGACACTATAACTTGCTGGCCCAGAAAATGTATTAAAGACATTGTTAATATAGTCCAAGTGACTCCAGTGGCTCAATCTTAAGTTTATAAAGCGACGAGAATAGTTTTTGTGCGCAAATACAAACAAAAATAACGACTTTATTCCACTTTTCATTTCCTTCTCTCTGGGTCTCGAGTCTTTTCACGTAGTGTAATAGCGTAGCGCGTCTGTGCACGTAACCATGTATCACACACATGATCAGCGTCACCCAATAGTGAGCCTACGTGGTGCAACACAGACGCGCTACGCTTAAACACTACGTGAAAAGACTCGAGGCCCAGAGAGAAGGAAATGAAAAGTGGAATAAAGTCGTTATTTTTGTTTGTTTTTGCGCACAAAAAGTATTCTCGTCGCTTTATAAACTTAAGATTGAGCCACTGGAGTAATTACTGACAGAATTTAAATTTTTGGGTGAACTAACCCTTTAATTATTGCAGGTTTTGTATTTATCATTACATTTGTGTGCACTTTTTTCAGACATTATAACAGATTCCATGGTCGCCTGTTTCTAATGTTTTCTCTTTTCATCTCAGCCAGTTCCAGAGAACCGAGAGTCGATCGGCAGTGACACACCTGACTAGACTTATAGAAAAGGCATCTGTGTCGTTGTGTTATAGTTTGACAGTGAGACTTCTCAGGTGAATCTAATGGGCCATATCTAATAGCCAAGTGAACAAAGAGATGAAGAGTTTATTACGCTAACAGCATTGTGTGTATATCTGGGCAAAGCATGACTGTAAATCAGCTCCAGTGGTTTTACTCTCTCACAGTGACACTTTAAATTCACAATGACAAACACCTCAAATATGTGCCTTAATATTCTCTGCCTCCCTCTGGAAGACTTCATGCCACCTCTCGCCTGTCTAAATATACTCAAGACAAATGCCTCCAATAAAAGCAAGTTTTACAACAGTTAACATAGCTCCTCTTAAAGTTTGGAGGTTCTTAAAAAAATGATCAGCTAAACTTTAATATACGTCAAGTTTTTGAAGGCAAGAAGCCACGAAACATGGCTTTCAGCAACGAAGCTTGCATATAAAGCTAAGAGACAGCCGGGATCAGAGCAGGCGGTGTAAAAGTGATGCTATTTGAGCCCGTTTTTTATGATTCTGTACTTTGTGATTTATAGCAGAGCTCTTCCTCATAAGTGTTGAGTGTGTAATGTCAGTGAGATATATTGTTGGCGGAGTGAGAAAGTTTTTCTCAGGTTGTTGGGATTTTATATCTTTCCCATTTTGATGGACGATTATAGAAAAAGGCAGCAGGTTGCGCCATAAATCAGGGCTCAGTCAATGAGCGGAGCAGGTCCGCCGTTTATGTTTACTAATTCTCCAGGTGATGTCGTAAAGTAGGAACGTTCAATGTCATCAGGGACTATAAAATGGCAAAGGAGGAGACCACTGTTTGTCTCTCTCTCTCTCTATCTCTCTCCTCCACCCACTCCTCCTCCTGGTGAGATTGGTGCTGCATATCTAATAGCGGCCATGAGTAGAAACTTCTTACATGCTGCTTTTTATTAACCTGTAACTCCCATCCTTGCTTATTCATACTGATGAATACACAAGTTTTATAAGCTTTCTGTTTTTTTTTTCTCATTTCATATTCTACTATGAAACCGTTTAAGTGCTGGATGTTATAAATGTTGTGCCATGCTACATCAATACAATATAAATACATTTTTACTTCAATAAGAAAAACAAGCATAAACAACAAACACACTTACAATGACATTACCATGTTTTTTTTTTTTTTTTGACATGGTACCAAGGTAATACCATGTTTTTTTTTTTTAAGGAATGTACTATGACATTATTTAAAGGGATAGTTCACCCAAAAATTTAAATTCTGTCATTAATTATTCACCCTCGTGTCGTTCCACATCCATAAGACATATGGGAGAGACAATCAGTGCATCAGCTCATTCATCCATGTGATATATATATATATATATATATATATATATATATATATATATATATATAGTTTTGTTGCTTTAGAACAATTAGTTGCTAAATTAGAAATTAAAGGAGAACTCCGGTCAATTTTAACATTGAGCTCATTTTATTGTACATTTGGAGTGCTGTCAATACAGAGAACAACGACAAAAAACGGTGTTGCCTACACCGAGTTATTCTATTTTTAAAATTTGCACCCTGTTGACTTCAATAGGGCAAGTAGTAAGCCTGCTTTTTAGCCTCTTAACATCCTTTAAGTGTCATTACAAGTGCACAGAAAATGTGAGTGATTCCTTCCGAGTGAACACGGGTGGATCTGACTGCAGTAGATGTTAGAGATATTAATAAAAACGAAGTTAATTCAGCCAGCGCTCATACCTTTGTTTACATCCTGTTTTCGGTGGAACGCCATAGTAATCGATTGTCGAGTTCACGCGCGTGATCATTGGTAACTAAACCTATGCGCGTGAACTCGACAATCGATTACTATGGCCTTCCACCGAAAACAGGATGTAAACAAAGGTATGAGCGCTGGCTGAATTAACTTCGTTTTTATTAATATCTCTAACATCTACTGCAGTCAGATCCACCCGTGTTCACTCGGAAGGAATCACTCACATTTTCTGTGCACTTGTAATGACACTTAAAGGATGTTAAGAGACTAAAAAGCAGGCTTACTACTTGCCCTATTGAAGTCAACAGGGTGCAAATTTTAAAAATAGAATAACTCGGTGTAGGCAACCCTGATTTTTGTCGTTGTTCTCTGTATTGACAGCACTCCAAATGTACAAAAAAATGAGCTCAATGTTAAAATTGACCGGAGTTCTCCTTTAAGCTACTATCAGGCTACTTAATGAACATTACATAAACCTTATTCTTCTTGCTGTGATTCTATAATGTGTAATGTAAAATGTGAAACGCCACGTGAATGAGGATTAATTGTCCGTATTTTACATATTGCCCTCGTAGATCAGTATTTGATTAGCGCTTCAGTGATCCTGTACAATAAGGTTGCATACATTTAGCATCAATTAGCATCTTCGCATGGGCCCCGACAGCATGGGTTAACTGCTCATCTTCTCATAATTAGCTCTCTCTTGTTATGAGAAGTCTCCATAGAGCTTATCATAAGCACACGGCTCATACTAAACTCTACATGCAAATTGTTCCTATGATTATACAGTATATGAGATTAAATGACATATGGGAAAAAAGGGAGGAAATGCTATTGCAAGTTGTTCAGCTATCATCTTGTAAATAAAAATAGTCGTCATCCGGGTACTCCATGAATACATGTGCGGGTCCTAACGCTCCAGTATAGTGATGGGAACACTATACTGTAAAAGCATCGTCCTTCGGATGAGATGTTAAACTGAGGTCCTGACTCTCTGTGGTCATTAAAAATCCCATGGCACTTCTCGTAAAGAGTAGGGGTGTAACCCCAGTGTCCTGGCGAAATTCCCTCCATTGGCCCCTATCAATCATGGCCTCCTAATAATTCCCATCCACTGAATTGGCTCTATCACTCTGTCTCCTCTTCACCTATAGCCAGTGTGTGGTGAGCGCACTGGCACCGTTGTACTGTGGCTGCGGTCACATCATCCAGGTGGATGCTGCACACTGGTGGTGGTTAAGGAGAAACCCACTGATATGAT
Source organism: Scardinius erythrophthalmus (assembly GCF_964197995.2). NCBI lineage: Eukaryota > Metazoa > Chordata > Actinopteri > Cypriniformes > Leuciscidae > Scardinius > Scardinius erythrophthalmus. The sequence continues at coordinate 25,189,271 of NC_138245.1, read as the reverse complement.
TTTAATGCTCTTTGGGGGTACAGTATAGTAAAGCGCTATATAAATGCTTCATCCATTCATTCATTCATTCAATGCATTTAATTGCATGACTTGCTGAAATGGGGACAGTGTTAAGACATGTCTGTGCGCTTGTGTAGGAGTTTGTGTGAGCGTGTTTGTTTTCAGTAATTTTGAATTATGTTATCGAGGGCACTTGAAAACAAGGCAATCAGCTCAGTCTTCTAAACGGAAAGAGAATCGTTTATCACGACGCCATGTGATCGACATCCAGTGTGTTTTTACGCCGTCGATATGTGTATTAGCTTTAGGAATAAGTGCCATTTGTTCTTGGGTTGTCTTCATGCTTTCAATAAAAAGATGTGTGTGAGACAGCTAATTCAGAAGAGGACATGCGTTTCTTTAGTGGACATTCATTATGGCCGTGCTGCATGAGATGGATTCACTATAAACGGCTCCCTGCCAATTAAGTCTCAACAGACCAGTCACTGTTCTGTTTCATGATGCCTAGCTGGACTCTCTCTCTTATGTATAAGATGTGTTTTAGCATATTTTCCATAATGCACAGAGGCACTGAATCATTATACCACATAAATATATCATCATAGCACAAAAATATAGCATTATACACTGATATAATTGCATTGTCACATAGAAAAGTACTTTGAAAGGTGATTTTACACAAAATATCAATATCTAAACTAGCAATATTTTCGCATCTTAGTGAATTGGAGAGACCAGGGAGTGTTGTAACACCATCAGAAAGAGGTGACAGTAAAGGGAAAATATTAAATATAAAAGATTTACAGGACAAAACTAATTTTGAGGTATAAAAGATCAAATGTATGTCTGTTTTATAGTTTGATTTTAATAATCTACCCAGACCTCATTATTGTCACTATGATGTCATGTATTGTCTGCACCTGTTCTCGTTAGTCCCTGATTAGTTTATCTTCCTCCACTTGTGCCTGTTTAGCTCCCTCCTCACTCTGTGTATTTATACTCCCCGTTCTGTTCATCCTTTGTCAGTTATTGAATGTGGTCATGCTGTATGTGTTACTCACCAGTAAACGTTGATGTTATTTGGATCCTGCATCTTCCTTCCAAGGCAAGTTTGTGACAGAATTACTGACCCCCTAAATGAGTATTTAATTACAAGAAGATGGACTCACCTGCACTGCACCTCCTTCTTCGCCCGGAGAACCGACAGTGGCTGGGGTATCTAACCATGATGCTCCAGAATGGTGAACTCTCTCTCACCACTCGAGAGCCCGAGGCATCCATGGAGAAAATCGAAGTGCCGAAACTTGGGCAGGCGGATCAGTACATTGCAGAGCCAGGAGTGGACATAGACCTAATAGACCTGTGGTCTGCGGATCCTATTCCCACCCAAGTCCCCACCCTCGTATCATTAGTCTCTTCACCAGTTCCGTCTGGAGACCTTCTTCTGTCCTCATCCTACTCCAACACCCTGAGCCCATCTCCATCGCTGGTTTCAGCCAGTCCCTTGGGTCCGTCAGCACCACTAGTGTCAAGCTCCTCGGCTCTGCCACCGCCGCTAGCTCCGTGCTGCTCACTTGCCTTGTCTCGGGCCTCTCAAACACCAGTGCGGCGTAAAGGAGAGTCCCCGGCTACGCATCGGGTCTCTGGGCCCACAACTCCACCTCAGCCCATCAACCTATCACCTGCATCACTCCCTCGCCACCGGCGTGGACTGGCATCCCGGAGACTCCGCTGGGTTCCATCAGGACTCCAGGTTGGCCTTCAGCGGTCGACGCCCAGCTGCTGACACGGACTTCCGGGGTTTCGGGGGAGGCCTACACCCTGCACCCCTACGTCATCATCGACTTCTCCCTTCCTCTGGCTTACCCGTTGCCCTCTCTCACCGCATAGTCGCCCCGGTCAGCCGGATCCCCATCAATGCCTCAGTCCCGTGAGTCAGCGGCTGGGCTCCAGGCTTCCAGCATTTCAGAGTCACCCTGGTCCATCAGCCTCTCTACTACGCCGGTTCCTACCTTCACCACGGTTCCGCCTCCATTGTCTGGACCCTGGATTCTGCCTAACCCGTCATGCAGGCATCCACCCTGGCTCCTCCCACCTTCAGCTCCACCATGGTCCACCATTCACTGTAAAAAAATTCTAACCCTCCCAAATCAAAAGTTTCAAGTGACCGATAACATCTAAATTTTTCAATTGGCCCAAGTGAAATTCTGTAAATTATAAAATTAAATTTACAGATTTTCACGTGGGCCAATTGAAATTTACAGAATTTCACTTGGGCCATTTGAAAAATGTAGATGTTATCGGTCACTTGAAATTTTTGATTTGGGAGGGTTAGAAATTTTTTACAGTGTTCCACCGACTCCTCAATGTCATCACCATCCATCACCAGCTCCACGCCCTCCACCTAAGCCTCCGCCTCATCTCCACACCCTCTTATCTGTCGTCATCATGGCGCAAGGACGCGCCTACCCGAGGGGGCGTAATGTCACCATGTCACCCTGATTAGTTTACCATCCTCCACTTGTGCCTGTTTAGCTCCCTCCTCACTCCATGCATTTATACTCCCTGTTCTGTTCATCCTTTGTCAGTTATTGAATGTTGTCACACTGCATGTGGTACTCACCAGTAAATTTTAATGTTATTTGGATCCTGCATCTTTCGTCTTTCTTCCACAGCAAGTTTGTGACAAATATGAGGCCTTGTTAGGAGATGATTAACTATATTCGCTTTACCTGTGACTGGTCATAATGTTTTGCCTCATCCGTGCACATTTATTGTGTAAATCAAATTTACTGGATCAAAAGTATAATTTAACATGTATACCATTTTATTAATAATCAAGGTAACACTTTACAATTAGGTTCATTAGTTAACTTTGGTTAACTCCATTAGTTAGCATGAACTAATAATGAACTGCACTTAAAGGAACACTCCACCCATTTGCATTAAGCTTTGCAATGTTAGAAACCCAGTCATACTATTGAATGGTCGTGCAACATTTTCTCATATTCCCCTGAGACGAGAGAAATCTGTATTTACCTCTTTACACTTCCTCCTACAATGACGCAAAAATCGTCATTTTGCGTCATTGTAGGAGGAAGTGTAAGAGGGGGGATTTCTGTTAAGACTACAAGACATAGTTCCCACCCTTTCAAACCCGCCCATAGGGGGTTGGACCTAATGCGCTAACAGACCTATCACAGATCAGTGCCAGTGCGTTTGATTTCACCATTCATTGTTTACATGCACACCTTTTGTTTCAATCTAACTGAACTCTAACTGTTTACATGAACGCTAAACAAGTGATCGGTTGATGTGTGTTTTACCCTTGCTAAGAAAATACCCGCTCCTCCGTGAGAGATAGCCCACGAGACCGGTGCATGTGCATCTCACAGGCGCTCATCAGTAATCACGCCACCGGCTTTTGCGTTCTACAGTCGGCATTCATCACGTTTACTGTGGCGAGCAGGACGAGGCTAGGGCCGCGGGAGAACGACGCAAGGCCGGTGGCGTGATCGGTTGATGTGCGTTTTACCCTTGCACATACTGAGGTCAGGGTAGATTATTTCCAACCAGGGATTCTCAAATTTGGGCAAACTTGGATTCCACCCCCACCTTTGAGGACTTTGCCCTCTCATTTCAGAATGGCACACGTCACTGCTTCAGGGGTCTTGTTGAGTCCATATTTTGGCAGCATGTGGAGGACCAACACCATATTAGGCAGGTGGTCATAAGGATTTGGCTCAACGGTGTTTAAATAAAGCATAAAACTTCTGTCTCTTACAGCCCATTTAGTAAACTTATTGTATTCTAAACTTATTTCCACCTTTTATGGATGAACTACATTTCTAAACAACTTTAATTTGTAGCAGATACATTTGTGAGTTTAAAAAAAACACTCTCCTAACAATCTAGCTCCAGCATACAGTTTCAGTAATGTCTCGGGGTCACTGTGATCTCTGTTATAAGGTCAGCACACAGTCAGATCAGAGCCGGTGACCACAGCTCTCAGACCAGTCCTTTGTCATAAAGTAATAAATCAGTTGTGCTGAAATGCTTCCACGCTTTCATTTCATTCTGTCAACATGGCCGCAAAAGTCTGTGAAAGGGGTGCAGAGTTTCGCATTGATCTCCTGCCAGAGCTCTCGGCCACCATGACTAGGCGGCTTTTAGGAAAGATGTCGTGAAGAGCTCAGTCTCAAATCCGAAATGTCTGGGAGTGCTTGAGCACAGAAAACTCTGTCTGTAAGGCAGGTCTCATTATTTGTGAACTAGTGTTTAGATTTGCCCTGGGGATTTGTTCACTTACTGAAACTGAAAGACACTGTTTTCCAGATAGAGTGCCGGTGTGCGTCAGTCAATTTTTTAGAGGCCTTCTGAAGCTATCGAGCCTTGCTTTCTCTATCATAAGACTTTAAGAAAGCACATACATGTCAGACATGATCTCATTAGTATTTATAATCAATAGTTGTGCAGGGCTTGACAGTAACACCTGCCAACTCGCAAAGCGGGTGGATTTCAGCAGTGGCGTGTAACTCCAACAAGTCACTTTGGAGGGTTGAATTTTATATATAAAATGTACATTTTTCAATTGGTCTTTTAAAAAGGCATCTGAAATAATTCAGTGTAGTGTTATCCAAAATATTGATTTTTCAGTACATATCGATAGGCCTACTGAAATATCTGAAATGCTTTCAATACTCATTTTCAGCATAATAGACATGATACCAGCTGTGCTTTCTCGCTCTCTCGTCTCTCCGACAATGAGTTGAAACACAAACTCGCCACCCCTCACTCACTCATTTTATTTGTTCCGGATGAATATTGTTGTTGTTAGTGGGATTGCAGGTATTGTGCATAATTTTACACCCTAAGTGAGTGCACATAAAGCCCCCTCTCATTACTATATTAAGTTTTTTTTCGCTGCTTATTGCGCTTAATTGATCAAATACACACAATTAAAAAGCTACTGTCAAAATCCCGGTCTTGGCGAGTTTTCACATAAACACAGTCAGTTATGTTTTATGTGAACTTAAACAGTTGAGAAAGAAAACGCATATGTAACAGTATAATGGATCCACGAGTCAGGTCTTAAAGTGACAGCAGCCTAATATAGGCTACCTGCTGCCAAATTATGATATAATATTCAAACATGGTCTCAAAGTCAAAATTGTGGCCAGTGAAAATGTTGAGTGGCTAATAACTTTGGAAAACCACTAGCCACAGTGGCTGGTGAGCAACAAAGTTCATGTTAAGACTTGGGCTGTAACATAACATCTAGCATAATGTACAAAACTTTACAATATGTCTATTTAGGTAAAAATATGTAGCCTACATTTTATTGCATTTTCATTGACACTGTGTGTCAGTGTCTATTCAAATGTACATGTATGAATATGATTGTTCAGTACACAGTATATATAAAAGTACCCTGGTACCATCTGATGGAAACAGAATACATTGCAGTGTATGTGTCAAAGGTTTTACCAATTAATAGTCAATTCCATAAATACCATTGTATACACTTACCCAGGTTTACCCTAGCCTGGTAATACCAGACTCTGCTACTTCGCTTTGCTTCGTAGAGAGAGTCTGGAGTTCCGTAATAGAAAAACGTTTTCTTTACCGCCTGGGGGCGCTAGTTTGAAGCTTAAAATCATTGGTTACCCGTAAGCCAATCACATAACGTCTGGTTATGGCGTGTGTTATGCGCATGCTCAGCCGCATCTAACTTCCACTGTAAACACATGTATGATGCGAAAACAAAACCATCGAACGAAATACCGGAGTGAACATGGCTGTGAACGACTTTTGCAGATTATGTGAAGTAAATCTACGCATCCATAGTACAATCAGCGTCTACGTCACGGCTCTCAGCCCGCCCTCTGTTCGTTGATTGGCCGGCTGTTTTCAGGCCGGAGGAAAACGGAAAGCTATGACGCGGTCTCAGACTGAGTACAGAAGCGAAATGAAATTGAGCGAAAGTACGAAGTCTGACGTAGTCAGGCTAGGTTTACCCTTGTTTGGTGGTAAAATGGTAATCATATTCATGGTAATATGATTACCATATTCATACACTAGTGTTCAAAATTGATACTTTTATTCAGCAAGGATGCATTAAGTAAATGACAGTACAACATTTATAATGTTACAAAAGGTTTCTATTTCAAATACATAAATGCTGTTCTTTTGAACTTTTATTCATCAAAGAATCCTGACAAAAAAAAAAAAAAAAAACATTATTTCCACAAAAATATTAAGCAGCACAACTGTTTTTAATATTTAAATAATAAGAAATACTGCTTGAGCAACAAATCAGCATATTAAAATGTTTTCTGAAGGATCATATGACAGACTGGAGTAATGATGCTGAAAAATCAGCTTTGCACCACAAGAGTAAATTGAATTCTAAATTATATTAAAATAGAAAACAGCTATTTTAAATCATAATATTTCATAATATTACTGTTTTTACTGTATTTTACCCCAAACTTTGGAATTTTTGAAGTGTATATTATAGTATTTATAATGGTAAATCGTGATAATCATATCAAAGTTCCCTGTGCCAGCATTACTGTATCATACTGCAACCAAAATGCTTTTTTTTTTTTGTAAGTCACAGAAGCAGATATCAGCAAACATGCAAGATAACGTCTTCCATCTTCATTCTGTCAAATTATTGCTGCTTTTGTTATGCTACAATGTACACTTATTCACCTCTGCGGGTGGTTTCCAAGGTGATCTATCATGCATTCCATAAATTGTCCTGTTTCTGTGAACTTCTGCTGCTTTCTGTACTCATTATTCTCAGTGTTTTCAAAACAACCGTTTAACGAAGATTTTTTCTCAACTCGCATAAATCTGCATGTTATATATGTGATAAAGATGAACTATATAAGGATAATTATTAGCATTGTTTATGGAAAATACGTTGTGTTAACCTAGTACCGTTCTTCAAAAGTGGCATCAAGCCACTAGAAAAGTACAGAAACCAGTCAGAATAATGAGAGTTGCTTTATCACATGTCAGACGGTTTGTTATGTAAATATCTTCTTGTGACCTACATGTCTTTAAAGCTTATATTTTAAGCGTGACTCGGGCTATGCTAGCAGTGGGGTTTTTCCCTCCAATTGCAGAGGAAACTTCAAACAAACATCTCGACTGTTTCTCTCTCTCTTCCCATCAGCCGCAGCACTCATTTCCTCTGAGCAAAACACAGCTAAATATTTTGTCTCCAAAAAAGCAAATTTACATACTGTTTTGGAGGTAATGGAGCAAAAAGCTTGACGCGCTCACACGCAGACAGTGACTGAAATGAACTATTAGCCGTTTTCTGTCGACGTGGCCATAGCTCATTTGCGGCGCATTGCGTAATTGTGTTTCGTGCCCTTTTTTTTTGCAGGAGGGTGGGGGTTTTATTGAACACTTTGATGAGGAAATGCTATTTTTCTCTTTGCAGAAAGGGAGTTTGAGGACTCAAAGGTGGGAGGATAGAGGCAAAGAGGACTGAAAATAGGAAAATAAACTCAGGCTTACGCTAGTGCATTTATGTGGGTTTGGCGAACTAATTGAATGCACTTTCGGTTTGTGATTGAGGGTTTTATGATCTAGAGGCAAAGCGGAGTCTGCCAGTGCAGTTCTGGCTCCAGAGACTCAGTCTAATCAAAATGGGTTTGGTGGCATAGCCCTTCAGCACCGTGATATCTCAACAGACACTCGTGGGTTTAAGCCATCTGCCCTCAATAATACACCCACCACACGCGAGCTAAAGCTCAGTGACTATACCGCATTACTGCTCACCAACACCCGCTTTAGAGTTTAAAGGCACAGAAAAGTCTCCAAACCCCAACAGACCGGCAGAGCTTTTGATATAAAAGGGAAGCCTTGAAATTGAAATGCAAGGGGATAGAGGATTGTATTGCAAAAAAAGCTTTGTCAACATGAGCAAAGTTACACACCAATTCTTTTATGAGCCGTCTAGGTAAGAAACTAGGGAAAGTGTCCTAATCGTGTTTAAGACAACAAGATTTTCTGATGTACTGTTAAGGTCTTCTGAGGAGCTTTGGTCTCCATGTTGCCATTATGCATCGGAAGAATAAAAGAGCAGCTGACATTAAGTACTTTTGGGAAGTCCTGTATGTGACATGCTGTACTCCATCTAAAACTATTTTAAACAGCACTTTGATAATTGATGATGACTATAAATGAAGCTTTAATTATCTAATATAAATCGAACGATTACATGGAATATTTATGCTTTAAGTGATTCAAATGGTTGAAGAAAAAAAAAATGGTGGTGGAGTAAAAACTTTTTAGATCGAATTAATTCCCGGTTTTTCTTTCTATAAATTACGGACATGGCATCTGAGGACTAATTCTCTCTTTTTTCCCCTCAGATATTTTGTTTTATTTCCAGACTCAATCTCCTTACATACTAGAGCACGTATGCACATGTGCACTCTTCAAATTAGTCATTGTATTGACAAACCAAAAGACGTATATTACATATTAGGAATAAAACATACAGATTGTACTGAATGGCAGCTTGCTTTGATTTTGCTCAAGATAGGGATTTATTCAGTCCACATGTTATGCAAACAAGAAACTCTTCTTCTCACCACAGGTCGAGATCTGTCCCACAAAACTTTGCAAAGCTGTTTGCAAATGTTTGTTGGAACTATGGTTTCGGGAAACATCAACTTGTTGAACTATGCTGATAACGACGGAACTTAGTTGTGACCATAGTTGGCTAACAATGCTTTTGGGAAAAGCACCCCTTGTTCCAGTCTGGGACAGTCCGAAAAGTGCTCTGATTGATCAGCTGCTTCAAGCATGTTTTGAAAATGTCACAACCATTACCATAACCGCGAGTACTAACACATTACTAACGCAACTCAACCAGGCCTTTACCCTTTTTTTTTTCTTTGCATATGCCTTGGGCCAGGATTATTTAGATGAGGAATATGTTCCTGGAAACTCGAGACTACAACTGAGGCGTTTCAGGGAGTTCAGAAACAGTGATTACTCATTTAGAGAATAACTCCCTTTAGTAGACTTTGTGCTTTGTATCATTGCAGACCTTTTTTAATGCTCAAACAGCAACATTACACACTAAAGAAAGCGGAAAATGTAAATAAATAAAATAAGAAAATGAGTATAAGTTAGAAATGTTGTTGGACTTTTATGAGATTATGAATTATGGACATTATGGTTTTAATTATGAACTATACAAATTCTGACTTTGCTTGAATTGTTATGGATGAGTATCTGCAGGTTTTATTTTATTTTATTTTGATGACTTTTATTTTGGTATCATGTACCTGTATTCTGGGATGAAACTAGGCTGGGCAGAGCAGGTGTAGAGCTTTTTGATCTGCATGCCTCAAATGCACACAGAGATGTTTTTGTATGAGTATAGCACTATAAGTACAGCAAATTACTGTGTATCCAAAGTATATCCACAAGTACACATATATTTAGGTACATTCATAGGGTGGAGTGGATGCAAGACTAAAAATGAATGTGATACAGGCCATTGTGTGTATGTGATTTCAAAATTGCAGCATTACATCTCTGATTACCTCTTTATACAGCAGAGATCACAGCCAGAGTATCTTTAAGATCTACGAGTCTGTTGTGAGTTTTACTCCTCCTCCTCTCTCAGCGGTGTAATGAGTCTGTACTATTGCCATTGTTCCTGAGCCATGCCCATCACCTTCTGTAGTCTCTTTCTCAAGCGCCAGATGTTCTGTCCTGGAGACCTCCCTATTGTGCTGGCACAGCAGGAGCTGATGAGAAACTCTTTGTGTGTGACCATACTCCCTTGCAAAGGTAAATTGGACACATTTTCTTAATGTACAGAAGTTTTTCCACCTTCAACAATAAAAAAGTGTGAATTTACTAAACAGTTGAACAACCATAGCACACAGTATTTCAATTACCTGCATTTTAATCACAAACCTTTCAATGCAAGTTATAGGCCTGTTTAATTTTAGTGATATGCTCCTCTGTAAAGTTATTTTTCTAAAGAACAAACTATGGACATTGAATGATGCAAGTAACACTACTGTAACATGTTGCATAAACTGCTTAGACTAGTCTTATAAGTTAGTCATCTTTTTTCTTGAAGACTGATCATTACTGTTTGTATGTCAGTTACATTAAAATAATGATCTAATTTTATTAGAAAAGTAAGACAGATTACTCAATTGGCTAACTGCTAGTTAGTCAAACTATTTGGACGTGTCTTTTGCAAGCTGTTTTATTGATGTCTTTTTGCGGGTCAAACACTGGCTATGCGACTACAGTACATGATGAGAAATTGTATATTTAAATAGGCTGAGTTATAGTGTATCTTTCAACATACCTTATCGTGTTGATTCATGTTTATGTCGTGCTAGAAGAGATTCACTCATGCTGCGTGCTGCCATTTGAACTGAAGCGATATTGTTTGAATTTGTAATTTGACACAAATAAATATATAAATAAATTAGAATTTTTCATCACAAATAACACAAAAAAAAGATATCTTCCAGATCAAAATGATAGTGCATCACACTTTTTCGCTGTTGCCTGATTTGCATAATTCATTGGTGACTGGGATGCTGAAACGGCAAACAGCGAGTGCAAATAAACGGCGCTATCGGTGGGCGCAAATAGTTATTAGTAAATTCCTACATTTCACAGTCCGGGTGGCACACATTCATAGACATGGACACAAGTTCAAAAACAAATCATCTCATGCACCAGAGGACACATGCAATTCCATTACATGCAGATATACTGGCAAAGGATGTGCACAAGTGAACACACAGTCTCCATCCCTCCCTCTCTGTCACACTCGCACACACACTAATGCTTTGATGAGTTAAATCCTTTGCTGCTGCAGTCCCTGAGGAAGAAAGTGGAAGTGTGTGTCCTAAATGATTGGCCTATTTGTGCAGAAAAACAGATTCTTTCATTTGCCTAACTCTTTCACGGTGCTTTGTTGTTGTGTCAGATTTAATTTGGATCTGTAAACAGGTTAACTCTGTCTCTGCCTCTTTCTTACCATTGAGTATGGCACACCAACTAATTAAGTTCTAAATGGTCAAAGCTAGACTTTCTCCATTTTATGAACGGTAATTAACCTTTAACATTTGAGCTCTCTCTCTCTCTCTCTCTCTCTCTCTCTCTCCATTGAAGAATATACTGACTGTGATGTGTATTGCACTGATATCACTGAAAACTGTAAAATACACCAAAAGTGTAGAAGTGGTTAATGTGAATCATGCACTTATATTCCAAATTAGCTTAAAGGTGGTATCAGTGATTTCAAGCCCAAAAATATTTTTATCACATTCATCTAATCTTTTTTGTGCTTGTGCATGGCTGCATGCAAAGTCAGAGCTGAAGAAAAAGCTGGCTCAAAACCTCACAACACCCTCCCCCTGTCGGTGATTGGTTGGAACACTATTTGTTTTGGTTTTGAGTGTTTGGCTAAACCATTTGTTTTTGTGTGCAGATCTCAGAGCCTAGGCTGCCTACAGAGACGCGTTTTTTTGACGGCATGCTTATGGGGCGGGCAGCTAGTGGATCGTTAGGAAAAAAATATATATATATTTTTGGGCCTGAAATCACCACCTTTAAAGTCATGTGATTCATTTGTGTGCAAAGAAATACCAAAATTTCAGTCTAGCTGGAAGAATAATTAAAGGGTTAGTTCACCCAAAAATGAAAATTATGTCATTAATGACTCACCCTCATGCCGTTCTAAGCCCGTAAGACCTCCGTTCATCTTCGGAACACAGTTAGATTTAGTCCGAGAGCTTTCTGTTCCTCCATTGAGAGTCAATGGACGGCATACTGTTCATGTCCAGAAAGGCAATAAAGACATCATCAAAGTAGTCCATGTGACATCAGTGGCTCAATCTTAAGTTTATAAAGCGACGAGAATACTTTTTGTGCGCAAAAAGTAAACAAAAATAACGACTTTATTCCACTATTCATTTCCTTCTCTCTGGGCCTCGAGCTATTTCACGTAGTGTTTTTGCGCAGCGCGTCTGTGTTGTCTAAATCTAAAATATCTTAAACTGTGTTCCGAAGACGAACGGAGGTCTTACGGGCTTGGAACGACATGAGGGTGAGTCATTAATGACATAATTTTAATTTTTGGGTGAACTAACCCTTTAATGGAATTGTTATGGAATTATTAGGAAACCTGGAATCTCTTCTGTATCAGTCTTCCAAAATAAATGTTCTGGGCCTATAAGTGGATTTTGTATCCTCACCTACCATTTCTTCCAGTGGGCCCTCTGGCCCTTCACACATCACAAATTTCAGAGAAAAAACAACAACAACACACAAACAACACTACAACTTTTTACACACTAACACACCCAGATGTATAGGATGAGTTGTCGGACAGACGGCTTTTGGTTCTTCTATTCAGTCTCGAGAAGACAGCGACAGCTTGATGGAGAACCTGCTTTTTTGATGCATGACCACACTTTCATAAATTACTTCTGTCAGAAAGGGTTCGGGCAAATGTCATCTGCACCAGAACAGGATGAAGTGTGTCTTTCTCAGGTTGCCAGATTGACGGACAGACTTTTTGGCACTTGCTGGTAAAATTAGCATAGGTTGTGCATCTGTGTAGAACAAAAACAGTGGGCGTGCAAAGCAAAGAGAAACAGAGGATGACAGCTGCCATTACTTTACATAACTTTTAACGCAGGCTTGACAGGAAATGGGTTTCGCAACACAAATATTTGAGCATAAAATCTGAGAATAAATGTTGTCACATAAACACTGATTTCATCATGACTCAAGTTTGCACTACAATTATATTTCTGTCATGACAACTCTCGGGGTGATTGGCATTGTAATGGATATGACAATATTTTAATGTTAATATGTTTGGTCTTGGCAGAATAGATCTGATACACTGCTGTTGTTTCTGCTGCAAAGCAAGTACAACTTGCTACTTCCAGTGCATACATGACAAGCTGCTGTGAGCAAGTAAGATATGCTGCTGCCTGCTGCTGTACAACATTGTGCATGAATTACCCTTAGCAGATCTGGACAGGTGGAGATCTGGGGTGCGTTTCCCGTACAATTATATAGCTCGCTGCTTAACTACCATAGTACGATGCATCGTTGGAGAAATCAACTAGCTAGTCACGTCTGTTTCCCGAAACCGTATGTCGCAAAGTATCGTTCAACCACGTTGGTTTATGACGTCTCGCACGTGGTGGACTAATAACTTATTTTAATTAACCCGTTTGAGATCGAATTAACGCTAGATTTTGTCATATAAGTTACAGACATTGCATCTGAAGACCATTTCTAATTTTTCTCAGTTATTTTGCTTTATTACCAGACTCAATATTTGGCTCGTTCTTACATAGTAGAGCACGTTCGCACATGCGCAGTCTTCAAAAACGGTGCTTTAAATCTCTTGACAAACTAATAGACGTAAATTACATTTGTATGTATTCTAAATAAATAACACAGGTTGTACTGAATGTCAGCTTGCTTATTTTGCTAAAGATAAGGATTCATTCAGTCTACATCTCATGTAAACTAGAAACTATGCTTCTAACGACAGCTCCAGCCACACAAGTTTGCGATGCTGTTTGCGAACGTTCGTTGGAACGATGGTTTCGGGGAACACCAAATCGTTGAACTATTCTGATATCGACGGAACTTGCGACCATAGTTTTTCTAGAGATTTCTCTGTTTTCCATAGAGATTTCTGAAAACGCCGGTTATGCGTTACCGTGTCAACTGGGAGAAACGGGGTTTTAGGTTCTCAAACGTCACATTATGCGCCAGAAAATGCTTACGTCATGTGAGCGCCCTATGTTTAGAGTTTGTTTGGCCACTATTTGATCATGGATGCTGTTAAAGTGGTACTCATTTTTACTTTTGTGCAAACGCTTTTGACCTGTTTGCATTTGCTTCGCTGTCTGTCCACACGAACAAACCTCGCGCCATGTCTGTTGTTTTGAAAGGAACAGGAAGTTGCTCGAGCTATTCGTTGTTGTCGATTTTGAGGATTCTGATTGGCTTGCATGGCTTTATCCTTCTCCCTACACTGCCGCCCATTGTATTTATGCGGGTTGATGTAAACGACAACTTTTTTTGAAAACGATGTTGTGTGCACGATGTTATTTTTTAAAACGGAGGGGGAGAAATATTCGTTTCTCTAAATACCCGGCTATGTGTAAATGTGGCCAAAGTGAGTCAGGATATTCAATGAAAAAAAAAAGTAGGGTAAGAAGACCGAGGAGGACTATAATACCTGGAAAAAGCAATCCGTAGGCATTTCCATACATTCCTGTAAAAGTAAATAGTACAATCATATTGACAATAATTCACTGTTCAGTTGCCACATTTTTCAAAAACTCTTTGCTTTAAAAGAAAACAAACAAGTAATTTGTTTACTTTTGTCAAAATTAAGAATACATATATACATAAGTAATTAAATAATTAAGCAATTCTGCAAAAGTATTAATTATTTACAAGCCTATATGACACTATAGTGAATGAGGCTCACAAACAATTGTACTTCATGATGTATAATACAATCAAGATGTATTTCCAAGTGAAAAATTATATTCAATGAGGGGAAAATAGTAGGATGGAGGACTTTGTGAAAAGTCAATAGTAAATTCATGTTGATTTTAAAGATAAACAATAATTGTCTTTTCACTTTCTCAATATGTGTTGAAAATTATTTGTCCAGTTTATAAGTTCAGTCTCAGAATTTGTTTAAAAATAAATAAAATACCAGAGATAAAAAAAAAAAGACAATAAAAAAAAAAAAGAAAACAGGAGACAGCTATTACCCTACCCTGGAGACTTACCTTGATACCGTAAAATAATTCACCCCCCACACTACACAGAGTGTTTTAAAGAGATTAATTTTTTTTGCTACTTTTAGTATGACAAGTCTATTTTTCATACCTTTGTCTCGCCTCACAGTGGACCGTGTTTTCCTCTTTAGAAGGCTTGTTATTGTGTTTAAGGAATCACCTGGGGAAAAGAAAGTCTCTCCAGTCGGAGCTTGGGGTGATTGTTCTTTAACAAACCCCATTCCTTCACCCCATCTGTTACTTCTTCCTGCACCGATCCTCTTGAATCTGTTCTTCCTCCTCCTCTCATTTCTTTTCATATCACAAACACGACTTTTGCTGACCATCCATCTTCCGGCGCAGTGAATAAGTTTGTGTTTATATGCTCAGTTCCCTGTGTTCACATTGCCTGGAAGTGCTTTCATTACGGTGTGGTGCTTTGGGCTTTGATGGTGCTCTCTATTGTCTCGGCCAATCATCATCTCTCCCACTCCACCTCCATCTCCCGGGAATCCTCAGGCCCGGGGTCGTTGTTCTAATCCTATTCCATATTTCCGATTCAGTGAGATCACAGACAGCGGGTCATCCGTAGCCTGTTCTACACTCCTGATTTAGTAAACCCACTGATCCACGGACAGTCCTGACCCATCAAATGTGTCCGTGGCCTCTCATCCTTTATATAACGTACATGTCAGTGCCAAGGAGCTTAATGGCTCCTCTCTAACATGCTTTTAATAACATGCTTAAGAAGTCAGAACAAAGAAGAATTACATGCTCAAAGAGCTCAATGCAGGCGTTAATGTATTTTCTTTGCCTTGTAATATGCTTAATGAATAGCTTGCCTTCCTCTCTTCAAGCACATTATGTTGAAGTGTTCTCTCTCTATTTTTTTGGAAACATCCGTTAAATGTGGCATTGAAGGTTATTTACGTGTTACTTGTACTTACTGCTAGATGAAAGACATGCATTTAGTGACATTACTGTTATTGTGTTGTATTGCTTCGCTTTTTTGATTTGATGAATTGCCTTTCAATTACTTTTTGTAGTAATGTGATGCCAAGCATTTTTAGTTCACCATCCAGCATGCTGTTGTTTTATTTGTGTTTTTCTCAGTGAATCTTACAGTTTCCCTCCTCATCCTTGGGCTTTGCTTCCTGAAAAGTGGCCTTCTTATCCCTGCTAGGTCTTGCTAGGATGACATTTCACCCTGGATCGATGGGAGTTGTCATCCCGGGTCTTTAGGGACCTTACCAGCTAGAGAAGAGTGACCCTGGGGCAGCACCTGCAAATCCTGTAGGGTTAGCTGGGGTCAAGAGGGCAAGAAAGCCTTTTGTCAAAAGGCACAGGTCAAAAAAACAGTGACAATGTTGGAGAGAATAGCCTCACTTGCCACATTTGGTGACTGGAGAAGATTGGACCATATTGCCCTTAGTAGTTGGGCCTGCACAGCCACAATTCACCTCGCTTTGAATATAATACCTTTAATAAGGTGAGAAAAAGAATTACAGAGTAAAAGAGATAATGTGTGCTGCATCGTACGTGGTTAGCATCACTTAATTTAACATATATCTGAAATAGTTGCTGCAAGAACTTCATTTTCCATCTCTAGAAGTGTATTAAAGTAAATATTACCAGCTCCCCTGTGAGTTTCATTGTTTGGGTTTGCAAATCAAACAGAAGGAAAGTGTCCACCTCTATATTATGCCTTTGCACAGAGCAGTAAGTGAATTGGCTAGCAGGAAATGGCAGGTGACATTTGGAGAACTGCCCAGACCGTTTAAATATATCACACTTTCAGCTCAGCCGCTGAACTATTAACTGGACTTTGAAGGAAGAAAAAAGGTTTTCTTAAAGGAAGAGCTAATGTTCTATCGCTGTTCACCTTTGGTTAATAGGTCCGTGCCTGGGTTTAAGCACCATCACTAAAAGCAAAGGTCACTGTTCTCATGATTCAAGTGAAAGGAAAGATGGATTAAACTCTGCAGAGAGCTGATTACTTGTACAATAGAGTTAACATCCCCTGTCTCTTTTAAAGCGATAGTTCGCTCAAAAATGACAATTCTATCATCATTTTCTCACCCTGATTTAATTCAAAACCTGACTTTCTTTTTTTTTTCTGCAGAACACAGATATATTTTGATGAATGTACCAGACACTATTTGCTGTATAATAAGAGTTATAGACACAGGGTACACTCTTAAAAATAAAGAAAAGGTTTTTTTTTTTTTTTTTTTTTTTTTTGCTGTGATGCAATAGAAGAACCATTTTTGGTTTCCCAAAGAACCTTTTAGTGAAACGTTCTTAAAATAACCATATTTTTCTTGTTGTGATAATAATATAAAGAACCGTTTTCCACTATAAATAATCTTTTGTGGGATAGAAAGGTTCCATGGATGTTACAGCTGCTTCATGAAACCATCAATGCAAGATGTGAGTCCAATGTCAACACACTGTCAAACACATCCATCTAGCACGTTTACATACAAAAACAAAGGAAAAGCAGCAGATGCCATGAAGAAAACCTGTTCAGTGTTTGACATTTTTGTCTCTATTCACTTTATATGATTGTTATATGGAAAAAGGAGTAACTAGCACAAAAAAATACAGGTTTCAAACAACGTAGGTAAATAATTTTCTGATTATTATAAATTTTTAACTATTCTTTTAACATAAGATAACACATTTATTTAAACAGGTGAAATATATTGTATGCTAAGCAAATAAGAAGTATCTTTATCTATAGATCTGAAACACAGCAGTCTCAAAACATTTGCCTCTGATAAAATCCCATATCAAATGTTCTGGGGCACAAAAAACATGCGTACGCCTCTCTTTCAGATGTGAAATCTATAAATCGCAAAAGACCTTGAAATAGTGCTCAGCTGAATGGTTTTAGATCTCCGCCTTATAAATGCCACCTAATTTCATTAACATATACAAATAGCACCAGTCAACGTCCAAATCCTTTTCTTTAAAAATGCAATACTCCGACCCTCTGCCACAAGGAAAAGTGTGCACGTCTGCTTAGACCCTGACGTTGCATTTTGCACTTTTCCACGTCAAAGAGCGTTTTTATCATTTTAGAGTATACGCACACTCTAAGGTCAAATCTGTGCGTACGCGTGTGTACGCTATTGTGAGCTAGCCCTGAATGGCCGTCCCTTGCGATTGGGCTCCTTTGTAGTTGGGCTGTTATGATGCTTTTTCCAGAGCATCTGCGGTTTCTGGGCAAATATCTAAGAGGGCTACTATGAGCTATTCTCCTTCATTTCCGTCCATTATTTATATGACAGGATTTCATTCGCTGCCACGAAGCACAGTTGCTGTACCTTGAAACCCCGTTGGGATTCCCGGTGTTAGGTAAGAGCAAGGACAGCTAGTCAGTCAGTTTCCCCCCTGAGGCTCCGAACCTCCAAACGAACTGCTTCCTCTTCCAGCTGGGAGGAAAACGGATGGTGATGGAAGGCCTTGAACAGTCCTTGTCTTTCCTGGCTGGCGTTGCCTGAACAGTTCAACGGGTTTTTGTTTCTCAATGTTCAAGAACCAACATGTTAAAAGGTATGACTAAAAATATATAGGAGTTAAAATCATTCCAGAAAGGTCACAAATTGATAATTGAGACTCATTCTGTGCAGCCTAAAGGCCTGATTTGCCCTATTTCTTCTCCTCATCGTTCCAGACGCCACTGTTACAAGGACCTCCATTTCGTAGAAGGAGGTTATTGAACATGGCTGCCCCTCTCCTCAACCATAAGGGAATACGGAGAGGAGGGTATTTCCATTGCTATGTAGGTCTAGGTGATTAAAACGAAGGCGTATACCCACGATACATCTTAATTGTAGCGCCGCCAAGGACACGGTTATTTCCCTTTCCCCATAAGATATCCATTTTAAATCACTCTCTAATTCTGTTCTCTCCCTCACCTTTGACAGAAGACTTGAAGTTCTCACACCTGCATTTGCCATCATCATTTGCACAAATGGCATAGAGACAGAATGAAAATGAATGGATACTATAGGGGCATATCCTTCTCTCACCCTCCCTCTCTCTCTCACCTTCTGCTCTGATATCCTTCGCATGCGGAAAATGCCAGAGAGCATCTCGTGGGCTTTCTGCATCTAACCCAAATCCTTCACTTTGCTTGAGAAATGGCTGGCTGAGCCTGGCCCAAGAGACCGGTCTGCCCCGCGCCAGCATCGGTTTACTTATTAAATATAAGATCTCCCGCTCTCTCCCTTTCTTTTTTCTCCCTCTCTCCATTTTTCTCTCCATCCTTCAGTATCTTCTCCGTCTCAGAGGCTGCACCAGAGCTCCCCAGGAGTTTGCCCAGCATTTGTTTGAAGAGCAGTAGAGAGAAGCAGCATTCTGGGAGCTTTAAAGCAGGGGGGTGGAGGAAGCTGGTCGCCCAGGCTGGATGGATGTTCTGTCAGCTTGCTTCTGTGATGTGCCGCCCTATCTGAAAGGCCCTGATGGGGAGATAGGAAGACTATCAACCAGCTAGCTTCAAAGTCCGACGAGCCAGTCTGATCCTCGAGGGGGCAGGCAGAGCGGGAGGGAGGGAGGGGGTGTAGAGGAGATATGGGATGAACAAATGTGAAGGAAAGAATAGGACAGAAGGACGTAAATGATGTGACAAATGGTAATGGCGAAGAGAAAGTGTTAAAGGGATAGTTCACACAAAAAATGAATATTCTGTCATCAATTTACTCACCCTCATGTCATTTCAAACCAGCATAACTTTATTTCTTCTGTGGAACACAAAAGGAAAAATTATGAACATTTTTTTTTTTTTACTTACAATGGATAGGAGATTTCCAGTAACACAAAACCACCATAAATGTATCATATGATTTAGGCCCTATATTTCAAATCTTGTTAATATTTCAACTGATTAATTGAAAGATCTGCTTTAAAATACAAGGTTGATGCCACTCAGAAATGAATGAATTGGGGGTTTAAATTC
The DNA here is from genome assembly GCF_964197995.2 of Scardinius erythrophthalmus. NCBI lineage: Eukaryota > Metazoa > Chordata > Actinopteri > Cypriniformes > Leuciscidae > Scardinius > Scardinius erythrophthalmus. The sequence continues at coordinate 25,169,471 of NC_138245.1, read as the reverse complement.
TGATTTGACTCCTGAATTTGAATTAAGATAGCAAACAGGATGCGAAAAGATTCACATAACTGCAATAAACATATTTTTTCTGCTGAAATTTTTTTGTAAATTCTACATCCTATATTCCAATTAATTAATCTAACCCTTTTTTCTCAAAAATCTACCTTGAGATAAATTAGTTGTAATAGATTATAGTTGCATATTAAGGTGCAATAGAAGTAAGCTACTTTTTCATAAAAATACTCACACTCACAAAATAAGTGTTTTTCAAAATAATTGGAATAAAAAGCTAAACAGTGGATAGAAATGATATATGTATGTATATATATATATATATATATATATATATATATATATATATATATATATATAGTGTGGCCCAATTCAAATAAAATTCAAACTTGTGATCTGAATGCTCAATTCTTAAATTCAACCCTGTTAAAAGAAAGATTGGACAAAAACAACACCACACACCTGTGGAAGCCCATCATTCCTGCACATGGAAAGATTCCATTACATCAACAACAACAAGAAAAGAAGGGAAGAGGAAGCCATCCATTCTTCCACTCTTCCACAAAGGTCGAAGTTCACAGCTGTGACAAGTGCACTGAGGCATCATCTTCTCCTCTGATCTCTTTCTCCATCGTGTCTCTTTTCCATTTTTTCCATCCCTGGCACTCGGGTGCTTTTCTGTCCCCACAGAAAGACGTCAGGCACTCAGTCAATTAGGCACAGATGGTGAGATTACAGTGAGAGAGAGTAGGGTGAGAGGGGCCTGTGTTAAACGCTGAGGAACACACACACCAGACAGGAGAAACAGCACTGCGGGGACAAATCCAACACGAGAGAGAGAGTGATAGGGAAGGAGAGAAGAAGAAAAAGAGGGGGAGAAGGATGGGGTCACAGAGGCTATGCGAGAGAAAAAAGAAAAAGAGAGAAGTGCCTCATTGAATATTGAGAAGGGCTGCTATTCCCTGCTTTCTGAAGGCAGGGCCTTGTTGTACTGCTACAGATGTAGATTCACTAAATGGATTGTTGTGTGATATGAGACAGTGATCCAGGAATAGAAAACAGTCAGTAAATCATTTCATCACATGTTTCTTCAGATCTCCTGCATGTATGGATCAAACATTGACAGATATTATACAGGAATCTTCCTGGTTAAAAATAAATTGTACAGACAGCATCTGTGGCATGATGATGATTACCACAGGCATTATTCTAAACATCCATCAGTTTATAAAATGAAGCAAATATTGCATTTTACCATAATGCACATACAGTGTAAATGTATTTGGGAAAGAGAAAGGGTTTCAAATCAAAAATGTTAAGCTTGCATTGTTGTTAAAGTGCTCATAACATTTTCCATACAAAAATGTGTCATATCTGAGCTGTAAAGGTGATATCCATCCTTTTAAGGCTGAAGTTTGTCATTTTTGGCAACATTTTTTTTTATATGATCCACTTTACTGTATATGGACATTCTACTATCTCTCATTAGAGTATCACTAGACTGTCTGCTTAATATCTGCTAACACTTTATTTTGATTGTCCCCAACAGACATTCTACTGACTATAAGTAAGTTCACAACTACATGTCAACTTATTCTACTAACCCAAACACCTAACCATAACCTAACAGTTTACTAAGTCATTACAGTCACAATCAAGAGTTAAATTCAAGCTATTAAGGCCTGAAGAATTTTTTCAAGGAAAAAATGTTTAAATATGTCAAATATGTCATTTACTTTTTATCTTGGCATGAATTAGTGTTAATTGTCCTTTTAAAAGTAAGATACAAGAATACAGCACCACATCCGCCATTGTTAAGCCAAACAGATAGCCCCGCCCCATACTGATTCCATTGGTTGAACTAGTGTTGCTGTGTAAGGATGCAGAAACAAACAGAGTAATCATTTTCATTTTTGCAAATGCTACCTTCCTTCAGAAATTTCCATCAAGAGGTGCATACATTTCAAGATCTTGTATTGACAATGGAAGAGGCCAGCACTCTGTAAAGTCTCCTCCAGCACATCCCATAGACTTTCAATGAATTTAAGGTCTGGACTCAGAGGTGCCAATTCATGTGTGAAAGTGATTCTTCATGCTCCTCTCAACCATTCTTTCACAATTTGAATCTTGATATTGTCGTCCCGGAATATGGTCAGGATGTGTCTTCCTACTTGGTTGTTTAAGAAATGAAAAGCTACACACTCCATTTAGGATTAGAATAACTGACATGCTAGAAACATAATAATCACTGCAATAATGATCCAATCATTGACTCTTAAAGGGATAGTTCACCCAAAAATGAAAATGCTGTCATACTTTACTCTCCCTCAAGTTGTTCCAAACCTGTATGATTTCCTTTCTTCTGCTAAACAGAAAAGAAGATATTTTAAAGAAGGTTGGTAATAAAACAGTTGCTGGTCCCCATTGACATCCATAGTATTTTTTTTTTCCTACTATGGAAGTCAATGGGGTCCATCAGCCGTTTGATTACCGACTTTCTTCAAAATATCTTCTTTTGTGTTCAGCAGAAGAAAGAAAGTCATACAGGTTTGGAACAACTTGAGGGAGAGTAAATGATGACAGAATTTTCATTTTTGGGTGAACTATTCCTTTAAGCCTTTGCCTATTTAAATCCAAACAGCAACTTTTTTTTTTTTTTTTATGTTTGGCTGGGCAATGTATGTATAATTTGCACTCGTTTATATTTCATCCAAACCATCAGTGATATTAGACCTTCACCACAGCTCAGGAATTCCAGTGACTGTAGAATGTGACAGCCAGAAGACTGGATTAAGAGAGAGAGAAAACGGTGTCCTAGATTAGGACAGTCGAGCATTTGGGAAGTGTCTGATTCATCGAGCTTGAAGTGCAACGAAGGTTAAGTGAGATTTAGAAGGTGTGTGCTTTATGTGTGTGTGTAAGGCCCATCATTCTTAGAGGTTTGCGCCGGGCCACCAGGACGCAATTAACCCAGCGAGAAATGTATTTATTCATGCCTCTGAGCCACACTGAGCTTCACACAGGGTGAGTCAGCAGCGGCATCCACACACACACACACACACAAACACGCATTTATACATGCTGAAATGAGGTAAATAAGCAGAGAAAGAAACAAAATATCAGTTTAAATGTGGCATTAGAGTGCATTCTCACCTCCTGGTTATTTAGAAAGCACGCAATGTTCTCGAGGTAGCCAATCATTTAGCGCTGGACTTGGAACGCTTGTGCACACACATACTGTACATGCTCAGGCAAGTGCCATACCAAACACAGAGCTGACAATACCTCATCTATGTTCACACAGACACGGTTCGGGAGTCGGGGGAGGAAGCTCAGCAGCGGAGAAAAGCAGAACTGACAGAATGAAGAGGCCCTAGCAGGAAAACATCAGTAGAGAAGTCATCCCAATGCACGGCAACCGAACAGTTCCCATGGTGCACCGCAGGCAGCCTATCTCTGGGGCTGGAGGCAGGTAATAGGAAGCTGTAATGATAAAGACGGGGAGAAAAGCCACAGAAACATCTTCCATTCAGCCCTTTTCTCAGAGAGAGGGATGAGGGGAGGAGAAAAGACTTTCTATCAGAGACAGACTTCCATTTGAAAGCGGAGTTAGGCAATCTGTGGTCTGGATGAAGTGAGAATGCTGAACATGAGATCTTAAAGAAGAGATAGAAGTGGATGTGATTGCAATACAAATGTTGACTTAGGACTAGCAATGGGAATCATATTTAACAATTATCTGAAAACATTCTTTTTAAATGGAGTTTTAAATGCAACACAGGCTCATTGGAAACAAACTGTGGCAACATTTTTGCAAAACGCAAAATACGTACCAATACGTACATATCACTAGCCTGGTTCTACCAGACTCTCGTACATTTCATTTGTACAGAGAGTCTGGCCTCTCTCCATTGACAAGCGTTAACTTCATTGTAGGCGAGTATTCTGTTGAAGTTTAAAACTATTGGATCTGCCCAGAGTCACTCTGGATCTGCCATAACCAATCGCTAACCTTTGGTCGTGACGTAACCCTACAACTCAAACTAACGCACGACATCAACGTCATCGTTCTCAGCCTGATTGCGATTTTGGTTCGCAGAGAAAACCAAAGAATACACCACAATCCCAGACGTAGTACTGAAGGGAAATAAAATTGAGCGGAAGTACGCAGGAGGGCGGAGCCAGGCTAACATATCACTGCAGTTTCTAAAAGAAATGAACACTAGAGGCAGTAAAACAGCAAGCACTTTTAATCGTTTTCACACACAATTATGATTACAGGGGAAGATTATGGATTAATAAAGATTTGTTTTCACACAGCTCCTTGCACAATTATGTTATGACCTCAAAACACCTTTTACCATAGCGCATGATTTGTAAACGAATATATTTTAGAGTTTGCATCACCTAACCAGCTCCATATGCTCAGGTTTACTGACTTACTAAGCTTGCTCAGGAGCTCAGCTGGTACAGAAATGTACTTGTGATGCGAAGAGCACATCCCGTAAAGAGTCACGATTTAAGAGCTCAACGTTCAAAAGCAAGCTTAAATGCCATGGTTACAGTACGATTACGTTTTTATGTCGCATTTGCTTTTGTTAACTCTATCGGGTAGGTTAAGAGTATAGTGTAGATGTACGTTATTTTAAAACGTGATGGAGCACTAAGCTCCACTCACCGGACATTTCAATTCAGAACTGCAGTGATACCTACAAACTCGTAATAAATACCTACGTAATAAAACATTGCCATATCTGTTCTGGAACAGGCTTTTAGCGCCACTCACTCAACGTATTTTACGTTTTGCAAAGATTTTGACACAGGTACGTTTTTCGAATGAGCCTGGATTGTTTAAATTTGTCTTATTTTGATTCAGAATACCCATAAAACACAGTTTTGAACATGAATATTTAACTAGGCCTATATACGTATTTGAGACACAAGAGTACAAATAAATCAGTAACTTGTGTGTTAAAGACCGATTTTAGTCTTTTTGAATTATTTAATTGCTTACCATATGTCTGATTTTTTTTTAACCCAAATCCATAAAACCCATCTGCCATTGGTCATCCAAACATATAGGCTGCCTCAGAAATTGTGAGTAAACTGTCCCTTTAGCAGACATTATGATAATGGTTCAGTTCCAGTTCGATTTTAGATCACTTCAGTCCTTGATTCCCAACCTCAAATGGGTTGAAAAAATAACATCACATTAAATGATTGGCATTATCAATGCTAATTGATGAATGTTTGGGATTTGTAACTATGGCTCGTAACTAAGCATTCTTGGATATAGACCATCCGTATGCAAAGCATTCTGGAGGCTAAATTGAATCACATTACATACAAGACAGACAGTGCCTCGCAGGCTACCGCAGCAGATGAGATCGTAAAGCTTAATTTCCATGAGACTGCCTGCGTTTAAAGAGATCTGGCATCCAAACTTCATATTTATTCATCAAAACATGGAGACTTGAGCACTTAACAAGCTTTTCTCTCCTCCTCTGTTAAACCCATCAGGCCCTCTTGACGGTACAGCAGGTGTTTATGTATTTTTTTTTTTTCTCTAACAAGGGATGAAGAAAAAACAGAGAAAATACTTCCTTGTTTTTTTCTGAATTCATCTTAATAGTTTCCCATCTGCCATGTAAGCCGGCCACTCTCTAGAGCAAATGCTGTTTGACTGTGTGGTGACATCTCTAGGATTTTAATCCGGTTTGGCACTGCTGATAGGTGGCCCAATCCACCTTTCTTCGCATGGTGACCAGAATATCGATCTACGGTCAGCTATGCTCCCCTCCTCACCCCTCACACGCTCCATCTCACCACTGACCCCCACCGGCAGGATCAGTGGAAGAAGTCAAACCGACCAATCAAGCGTGAGTCTTGGAAAGGCTGAAGGGATATTGGCTGATTGTATATTTGAAAGACAGAGCAATGAACTGCTTAATTATATCAGTTATTCGTGTTTTCTCTGTGCCGAGGGTCAAAGGTAGTGTCTGGCTGGCTCCACTGATGATCTTTTGGCTTATGAATGACACATAATTACCGGTCTAATTACCTTTGTGTTTTTTTTTTTTTTGTGTGTGTTTTTTTATAAATTCAATGTTTCCCATGGCTATAGCAATGCAATTCTTATAGGCTATATATAAATATATAAACAGCACACTTTGTGCACAGCGCAACAGTGAAAATCTCTATTAAGAGAAAATTGTGACTCTACGAAATATGAAATTATGCCCCCATCTCCCCAGCCTCCCGGTCACATTCAATGTGTTATCATCATTTAGAGAGCCAGCATGGCTCTAGAGCAGAGACGTGTAATTTTGTCAACTCTAACAAATATAAGAATAGTGTCTGCCAGTATGATGGTTCTCTTGCTCTCCACATCCATCCACAATTTTTTTTTTTTATAACCTAAAAAGTTTTTTTTTTTTTGGTGGTCTGTCTTCACCCCAAAAATAAACAGAATTTTGCATTACATTCTCTCTCTCTCTCTCTCTCTCTCTCTCTCTCTCTCTCTCTCTCTCTCTCTCTCTCTCTCTCTCTCTCTCTCTCTCTCTCTCTCTCTCTCTCTCTCTCTCAGCAGTTCTTTCTGGTTCTCGATTCTGATTAGCCTTTTCCAGCCGTGCGATATTTGCGCAGTAACAGCACTCTAAGGCCGTGTGTCCACCAAAGCATTTTTAGCCAGCTGAAAACGCAAGGCGCTCTGCTGAAAATGCCTTGCTGTGGTCGCTTGAGAGCGTTTTGGCAGCGCAGTATTTTTTCAGTTGAGAAACTTTGCTTGATACAGTATGATACAGAATATCCGCGAAAGTGTTACTAGTATCTCATTTCACACATATTTTGTTTCTGTGTTGATTCTATAATAAAATATCGATACAATGTAATGTATTTTCTCTGGCTCTTGTTTTAAATGATTGTGTTTTCCGTTATTATGCTTCTTGTTGTCATTTGTTGACGTTGTACAAGCATGTGGCGATTGGTCGTGTAGTTTTAGTCCCGCCCCTCCTCCACTGTGATTGGACGGTTGGGTAAAAAGTGACAGTGATGAGTGCTGCGTTTTACCCAAAGTTGAACATTCTTCAACTCTTGGCGACCTGTAAATAACGCCAAACGCTCAGCGGACACACGGCCTAATCGTTTTACCGTTTGTATCACTCCACTTGCGGCGACTGAAATGGAGGTCGAGCAAATCCACCATATTTTTTTTAAAATACTACTGTTATTGTGTCACGAAATGTGGTTTTAAGAGTTTTTTAGGCGAGAATGTAGTTATTTAGACCTCAAATATGTGACTAATATATAATCATAGTGCCTATTTTACGATCTGTTGAGACGCTTTCGCAGATGCGAGCTCCAGGCCGTTCAGCGCTCATGTACCCACAGAGAACAGCGTCATCTCGGCCAGTCCTTCGGGAATTTGCCGCTGGCTCTTATGTAGATTGTGACATGAGATATATTTTATTTGGCGTACATCAAATGGGCAATATTTGGTCTTATTAATATATTACTTTTTCCAGTGCAAATCGATTTTGGTTAAGGGGAAAATTAAGTTGCATAACTCTATATTTAGGCTATATTTCACTTAAATCCTGCACTAGAGTGCTGCTTGTACGTCTGACTGAATTGTTTGCTTGTGTTTATTTCCTATTGTCTTTTATAATGACTATTGTTGTTCATTTAAATGTTGCTGTTCAATAAATATTATTTTAAATAAATAATATGCCGTATTTGGTATTGCGAAAGGATTGTAATATGGACTTCAGTGAAAGTTACATTATTACACCATTAGATGGCGGCAAATACTGTCTTTATGAGTGAGTCAGAACAAGGCAGTTTTAATGGGAAGGACAAAGACGAAAATGTCGCTTTCCTCAGTGGACATTCAAACGGATTTTTTGGATAGAATATTATGAACATCGACCTGAAGAATGAATGCTATTTCAGTTCAATGCTGCCGAGTGCCTACGGCCGAATCACACCCATGCTGATATAGGCTACAGCAATATCGCACTGCTACTTCGTGTGATATTGCTCGTATATATCAGCTTTCATTGGCCAATGACCACCTAAGAGAACATCTGACTGACAAGTAAAGCAACCAATCACAGTTTGCTTAGGCAAACCATTAAAGAACGCAACACACACAAGCCTGACTGAAATCCTGGAGAGTTCAACCAATGACGACTTTGAAAGTTTTTTCCCATTTTGTGTGCCATATACATCAGATGTTCAGCCAATGGTCTGTGTGTGTTGAGACTAGGGATGAAGTAACCTTCCTTGCTCCCCAACAGATCCAGGGTGGATAGTAATCATGTTTTTCTGGACACAAGCATGCATTTTTCCCACTTGCTTTGAGTCGCAATCTAGTGCATTTATCAAAACACAAAGAAAAAAAGGGCTGACCGAAATCATATTAATGCTTCACTCACTCTTTCACTGCCTGTTTCTCTCCCTTCCCGGTGTCTCACACACAGACCGATGCAAATACATTTAACACTACACCGTATAGCCGTTTTTTTTTTTTTTTTTTTTTTTTTTTGGTTTAGTATGTCTGCCCCTTATCGGGGTTGATACACATCGCAATGTCCCATAAGATTAAAAAGCTAAGTGCTATACAATGTCTCATGGTAATGAATGTGCGCTTCTTTATTAAGCTTTATTCAGGCCATTCTCTCTCAGAAAGACAGCCGCTCCATCGGCTAATATCCCGTCTCCACAGCGCCGGGTCACCCAGGTCAGTTTTGAATGAAATTGCTGCTCAGGTTTAATTCTAAAATCTTATATTATCTGAGTGAGAGAGATTGAGAGTAAATGGGGTGGGTTTTCATCTATTTTTCTGCAATAACAAAGCGGCTCAGACAGAGATAAAAAATTCTTAAGAGAAATTAAAGGAGTTTCATGTGAACGCTCCAATGCATTAATTTGTATCACTGTTACTGGAGGTAATTCATCTAGCGCTCTGTGAAGGGCCATTATTTGTCCATTCGTTGCTTTTCACATGCAATTAAAATGACTTAGTTCAACATATTCCACTGTTAAAGTCACTTGTCTCTTTATGATCCAGAATGATTTCAGAATATCCCAAAAACATACTGAGCTTCAGAGGAAGCAAGAATATCACATGCTCAATGTCACAAATTTACTTGCATGTGAATGGTGACCAAACCTGAAATGGTTTCTCTCTATATTACATCATAACTTTTACATATTTCAAATCTATCTAGATTGACACAAACATAACACAAATTTGCAATAATGTAAAATAAAACAAAGGTTTATTTTTACAACAAATGTTTATCTTTAACTGCACTTTGTCACATAAACAAGTCAATAACCAGTCAGTAATCTGATTTAAGTCACACAGGCCTTAAGAGAAACAAAAAAGACAGAAATCAAACCACCAGAGCCATGTCTGAAATCATGGGAATACTGTCAGAAATATTGTCACAATTCAATCTGTCAGCGAGACAGGAAGACAAAAAAGTCAAGACGGGAGCATCAGAGAGCCAAATATATATTGAGTCACAGACCCTGACATGAGCTCATGCACCAACCTAAACCTCCCTTCTTCTTCTTCTTCTTCTTCTTCTTCTTCTCTCCGGGCTTTTGTTCTGATGAGCATCTGTGTTTGCAGGGCTTCACTGAGCGTATTTCTGAGAAGACTGAGGGACCGAATATGTTATAGCTTCACCTCAGACAAAAATAAACCTGAATGTTACAGGCCACACACAACCATGTCAATGTTTCACACTTGCTGGAGAAAAAAAAGCAAGTTTCATTCCTTTTGTTTCATTTCTCTCTCTCTCTCTCTCTCTCTCTCTCTCTCTCTCTCTCTCTCTCTCTCTCTCTCTCTCTCTCTCACTCTTTGTTAAAAAATATATAATAATTTTGAGAATAAGAGCTGAGCTCTAACAGCTGTGAGCTTTAATGGCTTAGAACATTTGAGCTGATCTGCTTTCCTCTTTTGTTTGACTATTTATGTTACACATTGTTAAAAATGTCAATATCTATGCCGTAGTCTCATATTTGAACCATCATTTGCTTAAAGACCTCAAATTCTAAAGAGTTTCAATGCATTGTAAAAAATCCTAAAAATGTACATCTAAAATAAGTGGCTGTCAAAAAAATTACTTAATAAATCTAAAGACATTAGGTTAATAATTTAAGAGAAGTTTTCAAGCATCAGATTAGATCGAAAATACAATTTAAAGGTGAAGTGTGTCCTATTTTAACTTAAAAAATGTTGACTTATTCAAACACACACCCCACCTGTCATTGGCCGAGCAAACAAATAGTCCCGCCCACAAACAATGCCATAGAACAGTGCCCGCCCACTTTCAAAGGGTTGATTTAAATATGTTGATCACTGTACACATAGGGTCTACAAATATTTAAGTCATTTGAGCGTGTAGCAAGATTTGGATGTGTGTGTGGGCGCTAAAGTGTTCTTTTGGCACAATTTTCTTGTCCTGATTCTCTAATTGGTGGAGATTTCTCTGATTGATTATCTAGATAAAAACGAAGTTGAAATAATGCTTCTAGAAAATTATATAGCATTGTATACCTGGCTGTATATACAGATTTTTACTTCCAGAACCCAACCATTGCACTCTGCATTTTTTGGGGGAATCAACCTACAAATGGCTTACTTATATTTTCCCTGAATTTAAAAAATAAAAACATGAACTTTAAGTAAACATTTTTACATTGTGGCCTTTTCATTAAGTAATCATTGTTCTAAACAATTAAGTTTCTATAATCTGTTAGACAACAAAGATTTTAATTTAACCTCAAATCTTCAACCATCGCTCCATATGCCTTCTTATTTTCCCTTCACATTTCTAACCATTTCTCACTCCTATCTCCCCATTTTTCCATGCCGTCCCTGAATAAAATTGAAGAGCGCATCCGTGGGTGCTCTGACGCTCCTGCCATCTGTCCAGGGGCACAGATTTACTCCCCAATATCTTCATAACTCACGCAGAAACACACGGAGCACCATACAAGCCAAGAGAGAGGCCAATGACATCTGAAGGTCTTGGGCTTTAGCTCCAGGGCTCGATGATTTGAGTGACTGATGTGTGTTTTAAACGCCAACGCAATGAACTCGCTGATAATAGAAAGAGAGAGTGAATGAGATGGAAGGAGAGTAAGACATGAAGAAAGGAGAGGGAATGCTAAGAAGGGAGGGTGGCAGCCTAATGTTGCGAATGGTTATGTTTGGAACAGAATATATACTTCCACTATTTTATTATGAAATAATGCGGCTAATGTTTAACTATTTACCATTTAATTGTTTTAACTAACTATTTTACTATTTCTATTTAACAAAAAGTGCTGGTTTATTTTTATTTTTTACTATTCACAATCCTCATTTGATCTCAATATTGATTATTAAAATCTCCTGATTGATATTTTAGTCTACGCCAGTGTTATATGTTTTTCAATAGCACTCTGAACCAACAGCACCACAGCAAAATACATCATATTTTACCATATTTTGCTGTCCAAATCAAATGTGATTAGATAAAAATGAAGGCAGCACAATACAATGGCAAAAAAAAAAAAAAAAATAATTCTATTCAGTTACTTTATTCTAAAAATATACATGCAACAACATACAGAACATACAGAATGACCAGCTAGTCCGATTCACAAACAATGACTCTTATGAACCATTTCTAGTGAATCAACAACATATAAGGAAATCAGTGACGTTCGAATCACAAATAAATGACTATTTTGAGATGTTATTTTTAGTGAATCAAACATATACAGCAGAACCAGTGTAGCCGATTCAAGAGCAAATGACTCATTTGAGCTGATCATTTTAATTAATCATCAAAAGTCTAACAAACTCAGGAGTTAACATTTGAATCAGTCTGATGATTCATTCACTGAATGAACTCACTGAAACAGAGTGGTTGGTGGAATAACATCTTGTTATTTTAATATTCAGTGTAGAGAGAGAGCGAGAGAGAGGGAGGGAGAGAGAGAGAGAGAGAGAGAGAGAGAGAGAGAGAGAGAGAGAGAGAGAGAGAGAGAGAGAGAGAGAGAGAGAGAGAGAGAGTTGATGAAGGCATAGTTAGAGAGAAATAGGAGGAGGTTGAGAGGAGAGGTGTGAAGAGGGAAAAAAAAACTTTCCTCCATTTGAGATGAGCAACATTTGGTGGAGAGATAGAGATTTTTAAGATGGGCAGATGATGTGATTTTCTATCTCTCGTCTGATTATAGAGCTATCGGAAATGTGCTGGGGAATTGTGTTCTGTCTGTGCTCAAGGCTTAAGCACTTGTCAATTTCATTCCTCTACGGCAAACGATTACTTACAGACCCCTACGACAGCAAGCTAATGGGCTCCTCAGATCTTGGCAGAGATTAGATGGTAGGACACTGCGAAAGATGGAGCAGAGGCTGAGAGGACATTTTTAAGGGAAATTACGCAAATGCCCTTGGTCTACTTATCATTGCGCTCTTTGCCAGGAATGTAGATGGTCTCCTTGAAAATTACAAATGATCTGAAACTCACTTGAACCTTGTATAACTGATGTTTTTTTTCTTCTTTTTTTCTCAAAAACAAAACAAAAAAAACTGAGTAAAACAAGATGGAAGTGGTACATTTCTCTTTTCTTTACCTCTCCTCAGGTCATGGCTGAGTTTACAGCAGTTTTTCGAGGTTAAATACAAGTTAACCTTTCTAGACAGCGTCTGCGGCATGCTGCTGATTACCACAGAAAATCATTTAGATTTTATGAAAACAAACCGTGTCAACAGAAATGTAGAAGTCTATGGCTGACTGCCTGCTTTAATTTTTACTACATTACACAGTACGCTACGAGAAGATACCCAGATTAGTTTGGATATTCTGAAGCTGTTTATAATAATAAAATAACAATCATAATTATTAAAAATTTTGGAATTACATGAACTTTAACATTTCCGTGTGATAATCATTGAGACCCATTTTTTGTGTTTATATTTTCTGGTTTCATTTTAATTTAAAGTTTTAATAATTTTGTTGTGTTGTAATTGTTCCTTCCTTCCTTTAATGTCTATATAGATTTATACATTTTTAAAATGTTTTTAGTTTTAGTTAAAGGACAAGTTCGGTATTTTACACTTAAAGCCCTGTTTACAGATCGTTTCTGATGAAATAGAACCGTTAAGATAAAAATGTGGACACATGCTGCTGGCCCGAGAATTTTCGGTTTATTTCGCTTTCCCCCCACCTACAGAATGGCAGCCTATGTGCACTGGAACAATCCTTCCTAAAACGCATTAAACTTTCGATTACAAAGACGTGAAACTCACCGAGTGGTCAGGGGTGTTCACTGATATGCTCACACAAAAATCGCTGCAAAAGATGCTTTCCAAGAGGTTTTATCGTAGTTTTTGTCCAACTCCATTGACTTGTATTGGATGAGCTGTGTGAGGTACGGTATTACTCCACCGCTTCTTCTTCTGCTGCTTCTGTGTATTCAATTAAATGCCAGTGGTTTGCTTGCAATTGGCAAAGGTGTATTATCGCCACCAACTGGGCTGGAGTGTCTATTATTCAAGCTCTCAACGGAAGAATCTACGGGTGTGGGACGTTTGGAAAAATAGATCCACAGTTTTACAACGAATGGTAAAACACCTCTTGGAAAGCATCTTTTGCAGCGATTTTTGTGTGAGCATATCAGTGAACACCCCTGACCACTCGTTGAATTTCACGTCTTTGTAAACGAAAGTTTAATGCGTTTTATGAAGGATTGTTCCAGTGCCCATAGGCGGCCATTGTGTAGGTGGGGGGGGGGAAGCGAAATAAACCTAATATTCTCGGGACAGCAGCATGTGTCCAAATTTTAATCTTAACCGTTCTATTTCATCAGAAACGATCTGTAAACAGGGCTTTAAGTGTAAAATACCAAACTTACCCTTTAAGTTTAAGAATCCTGGATCCATCTGTCTGCATAACTAGTCGAGCAAAAGTATTTGTGCAAGCATGTCAGTGCTGACAAGAGGTTAAGTTATATTTTACCAGAAATATTCCAAGAAATTATTTAAACTGAATTCAGACAACAATATAACCTACTTTTTCTTAAAAAGAGGGTGTAACAGAGATACAAGCAGTGAAAACAAATAAGCATTTGCTCTTAAAAAACAAACCGCTGTAATTTAATATGACACTCACTGATTTTTTTTTCCCCATCTTTGTGAGGTTCTCATTAAAAAGTTACTCTCTGCTTCTCTCTTCCTGTCATCAGTTGCTCAGAAAAAGCACTTTAATCACCAGACTGATTCTTCTTGTGCAGTCTAGTGCTACGAATTCCTATCTACTTTAAACCACAATATGCATGACCATTTGAATGGGAATGTAGGAAGATATATATATATATATTTTTTTTTTTTTTTACTTTTTCTGAAGAAAATGTACATCATTATGTGGTTGTTGAGTGGTGTTGCTATGCGGCTGGTGATTGCTAGGGCATTGCTAGATGGTTGCATAGTAGTTACTTTGGTCTCTGGATATGACTCCGTTCTGTGTTCATTTTTTGTCATTCAAATTCATGTATCATCTGTAGCACAAATGCTGGGCAAGTTAGTGAAAAGCATGTAAGTATGAGCAATAATAATAGTGATACTTGCCTTAGCAAGCACTAAAACACCTAAGAGCTACGACAGCAGTCTCAGTAGAATAACATTACTAGATTAGATTACCAGCAGACATTCCTAAATCATGTTATTTAGCTAAAATGAGTGTAGTGCATGAAAGGGATATTGCCACCAGTCCTCTCATGGCTGTTGGCCACCCAAAGATCGGGAACTGAATTAAGAGAAGCTGTGCACCCTCTTTATTTATTGAATTCTGTGTTCTTTCCAGTGCTTCAGTTAGATTACCAGAAAAAGAATGGAGGATTTCCCGTCTACCTGGCCATAAATAGTGAACTAAATTCTCAGAGCTATAAATGCTCAAGGTTACAGATGTTGGATGCAGAATGGAGGATGCACACAGTAATACAAATGGCAGAAAACTCAATGAAAGCAATTGGATCATTGATTATATAATTCAAAGGGATTTCAATTCACGTTTCTCAACACACAGGGGCTAATTCACTGTATTTTAGTGCAAAATTACACATAAACCAATGAAACCAGGTACTAAACGCATTGAAATAGGGAAGCACTGAGTATTTAAATGAATTCATTGTCATTATTTTGATGAAATATGCTTCCTTTCTATGTGAATTATATATGGCACATTATTCACGGAATTCAGCACTATTATATGTAGTCAACATGACCTCAAAATTGATTTATTTATTTTATAATGCTAATTATTATATTAAGCATGGACTTAATACCAATGATTCATTGTTCATGTTATGAAAAAAAAAATTTTCAGAAAATAACTCAAATAACCATTGCCAATTCCTCTAAAATTACTTTTCTTAAAATAGCAACATTTTAGCAAACTTGCACACAGTTTGCTTTGAATCTATTTTTGACACCATCTGATAAATTCCCAATGGATAAAATCAAGTCCCGTCCAACATTTGTTCCCTTTGAATATGCTGTTTAACTCAGAAATAATCATAAAACGGTGTATCAAGTGCTAAAACAATGCAATTCGTGTAAATAGATGACTCTACCAGATGGCACAAATTATTTGACCAGTTGAGTTGCATTATTGGTGTAGCACACCACATTTCAATTTGAAATATTTGATGTGGCAGTTTTAGACCAGAGTAAATAGTCTTTCCATTGGAGTGAGCTGTTGGTTAAATGTTTAGACCCGAAATCTTTCATCCTAGCTCTCCAAAAAAATACATATTTTACCCGTAATTGTACTTTTCAGTCAAATCTGTCTCTTTTGCTGCTAATTTGTCTTCTCTCAACCATCAACCACCAATCTGCTCAAGGAGAGGAAGCTTTTTAATGTCTTTCGAGCAGACAACCCACTTTCCGACTCATGCATGCACTCGTGTGGGATTCGAGATCGATGAATACTCGCTAGCCTCGCCATCTGGCCCCAGTTAGTTTTCTTAGCAAATGAAGCTAATTAGCGGGTATGGTAACGACTTTCAGGTCTGTGGGGCGGTTTGTGTTTCCAGCTCCACCCGTGCGATTCCAGACTGACGACATTGCATGGACGCTCCACCCTTGTGCCCTTCCGTAGGGCTAATGAAATCACCTCCAGCGCCCTGGCTCCTCAGAGGCGGCTGTGAAAGACAAAGGTTAAGATCTCAGCACTTTGCTATATTGTTGTATTCGGTTACAGGTCACCGATTTGTTCTTCGGGCCAATTTCTTTTGATAGAGGACTCAGATTCTGGGTCCAACTTCTACAAAAGAATGCAATTCACAAGGGTTTTTCACCTTCAAAGCAACAAATAACTTTGTTTTGTTGTCAAGCTCTTAGTGGACTGCCAAAAGTCTGCTTGAATCCAACTTTCAAGTAGAGCTACAGCACTCTACTTTCTAAACTTTTCGTCACACTATAATTTGAAGTCACCCTAGAGATTGCAGTTTTGGTCCCCATTTTGTCAGTATTCTATGAAGAAGAAAAAAAACATATGTATGTGTTTGTCTGAATGCATTTCAAGTGTTCCCCAAGCTGTCACGTTGAAGGAGGTGGATGGAGGACTTGGCGAAAAAGCTGCAAGTTGTAGTAGTGATTCAACCGCTAAAAAGAAATGGTTTAAAAAGCTGACAGACTGACAAGGAAACAGATGGAATCGGCAGTCATGTGTACTTAAACACGTTAATTGTTGGCGACGGAGCCAGACTACTACTTTAAACGCTGGAAGGCAGGCCGCCTCTGAGTCGCGAACGCCGCGTTTATCCTGCATTGATTGTTTACAAGAAACAGTCTTCCATCCCACCCATGGAGGAGGGTAAGTACGTCGGAGCTTGATTTCTAGACAGCTGAAGTAATCAGGCCAATAACAGAGACAGCTTCCCATATGCTTGGCTCAAGAGAACCATTTCTGCACAGACTGAGCGAGTGTGTTGATTGTGTGTGTGTGTGTGAGCGTAATTCACTATCTAATCAAATTCATGCCTAATCTCTCACAAAGGGGAAAAAAAGGAGTTCTTCTGTCTTTGCTATAGTTTAATTCTGTAATACACATCAGCGATGCTGATTGCCAACTTGTTGCCATGGCGTTTCCAGGACATTATCATCTTTTCGTCTTGAGGTTCGGATCAAGGCAGGGACAACACCTGACAAATCCATTTTACTGAATCACTCTTTAATTTACCAGCATTGACAACAACAAAAAAACGTGCTCATACGCCAAGCCCGCCTGTAATTTCCTCCATTTGAATCTCTCGCTGGAAAGGCTCATCGCTGTGTTTTTAAATTAGACAGAATATCAAATCCTGCTGGCCTACGTGGTTGAAATCGTAATCAGCTGATAGTGGCATCGTATGATGCACAGCTTTTGTCTGGCTGCAAACACACCTTCATTAAAGAGCGGACCAAATCTGTGCTTTGGCTACAGCACTTTTAATAAATGCACAGCAAACAAAAACAGAGGTTCCATGCAATTCAACAGGCATTTGTTTAGCCAGAGGAGTAGCGGAAGGAGATATAACTCAGCTACATGCCACTGTTGTGACTACTTCAAACGCAGACGTGATGAACGATTAATTAATGTTGTTATCTCAATAGCGAAAGGAACATTTCCTGCATCAAACAATCTCTGCCTGCCGTGATAATTCCCTCAGATTCATCAAGTACTAAATACATCCGTTTATCATTCGCCATTCAGCGCTAACCTGTGGTCTGTTCTCCGTTTTCAAAAAAACAATCATGCTACAATCCACTTTAGCTGCCATTACTGTACTCTTGTGCTGTAAAAGGCAGATAAGCAGCATTTTACCGCGTGATGCTACACAACTAAATTTAATGTGCAAAAGGTTTATTTGTGTTTACGAAGGGTGATATATCTCCAAATGCATTCTGAACTCTCCTAATTAGGTTGCGTGTTATCAGGAAAACAACACTGTGTGTTAAATTACATTGAAACAAATTTAATAGCAGTCACAGAGTGTTCAAATTTTCTGATTAATTGCTGCATCCGGAACACTCTTTCTTTCTTTTTTTTTTTCATTCCATCAATCTATTACTTGTATTACAATCTATTTTGACTCTTTTTTTATCATAAAAGGACATAAAATGTGTGTTTGTTTGGATAAAAGAAACTCTCCAACATGAAATGTTTGGGAGATCTGAAAATAGACAGATCAAGCGAGCACAAAATGGGAAGAAAACAAAAAATACGGCCTCTGCATCAGTCTGATGTAATGATGCCATTACGTATAGTTTTCTCTCAACGCAATAATTTGGTGCATTTGTTTCAGCATGCATTCAGGTGATTATGTTTGCTCCCCACACACAATAGTCATTACTCTGTACTCCAGAAAAACAACCCTATTTAGCCTCCACCGCCTCTTAATATCTCCTCTCTGAAGCAGGCACTGCTGTGCTGATTTAGCTAATATTACCTCCCCTCATTTTTCATCCATGTCAGAGGTATCCATGACATTGATGTTAGCATAATGATTTTATTGAAACCAGGTTATTTTGTCATATTTGTATAAATGTCAGCATCTGTAAACTTGTTTTTTGTGTATTCCACGCAAAAGCTGCCTACATGTTTCCTCTGTATTGTATTAAGCTTAGGTACAAATAAAACTTGGGGGGGGGGGAATGATGTAATTTGATCAAAAGTTTGAGGAGTTAAGAAAAAGCAGATGTTAGAAAAGATTTCTATTTCAAATAAATGCTGTAAATTAAGCAGCACATCAGTTTTCAACATTGATAATAATAAGAAATGTTTCTTAAGCACCAAATCTGCATATTAGAATGATTTCTGAAGGATCATGTGACACTGAAAGACTGGAGTAATGATGCTGAAAATTCAGCTTTGCCACCCAAGTAATAAATAACATTTTAAAATATCATAAAAATAGAAAATGATTATTTTAAATGCTAATAATTTAATATAATACTATTTAATATAATATATCATTAATAACACTGTATATTCGGATCAAATAAATGCAGTGCTAGCACTTTATTTTACATTTCTGTTCCTCATGTATGCATTTATTATAGTAATTGAAATAACCTACCCATAAACCTAACCTTAACCCATGTAGTTACGTTATATTAGCCAGTACTTATAGGCAAGTACACTGTACACGTGCTGTAAAATAAAGTGTAACCAATACAGCGTTGGTGAGCATACAAGACTTCCAAAAACAATAGAAAATATTACCAACCCCAAACTTTTGAATGATATATGAATATCTAAATGTTTGTAAATATCATTGTGAGGAAAATAGCATCTATAAATATCTTCTTTTGTGTTAAAAAAAAAAAAGTAATCTTTCAGGTTTTAAATGACTTGAGGGTGAAAAAAATGACAAGAGTATTTTATTTCTGGCTGAACAATTCCATTTAAACTTTAAAATTAATTGGTTTAATTTAATTAGTGTATACAACTTTCCCATACACCAGTTTGAAGGCATTTGTGGGTGAACTTCCTGAAGAGTCTAGTGCCTCAGTAGTGCTATCAAAACAAAGAACGACTTCTGGCTCAACCAATGGTGTGAGTTCGAGTTTTGTCTGAACAGTCAGGGAGAGAGTCTCTTACTTTGTCTTTTATCCAGACGTTGTGGCAGAATTCCCAATAGCTATATAGAGACTCGCTGCACATCATCACGGATCTGTAATTCCCCCTCAGAGCAGTGAGGACTCACATCCTGTTTAATGGGAAACGGCTCACTCAGTTTCCTGCGCTTGTTGTTTTGAGTCTGTCTGATTTATGAAGGTCTTGGGTAACACTCACGAAGGGTTTCTGGGAGCGTCGGGTTGCAGATAACTACGTTGATTTGAATCATAATCTAATTTCTTCTTCACATCTAAGGGAATGTTGACCTGAAGATGAGTTTCAGTTTATCCTGGCTCTGTGTAAACTTCTGGTTCGGTGCTAAGAGAGAGGCAAACGAGCACACACACGCATTTAAAACCCATTAATTTCCATTAGGTCCCCTCAGGCTGAACAGTGCGTGGTTGTTTCTCTCAGTCTTCTGTATTTAGGCTGCCAAGTCAATCTTGCACAGTGAGCTTATCTACACAGTGCTTAAAGACAGGCTGAGGATTAGCAGGGCCTGACTCACTATAGCAACACACCGACAAACCTTTCGCACACAGCAGGCCTGGTGCTACGAGGGGGCAAAAGGGGGCATTGCCCCCTCGGATCTGATTTGTACCCCCTCAGTTTCAAAAAAGGAAAATCTAAATAAAGGTGATATATCTGTCATACAGTGTTGCTGCATGATACGTCACTATGGAATTAATATGTTCTAAAATAATGTTCTAAAACAATGTTAACAATCGCCTTAAAAAACTCACGCTGGGGGGGGCTCAGATAGAATATAAACTCCCCCAGCCCCCAACACCATAGCCAATCCTAGTTTATTATCATGTTAAACTCAACAGTCAATTTCTTCTCAAATAATAAAATTATTTTAATCAATTCAAATCAATACTGTATGTCCATTTGTTTGGGAAGTAGCCATGCATGTAATAGGTGGGATAATGTCCATTAGCCATCATTATCTGAATATAAACCACTTCAGGCCTAATCATATATATATATATATATATATATATAAATATGCTATTTAATGGCAGGTTCCCATTGTGACAACTTGCCCCATATATGCCCTGCTTTTGTGAGAGAACGCCAAAGTATTAACATGTATTTTTTCCTCCCATCTCTTTTTGTTTCCACCACCATGTCCTTTTAGATATGTGCATTGCGATCACAAAAATGCGGTACACATTTAGTCAAACCTGAGATATGTTTTAAGAAAATTATGGTCAACCACGCTCAGAGATAGGATGGAGGGGGGGAAGGGTGCGAAATTTGATATTAAATCAATCAAAACCTCAAAAAGCCATTTTCTCAGCTTTATTGTTGGCTTAGTTGCTGCATTTTGCACGGCAGAGAAATTTACCTTCAACAATAAAGCCACCTTGAGAAATGTATTAGAGTAGAAAAGGTGTGATGACAAGCCCTGTTCTCCCCTATGTAGTTGTCAGGAATGGTTTGTGATCATTTTGCTGAGTCATCAAGTCACCATCTTAAGAGTCTGAGAATCCCTTATTTCTGTTTTCTCATGTACATACACACACACACACACACACACACACACACACACGGCAGGCCTTAGGGAACCAAAAGCAAACAGTGTTAAATTGCAAACCATGCAGGTTGCTGGAAAGCCCTTGTCATCTGTTTGCGAGTCTAATGTTTATTATCAGTAATCAGGTGTGTGGTTGTAAAAACAAAAGGAACTCTGGGAAAAAATGAATTCCCATGTCAAAAAGATTTCAGCTCTACTTATGTTTCCCTAAATTTAGTCAAATTGAAGCTATGCCCAATCCAAGCCTTAAAAGCTTAAAATAAAAATAAAATACATGCAGTTGATTATTTTTCCATTCGTTTTTGAAATTAATTTTGATTAAAAAAGTTTGTAAAGTGAATGCAGGAACTGTTTAAAAAAAAATACACACAACGGCAATGATTACAGACAAATTTTGCATCAGTCTTTGAAATCACTTGGTTAAAAGAATGTAAGGAAGATACCATGCTTACATCATTTGAAATTATACAGACAGGCAAATTCAGCCAGCATAGATATGTTAATATACAGTATGAGACATTCTTAAATAATAATAATAATAATAAACAATATAAATACATACATGCATACATACTATTATATGAATAACGATATCACTAATACTAAAACTAATAATAATAATAAACAAAGTAAATTCATTTATAAGACTACAACTAATAATAATAATAATAATAATACTTATTGTTGCTAATACAATTATCAGTAGTAGTATTGGTATTAATATTTATTATGATTATTATTAATTATTATTATTAAAATGTAAAATTATTTAAAATATTTGTTAGTTTTTATTTTTTTGTTGATTGGTGCATTCTTATTTTGTTTCTGAGATTGAAATGAATGAAATCAAAACAACAAAAGCAAACATCATAGGGCCAGGACAACCCTTCCCATTCGATAGGTCCAAAGTGTAGGTTATAAATCAGAACATTCGGCCCTTTTGTTACTTTGTAAATTTTATAAATTTGCCCTTTATAAAACTTATGTTGTGAAATGTGAACGTGAACTACATTCTAAAGGCTAGACCTTTCCTGAATTGTTTAGCAATAACAGAAATCCATCAGCATGCAGAATGGAAATGTACCACAGTGGAATTTTTCACGAGGGAGCCTCCCTCTCCCTGGCCCAAAGCCGTTGGGGCAGCTGCCTGCTGTAGGGACCCTTTCAGTCTAATTGACTACAGGGTCTCACCTGTGGTGGCGTAATTATAGGTTTCAGCACTGCAATAGTGGCAGTTGCTTTCACTGCCTCCCTCCTGAGGTTATCCGCTGGGGTTAATGAATTTCAACTGATAGTGTACGAGCCGTTGTAATCCCCTGGGTCTTCCAGCACAGCACACACACTAATGCCCAAAGGCAATGCTACACCCTTTCACCAACAAGAATGACTTTCAAATGGAGCCCCATGTCTACAGATGGTCAACAATGGGTGCAGAGGCCACACAGTCCATCTAGTCTTCAAATGCAAAAGAAACAGATTTCCTTAATCAGCTTCCTCATTATCAAGCTGTTCATGGTCTCTCTTCTCCTGCTGTTGGCCTATTCAGAGATTCTCAGTCTGTTGAAGCGCTCCGTAGAGAGGGGCAGAGGCAGGAAGAGGATTTTGAAAGAAAACATGCATCCTATGCAAGCCAGTAGAATTTGAGCGCTTGTGAACAAAGCTGCCATTGGTTCTGAGGTGTTATTTTTTGAGAACGGGTATGTGCAGAGCTGGCTATGTAAACACAAACGTATATAGGACTAGCTCTTTCATATCTCAATATTTCTTTAGTGGTAAGGGTGGGCTGTATGACTAAAATCATACATCACGTTGCACAAATATATCTACCGTGGTTTCAATTTTACATCAAAATATCTATAGCTTGGCGTTATAGAGTGGTGGACCAAATACTCAAATTAATTGTTTCTGTGTCTGACATCATTATGTAAGTAAGGAAGTTAGTAAGGAAGATTAGTGGATGAAGATACAATATGTATTGATCTGCAAAACATTTTATTTTATTATCAAAACTTGTCATACCCTGTCAAAACATTAAATATATTAAACTAATTTTAGGTTACTGATAGCCTACTACATGTGTGCAAACAAGTAATAAACCAAATATAACAGTATTTAAAAATGAGGAAAAAATAAATTGACAAACAATATACAAAGACATCGCATAGGGCAAAATGCATATCATTTTAAGAATGCAAACATGCTAGTTTTATCTCATATGAAACTGCTACGGCAGCGGAGAAGAAATTAAACATAACCTAAAACCTATCTGCTGAGATGGCGTTACACGAATGTGGACATGTCCGCATTCAAGCATTACACAGTGGGCTTAAAGCGGCGCTATGCAGTTTTGGCAATTTCTTCGCCGTTTTCTCGCGGCCTGCCGGCCCAACGTTGCAAGGGTGTTTTTTTCCACTCACAGGCACTGGGGGAAGCGAGACGGCCACCATTCAACCCGAAAATAAGTCATATAACCATTCCAGTGACTCCGAAGCTGTTCAGTTAAGGTAAATTAAGCTAAAAAAAACTGCACCTTTAAACAGCTCGACCTTTTACAGCAGATTTAGTATTATTTAAAATAATCAACCCTAGAATTCGCCATTAATAGCTTGCTTTTTGAGCCATCAGTCGCTCTCAAGCGCTCCCAAGCTCAGAGCATCTCCCGGTTCTTAATGGCTTATTTTAAATCAGACTTGTGAATTCAGTAAATCATTAATTGGAGACTCGCTCGGAATGGATAATTGAATCAATGAGTTGTTGACTCAAGAACAGCAGCAATCGGATCAGTCCAATTTGCGAACAAATCGTTCAGTGTGATTTGCGAGCTGATTTAACAGGTTCATTGAAAATGATCAGTTCGTTCATGAATCAGACATTGCTATTGTTTGAGGAAATGTAGGGGACTAAAAAGTATGATATTGTGTGTTGGAATGTAGTGAAGTAAAAGTAAAAGCTTCTCAAAATAAAATAAAAAAACTTTTAAAAAAGAATTGGCATTATATCTTGTGCCTTTACTGCTTTTCTTCTCTGTTTTTTCATGTTTACTCTACATGTTCTGCTATTTCATACCAACTTTCATCCGCCACCCTTTATCTGTATTTTCCTTTCTTAGCCTCAGCCCTTAAAGTCTGGCAGTGACAACTCAATTTGGTTCTTCTTCTAAATCCAATATTTGATTTGAAAATGTCACACTGGCTCTCGTTAATGAGTCGGAAAAGCCACCTGCATTTTGGTGCTATTTATTTGAGCCAAAGCTGCATTCCGATTGGATCAAAACAGACCCACCCACTCATTCTGCCGTAAGTTAATATGACTAGATGGATTGGTGCAGGAGACTAATAACTGGAAATGTGATGGCAAAAATACATCAGGCATCTCTCTCTCTCTCTCTGGTGCGAGATCCATGGTGGTTTAAAAACTTTGATCTTCTGTGAGGGGATGAAAAGCCCATCTCTTATCACCTGCCTCACTGTTGTCTACTTAACACTTAGCCTCAGACGGAGGGCCTGACAGTTTCAAATCCAGCGCAAAAAGAGGCTTTTAAATTAACAAACTTTTGAAAATATTTTAACCACCCGCCGTTCCAAAAGTGACACTTGGCAATTCAAACATGACAGCTTTTTATATGGGTTCAATTGTAGTAATGGGTTTCATTGTACACATCATACAATACAATACATGCCTTTGCTTTAAATGAATGGTTCATACAGAAAAAAATAAAATAAAACTGTCATCATTTACATATGTTCTGTAGAGAGAGAAAATCTACACAACAACTGTTAAACTGTATCTTAATGCAGTCATAATCACCAAAAGATCAGAAGATTTCACACACAAAAATTTTGGATATTCTTCACATTACTATGACTTCAGAAGTCTTAGAAAATACAGCAATGATTCATATGGACTCGTTTTATGGTGCTTTTGTCCTTTTTTGGAGCTTTATGTAGAAAATAGCCTCATAAAGTACAAAAAACTTCAACTTTGTATTCTACGAAAAACAGCAGCATCGGTAATTGTACAAAATACATGAAATATGATTCATGTTCCACGTAACAGCATTTATTACATTATAAACAGAATCAACTGGCAGACGGACAGAACAATCTCAATAAAATGTTTTTCCACAGCTCTCTTCTCCCCCTTTCCTCCAAGTGTGAAATAACACTTGCCTGTCTGTGAACCTGATGCTTGGGGTCAAATGTAAACAGGATCCACACAGCTGTTTGATTTCAAACGTTCAAAAATGCCATCACCGTGGCGACTGACCTGTTATGATTCAACTGTGAAAGCCTGTGATTGGCCAACTGCCGGAGGCTCTGCTATGTGTTTTTGTTTGAATAAACCAGCTGGCACGTGTCGAGGTGAATGAATGCATGAGGCCCCTCAAACACACACACACACACACACGCATTGTGGGCAGGACTCATCTGTTGACTTAACGATAGACTAAAAAGGCCTTGGCTATTTAAAGGCAGGGGGCGTGTAGATGTAAGGAAATGCTGACTGAATTATCTGTTGGTGCGTATTGTGTCTGAAAACAATGGCAGGCACGAGCGACCTATTGTCTGAGTGAAAGCGAGACATAAGGCTCTAACCACCGCCCCCTCCGTTTAGCATCACACCATACTGCCAAAGTATACATTCAAATATATGAAAACATATTAAAATATATTTTATGTCTATAACCATAAACTATTGTAGTATGTCATGTACATTAAAAAAAGCATAATGCACTATAAGAATTTTTTTCATTTTTTAAATCCAACTTAATTGACTGTGTTAATCCAATGAATTTGTCCAATGTATTTGAATGGACAAAATAATATAATAATAATAATAACAATAATTGGGGAGTAATAATAATTGGGGGGGGGGGCTCTACTTGCATTATGTCCCCACAAAGATGCCAATATCCACAATCCTTGTCATTTTTTTGCTCTCCATGAGGAAAAAAGCTTATAAATCGTAGCAAGTGTCATACTAAGATGTTTTTTGAAAATGTAAACATGCAGAAAGTGTTCTGTGTCACAAAACAGTGAACGTGTATCATATGATCAACGATCATATGATGGTGGGAGAGAGAAAAGAGCAATTGTATGAGAGGGCATAAAGGAGAGAGAGTATTTTCATCACAATGTCGCCCATATGTTAGACAGTAACATTTACTGCTTCAGATTGGAGCGACTGGGATGTGTGTGTGTGTGTGTGTGTGTGTGTGTGTGTGTGTGTGTGTGTGTGTGTGTGTGTGTGTGTGTGTGTGTGTGTGTGTGTGTGTGTGTGTGTGTGTGTGTGTGTGTGTGTGTGTGTGTGTGTGTGTGTGTGTGTGTGTGTGTGTGTGTGTGTGTGTGTGTGTGTGTGTGTGTGTGTGTTTGTGTGTGTATGTGTGTATGCGTGAATTATGAGCACAGAGGAGGCCACACAGGCTGAGCGAGGCAGCCATAAAAAATTGGTCATAACGGCATAGCGAGCTCTCCCCACGGCAGGGAGCAATCTATTTGGTGTGTATTTGTGTGTACAGTTGTGACAGTTGATGATTTTCCTGCCGATATTACCTGGGTGTAAAACAGATCTCAGCCTAGAGATTGGTGGTGGATGAACAAGATGAAATCCAAATATATTTAGAACATGCAATCATTGGAAACAGCTTACAGGTTTCTGTATAACAAGAAAGGCACTGTTAGAAAATGAGGCGGTTGTGGCGGCATTTAATTTACATGTGACAAATGGCTTCAGTATTACTTCAGTTTCACATGAGCTATATTACGTTTTTCTATCGACCAGATAATATTTGTTTACCAATATGTTAAATATTTGACATTCTGCTACCGTCACAACATTTGTATTGATCTGTCTTTAGTGGCATTTAGTCAATGAGTGAAAGACCTACAATTTATACAAACACACAGAGATACTTTTGGCACTATTAGAAAATGTACTCTTATAAAACACTTTTCACAATATTTTTATGATGGATTTTCATAGTTTAAGATTGAGAGTGTGGAGGTCTGGGGGTAAAACAATAAATAAATAAATAAAAGATAAAAATCATTTAAAAATTGCAAATATAAATGATGAACACGTGATAAATAAGTCTTAAAGGTAGGGTAGGCAATTTTCAAGAACGGCTAGCAATAGCGAGCTAGTTTTGAGTATGAGATCCCACCCTCCCTTCAGAGATTCTCCAAAGCCACGCCTCCTTCAAAACACATGAACACACACAGCCAGAGCAAACAAAAGCACAGAGACCCTGTTAAAGTACCTCAAGTCTCAAAGCCCATAACATTACAATAATAATGAACATAAACAACTTACAGATCTCTAGTTGTACCACCTGACTGCTGCAGATTCATTTTGGAGTTGATAGTGTTGCATTGAAACCATAGACTGTAAAAAATATGGACAAAGCGTCTGTGACGTCACCCATAGACTTTCTGAAGAACGGGTTTGAAGCCGTTTATGGGGGGTATGGGCGGCGCCATCTTGGAAAATCTTGGGAAATCCTAACCCCGCCCACCTACTAACGCAGCGCACGTCACGCATCTCACTCTGCTACCCCGGTTATCTCTGTGTATATTTCAGGCAACGAAATATGTTATAAAACACCATACTAACTCTTTTCGTTTTCATTTAAAGAAATCTTAAACATTATAGCCACACAAATGTGGTTCAGGCAACGCATACTGATTATATTCAACTGCACATAACGTTTGCCTATTTATGAAAAAAATATATATAAAACACAAACCTGCCTCTTTTCATTTTAAATATAATATAAAAATATTAAACATTTTATGGTCCAGGCAATATGTGCATTTGTACTAAACAACAGATTTTGCAGTAAACAACATTACATATCATCTTCGTTGTATTAAAATTTAAAATGACAAAAACTCAACCCAGTCTCTTTTTGTTAAATTTCAGTTTTATCAATGTTAGCCATTTTAAAAGTATAAGTAAAAGGTATAAGAAGCTATACAAATAAAGCAAACAATTCAGTCAAACATACAAAGTCAGCGCGAGTCTAACCATACATCGGTAAAGTTAAATAGCTTATAAAGTTATGAAACTTCCCCTCAGCCAAAACGATTGCCCTGGGAAAAAAATATATTTTTGGTGTGTGACCAAAAATCGCCCGTTAGATATACACAAGATGAATTATATCTCATGTTTAACCACTAAAGAGAAGCCAGAGTCCGCGGCATTGGCGGCAAACCTCAGAACGTCAAGCCGATGAAAGACTGCTCCAGGCGGGGTACATTGCGCCGAGCGCCCGGTCATCGCTGGATCAACTGGATAAAATTTTCATAAATCTTTAAATAAACCACAGATTTGAGCTTTAAACAACTACATTCTCGCCTGAAAAACTCTTAAAACTACATTTCATGATACAGAAACAGTAGTATTATATGTCAACTGTATTAAAAAATGGCGCTTCTTGTTGTCATTCTCCGTGGCGCTGCCTTGTCAGCTGTCAATCAAGCTGTCAATCAAAGTTAACCACGCCCTTATTGTCATATATTTTATAACTAAATATGATCTAAACTAACGAGTTAGAAAAAAATTCACCCCCCTCACAGTTGTCAGGCACTCGGAACCTATCGAAAAATACAATAAAAGTCCATGGGACCAACCTGTAAAAACATGAATTTATGCTGTGAAAACGGACATTTTAACATGGGGGCTATGGACATTTGCTCCCTTTTGGGACCTGCCCCTAGCGGATTTTCGATGTATTGCAGTTTTTCGCACTTCCGGGTAGGCTTCATTTTTCAGATCAGAATGTTGCCGCTTGATTGAAACGCATAAATTCGAGTCACCTGTCATCCATTTTCCATATACGCTGAGTGCAACATCACAGATTGTTCAATCTCTTCCAAATTACAGTAGTTATGGCATGAACGCAGCAGCTTATTGTTTTGGTTCAGGAGGAACTGTAGAAGGTGGAATGCAATGATTGGACGGACATTTTATGGTCCTAATCCTTCCACAGACGATATATAGATACATTTAAATACATTTTGACCACTTAATTTAGGCATTGCAATCAGGATATGAAGAGACTTTTAATCAGCATAACAAACAAAGAAAAAAAGGGATCAAATACCCTACCTTTAGTGTGGCCATCATGTAACAAAGAAAAAGTTAAAATCTAGTATAGTTTTAATAAAAATCATCCCTCGGACAAAAGTGCACGTAGGTTAAGAAACACCCATATAAAAAAATGACTGTTTCGCTCCATCTTGCTCCAAAAATATCTTGGCAATAATGATTTGGTAACATAAATCTTGTTTGGTGACACTTTGCACATCAGGCAATAAACGACCTCTGTGTAACAGAGCCAACAGTTGGGACCTTCCAGAGGAAAAGCTCTGATGGAATAACAGCACTCATGCATAATAGAGAGCAATCACTCACTCCATCTCTCTCTGACAGTCTTCAGTTATGGGCCCTGAGTAATCTCATTTCGTTTATCATCAAATATCAAATTTCTCTCTTATTGGCAAAGCCACACACTGACGGAATTACTGGCATATATAGGGCCCCAAAATATCACAGCCTCTTTATCCCAGTGTCTCTTGACACCAAATGTCACCCTCTAACTTTGTTACGACTTTAAATATTACAGTAGCCCAGCACTCTGGGAGTTCTCCGCAGCCGCAGGTGTTTTATTTTTTTATTTTTATGAATTTAAGCAAGAGAGAGAGATAAAGAGTTTGAAGTGTTTGTATCAGGGTGTCACACTGTGACACTGAGCATCTGTGATTTTAACAACATGAAAGTTCTTTGAGCTGCAAAGTTCACAAAGAGAGACAGAGAAAGCAGGAGATTACACCGAATGAACAGACATATGAGAGAAAGTGACGCTGAAAAATCAGAGATGAAGAACCCAAGGTCACAGACGGATGTGATTTCGTTATTTTTATTTCAAAGCTTCAGCCGTCTGCGACTGTTCATTTTTTATTTAGCGAATCTTCACAGGTACTTTTTTTTCTGTTTTAATATCAAAATATTACCAAATGAAATATCTGCTTTAGTTGTATCCAGAAACAGACACCCAGCCTAGCCCTATTTTGACAGAACTATTCTACTCTGAGGAGCTCAGGTAAATTCGCATTTCACAAGCACTACAGTATATGTGTGACACCTCTATATAAAAAATGGCCCCTCTGTGATAAAAATTGGTTACACTTATTTTTTGACGGTCCACTTTAGACATTCTACTAACTAGAAGTAACTTTGCAACTACATGTCAACTAACTCTCGGAGTAGTAGACTGTAGTAGAGTGTTAGGGTTAGGTGTTAGGGTTCGGGTTAGTAGAATAAGTTGACGTAGTTGCAAAGTTACTTATATTTAGTAGAATGTCTAAAGTGGACCATCGAAATAAAGTGTTACCTGCATGAAAATCACGCATTCAAACAGAAATTTATTTGCAATAGGGTTGTGACAATATCTTTATTCGGGCTACGACATGTAAGCACAGCTGCTAAATTAAAACATTACCTGAACTATCATTTAAAGGAATCACACCCATTTTTAACTGTGGTTGTCACTCCAAAAGTTTTACCAAGTGGCAATCGTTAAATGGAGTTCCCTGAAACAAGCATCCTTTGTACCAAATGCCCAGATGGCCATTACCTTCAAAAGAGTCAAACAGCAGCCCTACGGCAGTGGTCAAAAAAGATTTTCAACACCACTTTTGGGCCAACTGCTCCATGTAATCGAGAGATGACTGATTCGGACAGGAATTAAATTACCACACACCCCTGCTGTTGATTCAGAAGGTAGTTCATTGAGTGTGATGGGAGAAAAACATCAACATTTATCATTCAATCGGCAATAAAATCACCAATTGAGCCTGTAAATAATGCAATTGCATCACATGTAAAATAATTACCATCCGAATAGGGTTACAGACTTTTTGATTTTAATCCTATCCAAATCCACCATGTCTCTCTCTCTCTCTCTCTCTCTCTCTCTCTCTCTCTCTCTCTCATATACAGTTTATACTGCTTGCTTTCCATCCAATAAACTACTGTTGAAAAGTTTGGGCTTAGTATGTTTTGTGTGTGTGTGTGTGTGTGTGTGTGTGTGTGTGTGTGTGTGTGTGTGTGTGTGTGTGTGTGTGTGTGTGTGTGTGTGTGTGTGTGTGTGTGTGTGTGTGTGTGTGTGTGTGTGTGTGTGTGTTGTTTTTTTAAAGAAATTACTACTTTTATTCAGCAAGGACGCATTGAATTAAAGACTTTTACACTCTAACCAAAATTTATTCAGACCCCTTCAACATTTCTCACACTATCACAGTTTATTCCCTATAGTTTAGAAAATGGTAATAAAATATGACAAAAACTCAGAGTTTTCAAATCAGTTGAAATTTCACTGGTTTTGGTTATCCTTCTGTTAGACTAGGTTTGGGCAAACGGTGTCCTGGAGGGCCTCAGCTCTGCAGAGTTTAGCTCCAACCCTGATAAACTCTCCAGCCTGTAGCTTTCTAGTAATCCTGAAGACATTGATTAGCTGGTTCAGGTGTGTTTGATTAGGGTCACAGATAGCAACCATTGAAACAATGTTAAATCAATGTTAATGTGTACATTTTTGACTCAACCTCACTTTTGCTCCCACAATTAATGTTGTTGTTTTTTTAAGATTTCATCCAAAAATCAATGGTAATGGCACTGAATCAATGTTGCAATGTGAGATTGGTTCAACATCATGTTTACACTCTCAGAAAATGAAACACAAGAACTATAACTGACTTAAAGCCACACAGTCTGAAATCAACTGGAAATTAAAGAAGACAATAAATCTCTCAAGATCTCAGCCAAAGTTCTTTTTGACAACAGAGGTTTAGATGTTTGTTTTATTGAAAATATTTGGTCACCATTATGTTGGTCAGTGTTTCCTTTAGTTGGGCAGTTTGACTCTTGGCTTTTATGTGAGTTTGTGATCTTTGCAACAATGTGTTCTAAAACACAAAATTTATTGCAAAGAAAGCCAGAAACAAAGATAATCAGGTGAAATAAATTTTAAGCATTATAATTCACTAATCTTTCCACTCACCAAAAGCGGTAATTTGTTATTAATAAGTTATATTCACAAACAATACTTCTTGCCACAGATCAGACATTCTGAATTTTGATTTTTAAAATACATTAAAGGAAAAATGTTTTTGGATACACACGCAAGCATCAAGAATCAGCAACAATGGTGACATGCTTCATGCTGCAATGCATGTTGGAAGCTACCATATATAAAACCACCATGCATGAAGCATGTCACCATTGTTGAGATTTGTATGCTGATACTTGATGTATGTGTGTCTAAAGAAGAAAATTCCTACTTTGTATTTAAAAAATCAATATTCTGAACATTTGATCTGTTGCAAGAAAGTATTGATGGTGAACATTCTTTCATGAAAACAAATAGTCACTTTTGTTCAAGGGTAAAATTTGTAAACTATTCTACTTCTAATTATGCTGAAAACTGTTTCACCTGATTATCTTTGTTTCTGGTTTTCTTTGCAACAAAATATATTTTTTATCAACACTGATACAAAGACCTGAAACATGAATAAAAGCCAAGAGTCAAACTGTCCACCACTGATCACCATAATAGTGACCAAATATTTTCAATAAATCATCAACTACTAAACCTCTGTTAATTCTAAATATATATATATATATATATATACACTCACCTAAAGGATTATTAGGAACACCTGTTCAATTTCTCATTAATGCAATTATCTAATCAACCAATCACATGGCAGTTGCTTCAATGCATTTAGGAGTGTGGTCCTGGTCAAGACAATCT
This sequence comes from Scardinius erythrophthalmus, assembly GCF_964197995.2. NCBI lineage: Eukaryota > Metazoa > Chordata > Actinopteri > Cypriniformes > Leuciscidae > Scardinius > Scardinius erythrophthalmus. The sequence continues at coordinate 25,136,452 of NC_138245.1, read as the reverse complement.
CCTGAACTCCAAACTGAATGTCAGAATGGGAAAGAAAGGTGATTTAAGCAATTTTGAGCGTGGCATGGTTGTTGGTGCCAGACGGGCCGGTCTGAGTATTTCACAATCTGCTCAGTTACTGGGATTTTCACACACAACCATTTCTAGGGTTTACAAAGAATGGTGTGAAAAGGGAAAAACATCCAGTATGCGACAGTTCTGTGGGCGAAAATACCTTGTTGATGCTAGAGGTCAGAGGAGAATGGGCCGACTGATTTAAGCTGATAGAAGAGCAACTTTGACTGAAATAACCACTCGTTACAACCGAGGTATGCAGCAAAGCATTTGTGAAGCCACAACATGCACAGCCTTGAGGCGGATGGGCTACAACAGCAGAAGACCCCACCGGGTACCACTCATCTCCACTACAAATAGGAAAAAGAGGCTACAATTTGCACGAGCTCACCAAAATTGGACAGTTGAAGACTGGAAAAAATGTTGCCTGGTCTGATGAGTCTCAATTTCTGTTGAGACATTCAGATGGTAGAGTCAGAATTTGGCATAAACAGAATGAGAACATGGATCCATCATGCCTTGTTACCACTGTGCAGGCTGGAGGTGGTGGTGTAATGGTATGGGGGATGTTTTCTTGGCACACTTTAGGCCCCTTAGTGCCAATTGGGCATCGTTTAAATGCCACGGCCTACCTGAGCATACCCTTCGTGCCCTGGATGTGCATCCCACAAATCTCCATCAACTGCAAGATGCTATCCTATCAATATGGGCCAACATTTCTAAAGAATGCTTTCAGCACCTTGATGAATCAATGCCATGTAGAATTAAGGCAGTTCTGAAGGCGAAAGGGGGTCAAACACAGTATTAGTATGGTGTTCCTAATAATCCTTTAGGTGAGTGTATATATATATATATATCTCTGGTTTCTAAATATTTTTTGGTTTGACTGTATATGTTACAAACTATTTATAATTCAAATACATGTTTTGAACTTTCTATTCATCAAATAATCCATAAAAAAATTATCATGGTTTTTAACATTGATAATAATAAGAAATGTTACTTAATCACCTAATCAGCATATTCAAATGATTTCTGAAGGATCATGTGACACTGAAGACTGGAGTAATGATGATGAAAATTCAGCTTTGCCATCACAGGAATATATTACATTTTACAATATATTAAAATGGAAAATGGTTAATAATACTTCACAATATTACAGTTTTTACATTATTTTTGATTAAACAAATACAACCTTGTTGAGCATAAGAGACCTTTTGCAAAAACATTACAACATCTTAGTGACCCAAACTTTTGAACAGTAGTGTATAAATCTAAAATTCCCATTGTTAGAATTATATTACATATATAAATTAGTTTATTTCCATGATTTTTGTGACAAGTGCATCCTTGACCTTCTGTAAAGCCCACATTCAGACATTCAACACTCCAATCATACTAAAAGATCTCATTACTATCTGAATCAGTACATAAAACCTTAGACATCCTGTGTTAATAACTGCAACTCAAACGTCATTTGAAAAACTAATCCTGCTTATGATTCTGATACACACCTCTCCCGGCGATAAATGTCTTCATATATTAGCTCATTACATCCATGTTCAAGCTCCATTACACAATACACACTACACATAATTACATGTGAACAATTTTTGCTCTTTAGCTCAGAGAAATATGTCTATTACAGCGGTTTCATTACTATGAGCGCCTGCTCATCAATTCAATCTGCTGGAATAATTAAAAATGATCTAGGTATTATTTCGATTTACAGCGAGAGAAAGAGGGAGAGAGGAAAAGGCAGAAAATGAGAGAAATCCGTATTGAGGGCTGTGTACACATGGATTCATGTAGCGTCTGCTGGAACAGGTGGAGAGAGTGTTTTGAGCCCATGTGTTGAACTGCGCTGCATTGTTTTATTGGGTAGGAAAATTAAAATCTGTGACTGGAAAGTTTTCTAGACTACTAGAAAGAATGGATATCTGATCTAACCATTTCAGAAGGAGAATGAAAATAAAAGTTCTCAGAAAACACTGAAAACGCACATCGACCTTGGTAGAAAAATGGTAAACAAACCATGACACTGGCTCATTTGCTCTGACGGTTCAACAGAATTCGAGCTGTTTGTATACAGGATTTGCAGTATGGGTGTTGGAACGGTGCCTACTGTTTTGCTTTGGCAACACCTCATTAACACATCAGCAAACATACAGTACATTCACACGCTTACTGTACAACGCTGTCTCACAGAAACTTGGAGGAAGGTGGTCCTCATTAACTCTAACCCTCAGATAGGCGCAAATTTTCAATTGAGAGTCAATCGTGTTGGCATATAAAAAAATACATTTCCAAAACACAAGGGCAGCACATCTCATGTTCATCCAGGCTGTTTTCAATCTGTCAAATGTAAATTGTTGATTAAACTGCCTTTCACCCTCTGCTGTGACAGTAAATTTTGGAGAATGACTGCATCAGAAATTGTTCAAAATACAAATTGGAGCCCAACACAAATTGACCTGGTTTCCCCCCCGCCAAAAAATATGTGCAGAGGTTACAGAAAAAAATATTTTGTTTTTCCTTCCAAAGTTAGAGGTAGATTTTCAGCCATTAGGCTAACTTTTATCATTTTTGTCATGCAAAAACATGTTAGCTAACCTGAAAGTGCAAAAGTATTCACGTTTCTGATTGGCTAAAATATGTGGCTGGCCCTCTGACTCTCGGGTTGCTTGCACTTGGTTACTTAATGCACTTTTTCTAAATTGATATGTATTCAATGACAATACCAAATACACAATACCATCCAAAAGTTTGGGGTCGGTAAGATTTTTTAATGTTTTGAAAGAAATGCTTACCACGGCTGCATTTATTTGATCAAAATACAGTAAAAACACTATAACCAACTATAACCAAAATATTATAACAATTTAAATAACGGTTTTCTATTTTAAAATGTAATGTATTCCTGTCATGGCAAAGCAATTCTTCAGAGTTTTCAGTGTCACATGATCATTCAGATCATTCTAATATTCTGATTTGGTGCTCAAAAAACATTTCTTATTATCAATGTTGAAAACTGTTTTGCATCTTAATATTTTTTTCGATTTTTTTTTTTTAGGATTCTTGGATGAATAGTAAAATCAAAAGAACAATTTATTTGAAATAGAAAAAAAAAAAAATTGCTGTCATCAAGTGAATGCATCCTAGCTGAATAAAAGTATAATTTCTTTTTGAACAGTAGTGTAAACTTTACTTCTAAACAGACGTTCATATACCGATGTTTGAGAGCCTGCAATCCACACATGAATAGTATAGCATCGGAATTGACATCCATTCTGTGGTGACACATTTATGCGGCCTCGTTTAAAAGGAATGAGAGCAATCCGATCCATCAATACACATAAAGCGACTAATATGCCCTTTTTTGCGGTTTAGAGGGCCTAGGGCTGTCATAAGGACAGGTGCAATTTCTCAAGACACCTATATCCATGAGATCTGACATGAAGGGGGACATTTTGTGTTTGGTATTCTAAAGAAAATAAAAAATAAATAAAAATAACAAAATTAAAACTGCCCTCCATCCACTAAATTTCTGAGGATGCTTGCATCAGAAATTGTTCAAAATAAAAATTGCCATTTATGAAGCACAGCTCAAAACCGACCAAAGCGATCTGGTCTCATCAGTTCCATACACCTCAATTTACTCAAGAAGCAGGTCGGCTAAACACTTTAATATACGCAGAGGTTACAGAGAAGGTGAAAAGAAATGTGTTTTTGTCTTTCCCACCCTAGTTAATAGGAGTAATACGTGCCAAATCACTGATCAGACTCTCTAACCTCTTGCTCTCCACATAGTAAGATCACAGTGACATTCTTAAAAATTGCTTTCTATCTCTCCCCGTGTTCTTATAAGACTTCCCCTGTTCTTTCTCATATGAAGTGCTTTTATCCGCCCTTCTGAAATGCATGCTGTAGGTATTTCCCTCAACAAAATGCAATTAGCCAAACTAGATTTTCTGCAAGTCCCTAAAAAGCAGCGCTCGTCACGGATAATTTACACTATGGGTATTTTCTTCATTAATCATGGCCAATTTTATTAATGGGAATGAAAAGCAAAATAATGGAAATATAATTGTCTAAATTGACAAAGAAGCATGGGGCACCTGCAGAGAGGGGAATGGGGAACCACTGGTGCGTTTAAGCCAGACTTGACTTCCCCTGTTCGACAAGTCATTGACTTTGCACACGTACACATGCACACAGAGTTTTCCAATACTAATCAAACAGTCAAACTCATTTTTGGCCCTCCTCTCTCTATATGAAGGCATATGATGAAAGGGCCAGCAACAGGCCTACAAGTTAGAACAAGATATGCGGTCTTTTAACCAGATCCCACGCAGTGAACTCTGATAGCTGAGGGTGGCTTCACACGATTTGATGTAATTGTGATCTACGACCACGCGATTGAAAAACCGCAAGTCAATATCGCAGCTGGGCGGTACCTGGGATGAAGAAAATCATGGAGTTTAGCTTTCCACAGATTCTGGAACCAAATAAATGTGGGGGAAATAGAGACCTGGACATTGGCACTAGGCTGTAAAAGTGGGAGAACAAGAGAAGAATGATCAGATTCCATCCAACAGTGGCAAAAAGCACGTTCTTTGCTTCATTTTAAAAACAATCAGAGGACAGAATGGTTTCTCCTGTGTTACCCTGCAATTTGCAGCGAGCAGATTCGGGGATTAACGTGTGATTTGACACCCGTGAGCTGGAATAAGTGGTCGGTCTCCATGGTGAGCAGAACCCGGAGGAGTTCAGAGAAAGCAACGTCTCCATGCCGAGCGCCGCTGTTAAATCTACTCACCCAATATAGATTTCAGAATGGAATTAGTCTACAGTATGTACATAACAAGCAATTTAACTCTAAGACAAATGCCAGCAGCTCCCTTGGAGATTTTAAGTAGCACTCTCAGGGAAATTTATTTTAGGGTACGGATTCTCTCCGAACAAAATTGCAGACAAGGGGACTTACAGGTGTAAAGTGCTTTTATGTTGCCCCGGGGCTTTGATTAGGAGGTTGAGAAGTAATATGTTCTCTTATCAAGCACTTAACAGTGTCTTTGGTGTGGGAGGCATGTGTTTACTTACCTGTGTGTTTCAGTAGGACGGCAGCATTTCATAAACACAAACTGACTGTCAAATTGCCTGTGTGAGAGACAGCATGATTTTTATTTTATTTTTGCATCACATAAACACATTTAAGGGTTACAAATTTATGCATTACAAAATGTCCTTGTTATATTGTTACTTTGTATGGATAATAATGGCTCAAGTTACGCAAAACCATTCAAACGTTTTTTAAGAAATAATACTTTTATTTAGCAAAGATGCATTAATTTGTGCATCAACAGTGACAATAAAAATCTATTTCAAACAAATGCTGTTCTTTTAAACTTTCTATTCATTAAAGAATCCTGTAAAATCAACAATACTAAGCAACACAACTGTTTTTAACATTATAATAATAATACAAAATGATTGTGCACCAAATCAGCATATTAGAATGATTTCTGAAGGATCATGTGACACTGAAGTCTAAAGTAATGATGCTGACACGATAAATTACATTTTAAAATATATTAAAATAGAAAACAGTTTATAATATTTCACAGTATTACTGTTTTTGTACTGTATTTTTTTATCCAAAAAGATTCAGCCTATAGATGAGCGTAAGAGACTTATTTGAAAACATTTTTGTTTTAAATCATACAGATCAAACCTTCAAACAGTATGTGTATATAATATAAATATTGGATATGCTATTGGAAATGTTTTTGTTTTTTTTGCTGAGGACACTGACAGATTGCATGCGATGACATGCTACACCACACAAAAAAAGGTGCATTTCCTGACAATGCACTGCTGCTTTGAGGCAACACCCAAAATTAGATGTTTTGTCAGCTACAAATGACTGGATTTTGATTAAATACTCTGATTATCATTTAGCAGCAGTATTTTTAAGCTTGTAAAACATAAATCTTGAGGTGGGGTGAAAGAAAACATTTTTGCACTCTGTACATCACTGATAAGCATGACAAATACTCAAAATCAACATTGAACTACAATACCGCCAAACAATGGGTGTATTTCAATTGTATTTGTGTGCATTATAATTTCAAAAACAAGAGCATGAGCAAATGATACCACAGAAAGGTGAAAGTGTATGTCCAATACATTTCCCCTTAGACAGCATTCTAGAGGTGAGTGTGTCTGTGTCAGGGTTTTTCTCGTGGGACATGTCAGAGGGCAGTGGTGTTAATTACCTCGCCACACTGCCACGTCAGCAAAACACCCTCATTGCTTTTAATTGGCCCATAGTGTCCTCTCTAATCTGTTCATTAGGCTCTGATCTAAGCATGCTAGCCGCTACGCTAACACCGCAAAGGTACACGCTGCAGAGGGCAAGAAATTACTGGCCCACAGCAGAAAAAATGTTAAGCATATATGTAAATTACATGTACACACTTAATTAAAAAAAAATAATAAAAACTCTATATCTGTATCTATAGACAAACACACTTTTTGTAGTGTATCATGCCAACAGCCCACTCAATAAAGGAAGATACAGTAAATATCATTGTGGTCAAAATGATTTATTAAAAACAAACAGGTATACAACAGGAAAGTATGACAGTTTTAGATCTGTGATTGTAAGCGACATTCTGCTGGTGTTGTGGTGTTGGTTTGTCACACGTAGGAGTGATCAAAAAGAGACATTGCTTTCACATTGTGTTAGACAACCCAATGAAAAGGAACCTAACAATAGACTGAGTCAAGTCTGACGCTTACAAAGAGCAATACTGCCAACTAAGAGAGTCATTCAATTTAATATGACAAACATTTGAAAGCAGCAATCCATCATCTAAGTCATTTCAATTCTTCTTTTTCAAAAGTTGCAGTCAAAGAAAGAGACGAAACGAGCCTCTAAGTTTCAGCAATTCAAAAGCAATACGTCCGGATCCTCTTGGAACAAAGAATTTTGCCTTCGCCATAATAGGTAGTCGAGGTTGACAAAGTGGTGTGTCAGACTACCTCAGTGAGAAATATATCTTAAACATGATATTTCATTGGGAATACAGCTTTGGGAAGAGTCTTTACCTGTCCTATTACGGGAGTCTTGTGGGGATTAAATTAATTTCTTTACAACTTTTGAAGCTTCCGCCCAAGTCGCTCATGAATGTTAACTCTTGTGGCAATGAAAACAATAGATGATTTAAGTGAAAGTAGGTCATTTCCTTTTTCTATTTGTGGCTCATAGAACAAATGTGCCTTCAGATTATAGCAAATTGCTACATAGGGTTAGATGTGAAATATACTCTTAAGCTCAAAGTTTTTCTGAAGAATGGAGAGAGAGAGAAACAGTTTTGTAAAAGTAACTTTGAAATCCCAAGACTTCATTTTTCTCATGGGGGATTTCAGTGCTTACACGTGACAAACATTAACCATTAGATGTATGTAATTAATTCAGAACATGTAACACAAGCAATTACAATTATAGATTTGTTTTGCTTTTCTTTTGTCTTTGTCTCCAAGAAGGTTTACAACATGTCCCATTTAACAGGATCTCTACCCCTTCCCTTGAGCTGTGTTCATGTTATCCCCAAGCTACAGCCAAGTCTTAAGGAATTTCATTTTTCTTTTGGAGGCGAGAGGTTAACCCAGGCAAGGGAGTGCTGGGGCTGGGGGATTTGGGCTCCACCCACTGAGTCTCATAATTTGAGCTTGAAACCTCAGAGGTCAGCCTGAATAATGGGCTCATCCTCACTAAATTGGGTCAAGTCTGGAGCCTAGAAATGACTGGGGAATTCAAAGAATATGAATTAATACTTGTTATGGTGAGAACGACGCTATAATAACAGTGGAACCAATGTAATATGTATAGATGTACAACATCCAATTCCATTTAGTCATACAATTTCAGGATAAAAATACCTAATTAACTATTAATACTGTATCATTCATTCAACCGATTAATTAAAAAATGCTGATTCATTCAATAATATGCAAATTACTCTTGGTATGAGTAAGTCATTGAATCATTTTCTGAAAAGATAATTCTGGACCAAATCCAGTGGTGAGTCATGGAATTAAACACTCAACTGAATCGTTCAAAATACCTGTATTCACTAAAAATAGAGAAAGCATGAAGGCAAAATTTTGTTTTAAATGTAAATTACCCAATATTACATTTATATTTCAGGAACGGAGGTGGCATTTTTGGGGGCGAGGCAGAAATGTGATGTACACTGTAAAAAAATTGCTGTAGTTTTGCAGCTGTTTGCCAGTAACTTACTGTAGATTTAAATGTATATTATTTACTGGCAACAATTTGTTCAAAGTTAAATGAACATTAAACATTAACAAGTCTTTGTCTTTAAAGAATAAAATGATAAAATAATCTAATGCAAAGCATTCTGGGAACCAGAAATCTTCATCAACCTTTTTCTGTTTTTTTTTCCTTCAGATTTTGGTTCCCAGAATGCTTTGCATGAGGATGTTATTTTAGTTTTATTCTGTAAAGATAAAGACTTGTTAATGTTTAATGTTCATTTAATTTTGAACAAACTGTTGCCAGTAAATAACATCAATTTAAATCTACAGTAAGTTACTGGCAAGTAGCTGCCAGTAATACTGTAATTTCTACAGATTTTTCTAACAGTGTATGGCCACTTGTTTTGAGATCCCTCATTAATTGGTATTACTTTACAATAAGGTTCATTAGTTAACTACATTAGTTAGCATAAACTAATAATGAACTGCACTTATAACATTTATTAATCTTTATTAATGTTAATTTCAACATTTACTAATACTTTGTTAAAATCTTAAAAGAAATAACATGAACAAACAATCAACACTGTATTTTATTTAACTAACATTAACAAAGATGAACAAATACAGTAACAAATGTATTGCTCATGCTTAGTTCATGTTAGTTAATGTATTAGCTAATGTTAACTAATGAACCTTATTGTAAAGTGTTACCCATTCATTTTATCATCATTGACTAATGTGATTCTGAAAGCTGATTGGTTTAGATACCTACGTATGTTATATTTTGAATTATTATAATATATAATAATAAATTAGTTATTATATAATATTATTGCACGTCATTAGGTAAATAAATTGATCAAAGCAAAAGAACAGACCCTTCAACTCAATTTGGTAACATCAATCACACACGTATGAACTTTCCTTGCTGTCCTCCTACAAGTGAAACAAAAATTTCTCTTCATTATTTCTTTTAAATTAAAATGCATTGTGCGCAGTTTTTCACACTTGACAAATGTGAAGAATTTTCATGATAAATTATTCACCTGAAGCAGACTGTTTAAAAAAAAATCCTGGGAATTTCACATCTAAAAACGGCTGATGGGCACAGATTTTAGTTATGGTTCCAATCTTCCATCAAGCAACCTGTCAAACATAATTACATTTTCTCCATTGTTGCTATAAACCCACCAAATACCTTTTAATTTGGAAGTGACTGACAGGGCGTTTTCTGCACCTGAAGCAGGTGATTCTTGTCTTTGTTTAGCCTCTGCTATTCATCTGACGCACATCCACAAGTCTCCTCTCAAACCAGCCGTTTGGCAGCTCCGGGTATGAAAACATATGACTGCAGTTTTTGTCCTATTCTGGAACTGCATTGCTCACCTTCAAGGAGGTACAGTAAGCTTTCAGGTTTTGGAGGCCACTTTCCTACAATAGAAAACAAAGATTATGACAATAATGTTTACATATGAGTCATATTTTTACTGTAATGTCGTGTATAAATGCACTGCATCTGTGTTAAAGCAGGAACAAAGGGCATTTTGCAGGTTTCCCCCAGTACAGTTCATTTTCAATGGAGCATGAGATCTTTTCGCTTAATGCAAGCTGCCTTAATTTTGTCCATCGGGAATTTATTGGATTTATTGGAATTTATTTTTTGTGGTTTGTTATTGCTGTGATCCCATGTGATTGACAGATTGTCCCGCCCGCATGCCAGTAAACACCATCAGAGAAGAGAAGAGATGTCGCTCCAAGAGTTATTTTGATTAAGGGCACATGAAAGTGCACAGAAAAATATATTTTTTAAGAAATACTGCAATATTCTGTTAAAAAATGTCAATTTTGATTTCATGGTGACTTTGTCACTTACAGAAAAACACCCATCCATAATGGACATCTGTACAAGAACAGCTTGTAACCGTGTAAAATGCATGCGATGCCTTTCTACATTCAAAATAAATTCATTTCTTAGTTTTGTCTATTAGATCTGTGATCCTACATGACTACAACTCCCCTGCTCTGTTGGTGCAAATCTCCACTGTTTTTTTATTGATTTATGCAGTTTTCTAAAGATAAATCCATTGACTTTGCAATCAGCTGCAGGCCAGACAACCAGGTGTGAATCCCTGCATTATCACAAAGCTAATCTCCTTCTACGTGTCCCCCTTCAACCCGAACAGCGATCCCCCAGGATGTAGGATGAGTTTTGACCAGGACACACTCTACTGATGGAAAGAGAGAATTGAAAGAGAAGAAAGTGAGGGAAAAGAGGATTAAAGGAGCATTGAGTTCAGGACATCTGGGTAGGCCTTTATTAGTCTCGGCATCATCCCACAAAAAGAAGCCAGGAGGGTTGTTTCTCCGAGAGATGATTGGAGAGAGATTCCCAGCATCCTTCACAGCTACAGGAAAGGATCTGCATAAGCTCTCTCTCTACGGAGCCTCAGCGGTATCAGAGGCCACGCTAGGACGTCATGGCTCACAGCACTAATATGGACCCTCTGAGACACTGTCGCCTCTTGTGAGCAAAGCACTCCAACTGTTTCTGTGTGCTTAAAGACCACTCACCAAATAGACTACTTTGGCAGATTGGCAGATTCTCCATGTGGACAGAAATCCAAAGTAAATCTGACTCCAGATCTAAAGCCAATTTCAATGTACTGTTCTAAACACCAAAGGCTTTTTTGGTTAAAAAAGGCTGTATTTAACAGCGAACGCAAAGAATGGACTATTTTTTCTTATTAATTATTATCTATTATTATTTGAGGCAAATAATACGTATAAGATGATAACAAAATTTCAAATATTTTACACATTTCCAGCATCAGACACTGAGAGGTATGATATACTGTACACTGCTGGTCAAAAATTATATTTAGGAATATTTAAGATTTTGTGATATATTATATATATATATATATATATATATATTTATTTATTTTTTATATATATATATATATAGGCTAGGCTACTATATAAATATATATATATATATATATATATATATATATATATATATATTTTTTTTTTTTTTTTAAGCCTCTAATGCTCACCGAGGCTACTTTTATTCATACAGTAAAATATTGTAATATATGATTACAATTTAACTATATTGACAGCACTATATTTGACTATATTTTATTCCTGTGATAACAAGGCTGAATTTTCAGCATCATTACTCAGTTCCACATGATTCTTCACAACATTCATATATACACAAATATCATAACACACTGTTTTGATGATCAACAAACATTTCTTATTATTATCAATTGTGAAGACATTTATAATGTTACAAATTATGTCCATTTCAAATAAATTCTGCTCTTTAGAACTTTCTATTCATGAAATAATCCAGAAAAAAAACTATGACGATTTCCATAAAAAAAATATTAAGCAGCAAAAACATTTTCAAAATGATAAACTGAACTATTGTTAACTGCGCAATAGTAACAATTAATGATAATTGAGCACCATGACATCTATTGAATCGTAGGCTATGACGCAATGATGAATCGCACTTTGGCAATTGTGGTTTTTATGTGCACTGAAAAAAAGAATAGGAAGCGAAAGAGGAGAATATGGACGCAGTCATGGCTAGGGAAAAGAAGCCAACTTGACATGCATTTTGCAAATGGAGCTTGAGGTTAGTAGTTTTAAGTTTTAAAGCCATGTTGCAATGATTAATACGTCATTTCATGTTGCATTTTTATTGGCTACTCAGTAGATGTAGGTCGTAGCAGCAAACACACAGTGAGATAATCATGTTAAATTTCTAACACTGTCAGAAAATTATTGCAGGCTATCTTTGGTCGCAAGACCATGACAGCGGCCGTCCTTGAATCTCTCTCACTGTAAGACGTTGAACCACCGTTTAGGAGCAACGAACACAGAAATCACCAAAATTGGTCATCTTTTCTGTGGGACAGCCAAAAAAACTTCCAATACCAGGCATTAGAGTGAAATCCTAGAGTTTCCACTGGAGCCTCTCCGTTATCTTCTCCGCACACCGGTGTCTCGTCTGAGTACTGATAATCCAACAACCACTTTCTGTTCCGTCACACACCCAGATATTTATGAATCCCTGGTTTAGAAGAATTTGATGTATACATCCGGAGTGTATTTCCCAGTATTAACAGATGGATAAAGGCCATCTTCCTAACAACGGCATTTCCAATATAGATGGATCAATCCCTGCTTATGCATTGCTTATGCATCACAGTAGTCTCCAATATTTGATGGATCAATATTGCTCTGTTTTGACGGCATAAGTCTGCAGTAATCTACTCTCGGCCATTCGGAGGAAAGTTCTTTTATTCAAAGAGATGGTGGAATTTTCACCAGTGAAGCTGTGGAAGTTTGCGCATTCGACCTGGGTGTCTATTTTTGGCTGGTTGTTTTGTTTGATTGAATAAGCTCTGGTATGGCTGTAAGAGGCAATCATACAGATATTTCTGAAGTGCCTTGAGAGGTCTAGCGAGCAGCAGCGCAGACCCCCACAGACACTTGAGTGCTGTTAAATAGTGAGATTTTAATGTCTTGCCAGAATGTTCCTTGAGTTGAATTGCAGTGATAGAGTTTGGAATGTTGTAAATAGACACGTACGAACAGAGGCAAATATGTACAGGTAAGTTTAAACAGCTGCGATGGATGGATGGATGGATGGATGGATGGATGGATGGATGGATGGATGGATGGATGGATGGATGGATGGATGGATGGATGGATGGATGGATGGATGGATGGATGGATGGATGGATGGATGGATGGATGGATGGATGGATGGATGGATGGATGGATGGATGGATGGATCTATCTATATACTGTGTATATATATATATATATATATACAGTATATACCTGTACATACAGTACATGTCTGTCTGTCTGTCTGTCTGTCTATCTATCTATCTATCCATCCATGCGTCCAAAGGGGGTGGAGCATAGCGAAGGGGTGAATGAACAGATGAGTTTAAACAGCTAAGGATGAATGAGTATGGACAAATTGAGCATAAACAGCTGAAAATAAACAAGTGAGCATTGGCAGGTTAAGTGTAAACTGCTGAAAATGGACAATTAAGTATGAACAGGTGGGGCTGAACAAGCAAGAATAAACAGGTGCGTATGGACAGGTGAAAATGGACAGTGAATATGGACAGTGAATATGGCAAGGGCTTGTACCCTTTTGGTTAGCCACCTTCATGCTCAATTGCCTCATCCACCATGCTTGCTATACCTGACAAGCAGCAATTCAGGAGGGAAGACAGGTGGCCAAGGCATTTTTTCAGACAGGACAGAAATGTATGCAGGCTTCTCTCAGCTTAGGTTGGAATTCACAGTCCCCACCTGGATAACAGCCAGTATCTGTAAAGAAAGGTACAAATTCATGAGACCACTTCAGCATTAAAGCTTGTAAAGGGTCCTATTATGTTCATTTGCAGGTTCATAAATTTGTTTATGTGGTCTTCTAGAATACATAATTAGAATGTACAGAATGTATTGTTATTATAATTTACATTGTTGCAGTGCCAGTTTTCACCCTATGTTTGAATCTTCCATTTCAGTTTCAGTTTCTTAAAAACCCATCTTCCGAAAAAGCGCAGTCTTCGCTGATTGGTCAGCCGACTCAAGTCAAGCCGACTCAAACACTAAGGGTGCATGATCTCATGAGAATACATGTGTATTTTTCAAGCGGCAACCTCCCTGTCTCTCTCTTGAAACCAACACGGAAGTGAATTAAACGGCATTTCATCAACTGGCCGCTTGAGGCTGGATGCAGAAGTGAGTCAAATCTGTATCTCCCCTTTGTTAAAATGCCCAACTTTACAGCAGAAAAAAACACGTTTACAGCTTGGTGCAAAAAGTGGCTTTGGTCTATTTTGCCCTTCATGACAACTGTGAGGGGGGTGAATTTCTTTATAACTCATCCGTTTAAACTATATTAAGCCTTAAATTTCTGCATAATTAAGGGTGTCCACTTTTGAGTGACAGGTGTATTCCCTCTGCTGTGGTCATTAGTCATCATTAGCCGTTTGTCTGCTGTCTGTTAGCCATCACGTTACCTGAGTTCAAGATGGCGACGGTCGGCCACGCCCACTTTAGGCTTCAAAAACGGTCTTCAGAAACCTACGGGTGACATCACGGAGACTACGTCCATATTTTTTTACAGCCTATGGTTTACAGCCTGGTGCAAAAAGTGGCTTAGGTTTATGCAACTAATTTTGCCCTTCATGACAACTGTGAGGGGAAACTGTAGAAACTGTAAAGCCACTGCTTTAGAAAAATTCTACATGTTGGTTCTCCTATATTACACACTATACTTGCAGTATGATTATAATTTTTTTTAATGCATATTGACATCTTGGTGATTTCATCCACCACTTTTTATTCAATATCCCAAAATTCATAATTAGAAACGTGGATGGAAATGCAGCTAGGGAGGATGTCAGAAAAGAACATGGCTGATGAGTCAGTGCTGTCAATTATGACCAAATTCTTCAGATTTATCATACAGGCTGGCATTAAAGAGCATTGATGTTCAAACATCTGCCTTGGCTTTTGCCCAAGATCCCCCCCGGGGTCATATTGTAAAATCTGACAAGCAACAAACGTAAGGGTAAAAGCAACAAACAGATAAACAAACAGATAAAACCGGGCTTAAAAGTTTTTTTTCAGTGCATATGAATTCTGCCATCACTACAGGCTCATAAAATGCGCATGAAAACTTTTCAGACGTGTTCAGGGAACAGTCTGACAGGGTCAAAGCCATTTAAACGTCTTCACTCTTTGGCTTTGTTGTGGCGTTTTGTCAGTTGTATTTTCTTTTCGCTTCTTCATCTCTCTTTTCTGGCTTTGTCCTCCCCACATTAGAGAGTGAATGCATAAATAGAAGCACGTTTCAAAGCCTCCTCTTGTCTTTCTGTCTTTCTCTCTAGTCCTCCAGGGACAAGGCACCGAGATGAGCTCAGCAGGGGCCACGGAACAAGGAGCCGGGAATGAGACGAGAAGGAATGTATAACCGCTGTGAGTTACGGAGCTCTCCAATGTGCTGATGATCAGTCTGCTAGGCTGATTGTTAATTGACCAAGCCAACAGTTCATTTAATATCTGTTAACTAGTGAACTATCACATCAGAAGAGCGATCTAAACAAGAGTCCAAAAATGTATTCTCGTAAAAAATTGTTTTGTGAGTAAATATGTTACATAACTCCTGATACATAAATTAAATGGGTCCCACTTTATATTAAGTGGCTTTAAGTACTATGTACTTACATTGAAATTAATAATTTGATACAATGTACTTATTGTGTAACTACATGTTTTTACACTGTACTTACATTTGAAAAATTCCTGCATGTAATTACAGCTGTAATTAATTGATGTAATTACATTTGTAATTACACAGTTGACCCTTCCCTTACACCTTAAACCTACCCAATCCACCACACCTGTCCCTAACCTTACCCGTATCACACCTCAATAGCAGCAAAAGTGTTTTACAATACAACATGAACACAATAAGTACATTGTATTTAACGCCACTTAATATAAAGTGGGACCATTAAATGTGTTAAAATGATAATCTAATACTCACAGACGAAAATGAACAATACAAATCAAATAATTTCTCAATAGAATGGTTAACATCATAAAGGAGTTTCTGTTAATATATTTTCCAAAGCATTATTTCACCAAATTGGAACAAAATCATTTTTAGAGAGTCTCACCTTGAATATAACCTGGTCTGTTTGTCATTAAAATATACAAGAAAAAACAGCTAACTAATCCTGTTGTCATAAGGGAGAGGTTATTTGTAATATTTTTACACTACCATTACAAAATTTAGGGTAGGTAAGATTTTTAAAACATTTTTTTTTTAAAGATGTCTCTTATGTTCACTAAGGCTTCATTTATTTGATCAAAACTAATGCTGTGAAATATTGATACAATTTAAAATGATTTATCTCTATTTTAATATATTTAAACAGAAACATTAGAAAATATAAACATTTCGTATTATCATCACAGCTAAAAATGGTTGTGCTGCTTAATATTCCGTGACATTTTCTTCAATCATAATTAGAATTAGAAATAGAATGTTCAAAAGAATAGCATCTATTTGAAATTGTTATATTTTGTACCATTATAAATGCCTTTAATGAATAAAAGTACTTATTTCTTTAAAGAAAACTCAACTGACCACAAACTTCTATATTTGCATATTATTATATTTATATAATATAAATATATTTATAATTACAAAGTAAGTTTATTTTGTACCCTTTAACCAAGTATGGATAGAAACATTATGAGGGAATTTTAGAATGCTATTGAAAAGTTCATAAAATATGTTAGAAAGATAACCTCTCTTTTTAGTACTATGGTTTGTAATGTTTAGTGCAAGAGGGCAGGATTGTTCTACACAATCTGAGTTAAGGTAAATCAGAAATCTGACAGAAAAGATGCATGTTGACAGGTGAGGATGGAGAACCTGTGCTCTGGGTCTCATCGTGAAGTTTGCCACCACAGTTGTCAGAACTGATGTAACAAGCGTGAAACACATTCGTTTGCTTTCTCTCACTCTCTCTTTCCACCTGACAGCAAACAGACAACCACAAGCACACGTACTTTCTATCCACATCAAGAGTGAAACCAGTACTGTACATCATTCAGCAGAGAATGCTGTGCAGGTCCCAAAATCACAAAGCGCTAGTAATACTGGCAAGAAATCAGAATATACCATGATTTTACTAGGTTCTTTAGGCATAGAACAATGATATTACCATGGAAATGGCATCATGGTAATCCCATGTTTTTTGGATGTTACAAAAAAATATATATGGTATCATGGTACAGTAGTGGTACTGGATGGTAACAGTATGGTACTTTATGGCAATCATTTAGTACTATGGCATACATGGTATTGGCATCTGATACTATCACTATACCATTGTGCCACCAGAGAATATGAAAATATGTCTCACCATCATCTCACAATTATGCTTGTTAAAAGCCAGATGGTTCCCAGCATCCTTATTTAACACTCATTATACTAAAGAGTTCAGGTGATACTTAAGATACATTTTAAAAATAAAGCCTTTAGCAGAACAAATGTTCCTGATAACAGAGAGTAAAAAATAGTAAAAAACAAAATGGTTCCTTTTCAGTAGCAGATGAGTCGGGCTAATGGCTGTTCTGTTATTCACGGTTAGAGCTCATGGTCTGTTCATAGTTTGAGAGAAAAATATTGCACAATTCCCTGAAGTTATTCAAACACCCTATTTACCAAAACAAGACACACTCCATTAAAACAAAAACATTCCCAAGACACACAAAATTATGTAATTTCCACTTCTTACAGTATATGCTGTAGGCCTGGATCATTATTAGTGGCATAGGTTAAAGGGGTCATATAATCCATTTTTGTATTACTTATAGGTTTTTTGTTTTGTTTTGTTTTTGCACCAAAAACAGCCATAATTTAGTTTAGTTATGCACTTTCAGACCCTTAAAATTATATGGAATGTTTTTGCTTCTGGGCCTTTAAATATCTTAAATATACTCATCATGTGTGAAATGAGAAACAAAACTCACGTCATGCCTTTTGAAAATCAAATCAAATCAACTGCATCTTTGCAAAACAATTAGCACTGAAATGTTGAAAAGCTGTTAAGATCAGACTATAATGAATGCTTGTAAAAATAAACTTCAGCCACTTAAGTTAGCAAATTCTCTCTAACATTGTGACAACACTAGGTTTCTGAAAGCCCAAAATACTCGGAAGAGTTGTAAATGTGGGTGTCACATGTCACATTTTAATATTGCACGTTTTTGGTTTGAAACTGACCGTTAAATAAGTTATTCTATATAGTATGAATGTGGGTAGTATGAATGAAATTCAGCTTCATCCGCCATGTTGTCACTGCCATTCAACAATCCTCTCCTTTGGCCTCATGGGATAGTAACGTGTCCAGTAGATGCACACTTCAAAATCTCACAGGAAATAGTAAGTATAAGACAGTGGCTGCATCCGAAATCGCGTACTTACCTACTATATAGTAACGAAAAACGGTATGTGACAAAAGAAGTATGACCAAATTCACAGAGTACTCATAAAAAAGTAGGTAAAAAGTACCCGGATGACATACTACTTCCAGAGAGATTCTGAAGTGTGCATACGATGGACACTTTACTATCCCATGAGGCCACGGGAGAGGATTTGTGAATGGAAGTTAAGCGGCACGACTGACGGTCACATGACAGCATGGCGAAACACCCATATTACATTCATACTACACACATTCATACTATATAGAATGTACTTTTTAGCGATCATGAATTACTTATTCAAAATATAGTACCTATACTCAAGAGAGTATGCGATTTCGGACACAGCCATGGACTGTCTTTATGAATGAGTCATTGAATCATTCACTCATTCGATTCATTCAAAACATTATGTTATTATGAATTTATGTTATTATTTAGATCTGTCAATTTTAAATTTAACTTTTTGATTATTGAACTGTTGTATAAAATGAATATCACATTCACAATCATCCAAATATCAGCAAGGCAATGATTAACACAGGAAAAATAGTTCTCTTGCTCATGTGATATTACTTAATTATCTCTAAAGATCACAAAAAAACCTTGATTTTTCATGACGGTAGCCCTTTAAGGCTTCTTCCTCGTCTATTATCTTTTCCTGCGTACGTTTGTTGAGGGCCAGGTAAGAGATTTCACAGGAAAGTTGAAAAGAACACCACTCAAGAGGTGAGAGAAGTTATTTCCTGGAGCCAAAGCCACAAACTGCAGTCCTTCATGGCAAAGCTGATTTACAGATTAGCTGAAAAGTACTCTTCTTTTCCTCCTGAGGAAGTCCCACTTGAGAAGACATTAAGGATGTTTAAGAGGGATTAAGCCTCCTCTACCAACTGCTCTTTAAAACCTTTTCTTCAGGTTTTCGGTAAAGATTACAGAGGACGGATCAGTAAATGGTAGAGGACTGACGCTTTAAAGGATGTTGGTAAAATAACCTTGTCAGTGTAATTAGCCTCTCCCCATTTAAGAATGAAATTATACAGATACTCTTCTACTAGAATCTTTCATATTTTAATGTGGAACGAATTAACTATATCTTGAAATAATAGGACACATTCCTGTAGTTCTGCACATACGCTCTCATTTCTACAGCTTCTGAAACTTTGATCACGCCACAGTTTCGTGAATGCAATTATGTGTTCCATATATAATTTACTAAAAGGGACGTCTAATGTGCTCATTAAGATTTTTAGGTTACCAAGTTCAATATCAGATTCCTTTTGATCATCGTCTGCTTTGTATTTCTCTCTCCAATAGCATGGCAGTCAGCATTAAAAACTGAAACATTAAAAAAGAGACCGCTGTGCGGATGAATGTAATTGACCGTACCATACAGGAGACAAATTTTTGGACATGTGTCTCTGAAAGGTAATGACTTATTTTAAAGCAGAATCTTAAACAGCAAGACTACTCACCCATGACACTGCAATTTAAAGCTTTAATTTATGTCTCCTCCTATATTTTGCAAGAGATCAGACACTCTGAAGAACATGTTATAGCTCATTTTATGTTTCAAGACAGTGTTTGCAAGGCAGACATATTCCTCAAATGTTCTATTTTTGGGGGAATTTTAAATTGAATTCAAAAATAATAATATTTACTCTCAAATCTCATGACCACCGTGGTTTGAGACCTCCAGCAGTGTAGAATATTATCAATGGATTATGACTTAAATCTCAACTGTTTCTCACAAAATGATTTCAGAAGACTTGAAATATAATGCATTATTGATATGTAATACTTTTCATTAGCCATAGAAAATAGCTGCTTCAAAATTCTCTGGGGGAAAAAAAACACCACATGAGTTTAAAACAAGTTGATGGTCAGTAAATAATGACAGGTTTACATTTTTAGGTAAACTGTTCAGTAAATCTGATTGCAATCTCGAGGAAACAATTGAGATAGTATGATGAGATCTCCTCTGTGATTAGAAGCAGAGTGTGTTAAAGGAGGATCTGAGTGAAAGTCCAGGCCAGTAGAGACGGATTTGTACAGAGTCTAATCCTCCATGTGAATGAGCGAGCATGTGGTGCGGGCCAGCTGTGCTGGAGGAGCGTGCGCGAGAAGAACGAGAGCATGCTGTGAGGATGATGATGAGGGATCTCTTGCGGCTTGTGGCAATGAAACTAGAGTAGCGGATCAGTTGCTTGCGCTGATGTCATCACTTCCATTCTGGACACGGCACCACGTCCCCAGCCAAATGCATTAAAAAATAACGTGTATCTGCAATCCTTCAAATTGGACTTATTCTCAAGTCTCCATCTCTCCATGGCATTCTCTTTCTCTCTTGTATACACACTCGTGCCCCCTGTGTCTCTCGCTCTTTCCACTCACCGTCCAATGTGGCATAGACATCCATCTCTAGTTCATAATGAGATAATTAACGCTGTTTGATTAATCGCAATATGGCGAGAGGGATCTGCAAGGTCTTCCCAAAGACTTAATTCAAAGCAGGGCCTAGCAGGAGAGCTAAACTATGTCACCTTCCTCTGGGCTGGGGAGAAAAGCTGCGGGGTAATTAATGGACTTTTGGACATAGGGGGTTGGCGTCAGACTTATGATCAAATTTCACTGTGTGCAGTAGTATTTGGAAGGTCAAAGGATGGTTTAATTAGTTATTATGAGAACCACAGAGACCATTCTAATGCACACGGTGAGGAAAATGGGTTGAACCATTTTGATGCATCAGTCAAGTAACTGATTGCATGTATGATGTTTCATGTTGATCTGAAAATTAAAACTGTTAATAGCTACGCTGAGCGCAAGATGAGTTGTCCATATCCTTGGTCCATTCACCTGGAAGACACAGAGAAATTGAAATGTGCAAATCAATTTTATTTTGTCAACTTTTAAGCACACACTACCATATAGACTGTCTCATGATTATTAAAAATATGTCTTAGATAGCAATTTATGCTAACAGGGGCTTGAAAATATTTGATGTATTGTATTTGCCCCCTGCCACTCTGTGAAACAATATATTTTTGTCTAAAGTGCTTAAGTTCCACATCTGTCGTGCTACATTCATCCGTCACCATCTTTTCACTAACAGACCTTGAAATTGTACAAATACCATCTGAGTAAAAATGTAGGCTAATGGTCAACATGAAGAAAACAGGTTCAACCAGACAGCTTTGTTTTAATGTTTCTGCAATATTGCACCCCCTTCCATGTCAACCCTTCATTAAATCTTAACACAGATGTGCAAAGACATGCAGAGACATGCCAATGTTTTCTAGAACATAATGGCTCTCATGAGACTCTATTTTCACAGAATTTCATGCACTGGAATTGTATTTTAAACTGGAAAAAAGACTGATGTGTGGAATAATACTAAACATAAAATAAGGACTATACAGATCCTTTTAAAGACCTTTGTATTACTGAAATTACAGAAATAAAGTTTGGTTACATTTTATTTTAAGGTGTCCTTGTTACAGTGTAATTATACATTTAAGGACTGAATAATATAAACTAACAACATGTACTTACTGTAGGGTAAGGGTAAGTATTAGTTGCATGTAATTATAATTTACTGTTATTACTGTTATTAGTAAGTACATGTAACACGTGTAACAAGGACATTAAAATAAAGTGTTACCAAATGTTGTTTTTATTCATTTATAAAATTGACTAATTCTGTCTTTGAAAGTTAACATTTAATATTTCTGATACATTCGCTTCATCCCAATTTTACAGTAATTATATTCAATATGAAAATGTTTAGCCTTCACATACAGTCAAATATTTTGTTTACAGCCTCTCTGATCCTTTCAAATATCCTAAAATTGGTATTGTTATTACTGAAATTGTTTTATATTAATATTAAATTCTAAAATTCTGTTTTTGAATGTTAGCCTTTAACATTTCTGACAAATTCTCTTCATCACAGGGTATTACTGTAATTATACCAAATATGAAAATGTTTAGCCTTCACATACAGCCAAATATTGTCTGTTGATATCCTCTCTGCTTTCCATTGCTGAATGATCAAGAGGTTTTGGCCTTGCTTACATTTTCTCAAACTAATGATGCACAGCGAAACTCTTACAACAGCTCCTGAAGTTTGAATAAAACATGAGAAATACACATTCATGTGAAATACCATCAATAAGGAATTCCATGAATACACTGTGCTGTTTATTGCTATTGTCCCAGGACTGTGAAATGCCAATGCCAAGAGTCATAATGGGTCTCTTCAACTCTTCAATTGTATCTCTTTTGTGTTCCATGGTAGAAAGTGGACTGCCTGAGAGTAAACAATAAAATTAAAAAATCTCACAATGTGACTACAACTCACAATTGCAATTTTATTTCTCTATGTGACTATATCACACAAGTGCAACTTTAAATCTCACAATATGACTATTTCTCATTTTACCCTTTATATTAGCCGGTTTTAATTTTTACTCTATAGCGGAAACTGGGTTCCACAATAAAGTCATATGGGGCTGGAACAACATAAGGGTGAGTAAATTATGACAGAAGTTTCATTTTTGAGTGAAAAGTTGCGTCACTACTTTTGCTCCTCACACTGTCTTATACTGAAGATTTCTAAACTCAAACTTACACTCATGTACAAATGCACACGTACACATACACATGGGCTAGCATTGTTTGGAGCCATCACACTCCTTGCTTCAGCTCCATGATCCCTGCACTTCAGTAATGAAGGTATGACTTCACACTGAGCCTATACATCAGCAGAACAGAGGAGTACGTGAACCGTGCATTAGCCTCTGTTCTGTCTGCCATCTGAGTTCCTCTGCTGTGTGTGTCCATTATTGTTCTATATTCCCTTTGAGAGGCATGGTGGGAGAGCACAGAATTCTGCGATAGCAGCGGCGAGCAACATAGTCTCTCACAAAAGATGAGCTTTATTTATCTCCCTCATCTAATTATCATCTTGCTCTGTTTCACAGTGTGTGTACTGAGAGTTGGGTCCAAAACAGAGCTTGAGTAGCGAGCCATCTGTTATAGATTTTAGAGTTTTTTTCATTTAATAGTTTTTAAAGTCTTTGGGTAATCTAGATATTCACAGGATTTCTACCTTTTCTCAGCCATCCTTTTCAGGCCCAGGAGTCAGTGAAGCAGACAGATATTTTTTTTTCCTAAACATGTAGGAGAATTCAATGGCTATTCAGAGAAGCATCTTGTGTATATAAATGCACTGATTGTGATACTATTACACTGTTCTTTTGAGACTTCAGATCACAAAACAAGCAGTAAGTGTGAGGAAAAACACTTTTCATTTTAACACAAATCCACTTCAAGCAGAGTGGCTTCCTGAAAATGTATAAAGAAAACCTTTTAAAGTTCATGTAGAAATACAATAGGTTCAATACACAAAGATGTGAATTCAGCTCTGAAAACAGTTGAGCCATATTTGTACACAGTATTTCAGTGGAAAGAACTCTGCCTTGTATACCAACCACGCACAATTCAGTTTACTGTAAGTGCAGGTTAAACTGGATTGCAGATACAGCAGTTAATGAATAAGGAGCTATTGACACATTAGTGCGTTTTTGCCTTTACATTGTTTTTCTATGTAAACAAGCTAGACGAAAGTATTAGACCATTGAGCTTATGTGTCACAGCATCTCGTGCATAACACAAGTATGTGCCCAATTCAGAGGCTGTATCCTTCGAAGGCTGCATTCTAAAGTTCCTAAAGGTTTTTCGTATTCGTTATTCGGTTGCTCTGAATTGTCAAAACACCTCTCAAAATGCTTGCTACAGATGCAAAAAAACACATTTTTTTTTTTTTTTATGACGGACGAAAGTTTTGGGGGCAGTGTAAATGTGATTGACACAACATGAGGTCGAAAATTTTTAAATATAAGTATTGGGTTTCAAACTCAAAATGTTGACAAATGTTGACATTACTAAGATGCAATTTTTTAGATAGTTTATACTCTTTATTAAAAATGAAGTGAAGCTCAAGTAAGGCAACCCATACTTTTTTACCCATCCGAGTTAGTGCACACACATTAGGAGAGGTGAGTAGTGAATACACACACTGCAAACCGTAGACAAACACTCCCGAAGCAGTGGGCAGCCATTCACTACAGTGCCTGGAGAGTGATTGGGGGTTAGGTGCTTTGCTCAAGGGCACCTCAGTCATATCCTGCTGGTATTGAGAATCGAACCCGCAACTTTCGTGTTACCAGTCTGACTTGCCAACCATTAGGCCACAACTGGGTACATGTACCCATGTACATACATGGATCAAAGTGAACAAATCTAGGTTGTAAACCCTGTTTTGTTTTCTGACAGTTTAATATAGCTTTCAAAAAAAGTCCAGAACAAACATTACTGCAGCTGTCACAGTTGCAAGGCGACAAGAGCAATCCTATGTTGGCTAGACCATCCCATTTAACAGTGTGTCACAGAGCTACCCTCTGCTCTTGTGACCCCTTGTTAGCCCTTTCAACAAACACATGTACACACATTTGGTTTGTAAAAGACTCTTTATTTACCTTGAAGTACCAGCAACAGGAGAGATGGATTAGCCACAAAAATATATACCTACAACTATACTGTTGTGTTTCAGACTGGCCACCTGAGCACTAACTCAGAGGACATTTAAAGTTTGCTACAAACTGTTGATTATCGCATGGATCAGCATATATGGTGGCGGCCATCTTGATTTGAGTAAAAGACTGGAATGGACTTTTCTCATGCTTTTTATACCTGTGCTGTGTTGCATCATGGGGAATGGGAGATACCAAGTATGGTGGGAAAAGAGGGGGAATTGGTTTGATGTTATTGATGTTTATTTCCTCTAATTACTTTTGAAGTTTATTTATTGAAGCTTGTACTGTTATTTAAATTTGTGTGGTGAAGGAACTGGTTACTTGATCACATACTATGGTTACTTGGAATGTATTACATGTTTATGGTCTTAATTACTTTCCCATGTGATTATTGCTGAGAAATGGTTGTACCCAGGTGTATAAATTCTCACAGAATTGAGTGATCAGGAGGGCTAAGACTGTTGGTAGTGAATGCAGTATCTGCTGAGTACTCTGATTGAAGGAACAGACCTGATACAAGGTTCTTGTGTTTTTATATTGAAGTTTTTTTTTTTCCTTTTTGAATTTTTCATGCCTTGGCACCTGTGAGCACCCTGCACTTTGTTGGCTTGGGAGAACTTAAAATAAATACTTTAATGGCATTAAACGACCTCCATGCATTATTCTGAAGAACAGTGAATGGTCCTTGTGACACAGTGCTTGGTCCAAACTTTCGAAGGCGTGGCCACAGCTATAGAGGTTTTTTTTTTTTTTTTTTTACTGCACTCAATTTAAAATAACTTTTGTTAAAAAATGCTAGCTAGACCTTGAGTTTTTTTATTTATTTTTTTTATTCCAATGCCTTGAATCTAAAAAATGTAAAAGCAAGAAAGAAAAAGAATTACCCCGTTTTTGTGCTGATATATCACTGAAAATTCTGTCATTTACGCACCCTCATAATTCTAAACCTGTATTACTTTTTTTCTTAAATGGACTATTAAAAATAGATGTTTTAAGAAATGTTTCAGTGTTTTTTTTCTTTCTATAATCAATGGAAGCAAAACTATTTAAACCCAAAACTAGAATTATAATATAGAATTCGCTCTATTCACATCGAGCCAGCCAAAGATGATCGTCACTGAAAAAGTTTGTGTACATTTTAGAACATGACCTCAAAATCAGGAATTGCTTTTTTGTCTTTTTTATTATTATTTAAATAATTTCTTTAGTGAATCAGGCACTTTTCATTCTTGGTGAAACAGTTTTTAATTTGCGTAGGCCTACCCGAAGTATTAAGAGTTAAAGCAGCAGTGTCCAATACTGCACCTGGAGGGCCAACGTCCAGCAAAGTTTAGCTCCAACCCCAATTAAACACACCTGAAGCAGCTAATCAAGCTCTTACTAGGCATACTAGAAACTTCCAGGCAGGTGTGTTGAGGCGAGTTAGAGCAAAACTCTGCAGGACAGTGGCCCTCCAGGACCGAATTTGGACACCACTGAGTTAAGGTCATGCTGAAACCCTATAGAAGCTTCGGAACCAACATTCCAGCTTCCCAGTTACACACGGCAGAAACACTCCAGTAATTACTTCACATGAACGCTAACTGTCCCAGAAACACAGATCCCCCGCCCCTTTGCACTTCTCAGTGAAAACATGGAAGGATTTACGAGAGGATGGTGCGACTACATCCTTTCCGGCTGATGAAAACTTGATTTGCCAACTCTGGGGAGGGAAGTAGCCATACTTTTCTATGGCGGACAGCCGCCGTCAACTAACAAATCCAATTTCCACAGAAACATGATGCCAAGTGGAGCCCTCTGGGACACCGGTCACTGCGGACAACAACCTCCCTCTACTCCTCTTCTCATCTCTGGCATGCTCATCCGCCTGCATGAACAATTAGGCCCCGATTCTTTCCTTATTACTCACAGTGCCCAGACAAAGCACACGGTGCAATCGTAATTAAAATCTATTTGGGAGCATATGTGGCTGAGTCCCAGAAGACACCCGGGTGACAACAGGAAAAAATTAAGTGGTAAAAAAAAGAAAAGCGATAACAGCAACAACGTCAAACGTGAAAACTGTCACGTTCACATGCAAGGATCATTCCGGATGACAAAAAGAAATGGAGGAAAGTGTCATCAGATGCGTATGAGAGAGCGAGAGAGAAAGAAAGAGAGAGAGAGAGACGAGCCTGAGAGAGGAATTTTCTGTCTTTAGGGGATAGAGATAAATTAAATGCTTATTTGCTTTCTTGTCTGCATTTATTTACCTGGAATGAGTCCAAAGAAAGACAAAATGGATCCAAACAACCCAAACAGAATGAATAACATCAATGATATCTTATTAGAACTTTGGGGCCGCTTCCAAGAAAGAAAAGACATTCTCACAGGGTATTAACAGAAAAGCTTGTTATGCTCCAATTTTACAAAGCGCTAAGGCTAGTGAGGAGATTACGCCAACGAATCGGGTCTGTTGATTTAGCCTGATTTCAGAACAGGGTCACGGGAGATCGTCTCTGATAAGCCACCTTCATCCACCCTCACGTGAGTAGCAAAGGTCTCCATCAACAGATTGAGATCAAATCAAGGGTCTGTTCGCAACTGCCCTGAAAACATAAATCCAAAACCAAAGTGATGAGAGGTCTGTGTTTACAGGAGAGCGACAGATTGCCAAAGATGCTGAGAAGATTAGGATGTTCATTTTTGATCGCTTGCTTAACATCTCTGCTTTTACAATATTGTTTGTGTGTGTGCATTTTTTGGCTTACAGTGTTATCTGAAGGGTTTGTGTGTGTGTTTCCATAGTTCTTCATCTGATAGCAAGCGATAATCCCTTGTATCTTAGGGCTTCATCTTGGTACGGGAGGGGTTTGAAACAAAACAACAGAAAAAGACATGAAATCAGATAAACCTCTTAACAAGATTTGAATATGCAATTACTGTTTGGGTTTATGATGACTGAAATAGATAGTGTAAGATGTCATGATGGTGTTCTGCTGATTCGGGAACAAAGACAAGCCAAATTGGGCTAGAAATTCATTTTTACATTTTACTTTAGGTTTGAAACCATATTAATACACATCATAAGCACTTAAATGGATAGTTCACTAAAAAATGATAATTCTGTCTTCATTTCTTTCACCCTCATATTCTTTTTCTTCCATGGAATACAAAAGGATATGTTTTGAAGATGTCCCTTGCAATTACAATGCACAAACAATGAAACACCATAAAAGTATGATGAAAATGGGGACTTTTGCGCTACATTTCAAGTTTTCAATATAGTTGATTATATTGAAAACGTACTCGGTTACTAATGTAACCTCGGTTCTCTCTAGAAGAGGGAACGAGTATTGCGTAAGGTTAGCTTAAGCATCGGGAAAGTCTTCTTTCTTCGAGATCTGAAGCCAAAAAATTATCCTTAATTTTGTATTCATTGTCAACGCAGTGCAGCAGCCGACAGACCTAGGCAGGCTGTATAAGCGTGCTCATTGGCTGCTCGGTGGCAACTGCTTAAGCCTATCGGTGAGCGCTCTGAACGCGGCAACCAATGAGGGCGCTTCGCGCCCTCCACACCCTTCTAACCGTCAGAATGGGTGTGGCCAGCGTGTATATATTCAGCGCTCACAGGCTAAAATTCTGGTTTTCGCAGTCTGAAGCGCAAAAGCTCGTGGCGCGACACGGCAGGTTACGCAATACTCGTTCCCTCTTCTAGAGAGAACCGAGGTTACATTAGTAACCGAGTACGTTCTCTTACGAGAGGTCTCTCGTATTGCGTAAGGTTAGCTTACGCATCGGGAACCCTTTGTCAACGGTCGGAGAGACGGGCCAGCGCAGTACAGGCACTTCATGCAGCATATGAAATAGAGCGGCGCGGCTGGTCTATAAACATATAACAGTACAAACAGTAGGGCCGGCAGAGCGAGCCCATACAGTACATAAGCACTCATAAGGGTAGGAGAAAAACGACATAGTCGGTCTCACATGAAGAGAAAAAATTCCCGCGCGACAGAGAATAATACGGGCGGCCAGCAGCGCGGGCCAGCACCGACAACAGCGCGTAACGGGAAATAGGAAACAGAGCGGATCAGCCGGTCTGAGTCAAACACTTCACCCTGAGTATAGTACCAGAATAGCGCCAGCATATGAACGTAGTCTGCACACGAGAAATGGGCAGAGCATACATGTCACTTATACTGACAGTATTTTTGCCTGTAGGGCAGGAACTTCCAGGTTATAAAACCTCACGAATGTTGACGGGGAGGCCCAGCCTGCCGCCATACAAATATTGTGAATAGAAATTCCGCTGGACCAGGCCCACGACGAGGCCATGCCTCTAGTGGAGTGGGCTCTGATGCCCAGAGGGCACTGCAGGTGTCTGGAGGCATAAGCTGCTGCTATCGCGTCCACTATCCACCTGGACAAGCTCTGCTTCGAGGCGCAAGACCCTTGGTGCGTCCGCCGAAGGAAACAAAGAGCTGCTCTGAACGCCTGAAAGCGGCGGAGCGCATGATGTAAACTCAGCGCCCGGACAGGGCATAGGAGGTTATCACTGTCCCCACTATCGGATGCTGGCAGAGCCAAGAGGGAAATGACTTGTGCCCTAAACGGGGTTCCAATCGCTTTGGGGATGTAACCGTGTCTCGGTCTGAGAATGACTTTCGAGTCATTCGGCCCGAACTCAAGACATGCAGGGCTAACAGATAGCACGTGCAAATCACCCACTCGTTTGACTGAAGACAGAGCTATCAGAAAAACGGTTTTTAAGCGACAGATACTTTAGATCCGCGGATTCAAGCGGTTCAAAGGGAAAAGCCTTTAGGGCCGCTAGGACAAAGGACAGATCCCACGAGGGAACCGAGGGGGGCCGCGGGGGATTCAACCGTCTAGCTCCTCTGAGGAAGTGGATAATGAGCTCATTCCTTCCCATTGCCCGGCCGCGCGTCGTCTCAGCGAACGCTGCAAAAGCGGCCACATATACTTTGAGCGTGGAAGGGGATCTGCCCTTTTCCAACAGCTCTTGTAAGAAGGAGAGCACCCGCGGGACCCCGCATGCGCGCGGATCCAAGTTTTTAGTAGCGCACCATTTAGAAAACACCGACCATTTAGACGCGTAGAGCCGTCTCGTGGAGGGGGCTCTCGACTGTGTGATCGTGTTCACGACCCCTTCTGACAGGTCAACGGGTATCCGTTGATCACCCATGCATGCAGCGACCAGCGCTCTGGATGGGGATGCCAGATCGATCCACCGGCTTGGGAGAGGAGATCCTTTCTCACCGGGATCGGCCATGGGGGTGAGTGCGACAGCCTCACTAGCTCTGGGTACCAAGTTGGTTTTCCCATCGCGGGGCTATAAGCAGCACTGAGTGGTGCGTTTCTCTGATCCTCGAAATGACCTGTGGCAACAGGGAGATCGGAGGAAAAGCATACAGCGGGAGGCTGGGCCATGTCTGGGACAGCGCGTCCTCGCTCTTTGAATAAAACTTCGGGCATTGAGCATTGTCTTTCGACGCAAAGAGGTCGATTTCCGCTCTGCCGAATAGGCGCCAGAGAAACTGGACTGTCTGGGGGTGCAGAGACCATTCTCCCGGGGGAATGTTGTCCCTGGACAGTCTGTCTGGACCGACATTCAGGTGGCCCGGCACGTGCGCGGCTCTCAGCGAGCGGTAAGCCCACACGAGAAGGCGTTCTGTCAGCCTGCACAGATTCCTGGATCTGACACCGCCCTGTCGGTTCACATAGGATACCACGGACGTGTTGTCCGAGCGGACTAGCACATGGTGATCCCGTATGAATGGGAGGAAGCGCCTGAGCGCGTTCTCGACCGCCATCATCTCCAAACAGTTTATGTGGGGGCATTTTTCCCGGTCTGACCATAGGCCAAAAGCCGGTTTGCCCTCGAACAGAGCGCCCCAGCCTGAGGTGGAAGCGTCCGTCGAGATAACTTTGCGGTGTGAGATCGCTCCCATTGTCACTCCCCGCTGGTACCAGTCGGCCGCTAACCAGGGCTTCAGAGCTGAAACGCAGCTCTGAGACACTCTGATGCGAACACCGCCGGAAGCCCATGCTCTGTGAGGCACTCGGCATTCAGCCAGCGTTGTAGCGGCCGCATTCGTAAAAGACCCAGCCGAAGCACTGCTGCGGCTGAGGCCATACAACCCA
Organism: Scardinius erythrophthalmus; assembly: GCF_964197995.2. Classification (NCBI taxonomy): domain Eukaryota; kingdom Metazoa; phylum Chordata; class Actinopteri; order Cypriniformes; family Leuciscidae; genus Scardinius; species Scardinius erythrophthalmus. Next base: position 25,105,319 of record NC_138245.1, on the reverse strand, counting down.
GTAACCTCTGAAATGTTTTGAGAGGTACGGTGCTGCCTGGCCGGAGAGACGCGGTCAGGCGTCGAATGCAGCGCGCGCGCTGTGTCGACAGGCGGGCCGTGTACGGATATACCGGACCGTCGAAGGCGAATCTCAAGAATGGCCTGTGACGGGGTATTATCTGGATATAAAAGTACGCGTCTTTTAGATCGATAGATATAAACCAGTCCCTCGGGCGAATTTGCGCGAGAATTTGTCTGGTTGTGAGCATTTTGAACAGTCTTCTCATAAGAGCCTCGTTCAAACGTCTCAGATCCAAAATTGGTCTGAGAGCTCCGTCCTTATTGGGAACGAGGAAATAACGGCTGTAAAAGCCCGACTCGCTCATGGAAGGGGAAACCGGTTCTATAGCCCTTTGGCACAGAAGTGTAGCTATTTCTGCTCGAAGTAGATGTGCTACTTCCACATTCACTCTGGTCGAAGCGGCGGCGAGCGAACTGCAGAGTATAGCCCTGTTTTACTGTGCTTAGCACCCGTTCTGATGCGCCTGGAATAGCTTCCCACGCTTTTGCGTGTGCAGCCAGGGGCAGAATGGCCTCCGGGCTCCGATCGCCGCGCATCGCGGGCTCGAGAGCTCGAAACGGAGGGGCGGGCGTGGCGCGCGCGCTCTTGGTGCTTAGATACGGCGGATCGCACGCAGCGATAGCTGGCCGTTTTACACACAGTGTCCCGGTGGCTTTAGACGGGGAACATATAGTGTGAGGCACGACGCGCGATGGCGGCGTCGGGGACGAAAATGTTCGTTAGTATGTGTGAGCGCTCGAGGGCGGGCACAGGACTTACATTCAGGGGCGGGCGCGGCGCGCGCGCTCTTAGTGCTTAGATACGGCGTATCGCACGCAGCGATAGCTGGCCGTTTTACACACAGTGTCCCGGTGGCTTTGGACGGGGAACATATAGTGTGAGGCGCGACGCGCGATGTCGGCGTCGGGGAAAAAATGTTAGTTAGTATGTGTGAGCGCTCGAGGGCGGGCACAGGACTTACATTCAAAACATGACCGGTCGTGGGAGGCCGTGTGACAGAGCGGGCAGTGAGTAGGTGTGGGCACGGAGAAGTGGACACGTGACCTACTTCTAACACTAAAGCGGCTTTTGCCTGCTTCATGAGAGTGGGCTCTGTGAGAGACACGGGATGTATAGTGCTTGTGTACAGGGGTGAGCACAGAAACGTGGGCACATTCACTGTACTAGAAACACATACCAGACAACCAGACATTTTGCTCTTTTGAAATTTCTCTGGGATGCGCGCAGGCGAGCGGGTAGATATACCAGCTCGTTGACTGCGAGGTAAACAGCTGCAGTAGCCGTGGCAACGGGGACTGACAGTGCGTGAAGCTTCGACGGTGGTCCAGCCGCAGCGGAGAAGCAAGCAGCATAAATTTTTATCTGCCCCGAGAGCTGGGATCGAACGCGGATCTCCCGCACGAAAGCGTATGATTCTGCCACTGAGCCACAGGGGAAAACACACCGAACTAACTTTCGGTTAGCGCGAGCATATAAAAAGCGACCTCATGTGTCGCGTCGGCGTTTGTTTGCAGGCGTGCGTGTGTTTAAACAGGCTCGTTTACTGCAATAGTAATATTTCCAGTCGCCTGAACTTAAAGGGGCTATATGCTTTTTTCTGAAATTTAAACTCGCGACTGACACCTGTGGCCAAAAAACGGAACTGCTCTTCCTTTCTGCTCGCTCTCGTACGTGCACACTTCACAAGTCATCCGCTGCAAAGAAGTCAACATTATGTTTACAGAGGTAAGAACAGTCAAATACATATATTGATTGAGAAACTAAGTTTGTTTGCTGACTAGCGGTGGTGGCAGAGTGATCTGAAACGTTTAACATGAACGCACTTGACGTCACATCCGCAGACAGCGCGCAAAAAATCCGACCCGACAGAAAATAGGAAAAATAGGATACAGGCTTATAGGTGCACCCACTGTGAGCGGACAAGGTGTCAGTATGCTCATCAGGAGATGTTTGAGTCATACATGGTCAAATAAAAAGGCTATTGTTACGTTTATTTTGGGGAAACAGTTGCATATAGCCCCTTTAAGAGGGGACTGAGAAATGTGTGAGAATTGGCGGTTGTCCAGCCGTAGCGAGACTAACACACTCTCTTATCTTTTCGCCGGTGAGTGAGGCGCGCACGCTGAACGCTGCTCGTGACCGTCCGCTTCGTCATCCCTTGAACGGCGCAATCTGCGCGGCCCAACGAGGGAGAGAGCGGGCTTGCTTTCTGTATGTAAGAAAAACTGGCCGCGAGCTCGGAGAAGCGAACAGCATAAATTTTTATCTGCCGCGAGAGCGGGGACCGAACCCGGGTCTCTAGCTTGACAGTCTAGGATTCCGCCACTGAGCCACAAGGGCGAATACATTAGTACTCATGTATACAATACATTAGCGTCATCATGTCTTGTGACAGCGTTTGCTTGCAGGCGAGCGTGTATTCATAACAGGCTCGTATACTGCAATAGTAACAATTCCAGTCGCCTGAACTTAAGAGGGGACTGAGAAATGTGTGAGAAATGGAGGTTATAGTCCAGGCCACGGCGGGACGAAAACACTCTGTTCCCCTTTCACCGGTGAGTGACGCGCGAGGACGGAGTAGCTTTCTTGTAACGTAAAGAGAGCTCTAAGACCGTCCGCTCCTGCCATCCCTTGTGAGCGGCGCAGTTTGCGCGGCTCGAACAGAGGGAGAGGAAACTCGCTCCGAGACCGTCCGCTTCTGCCATCCCTTGTGAGCGGCGTAGTTGCACGGCTCGAACAGAGGGAGAGTACGGGTATCTATCACATTCGCCTCATCTCCTGACGCGGCGGCGGCGCGGGCGAGAGCCGGCGGTTGAGCGGCCGGGAGGGAGAGGGCGAGAGAGAGCTCGAGGGAGAGGTTCCGGCGAGCTCCTCAGTCGCAACAGTCTCCGGTGGTCGCTGCGAGCGGCGCTTCTTATTGCGCGGCCCGGCAGGGACAGGCGGAGCGACAGCTTGGTCGAAAGCTTCAAGTCGAGCCCGCAGGGTCAACATTGAAAGCTCTTCGCACTCGGAGAGTGCGGTGGCGGCGTGCCCGCGGCCCAGGCGGAGAGCGCAGAGAGGTGGCGGTCTCCGTTGCTGAGCGGGGCGCGGCACGAGCCGCAGGAAAAACGAGGCGTTTTTACAAAAACGCCTCGTGCTCTTTTAGAATACACACAGTAACAGTAATAATGTAAAGGATATGTCGCCGGATAGCGTAGCAGGCACGGATGGCTGAAGGTGGCGAAGACGGCCGGCTTCCTCAGGCGCTGTCCTAAGCTTGCTGGTCGCTGGTTTCAACGGCGGCGGCTCTCAAGATCCAGCGATGCGAAGAGCGTCGCTGAAGACAAGAAAATCAGAATTTTAGCCTGTGAGCGCTGAATATATACACGCTGGCCACACCCATTCTGACGGTTAGAAGGGTGTGGAGGGCGCGAAGCGCCCTCATTGGTTGCCGCGTTCAGAGCGCTCACCGATAGGCTTAAGCAGTTGCCACCGAGCAGCCAATGAGAACGCTTATACAGCCTGCCTAGGTCTGTCGGCTGCTGCACAGCGTTGACAATGAATACAAAATTAAGGATAATTTTTTGGCTTCAGATCTCGAAGAAAGAAGACTTTCCCGATGCGTAAGCTAACCTTACGCAATACGAGAGACCTCTCGTAAGAGAACTTGAAATGTAGTGCAAAAGTCCCCATTTTCGTCATACTTTTATGGTGTTTCATTGTTTGTTCATTGTAATTGAAACTTGCTCCTTGGCAAGTTTATGAGATAAATACTGTCTGAATCATTCTTTTGAGTTGGATCTTCTTAATGATTCACAAAACCAACTTGAATTCTTTGTTCACAAATCAAACTGATTCATTTCTCAAGATCAATTAACTGGTTCGATCTGGGCACAGCAGTTAACAGCCATTTATTATAATGACTATTATAAGCAAATATTACCAAGACAAGTCTATTTCTCACACAAACCTACTGAATGGTCTCAGAGCATTTGAAATATAACTCACAAATCATATGGGACTTTTATATAATGTTTATGGAATGTTTTAAGCTTAAAAGCCTTAGTTTGGAAAATAAAGAACAGCAGAGTATTCAGATTTCCTTTTTTCAACCAAAAAAAGAAAGGCATATGGGTCAGGAATGACATGAGGGAGAGTAAATGACTGAATTTTTCGTTTTTGGGTGAACTAATCCCTTAAGTGCTCTTGCTGTGGCTCAATTCCAAAAAAGGATTTAAGATTATTGTACTATGAAACCAGGAGCAGGTAAACAAAAAATGTCTCACTTCTTAAAGGTGTCAGTTCCCCTCCTGGGTTTAATTTTATGAATTAATTCCAACTTTGTTTCATAATAACATAATTACCACCCAAGTCATTTCTTTGGTTAAAACAACAAAACAAAACCATTGCAAGGCTAGCAACGTGATAATACGGCGAGCTAAACACTAAACTATGAACCAGCACTAAGAATAGGAGTTAATTACTTATGAGTCATTGTACTTGTTAATAATGAATCAAAGGGTGTTGGGGGAGCATGGTGAACATGCACTGACTTGTAAACACATTATTACTCACGGCTGCCGGTGCTGGACCAGTGTTTTCACCCATCGTCTTGAGAAGTTGAGAAGCACATACATTAGCCGGGAGCCAACTAACAAGTCTGTAACAGGTGCATCAAAGACACAAGCATGTATTGATCTGTCTGTGTGGTGAACACACTAACCATGCCACACTGACTGAGGAGTGTTGGTGTTGGATAATGCCCAGGTCCACACTGAATCTGGCCGCAGAACCCTGCCTTAGAGTGCCTGTCATTCTCAAAGTTCTGCCCCGCATATGGCATTTTCTGAAATGCTTTGCCTAATACCATAATGTATCAAGCTAGCAATAAGTGTGAGGTATATTATTCAGAATCCTGCTGAATCAATGCAGAAAAAAAAATAAAAAGTCTGCCAAAGCCATTTTAAAAACACCTCATACAATCAATGTATAGACTATATTCAGTCAATTTATGGCTTGCATCATGCTGAAGTACATTTAGCATTAAAAGGTTTATAATAGACTGCAAGGTCCATCTCAGCCAAGATTACTCAAGCAACGTGCCAGTTTCCATCGACAAACTTCAGACTATTGTTGTCCTCTCGGATGCCAAATAAAGCAATGTTTTCAAATGTCTTCCAAATATTGGTACTGTGCAAATGTAAAATATAGTACCAACATATTTATCAAAGTTGAGACATTACCAAAAGTGGGTCCCTTGAGACTGGGGTATGCTTCGTTGTTCTGCCTGTTGTAACATATTGTGCATGATTGAGCATCTGAGCTTTTCTGAGTATACTTCATTGACCAAAAACTCACTTTGTAGTTCTTCACCTGACCTGCACATAACATAACATGTTATAATGTAATGTTATACACTATTTTGATGGTCTACTTTATTCTAATTATGTCTCTTTGCAACATGTCAACTAACTCTCAGAGGATTAGTAGACTGTCTGCTTAATATCTACTAACACTTTACTTTGATGAACAGATATTTTACTGACTACAAGTAACTTTGCAAGTGCATGTCAGCTTATTCTACAAACCCAAACCTTAAAACCTAACCTAACAATCTACTACAGTATACTAATACTCTAATACGCTGATTTCACGCAGCCTCCATTTTGAAATTGAAAGCGAGGCTCTAGTGGGAAGAAACCCGGAAGTAAAGATAAACAACAATGCCTTGGACTACCAACCTGGAGCTGAAAAAATGATGCACCATACATGGTGCATGTAACGGTAACACAAGTTCAAGGTAAGGTGCTAGGTCAAGTGCCAAAGTTCGTTCCTGCTGTTTTTTTTACTTTCTGAATTAAGCACCTTTTTTTGCATTGAGACTGGTTGTAGGAGGACTGTAGGAGGACAATTTGACACCTGTGTATGCGTATGTATGTATGTATGTATGTAGGCCTAGATAGAGTGTGTGTGAGCATAATGATTAGGCCTATGCAAGTCGATATTCTGATCTCTTTCTTTTCCAAGCACATTTTCCCAATCCCAAACCACATCAATCTTAATAACTGCTAATAATTTTATATGTAATTATTTAGAAGTGATATATAATTGTTAATGAGGGCTGGAAGGGGAAAACGCCTTATATTCAGGTGTACTCGCACTGAAAATCATTATTAAAAGTATTTAATAATTTAATACAATTAGTGCGAGTTAGCCTAAATGTCTTTTTTGCCCATTTTACCTGCAAGAAAACCTGCTTAATTACGCACACCTGAATACTATGCACACACTTATATATCACTTCTAAATGATTATGATTAATAAAATTAATGGTTATTAAGATTGATATGGTATGGAATTGGTAAAAATTGGCTTGGAAAACAAATTTTCAGAATATCGACTTGCATAATAATTACGCACACACTATATATACAGTATTTATATATATACACACACACATATACATACATACATACACCCACATCCAACATTTAGTATTATCAGTTAAACTCAAAATACAATACAATTACTGTACTTGTCAGCAATTATCACACTGTTGTCCACTTACCTTGTTGTTTCCCACAACCAGTACCAAACATAAGGTGAACTGCAAATCTGTATAGTATGAAAGTTTGAATGTTCCTTGACTTCCCACAACTTGCTGGACCTTTATATTGTCATTATTTTGAATAAATACTGACTTCTCTATTTTGTTTCTTTATTTCCAGATAGAATTTCCATCTGAAGGTTTCTTTGTCATTGGAGAATCAAAATGCAGCTGCAAAGCTGGCCTGGGTCACTACAATCATCAAATTGGCCTACTGTATACCCTGGCACACTACATCACATTGGAATATAAGTCCGTTCCACCTATCGTTAGTAAAACCTTCCTGCCATAGACATGGCATATTTCTTCACGTTCTATGGGTCTAGCCTCTAAATCTATTAATACAGTTAAAATCTCAAAATTGAAGCCACCAACAGCTAATCCACCTCAAACAATCTATAAAAGATCTAGTCATGGAATCATACCTAACATGTATTGTCCTATTCAACCCCTCTACCAAGTGATCAGTTTGCTAATGACCTTCATGAAAAACTTGCTAAAATTGGAATTGACCTACCAAGTTGTCGGGTTGCTGCACCTCCACTGATCCCTACCCTCCTTTTCCTCTCCCACCACAACCATGCAGTTTTTCAACATCTCTCAGTGAAAAGGAGAGCACTTTTTATGGTGGTATGACTGTTACACTCTCTGACTCCAAGGCATTAGAGAAAGAAACGAGGGGGCAGCAACAATAAGATGTGGCACCGTGTTCGTTCCCAGCGCTTTACTTCATCCAATTTTAAGAGGATAGTCTCACAAGTTGCAAACTTTAACAGCCTTGCCAGCCACCAGCCAGATGCAACTGCACAATACAAGCAGGTAACCAGTAATCACATTTACCCTTGTGGCTTTGTCATAAATCCCCATGCCCCACGTTTAGGCACATCTCCTGATCGGAAGGTGGTTGGCGGCACTGGTGCTGGGGTTACTTGAAATCAAGTGCCCTGATGAAGACAGTGTCCTAGAGTGCAAGTACCTTTCCGTAAGAGCAGATGGTATGCTTGCTCTCAAAACCAGCCATGAATATTATTATCAGATGATTGGACAAATGAGAATCACAGGGATGACAATGTCTGACTTCTTTGTCAAATCCAGAAATGACTTTTACCTGGAGCGCATTCATTTTGATGAAGAGAAATGGGAGTCAGTAAAAACTAAGTTGTACTTGTTCTTTTTTAACTACCGTCTGCCCAACTTGTGCTTATAAACCCAGGGATACCACACACACTTACTCCTAACAGACATGCGGTGCAGACATTAGATAAGTATAAGTAAATATTTAAATATAATTAAGTAAATATATGTACAGTTTTTTTACATTAAATAAACTGAATTCCACTGATTGTACAAAAATATAATTTTATTTATAAAGGAATTTCACTGTATATATTCTAAAGTATGTATATATTCTAATTTATGTACAGTTTTAGAACAACTTTCTACATTAAAAGCCAGTGGGTACAAACACATTTTTTTATTGTATAAATTTGTTCCAGTGTATATTTCCCATCTACTGTACAAATTATAACAATAAATCAAAGTAACAACATTTAAATGACTATTCTCGTTTATGTACATTTTTGTTTAACTGTAACCTAAAATGTATGTTTTTGGGATTAAAGGAATATTACACCCAAAAATAAAAACTCATGCAATCCGAGATGTAGATGTTTTTCCAATTTTATCCATTGGCGAGCAAGTGATGGAATGCTAAATTTCACCAAATCTGTTCCGATGAAGAAACAAACTCATCTACATCTTGGATTGCCTGATGAGGGTGAGTACATTTTCAGCAAGTTTTTATTATTGGGTGAAACTTTCCTTTAAAAATAGAGGTCCTTGAAACTGTGTCAGTAGAGCACAAACAGTCCACATCTGGTTGACTGAACCACAGAGTGAAAGGGGTAGGACACCATCAAAAATTTGATATTCTTTGATGCGTCTGATAGCCCTCTCCACATGTATCCTCAAGCGGGCAATCTCTTGGGTGTGTGCAATTTCATCTTTACTGAATTGTCCGCTAGGGCCTGTGAATGTTGGGGTTACAAGACTGACATCGATGTCAGCAAGGAGATCTCTGATAAGAAAGCCTTTATCAGCCATTACTTCATCTTCTGGCTCAAAGAGTTTTAAAATGCCTGACTCTTTGGTGATTTCATTGTCAGAGACGGAGCCTGTGTATAGGTTGCTTACAAAGCTAACTGACCCAAAGGGGGTAATGCCAATCAGGGATTTCAAAGTTGTGGTGCCTTTGTAATGAGAGTTTTAAGAACCTGTGTTAAGAACCTTTGAGCTTGCTGTTTGAATATGAATCTCAGTACAATCTAGCACAACGCGTGTTTTGGGAAAGGTCTGCTTGAAGCAAGGTGGCATTAGCTCGTCTACAGCCTCTCTACTTGGCCATACTGGTAGTGTGCCAAGCATGAAATAAAGATAGTTTGCCCAAGTTATACATATCTGACTGACTGTGGCCTTTGACAGATTAAACCTTACAGCTAAATCTGCAGAAAGAAGCCCCTGCCTCATACGGCCGAGAACAAGAACAACTGGTCAAAGAGACAGTTACAGTCTGTTCTGTTTGATTATGTCTTTGCATTTGACTCCATCTCACCAGAGACTGTGCTGTAGGTTGAAGAGACAGGTAGAGTGCTTTGAGGGTCTCATAATCTTTAAACCCTGTGTAAAACATGATCATCTTGGGCTCACATTGGAATCACTGTAGACAAAACTGCTAATTTTTTTAAATTTTAATTTTCTTCTGTCAGACGAGCAATCTCCATCTGTGCTGCATTCAGCTGCTCTTCCATTGTAGGAGACCATATTTCCAGGTAATCATGGTCTTGCAGTGCCCCAAACCCATTGTTAGATCTGTATTAAGAAAAAAAGAGAAAATTACATGAAGAACAAAAATAAGTATCAAGGAGGTCATTAGATGTTTACATGCTCTAATTTTCATCAATGAATCCAATCTGATTTCAAGTTCGTAAAGTTCAGTTTATATGAACCCTTTAAACTGCAATCTGATTCTCAGAGATCTTACTGTAAAAGGGCTCTGGAATGCATCAAGACTGATGAAGTCTGGTTCAAGAGTTTACATGCTTAAATAATTTTCTTATTGATCAGATTTTTTCAGGTCTACAACACACCTTTCAATCCGATCAAGATTTAATTCAGATCAAGCTTAATCAGTTCGATTGAGGAGTTGAAGGCTTTTCAGTTGGATTGAACCATTGACGGATTTAACCGACATTGGCTGACCGTCGGCTTAGTGTGTCCCTGCCCTTAGGTCTGAGATAGATAACTCACTGTTCTCGTGTTCTGATCAGGAAACAAATGGTGGTCCTCTTCTTCCTCAAGTGTTTCAATATCACAGACACTGGAAATTAACAATCATGATTTCAGTCTTGGCAGTTCATATAGGCTTGTACTGTTATGTACAGTCATCACATTATAGACATTACATAAACTGAACCTGAAACAACCTGTAATATCTATCAAATATATATAGCAGCCAATAAGATAAATACACTGTAAATTATACAAATAAATTTGCAACTGTAAGAAATGACGGTACTATACGGTTATCCGGACCACATGAAATGACCTACCCCAACCCCGCCCCTAAACCTACCCGTCACTGGGGTTACGACCAACCAAGAGCGGTTGTGGTCAAGTGTGGTCCGGATAACCGTATAGTACCGAAATGACAGCAATCATATATATATATATATATATATATATGCATATATATACATAATTAATGTCAGTTTGGTTAGGTACTTGTAATATATATATATATACACATACATATATACATATATATATATATATATATATATATATATATATACATATATATATATATATATATACATATATGCATATATATACATAAATAATGTCAGTTTGGTTAGGTACTTGTAATATGATAAAACATTACAGTAGCCTACTATCACATTCAGAGAGATAATAGTATATTCAAAGATAATAGTATATATTTTGGTTATTAAAACATATGTTCTCATAACATAACATCCTAATCTTTTTTAAGATTATTCAGATTATGTCATTAAACAAGTTAATGCACCCTTAATTTCGCTGAAGTGTCCTCCTGGGCTTGAGTTCACAGCACCATGTAAACAAAGTCGGCACGCTTCCCCATTTCAGTCTATGTAAACCCGTGAGCGAAAGAACAATGCAGTCCTGAGTAAAATTTCGTCCTGAGTTGTCTGTAATTTTATGACAGAATCAGTTAATTAGTTTGATAACTGCCATCCAAAACGTGTGTAACTTGGAAAGATAGCGTTAGCTAACGAAAGATATTTCACTACCTGAAAATGAGGTCCAATATCCCTTCTTATTTTCACAATCCACGCACGACAGGCTTTTGGGTCAATCGGAAAGCGATGAAAGGATATATTTTTATCACTCTCTTTCCATTGATAGGATGTACAGCCTGGTCTACAACAATACGCCATTGCATTCACAACTCTCCTGTGATTCAAGGCGATACTTCCGGGTTTCTTCCCACCAGAGCCTCGTTTTCGATTTCAAAATGGCGGCTGCGTGAAATCAGCGTATGGGAGTTAGTTGACATGTAGTCGCAAAGTTACTTATAGTAAGTAGAATGTCTGTAGTGGACCGTCAAAATAAAGTGTAACATTATCTTCGCCATCTGACCTTGCATCCATGTCTATTGCTTTTGTTTCCACCTTTGTCTTCTGTTTGTTTTTACTCAACTGACATTTTCCATCTTCTTCAACTACTTTGCTGCAATATCCAAACTGTGAGTGTTGCTACCTAGTGGATTCACCTAATAGTGCAGTCAATACCAGACACATTCGCAATCGAGAGACGTGTGTGGTGAAATTGGGCTGAAGTGCAATGATCTTGTGTCCTGAAAATGTAAGAAAGTCAGTTTGGTTACAGTGTAAATGTGATTAGTATTATTGTTAAAAGCCAAACTTTGTTTGAACGTAACCATATTTAACACCTTAAACTGCTGCTTTGTGAATGTAGCCGATTTGTCCTGACAGTTTTGGCTCAATTACGCTCTCATTTAGAGTGTGAAACTTGATATCAAATCAATCCAAATTCAATCAGAACTTTTTCCCGGTTTCAGTGTTTTGAAATTTGGACAGCAATTGAAATATTTCTTGCGCTAAGAGTCACAACAGCGTTGGCACTGTCAGCTAAATACTGTATCATGCAGAAGTGCCAGTCCATCCAGAACAAAAACAGACAATCATGAGGCTCCTATCTACAACTATGGCTTTATTTCATGCGTCTCTCTCTCTCTCTCTCTCTCTCTCTCTCTCTCTCTCTCTCTCTCTCTCTCTCTCTCTCTCTCTCTTCTCTTGTTCTCAACAGTCTGTAACTGTGCTGTTTGTACTTGTTCAGCAGATTAAAGAAAGGGCTCCTCTGGAGAGATGCTCTTGTTTGAAATAGCTCTTCTCTAAAACAGCAACGTTGTCAGTTAATGTGGGTTTGATGTGACAGGGGCGTCATGGGAGAGTGTTGACAGCGTTTCACTTCCTGCTTTCATTTTTTAGAGCAAACTTCCATCAAGCCGCTTGCTCTGTGGCGCATTAATGCTCTTCTTCTTTTTTTAAATAAGCAGTTTCAACGCAAGGGCATCATAACAAATCGACTTCGCGTAAATGAACCACCACCTCTGTTGTTAGTGGTAAAGTAATAGTGAATGCTGCAGAGATCCTAATGAAAGACAAGGAAATAGGAGAATGAGGAAAACAGGAAGATAGCAGGTTTGACAAACTCCAAAAATGTACTTATACATAAGAGGGCTCAACAGTGCAAGCATTTCACTCATATTTACTAAAACTAGTTGTTTTGGCATGGTAATGGGTATGGCAATGTCGATAGGCTATATTTGGTCTTGGCGGAATAGATCTGCTACGCTGCTGCCGCTGTTGGTTATTGTTGCTGCTGCAGAGCAAGTAGAGGACTTGCTACTCCCAATACATACATGACGCACTGCTGTGAGCAAGTAAGACATGCTGTTGCTGTACAATATAGCGTACATGAAATACCAGTAGCAAATCTAGACAGGTGGAGCTGGGGAAGGTGGAGGGTCTCTGAAAGCATGCTGCACTGCCACGGCTAAATGCTAAAGTATTTGAAGCTTGAGCACACAAGCTCATTGCCTGCTGATACAGCAGGAACCAATCAGCTGTTCCCTATAGAGAGTTATGGAATTGCGAGCAGGCTGAGTTAAGGACCTTTTAGCGTGCGCCATCTAGAGTTTCATGACAGAACTTGGTATATGTGGGCAAATGCAATTAGGAGCACGTCTGCGAATAAAAAAGTCCCTAATTTTTATGAAATTTAATTAGCTTTTAAGAGGTCTTAAATTTAGGAAGTAAAAACAGGAGTCGTAAAACAGCTATTATTATTAAACTTCAAAAAGGTATGGATTTCATTAAATAGGTAGACAGACTAGCAGTTTCAGAGCAGTTTCATCAATGAATACCGTTTAAGCAGAAAAAAAAATAGCTAAATGGTTACTGTTAGGTGCATAATCTAATTACTATTCATTAGCCTTAACCATTTCATGACATCACAAAAAGCAGGTCTGTGAATTCCCCAACTGTCCTGAACCATTTTTTAAAACATAAAGGCCATATTTGCTTTTCTGCCTGACTCACAAACACATGCACTGTTTTTACGACTATGCACACATCTTTGTTTATGTAACAAAACAAAAAAAAATCACAGATTTAAGCACATATATTGTTGTATAACAGCTGCTACTTTTTTTAAGGGATAAAGAAACAGTTGTTTCCTTGAATTTAATCATTTGGAAAATTAGCAATTATCAACAGCGCCCAGGACAACCCCTTATGTTTATAGTAAACAAATACAACATCCATCTGCATGTGGTGCTTATGTAATAAACCCCCTCATATGGCTGCACATCAAGTCTCTACACGTACAACAATTATCCTAATTCTGCGTCCAGAGATCAATGCCTCTTTTCTCTATCAACCTGCAATTACTTCACAAGGAAAAGGAGTTTACAAAGATCACACTCTTTTCCAGAGTATCATGGAGAGCTCTGGTACACACCACCAGATGCCTGTAAGTGTGTGTGTATTTGTGTTGCCACTAAAGCTTGTTCAAACTTATTAAAACATGTCTCATTGATTAAACTGAGCCGGAGTGCTGTTTCGCAGGTAAACTCCTTACTCACTGCAGTGTGTGTGTGTGTGTGTGTGTGTGTGTGTGTGTGTGTGTGTGTGTGTGTTTGTGTGTGCGTGCGTGCGTGCGCCTGTGTGTGTTTCACAGTTATGTGATCACATCACAATGGATAACAACTAATTTGTTAGTCATACCGCATGCTCCCACGTGCACATCAATATCTGATCAGCCATTATTGACCCTAAGATTTTGTTATATTTTGTTGTTGGTATTTCAGTAGGGTAGGGTAGGACACTCTCAGAAAAAGATAGCAAGGGAATGGGACCAAGAAACATTGAGAGCCTCGAAGTCAAGTCACACACAAAATCTTGAGAGCCAGGTCCATGGAAATGATACAAGAAAATATTTAAATTAAATAAAAACACCTGTTGAGGGAAGAGGAAATTACGATGAGAGAACAAAAGATCTGGAAAAACTGGGGGGGGGGGAAGATAGAGAGGAAAGTATCCAGAAAATAAGAAATGGAGAGAAAGGCTGGCAAAGAGATTGACGTATCACCGATGTATCACCTAATCCACAAGTGTAAATCTTTCTGTTGAATGGTTCAGCATGAACATATACACGGCCTTCTCAATAACAGACGGACACATGCACTGAGCGCCCTGCCAGTGCCAGAGCGACACATTCAGGTTTACCACTCAGCTATGCCAGTAGCACACGAGCACACACATCCCCATGCAAATGGGGAAAGTGTGTAAATATATGTGTGACAAAACCATTTGTACACATTTAACAGTGCTATGCCAGTGAGACAAGGAGAACTAGGGCCTTATCTTGCACCCAGCGCAAATGACTTAGTACACCGACGCATGTATCATTCCTATTTTGCACCTGACGCACAACGGACTTTTCCCTCCACAGACGCACGTCGGTTAACTAAGAAATACACTTGCGCTCCCCGGGGCAGTTTAGCGCAAAGAGGAGGCGTGTTCCGGCGCAAACATTCCCGCATGCTATTTTGCAGGTTTAGAAAACAATTCCGCCACTGACCGAAAAAAACTAGTTTAAAGTCAGTGGCGCGTTGCGCATGTTATTCATATACTATTTTAAGGGCGCATGCTTGGCCATAATCAATGTAGCGTGTGCACAACGCGCATACACTTTGATTCTCTCATCTACACACAGACGCAGCAGTTTTAATTTTTGCAAATCATAGCCTACATTATTACGATAGATAGTAGGCTGTGAACCGCTCCTCGCATGCGCCTGGCAAATCCGCCGTTATAATAGGAATCCGCTATAGAACAAGCGCGCCTGCTCTTAAAGGGAATGCGAGATGTCGCTCTGATTGGTTTATTTCACGTTACGCCCAAACCACACCTATGAATAATGAAGCTACTTCAGACCAACCCATTTTAGATTTGCGTCGGGCGCAAGAGTCATTTATCCCGCCGGTATAATAGCAACAACGCCCAAGACCCGCCCACAAAGTTACTTGCGTTTTGCGCTTGATACTTGCGTTTCAGATCGTTAAAATAGGGCCCCTAATGTCCGCCAAGTGGTTAGCACTAGAGGCTGACATTTTTTCGGGAATCAAAATCACTATTAATCACGGGATTGGGCGGGACCGGGAATCGTAATAAAATTATGATACCCAACTTTATACACAAATATATAGTTTCTATAAATATACTCAATATATTTAAATTTTGAACTAAACTCTATTTGCCCTGTCTCTTTATGCTCTCCTGTTTGCTTTGGTGTGGCTGGTAAAGTGAATGACGTGCTCCACACACCCATACCAGTTGGTGGCTGTAATATATGCACCAAGTTGGTATACAATGCCAACCACCAATAATAATTTACAGAGCTGCCAACTCTCACGCATTCACCGTGAGACACACACAATTTACACTTTTCACACGCTCTCATGCCACACATCCATTTTCTCACGCACAGAAAAATCGCGAAGCAAAGAGGACACGGAGACCGACAGACTAGACAGAGCAGGTTACTTATGATATAAAAAAAAAAATCTCAGCTCTCAGATTCTGTCAATTTTATTACGAAATTCAAACAATAAATACCGTTTTGGCGCTTGTAAATGTTACGTGACAGATCCCTAGCGCACGTGACCCGATCATCTCTACTAGCTAATAGTTAATAAAGACGAATGAACTCTGTTGAAAGATACAGTACAACTTACCGAAATGTATATTCCTCATACATAATATCGATCAATCAGTGTTTTTCATCAGCGTGAAGAGGTCAATAACATAGCTGGAGAACAATTATGTCACATTTACCTCAGGAAAGCCATTTAATAAACATAATATAGGCTATAGCACGTAGTTGGCAAGAAAGAAAATAGCTATAGAGAGTATTTTGCTAAATATGTGTCCTATATTACATATTCATTATATTTTTACTTATATCATTAAATAAAGTTGTTATTATAATAATAAAAAAACGCATTATATTTAATTTGAGTTATTTTTAATAACTAGGGCTCTCTGTATGTTTACAGCATTAGGTGAGTTGTTTTTTTCTTGAGAAGAAATAACGCCTATCTTGTGTAGCCTACCTAATATTTATCCAAATGAGTCCATATTAAATCAAATCACAATAATTGAATTGAAATAATAAAAAAGTGTAGCTTACCAGAAATTGTACCATGTAAACATTGTAGCATGTTGTCACTAAACCTCATAAAATTCAGTTTAGTTACTAAAATGTTAGTGACAATCACAATACACTTATTGTGATGCATTTTTTTACAAACCAGACCTACTGAGCTTCAATGTTCATGTTGGAATGGGTTTAAATCTGGCCCACGGCATGTCTCAATCCCATTCTGGGCTGGTAACCAGGAGGCAATCGGCCTTAAGACCCCAGGTTGCTGTAGAAGGATTTTGTAACACGTGTACTGTGAAAAATATGCAGTATACAGTACTAATGCTTCATTCTATTCCACTCAGAAAGTCTGAATCTTCACTTTCAGTTGATGTCAAACTTCCTTTTGAAAGCTTCCAATTTGAAAGCTCAGCTATGTAGTAAATAATAATCATTCATTTTTAAGCAAATGAAATGCATCGATGACTCATTGTTCCTACATCACCTTATACTAAAACCTTTTTCGCAAATGTTTACATGGTAAATGATTGTTCCTAATGATATTCACACACCTAGCACTATTTTTTTGCAAACATTACAAAAAAAAAAATTCTTGGTTATGCAAACATTAAGTACATTCTATTTTATCATTTTGCAAACATTATGGGAATGTTACTTTTCAATGTTCTAAAACATTCGAAACCTTCTGAAACAAGTAATATTAAAAATATATATATAACTACAATTTAAAAAAATAAAAATGTTCCATGAATAATAATAATAATAATACTTAATAATTTGTTACATTTATATAGCACTTTTCTCGGCACTCAAAGTGCTTTACATATAAGGGGGGGAATCTTCTCAACCACCACCAATGTCCAGGATCCACTTGGATGGATGATGCAACGGCAGCCATATTGCACCAGAACTCACACCACACACCAGCTTAATGGTGGAGATGAGACAGAGTAATGAAGCCAATCAGTATATACTGTATGGAGAGGATTAGGAAGCAATGGGCAAATTTGGCCAGGATGGCGAGGTATCCCTACTCTTTTTCGAAGGACATCCTGGGATTTTTAATGACCACAGAGTCAGGACCCCGGTTTAACGTCTCATTCGAAGGACGTTGTTTTGTTTTTTTGACAGTATAGTGTCACCATCACTATATGGGGCATTAAGACCCACACAGACCACAGGGTAGACAGAATACTGCTTTTCACTAGTTTAACAGCAATCTGTTTATAAACCTCATCAGGTTTCCTTGCACAACAAGAGAAAGAATTTCGACGTTAGCTAAAGCTAGCGGAAACACCTCTCACCTCCACAACTGCCTAGCAAAATAAATGAGAGAGATATATAGATCAATACCTTGTTGTGATTCTGAGCAGTTCTCTGGGCCCAGCAGCATTAGATGAATTCAGAGGAGTGGTGCTGGTTAACTACAGACTGCTTCCTCTCTCTGCTCACACCTGGCTATTTCTGCTCCAGCATCGTTCTAAAAAAATCCTTGTCGGAGATGTCCGAAGGGCTCGAGTCTCCACAGGTGGCACCTGGAAGAAACCGCTCCATCAGCTGAAGAAGGCCAAAGCATAGTTCAGCTAACCCAGCCAGACCTCTCTCCCACTGGTCACGTCCCCTCTGGCTGCCCCTTCTACTGTTTGGAGCTCTGGGATCTGACAACACAACCCTGCCAAAGTCCATTACATTTACTTCACCAGTTTTGCAAGAAGAGCTTGAGAGAAAGTGTGTGAGATAGAGAGTCAGGAAATGAAAGAGTGACTTGAAATGAAGTACTACCTGAAAGAAAAGGAAGGAGAAGATTGATGTATGTATTCATGAGTTTTCACCTTGTAACCTCAGCTGGCTAATACACTGATGACAAGAAAGAGACATTCAGCCCTGGGTTATTGCAGATAGTGTGGTTAACTAATTCTACAAAAATCCATTTAGATATGCTCCCATTGCATCAGAAGGTATCTTAACATGCTCAGTATAATCAAGCTTTTGCGTAGTCGAGCTACAATGTCAACACAACAAAAGGCATAGTAGAAAAATGTAATAATTAAATACATGTGACACATCACTTCTGTCTTTCGGAGCAAATGTACAGTGTCGAGACCGGTTGTAGTCAGAAATATGTGTATTCATGCTGGACGAGGCTGAGCTACAATCACAACATTTAGGTCTGTTAAATCGACTTTACAAAAATGAGACTGGTACGATACAAATTCAGCCAGACTAAATCATTTACATGCCATTTTACATTTACATTTGCATTTGGCAAATGATTTTATCCAATGTGACTTATATTCAAGGAATAAATTTATGTATAAGTTTATGCATTCTCTTGGAATCAAACCCATGACCTTGCTGATGTGATGCTCCATTGTTTGAGCTACAAATTAAACTAAAATAAATAATAAAATAATTGCTTTAGTTCAACTCAAATTGAACTTTTGAAGTTCATGTAAATGCACTTTATAAAAGAAATTACAATGGTTTACAGCGGTTGAGTTGGTAACCAATCCTCTAACTAATCACAGACAATTCTGTTTAAATTAATCTCTATGCAAATTGTCAATGTAGCATCCAAAAAGAAACCTTACTACACAAATGCATTGGAATTATTTTGTATTTCCTATGTTGCATCCTTGCTTGTGATGTAGACAGAACGAGAATGCTAGCATTACAAAATGACACCCTTATTCCTAACAGTAAAGGCCCTTTAAGGCATGTTTTCCTGTTAAAATTCAAATCCAGAATGAGCAGTTATGATAGGATGCTGCTTTTATGGAGGAAAAACAATATCATCTGTCAGCTGATCCAAGCCTTGTCCCATGGAACAGTGTGAAATGCATGGGTGGACACATTGGACCGGAACCAAGGTGACCCATCAGAACTCATATAACAGAAGTCTATAAACAGAACCTGAATTAACCTGGGGTCCGAGAGCTCCAGAGGCTTCTGGAATACCTGCACATCTTTCACTCTGTCCTTGGCAACATGGATTGTCTCAAATGGTACTTTATGGAATATCTGCATACATATGCAAAGTTAGTACATGTTGCATTTGAATAAACATAAATAGTTATGTAAGAAAAGAGCGTACATCACCTAAAGCGGGTAGGTACTGAGAATTTATGCAGGTTATGGAGAGCCATGCAGGAGAAGGACATCAGGTGGGATGGTGTATGTAGATTTATGTGTGTGTTCATGTATAATTCATAATTTATATATGTTATATATTTATATAAAAAGATTTAAATCTTGTTGACAAAAATGTTTCTGCATCTTTTGTTGGTTCTGGAACACAATTCTGTCAATATTCTAGCCATAAACCAATTAACTAACACTACAATGAGAGGGAAATTATAAGAATTTGAGGTAACATTACAATAAGTTTAATTGGTTAACATTAGTTAACATTAGATAGGTTAGTAATTTATAAATATACAATAAAAAATCTGCTACTTATTCAATGTACTTGATTAAAATGAGCTACATTTTTGTCAACTACATTTTATTGGGTTTTATCCACTTAAATGTGCTAAATGAAAGTTTATCTGACCAATTTTTGTTATATGACAATTTGTTTTTGCATTTACTGAAATTTACTGATATCTAGTTCCCAAGATGTTTTGAATGGAACTGGATCATGGGAGTAAATGCTGAAGTGTCATTTTATGTATTTTTTGAGATATATGATTAATTACTGTATCATAAAATGTTACTGAATGTTGTTCAACCCCCTCGCCTTATCCTAAAATCTGATTGGTGAATAGGAATTTTGTGCATCTTTGGACCCAAGAAACCATAAATACATCCTATTTGGCAAAATCATACTGTACTTACCTTATGTGCTTTTTTTTTCCTTCAAATTGCACACATCCAGCGACTCTAATAAGAGGTTCAAAAGAATCTAACGATTGTTGCATCTTAAAAAAAAAAAAAAAAAAAAAAAAAAAAAAACTGGAAAAATTCCAGTAGCTCTAACCTCTCAAGAGCTGTTATACAAAACAGCGGTCCAATCAGGTTAATATAGGGAAACGTGCCAGAAACTGTGAATCAGGTTAATAGAGAACATTCCAGGAGATGTGAAAGGGCGTTTGTGTATCAGTGATTTCAGATAGAGTCCCATTCCACCAACACCGCTGTGACTGATCCAAATAAATAATGACATACCTTCTTTTTTTCGCACATTCTTCGCGGGACAGATGCTTGGTTAGGCACGCCTTCATCCGATGTATCACCTAATCCACAGCAGATTTGTCTGAAATTGAAAGAAAGGGGAAAGGAAAAGGACACAATGTGTGTGTGTTTCCCCCAAATGACACAAACAGCTTTTCTATTTCATCAGTTTGATTGTTATCACATTACAGAAAAGCCCCCCAGTCCCTCGAAGGGAAAACTATAGGACAAAAAGGGAGGAAATCGACATGTTATACGGTATTGTTCCAGGGAAAAGCAACTGATATGCTCGCCTGGCCATATCAAACATATGGAATGAACAACATATTGCTGTCTCAGTAATATCTCCATAACATAGGATCTGCATGGGTGAATTATTGACTTAACTTCAGAACAAACAATATCTGCCTCAGTATTCATGCAATTCACAGTTATTTTTCACCTTCATGCAATTCACAGCTGTTTTTCGATTTCAAATGGATAGCGTGTGCATATGCTGAAACAAACGATCATGCCATGCACAGGAACATAACATAAACTCTGAGTATTACCTATCTGTTAAAATATTAAGCATGTTTAATGGAATCCATGTCAGCACATTGTCTTTTCATTCAGGGTCTACTTTTACATACAGCAGCCACTGTTCGCAGTGAATCATTCATACTTCCCAGGAGAGCCGAAGTGGAGTCTAATACACAAGCATCTATCAGCAGAACATGAGCACTTATCACTAATGGGGCCACGAAACTGTGTATTTGGACCCTGTAGATTTGCCTACAGTACATCACTTTATATCGCAACCTAAATTAAGATCTAATGTCAGTTTGAAGTAGTGCTTATACTGGCCTTTTGTTCTTTATTGTGTTCGTTTTATAGCACGGGGTTGTTACTTCCCCTCATGATGCTATTCTATAATTCAGAAGGTACAATCCATGAAAGAATAGATGAAATATAAGTCTAATGTAATTTGTTAATATTACACAGAGCGCTGCTAAAGTCCCTTTTAGGGACAGACCTGACAGGCAGCCATTAATCGCGTCTCGAGTCATCAAGTTGCTCTGAGCCACAGATTAGCATACATGCTAACGTGGGCCAAGAAGGCGTTAATTAGTAAAACAAAGAAATTAATTAGTATGTTTTGGGTGAAAGTCCCCTACGGAAAGCAGATAGAGGAGAAGGGCTTTGCGGACATGCACACACACATCTTTTCAGACTGCTTCGGACTCCACAGGTGTGCCGATATGCCGGTCTGGAAGACGTCCGAGGGTCCAGCTGTCAAAATCCCCACCCTCGTCATTATCACCAAGATGGAACACACCTGCACCTGTCAGCTCAGCGGGGGCTGACACATCCGACAACCCCCCAAAGTCCTCGGAGAGCCAGTCGCAGGTAACATCATGTTGCACAGCAGGGAGGTGGTGCAACTAAGCCGTCAGAGCTGCGTGGAGCCCATCTGTAGGACACTTCCTGCTCGGAATGTGAGTAAAGTGAGATAGTGGCATCTCAAGAAGCCTCATGGACTCTCACTCTGGGTCAATTCCCTGAAACAAAGACTCTTAACGAGATCGAGGGTTAGCGCTAGCCTAACACAGGGGTAAAAAGTAAGGACTGGTGGATAATTAAGCTGTCTTCAGATTCAAGAATCGCTATTACTTCATTAGTGTCCTGTCAATGGATTCATCTTGTTAGTCGAATGACGGGGGATTTAATATAGCTGGCTTGGTGGGACAGGAAAAGTTTATTGCCTTCTGAGGAAAATGTCCTTCACATTTAGTCAATATTTTCTGTCATATATTTTAGTCCAATTAAGTCTGACTGAAATGGCATATGTGCATAAGTTTGTGAAAAAACTTTTCAAATTCTCAACATTCTGAAAAATCTATAAACATTTACTAATAATAAAACACTAGCTGATTTTTTTTCCTCACACTGAATATAGTGATATTCAAATGGACCAGGGTTTTCAAGAACCCCCAAATATGATGATCCGTTTGTGAGAAAACCCTTCCTATAGTATGAGAACAGTAAGCATGCTATTATAAAGCCAATATGTTAAAAAATGTGCAAAAAAATGTATATGTTGTTTAAAAAAAATATTAATGTATTTTTTGTGTCAAGCTTTTACTGTATGTCATTGTACTAGTAGTTTTTGTAGTTCTTTGGTAAATTATGAAATTTGAATAAACTTAAATAATATTAATATAGGTAATATTAATAAAAAATCACATTTTCTATGGACCCAAGTTTCAAAACCTCTGGTCTGGACCACTTTTATGATACCTTTATGATGTGTTTGTGTTCTTTTTGAACCTTGAAATGCCCAATCCGTTTTAAATACATGGAAGAGAGTCATCAGTAGAGTCTTCAAAACATCTCCTTTTGTGTTCTGTGGCAGAAAAAAAGTCAAACAGGATTTAAACAACATGGGAGTAAATAAATGATGACAGCATTTTCATCTATGAGTGAACTATCCCTTTAAGAAAGTGGGGGCTATTGAATGAGAAGCAGTGTCATGGGTGTTCCAAAGCATGATCAATCCACTTGGTGTTAGTGGTCCATAGGGAGCTTTAATAATTGATGGAAATGGTACAAATTTATACAGTTAGCACAGCCGGACCATCATTTATCTGCCCTCTAGAATCCTAAATAGTTCTCCCTCTATCTCTGACAGGGCAGGGAGGTCTCCCATCAGCAGGAAGCTAAATGAACCCACCATGACTCTCCAGTTCAACTGCCTCTTGGAATAGCCTCTCCAACCACTTTCCAGATTGTTTTATGCACGTCTGCATCTATAACAGTAACTGTGTCTGTGTTTGAAACAGGCAGACAAGCTTTCTCAAGGCCAAACTAAAAAGTCTGGGAAGAATGTCACCCATTTCCTGCTGGGGACTCGGCATCCTGAAAAACATGCAAATCATCCCTCAGTCCTGCCTAAACTCTCGGAGACATCTGCTGAGCAGACTGAACTCTGACCCTGACTTCAGAAGCAGTTAGCCTCACTGCACTCCATAGGTCAGAGGGCAAACACAAGGGTGACAACAAATCTGAATGTGTTTAGGCTGGCACTGCACCAGCTGGCCACGGGGACGACAATGGGCACATTGACCACTGCGAGCTCTAGTTCCGCTTGTTCTTTTGTGCTAAACTCTCATACTTCCTTTCACTTAAAAAAAACAAAACAAACAATCCTCTTTGGGGGGAAATGGCTTTGGTATTCATTGGAAAACAATTATAACCTTATCATGTACCTGTTGCTGAAGCAATTTCACACTTAATTTCTGTCAAGCTGTTAATTTCTCCTGAGCTGCTTTGTGCAACGTCTACTGTAATTGTCTATTGTAAGGGAAAAAAGAGGGACGCAAATTAAATTACACAAAGAAGCATAGGGGATTTGAATGAAACCCTGCGACTACCGTATGTCAGTTTTCATAATCACGAAAGAGGAATTAAATCTACTTGAACGTCTTTGAACGAAGATAACATGAATATTTTTGCGGATGAATTCAGTAATGGGTGTCCAGTTGTGTTGCAACTACAAAAAGTAATTCTGTGCATGTAAAATCAGCATGAAATAAAAATCGATCTATTTTTTTTAAATGCATGTTATTTACCTTATTGTGAACGATTCATCCATGCATGTTTCAGTTTTAAAATGCATGTTTAATGTTTAAAATCAACTTCCGGTCAAACAAAACTTCTTTAACCACTCAGACCGCAAGCTTGCAATCAGATCGGACTCTATCCAATCAACAACCAACAACTACTCTCCTGATTGACTTTTAACTTTTATATTTACAGTAAATGTGCAAATCACTGCATGGTCTATTATTTTAGCTTCTAAATAAATCACAAACACACACATTCTAGATATGTTTTTGTATATGGTCCATTTTGTCAAAATGAAAAATAAAAAAGACTGGAAATTTTTATTGTTAATATGAAAAAAATTAACTTCACTTTGGGATTTAATAAAGACTTTTTAAATAAAACATTATTTACCAACTGAGCAAGTGAATAAGAAACGACAGAACAATCATAACAGTGTGTATGTGTCTAATTAAATCACCATACTTTTGCCAATGATATGTATACATACTGTACACGCATTTGTGAATGAAACTATAACCACATCGTTTCTCTTTTCTTTTTTTTTTTCTTTTTTTCTTTTTTTTTTACAAATGCAAAACACCCTCATGAGTAGCTTTTAGCTTTGACATTTACAGGTGGCCAAATGTGTTAATTACTGTATAGCCACTTTCAATTTTATTTGAACATTTTAAATGTTGTGGTAAGCCTGTAGAATAGGACTAAAACATTTTGAAAGTACTGCAGGGATGCCTATTTCTTCATCTTCTAACCATTTTGGAGCATTGTGTGCATGGTAAAAGATGAAGAATGTTTACGTGTATTAATTCATGCATGTCAAAAAAGAAACATTTCTCAGCGTGATTTATTACTTAAGCCTGGTTGAAGTTATGCAGGCTACTGAACAAGCAATGTGTATAGAATGGAACAAAATATTCACAAATGTAAAATATATTATGCCGCTACAGATACATTTATACAAGTTATGTTTAAATGTTTAGATGTGTTAGATAGGCCACTGGCAAGTCATTGGCTCTCATCATTAAACCATATCACATGACACAATATACAAACTATGAAGAGTTATAAAAAGGTTAACTTCGTTCGACGCCGAAACACAGTCACATTACTGAAAACGGTTTCTGTCAACCGAGGAGCTTTTCAGTGGCGCTTTAACACGAAACAGGAAACTCATGAATATTCATGCCCAGTGTCACCGAAAATCTCAAACCCCAAATATTTCAGAGAACCGGCCCTGTTTGTGAGCTGTTTAATTTGTAAAATTTTATAAAAAAATATTAAAACACAATTAAATAAAATGGTCCCATGATTGGGAAACCCTAAAAGGTTCAATATGTGAAGCGCCTGACAGAACCCTTTAAGGCTCTATTTAGAACTTTTTGTCATCCGTTTCACTCGGATGTACTTCACAATACAGCAGAAACCATCTGCCGCTACTTCCATTTCATCGTGACTTTAACCAAAGTTCACTGTGAATGGTGTTCCTAACTATTAATATAAAAATCTTCTGATCTGCTGAATGCTGTTATTCTAGGGTTGCCTGTCTGGCATTGCCATTATCTGGACATACCATCTGTATAAGAATCCTATTTGATCAAGTGAGCATCTGTTAAGAGCAAGACATCAAAAATGTGGAACTTGAAATGAAAAGACGGCCCCAGACGAACAGCTACTGAGGTTAAGAGTCTTAATGGAGCGTAATGAAACATAAAGAACAACAAATCACAACCTTATAGATATTTCAAAAACAGCATTTGAAGTCAAAATCTTTTGTAACATTATAAATGTCTTTACTACAAACTTTATTTTAATGTATCCTTGCTGAATAAATGTAAATATATATATATTTATTTAAAAAAAATTTACTGACATCAAACCTTTACACGGTAGAGTATATACGATCTAACGTGAATTTGTATTGAGGAAAGAGGTTTACATTTCTCTACACAGAAAGTGTTTAAAAGATTGCCAAATGAACAATACATACAGAAGATCAGGAAGCTCAATATTCTTTCAGCACAGATGCAGCAGCTGCAAA